>NC_138306.1:28667500-29867500 GCF_965601325.2 Salmo salar | reverse complement strand
CTCTGAGCGCCTATGGAAGACGTGGGAAGTGTCACGTTAGAGCAGAGATCCTTAGTAAAAGATAGAGATGGAAAAGAAGTTCAAGAAATGGTCAGACAGGCCACTTCCTGTAAAGGAATCTCTCAGGTTTTGACCTTCCATTTGAGTTCTGTTATACTCACAGACACCATTCAAACAGTTTTAGAAACTTTAGGGTGTTTTCTATCCATATGTAATAAGTATATGCATATTCTAGTTACTGGGTAGGAGTGGTAACCAGATTAAATCGGGTATGTTTTTTATCCAGCCGTGTCAATACTGCCCCCTAGCCCTAACAGGTTAATTAAGACCGAAAATAACTTCTGGACATCAGAAAAGCGATTACTCACCATGGACTGGAAGAAACTTTTTCCTTTAACAAGCCCGACAAGAAGGATATCCTGCTTTCATTGGAACAGGCCCAGATCCACACCTTTTGCGTAAAAAAAAGATGCCGGAAAGAGGCTGCAGATCAGGCAACCTTCTGAGAATCCGGAGGCGAGCGAGTAAACTCCCATTGCCTTCCATTCTTGCTAACGTGCAATCATTGGAAAATAAAAAGGATGACCTATGATTTAAGATTATCCTACCAAGGGGACATTAAAAATTGTAATATCTTGTGTTTCTCCGAGACATGGCTGAACAAAGATATAGACAATATAGAGCTAGCAGGATTTTCCATGCACCAGCAGAACAGACCGTACCTCTGGTAAGACGAGGGGTGGGGGGATGTGTATTCGTAGCCGTCTATTTACCACCACAAAGCGAAGCTGGCACAAAGACCACTCTCAACCAACTCTATAAGACCATCAGCAAAGAAGAAAATGCACACTCAGAAGTGGCGCTCTTAGTGGCCTCGGAATTTATTGCAAACCGAAATCAGTTTTACCAAACCTTTACCAGCATGTCACGTACAACCAGGGAAAAATAAATCCTAGACCACCTTTACTCTACACACAGAGATGCATACAAAACTCTCTCCCGCCCTCCATTTGGCAATTCTGACCATAATTCTATCCTCCTGATTCCTACTTATAAGCAAAAACTAAAGCAGGAAGTACCAGTGACTCCCACAATACGGAAGTGGTCAGATGACGCGGATGCTACACTACAGGACTGTTTTGCTAGCACAGACTGGTATATGTTCCAGGATTCATCCAGTGGCATTGAGGAATACACCACCTCAGCCATCGGCTTCATCAATAAGCGCATCGACGACGTCGTCCCCACAGTGACTGTACGTACATATCCCAACCAGAAGCCGTGGATAACAGGCAACATCCGCATCGAACTAAAGGCTAGAGCTGCCGCTTTCAAGGAGCGGGAGACTAATCAGGACTCTAATAAGAAATCCTGCTATGCCCTCAGACGAACCATCAAACAAGCATGGCGTCAATACAGGATTACAATTGAATCCTACTACTCTGACACTCGTCAGATGTGGCAGGGCTTAAACTATTACGGACTACAAAGGGAAACCCAGACGCGAGCTGCCTAGTGACGCGAGCCTACCAGACGAGCTAAATGCCGTTTTTACTCGCTTTGAGGCAAGCAACACTGAACCATGCATGAGAGCACCCGCAGTTCTGGATGACTGTAACGCTCTCAGTAGCCGATGTGAACAAACCTTTAAACAGGTCAACATTCACAAAGCCGCTGGGTCAGACGGATTATCAGGATGTGTACTCAAAGCGTGTGCAGACCAACTGTCAAGTGTCTTCACTGACATTTTCAACCTCTCCCTGACCGAGTCTGTAATACCTACAAGTTTCAAGCAAGGAAGTGAAGGTAACCTGTCTACATGATTACTGCCCCGTGGCACTCACGTCAGTAGCCATGACGTGCTTTGAAAGGCTGGTCATGGCTCACATCAACAGCATCCTCCCGGACACCGTAGACCCACTCCAATTCGCATAACACCCCAACAGATCCACAGTTGACGCAATCTCCCCTTTCTCACCTGGACAAAAGGAACACCTATGTGAGAATGATGTTCATTGACTACAGCTCAGCATTCAACACCATAGTGCCCACAAAGCTCATCACTAGGCTAAGGACTCTGGGACTAAACACCTCCCTCTGCAACTGGATCCTGGACTTCCTGATGGGCCGCCACCAAGTGGTAAGGGTAGGCAACAACACATCTTCCACGCTGATCCTAAACACTGGGGCCTCTCAGGGGTGTGTACTTAGTCCTCTCCTGTACTCCCTGTTCGTCCACGACTGCGTGGCCAAACACGGCTCCAACGCCATCATTAAGTTTGCTGACAATACTACAGTGGTAGGCCTGATCACCGACAATGATGAGACTGCCTATAGGGAGGAGGTCAGAGAACTGGCAGTGTGGTGCCAGGACAACAACCTCTCCCTCAATGTGAGCAAGTCTAAGGAGCTGATCGAGGACTACAGGAAAAGTTGGGCTAAACAGGCCCCCTTTAATATCGATGGGGCTGTAGTGGAGTGGGTCGAGAGTTTCAAGTTCCTTGGTGTCCACATCACCAACGAACTATCATGGTCCAAACACACCAATACAGTCGTGAAGACTGAAAAGATTTGGCATGGGTCCCCAGATCCTCAAAAGGTTCTACAGCTGCACCATCAAGAGCATCCTGACCAGTTGCATCGACACCTGGTATGGCAACTGCTCGGCATCTGACGGTAAGGCGCTACAGAGGGTAGTGCAAACTGGGCCAAGCTTCCTGCCATCCAGGACCTATATAATAGGCGGTGTCAGAGGAAAGCCCATAAAATTATCAGATTCCAGCCATCCAAGATATAGACTGTTTTCTCTGCTACTGCACGGAGAGAGGTACCGGAGCGTCAAGTCTAGGACCAAAAAGCTCCTCAACAGCTTCTAGCCCCCAAGCCATAAGACTGCTGAACAATTCATAAAAATCACCACCGGGCAATTTACCTTGACACCACCCCTTCATCCCTTTTGTACACTGCTGCTACTTGCTGTTGTTTGTTACCTATGCATAGTCACTTCGCCCCCACCTACATGTACAGATTTACATTTAAGTCATTTAGCAGACGCTCTTATCCAGAGCGACTTACAAATTGGTGCATTCACCTTATGATATCGAGTGGAACAACCACTTTACAATAGTGCATCTAAATCTTTTAAGGGGGGGTTAGAAGGATTACTTTATCCTATCCTAGGTATTCCTTAAAGAGGTGGGGTTTCAGGTGTCTCCGGAAGGTGGTGATTGACTCCGCTGTCCTGGCGTCGTGAGGGAGCTTGTTCCACCATTGGGATGCCAGAGCAGCGAACAGTTTTGACTGGGCTGAGCGGGAACTGTGCTTCCTCAGAGGTAGGGAGGCGAGCAGGCCAGAGGTGGATGAACGCAGTGCCCTTGTTTGGGTGTAGGCCCTGATCAGAGCCTGAAGGTACGGAGGTGCCGTTCCCCTCACAGCTCCGTAGGCAAGCACCATGGTCTTGTAGCGGATGCGAGCTTCAACTGGAAGCCAGTGGAGAGAGCGGAGGAGCGGGGTGACGTGAGAGAACTTGGGAAGGTTGAACACCAGACGGGCTGCAGCGTTCTGGATGAGTTGTAGGGGTTTAATGGCACAGGCAGGGAGCCCAGCCAACAGCGAGTTGCAGTAATCCAGACGGGAGATGACAAGTGCCTGGATTAGGACCTGCGCCGCTTCCTGTGTGAGGCAGGGTCGTACTCTGCGAATGTTGTAGAGCATGAACCTACAGGATCGGGTCACCGCCTTGATGTTAGTGGAGAACGACAGGGTGTTGTCCAGGGTCACGCCAAGGTTCTTAGCACTCTGGGAGGAGGACACAATGGAGTTGTCCACCGTGATGGCGAGATCATGGAAAGGGCGGTCCTTCCCCGGGAGGAAGAGCAGCTCCGTCTTGCCGAGGTTCAGCTTGAGGTGGTGATCCGTCATCCACACTGATATGTCTGCCAGACATGCAGAGATGCGATTCGCCACCTGGTTATCAGAAGGGGGAAAGGAGAAGATTAATTGTGTGTCGTCTGCATAGCAATGATAGGAGAGACCGTGTGAGGATATGACAGAGCCAAGTGACTTGGTGTATAGCGAGAATAGGAGAGGGCCTAGAACAGAGCCCTGGGGGACACCAGTGGTGAGAGCACGTGGTGCGGAGACAGATTCTCGCCATGCCACCTGGTAGGAGCGACCTGTCAGGTAGGACGCAATCCAAGCGTGAGCCGTGCCGGAGATGCCCAACTCGGAGAGGGTGGAGAGGAGGATCTGACGGTTCACAGTATCAAAGGCAGCAGATAGGTCTAGAAGGATGAGAGCAGAGGAGAGAGAGTTAGCTTTAGCAGTGCGGAGAGCCTCCGTGACACAGAGAAGAGCAGTCTCAGTTGAATGACCAGTCTTGAAACCTGACTGATTTGGATCAAGAAGGTCATTCTGAGAGAGATAGCAGGAGAGCTGGCCAAGGACGGCACGTTCAAGAGTTTTGGAGAGAAAAGAAAGAAGGGATACTGGTCTGTAGTTGTTGACATCGGAGGGATCGAGTGTAGGTTTTTTCAGAAGGGGTGCAACTCTCGCACTCTTGAAGACTGAAGGGACGTAGCCAGCGGTCAAGGATGAGTTGATGAGCGAGGTAAGGGAGAAGGTCTCCGGAAATGGTCTGGAGAAGAGAGGAGGGGATAGGGTCAAGCGGGCAGGTTGTTGGGCGGCCGGCCATCACAAGACGCGAGATTTCATCTGGAGAGAGAGGGTAGAAAGAGGTCAAAGCACAGGGTAGGGGAGTGTGAGCAGGACCAGCGGTGTCGTTTGACTTAGCAAACGAGGATCGGATGTCGTCGACCTTCTTTTCAAAATGGTTGACGAAGTCATCTGCAGAGAGGGAGGAGGGGGGGGGAGGGGGAGGAGGATTCAGGAGAGAGGAGAAGGTGGCAAAGAGCTTCCTAGGGTTAGAGGCAGATGCTTGGAATTTAGAGTGGTAGAAAGCGGCTTTAGCAGCAGAGACAGAAGAGGAAAATGTAGAGGAGGGAGTGAAAGGATGCCAGGTCCGCAGGGAGGCGAGTTTTCCTCCATTTCCGCTCGGCTGCCCGGAGCCCTGTTCTGTGAGCTTGCAATGAGTCGTCGAGCCACGGAGCAGGAGGGGAGGACCGAGCCGGCCTGGAGGATAGGGGACATAGAGAATCAAAGGATGCAGAAAGGGAGGAGAGGAGGGTTGAGGAGGCAGAATCAGGAGATAGGTTGGAGAAGGTTTGAGCAGAGGGAAGAGATGATAGGATGGAAGAGGAGAGAGTAGCGGGAGAGAGAGAGCGAAGGTTGGGACGGCGCAATACCATCCGAGTAGGGGCAGAGTGAGAAGTGTTGGATGAGAGCGAGAGGGAAAAGGATACAAGGTAGTGGTCGGAGACTTGGAGGGGAGTTGCAATGAGATTAGTGGAAGAACAGCATCTAGTAAAGATGAGGTCAAGCGTATTGCCTGCCTTGTGAGTAGGGGGGGGAAGGTGAGAGGGTGAGGTCAAAAGAGGAGAGGAGTGGAAAGAAGGAGGCAGAGAAGAATGAGTCAAAGGTAGACGTGGGGAGGTTAAAGTCACCCAGAACTGTGAGAGGTGAGCCATCCTCAGGAAAGGAACTTATCAAGGCGTCAAGCTCATTGATGAACTCTCCAAGGGAACCTGGAGGGCGATAAATGATAAGGATTCTAAGCTTGAAAGGGCTGGTAACTGTGACAGCATGGAATTCAAAGGAGGCGATAGACAGATGGGTCAGGGGAGATAGAGAGAATGTCCACTTGGGAGAGATGAGGAACCCAGTGCCACCACCCCGCTGACCAGAAGCTCTCGGGGTATGCGAGAACACGTGGGCAGACGAGGAGAGAGCAGTAGGAGTAGCAGTGTTATCTGTGGTAATCCATGTTTCCGTCAGCGCCAAGAAGTCAAGGGACTGGAGGGTAGCATAGGCTGAGATGAACTCTGCCTTGTTGGCCGCAGACCGGCAGTTCCAGAGGCTGCCGGAGACCTGGAACTCCACGTGGGTTGTGCGCGCTGGGACCACCAGGTTAGAGTGGCAGCGGCCACGCGGTGTGAAGCGTTTGTATGGCCTGTGCAGAGGGGAGAGAACAGGGATAGACAGACACATAGTTGACAGGCTACAGAAGAGGCTACGCTAATGCAAAGGAGATTGGAATGACAAGTGGACTACACGTCTTGAATGTTCAGAAAGTTAACCTGTTAGGGCTAGGGGGCAGCATTTGCACGTCTGGATAAAAAAAATGTACCCGATTTAATCTGGTTACTAATCCTACCCAGTAACTAGAATATGCATATACTTATTATATATGGATAGAAAACACTCTAAAGTTTCTAAAACTGTTTGAATGGTGTCTGTGAGTATAACAGAACTCATTTGGCAGGCAAAACCCTGAGACATTTTCTGACAGGAAGTGGATACCTGATGTGTTGTATTGACTTTAAACCTATCCCATTGAAAAACACAGGGGCTGAGGAATATTTTGGCACTTCCTATTGCTTCCACTAGATGTCACCAGCCTTTACAAAGTGTTTTGAGTCTTCTGGAGGGAGATCTGACCGAACAAGAGCCATGGAACGATGATGTCCCATTAGACACCTGGCGCGCGACTTCATGTTGGGTACCCTCGTTCCAATACGTTATAAAAGAGTATGCATTCGTCCACCTTGAATATTATTCATGTTCTGGTTAAAAAAGGCCCTAATGATTTATGCTATACAACGTTTGACATGTTTGAACGAACGTAAATATATTTTTTCCCCTCGTTCATGACGAGAAGTCCGGCTGGCTTAGATAATGTGCTAACAAGACGGAGATTTTTGGACATAAATGATGAGCTTTTTTGAACAAAACTACATTCGTTATGGACCTGTGATACCTGGAAGTGACATCTGATGAAGAGAATCAAAGGTAATGGATTATTTACATAGTATTTTCGATTTTAGATCTCCCCAACATGACGTCTAGTCTGTATCGCAACGCGTATTTTTCTGGGCGCAGTGCTCAGATTATTGCAAAGTGTGATTTCCCAGTAAGGTTATTTTTAAATCTGGCAAGTTGATTGCGTTCAAGAGATGTAAATCTATAATTCTTTAAATGACAATATAATATTTTACCAATGTTTTCTAATTTTAATTATTTAATTTCTGACGCTGACTTGACTGCCGGTTATTGGAGGGAAACGATTTCCTCAACATCAATGCCATAGTAAAACGCTGTTTTTGGATATAAATATGAACTTGATAGAACTAAAAATGCATGCATTGTCTAACATAATGTCCTAGGAGTGTCATCTGATGGAGATTGTAAAAGGTTAGTGCATCATTTTAGCTGGTTTTATGGTTTTGGTGACCCTGTCTTTGACTTGACAAAACATTACACACAACTCTTGTAAATGTACTGTCCTAACATACTCTAAATTTATGCTTTCGCCGTAAAACCTTTTTGAAATCGTAAAACGTGGTTAGATTAAGGAGATGTTTATCTTTCAAATGGTGTAAAATAGTTGTATTTTTGAAAAATTTGAATTTTGACATTTATTTGGATTCAAATTTGCCGCTCTTGAAATGCACCTGCTGTTGATGGAGTGCACCACGGGTGGCACGCTAGCGTCCCACCTAGCCCATAGAGGTTAAGCTTACGTTGCAAAAATCTTATTGACTAAAATGATTAAAATGATACAGTACTGCTGGCTGGTGAAGTAGGCTAGCTAGCAGTGGCTGCGTTGTTGACTTTGTTTGAAAGTGTAGCTGGCTAGGTAACCTCGATAGTTTCAGTACTACACCTTATCATGATAGCTAGCTACATAGTTGCCTTTGTAACATAACACTAATCAAGACGTTCCTTTGTAATGTATTTCGTTTCTACAATGCTGCTCGTCGGTAATAGTTGGCTAGGTTTGGAAATGGCGTCGCGGGGGACGAAAATAGCTGGCCAGCTAACCTCGATAATTACTCTAAACTACACAATTATCAAACTATGACAAACTATGACAAAGACAACTTATTGACTAAAATGACTAAAATGATACAGTACTGCTGGCTGGTAAAGTAGGCTAGCTAGCAGTGGCTGCGTTGTTGACTTTGTTTGAAAGTGTAGCTGGCTAGGTAACCTCGATAGTTTCAGTGCTACGCCTTATCATGATACAAAGGCAACTATGTAGCTAGCTAACACTAGCTAACCTGGCTAGCTAACCTCAATAATTACTCTAAACTACACAATTGTCTTAGATACAAAGACAGATGACCTCAACTAGCCTGTACCCCCGCACACTGACTCGGTACAAGTGCCCCCTGTATGTAGCCTCGTTATTCTTATTGTGTTACTTTTTATTATTACTTTTTATTTTCATCTACTTGGTAAATATTTTCTCCTTCTTGAACTGCACTGTTGGTAAATGGCTTGTAAGTAAGCATTTCAAAGCAAAGTCTACACTTGTTTTTTGTGACAAATAAAGTTTGATTTTGAATACCCCAAAATGACAAAGGGATTTTTTTTTTTACATTTTTGCAAATGTTTTGAAAATGGAATACAGAAATATCTCCTTCAAGTATTCACACCC
This sequence comes from Salmo salar, assembly GCF_965601325.2. NCBI lineage: Eukaryota > Metazoa > Chordata > Actinopteri > Salmoniformes > Salmonidae > Salmo > Salmo salar. The sequence goes on along the minus strand of NC_138306.1, from coordinate 29,858,943 downwards.
CTGAGTCAATAGAATCACCTATGGCAGCAATTACAGCTGTGAATATTTCTGGGTAAGTCTCTAAGAGCTTTCCACACCTGGATTGTGCAACATTTGCCCATTTTTATTATTTTCAAATTCTTCAAGCTCTGTCGAATTGGTTGTTGATCATTGCTGGACAACCATTTTCAGGTCTTGCCATAGATGTTCAAGTAGATTTAAGTCAAAACTGTTAACTCCAGTGTAGATTTGGCCTTGTGTTTTAGGTTATTGTTGTGCTGACAGCAGACTGAACCAGGTTTTCCTCTAGGATTAAGCCTGTGCTTAGCTCCATTCCTTTTTTTTATCCTGAAAAACTCCCCATCTGGCAGTCCAAAGGACGAATCTGGGTATGGTGGATGCAAGGAGAACGTTATCTGCCCGAATGCATAGTGCTAACTATAGCGTTTGGTGGAGGAGGAATAATGGTCTGGGGCTGTTTTTCATGGTTCTGGCTAGGCCCTTTAGTTCCGGTGAAGGGAAGTCTTAATACAATGACATTCTAGACGTGTCTGTGCTTCAAAATTTGTGGCAACAGTTTGGGGAAAGCCCTTTCTTGTTTCAGCATGACAATGTCCCCGTGTACAGAGCGAGGTCCATACAGAAATGTGACCAACCGGCTCAATTCGGTCTTATGTAGCAAAAATTAGAAATTGCGTGTGTGTTTTTTACATTGGATAAAAGTATAGAGTCAGAGCTACAAAATGGTATCATACACTACAGTTGAGGAACAATAGTGAAGTAATTCTGCTTTGAAATTTGATAAACTTGTAACCTCACTTTTGAGAAAATGGTCCTTGAATGTTTTGGTACACCTAATGGAGAGCTCTTTGTCTAAACCCATTAGTGTCGTTCACATGTGAGGCCATGGGATTCACATGTGAGGCCATGTACTAAACAACCAAAGATTTCAAGACTAAATGCTGGTTTAAACTGCAGGTGTGTTCGTAAATTCAATCTGGAGTGCCAGAGTATGCTCTGGGCGTCCGTAAGATCAGAGTGTTGTCAGATTGTCCATTCGTAAATTCAGGGCGTTTCACCTTCGGAGCGTTCCGAGCACACACAAGACGCTCTGGCTGAGGAGTAGGGTTGATCTGAGCATTCTGACCCTAACAGCGTTAGTCAAGGACCCAAGCTAACTGGCTAATGTTGGCTAGCTTGCTAGTTACTTCCAGACACAAATGAGAGAACAGCTCACTCTGACAATTTTACTCGCCCTAGTAGAGCTGGTTAGGCTGTTATGTTCTACAGAGCGTTGGGGACTGCAATTGTGCTGCTGGCAACAATTGAATTAATATTTTTTGCCAACGTTTACTCACACTGGCCATATTCAGTGGGTATTGAGTGTTTGTAAATTTGTCAGTTATTCTGCGCTCTGACACACTCGGACGTGTGCTCTGAAAGTAGATAGCCAGAATTTGTCGCAGTGACATGAACAATCTATTGAAATGGTTACTTGCATAGTGGAGTCTTTTGTTTAGCTAGCTAGTTAAACAATGAACCATAATCCCAACTCATAACTTTACTACCCAGTGTGACGACCCTCCCACTCTGTCTGCCGTATTCTGCATTTTTGCTCTTGTTTTCCTTAATAGGGTGTCGGTGGGCGGAGCCGGGAGAGTCGTCAGCGAAATGGGACACACCTGGGCTCGGGTGTGTCCCCGGATAAATACACCTCTTCCCCATTCATTGGGGAGACTCTCTCCATGCAGACACTGATAGATTTTGGTTGTGGCATTTTTGTGGCCGTTTGTTTGCTGTGGCACCTTTCAACACCCCTCATCACATTTATGCACGCAAACACTCACTTACACAATTGATTACTGACTACACACACCATTGTTAATTGTATTTAGTTTACTTCAGTTAATAAATATATTTTGTTATTCCTTGTCTCCACGTTGTCTCCCTTTTTGTTACGAACTTTGAGCCGGTTCGTAACACCCAGCATGAATCTGCAGATAAATAACCAAACAGGTTTAATGTTAGCTAGCTAGCTAAGATTAGGCTACAGCTAGCAACGCAAATGGCTCTGAGTTTCGAATAGTATTGCTGCACATATCATACATGTCACGTTAGCAAGCGAGCCAGCCAGCTAACATTAGCTAGCTAACAGTCCGCTTTAACTTGAAATGAAAATAAACTTTTTGACAAAATTAGGAATGTGTAATATCTTTTAAATGTAGCTAGCTAGACTATTTTACCATATACATGGATGGATGCTTCTCCCCCTGTCACCGATGCCATGGTTGCCTTAGTTTGAAGATGTAATTCAGAGACAGGTGTTTTATACAACAGCCTTCTGTGTGTACTCTTTTGGACTCTGTCTGCAAATGTAAAATCAAACGCCAGAATTTTCTCCATCTCCTCAGCTGTCATACTCTAATTCCACCGTGCATTCCACTGATTTCAGAACTCAGTCCTCCAGAAAGTGGAGAGCAACACCTTTGCAGTTCTACTACGTGATATGTTTTTAAAAAGCAGCGTTAGAAAGGATTGCTGACACATACTGACCAGCTCATGTTATAGACAGAAGCGTGCTACATGGCAGTCCAATCTGAACTTATCTCTCGGCATGTCCAGCCCAGCCATTATCTTAGGAGCCTTCCCACTAGCCATGATTGACTGTCTTTTTCTGTGGCTAAACCAACTAGGCTTGTAATTTAATTTAATTTGTATTTACAGATGGCATACAAGTTTGTTCTTAAGGCACATGAAAGTTCACATGTTCCAGATGGCATTTCTGCCAAAAAAATGTACCAATAGGCCCTTCTATGCGAGGCAATGGGAAACCAGAGAACCTCTTTGGTTGAATCTGTGTTAGATATTCATTGCTCACCTGAGGGACCTTGCATGTGTGGGGTAAAGAGATGAGGTAATCATTCAAAATTCCATGAAATGTATTATGTTGTGACATTTTTACTACTAAACATATTTATGTTTATAAAGGGATTGAATACTTATTGACGCAATACATTTCAGCTTTGAATTTTTTATTAATTTGTCAGAATTTCTAAAAACGTAATTTTATTTTGACATTATGGGGTATTGTGTGTAAACCAGTGAAAAACCCCTCAATTTAATCCATTTTAAATTTGGCTGTAAGACAACAAAATCTGGAGAATGTCAATGGGTGTGAGAACTTTGAAGACACTGTGTATATACAATATACACTGAAAAAAAATATAAACACAACATTCAACAATTTCAGAGATTTTACTGAGTTACAGTTCATATAAGGAAATCAGTTAATTGAAATAAATTAATTAGGGCCTAATCTATGGATTTCACGAGTTGATTACAGATACCTTAAAAGGTAGGGCCGTGGATCAGATAACCAGTCTGTATCTGGTGTGACCACCATTTGCCTCATGCAACGTGTCACATTTCCTTCACATAGCGATGATCAGGCTGTTGATTGTGGAATGTTGTCCCACTCTTCAATGGCTGTGCAAAGTTGCTGGATATTGGCGGAAACCGGAACACGCTGCCGTACACGTTGATCAAGAGCATCTCAAACATGCTCAATGGGTGACATGTCTAGTGAGTATGCAGGCCATGGAAGAACTGGGACTTTTTCAGTGACATTAACATAAAATTATCCGCCAACAGCTCTGGTGGGCAGTCCTGCAGTCAGCATGCCAATTGCACGCTCCCTCAACTTGATGTCGTGTGACAAAACTGCCCACCAGGCTACTGGGCCTTTTATTGTGCTCAGTACAAGGTGCACATGTGTAATGATCATGTTGTTTAATCAGCTTCTTGATATGCCACATCTGTCAGGTGGATGGATTATCTTGCCAAATGAGAAATGGTCACCTAACAGGGATGAAAACAAATTAGTGCACATTTTTGTGCATGTGGAACATTTCTGGGATATATTATTTAAGATCATTAAACATGGGACCAACACTTTACATACTGTATTTTTGTTCAGTGTACTGTGCATTCGGAAAGTATTCAGACCCCTTCACTTTTTCCACATCTTTGTAAAAATGTTCTAATTTATAAAATATCACATATACATAAGTATTCAGACCCCTTTACTCTACTTTTGTTGAAGGACCTTTTGGCAGTGACTATAGCCTCAAGTCTTCTTGGGTATGACGCTACAAGCTTGGCACACCTTTATTTGGGGAGTTTCTCCCATTCTTTGCAGATCCGCTCAAGCTCTTTCAGGTTGGATGGGGAGCATCGCTGCACAGCTATTTCAGGTCACTCCAGAGATGTTCGATCGGGTTCAATTCAGGGCTTTGGCTGGGCAACTCAAGGACATTCGAAGACTTGTCCCGAAGCCACTCCTGCATTGGGGAAAGGGGGAGACCTAGTCTGTTGTACAACTGAAGTGTGTCTTCCACATTTAACTCCAACCCCTCTGAATCAGAGCGGTGCGGGGGCTACCTTAATCTACATCCACGTTTCGGCACCTTGCTCAGGGGCAGAATGACAGATTTGACCTTGGCAGCTCGGGGATTCGATCCAGCAACTTTTCGGTTACTGACCCAATGCTCTAACCACTAGGCTACCTGCCGCCCCGTTGTCTTTGTTGTGTGCTTAGTTGTTGTCCTGTAGGAAGGTGAACCTTCGCCCCAGTCGGAGGTCCTGAGCACTCTGGAGCAGGTTTTCATCAAGGATCTCTCTGTGCTTTGCTCCGTTCATCTTTCCCTCGATCCTGACTAGTTTCCCAGTCCCTGCCGCCAAAAAACACCACCACAACATGATGATGCCACCACCATGGTTCACCGTAGGAATGGTGCCAGGTTTCCTCCAGACGTGACGCTTGGCATTCAGGCAAAATAGTTCAATTTTGGTTTCATCAGACCAGAGAATCTTGTTTCTCATGGTCTGAGTCCTTTAGCTGCCTTTTGGCAAACTCCAAGTGGGCTGTTATGTGCTTTTAACTGAGGAGTGGCTTCCATCTGGCCACTCTACCATAAAGGCCTGATTGGTGGAGTGCTGCAGAGATGGTTGTCCTTCCGGAAGGTTCTCCCATCTCCACAGAGTAACTGGAGCTCTGTTGGCGTGACCATCAGGTTCTTGATCACCTCCCTGACCATGACCCTTCTCTCCCGATTGCTCAGTTTGGCTGGGTGGCCAGCTTTAGGGAGAGTCTTGGTGGTTCCAAACGTCTTCCATTTCAGAATGATGGAGGCCACTGTTCTTGGGGACCTTCAATGCTGCAGAAATGTTTTTTTTGTACCCTTCCTCAGATCTCTGCCTCGAAACAATCCAGTCTCGGAGCTCTACAGAAAATTCCTTCGACCTCATGGCTTGGTTCTTGCTCTGACCTGCGCTGTCAACTGTGGGACCTTACATAGACAGGAATGTGCCTTTACAAATCGTGTTCAGTCAATTGAATTTACAACTGGTGGACTCCAAGTTGTAGAAACATCTCAAGGATGATCAATGGATATTGGATGCACCTGAGCTCAATTTCGAGTCTCATAGCAAAGGGTCTGAATACTTATGTAAATAAGGTATTTCAGTTATCTCTTTGTCATTATGGGGTGTTGGGTGTAGATTGAGGAAAACAAATAATTTAATCAATTTTAGAACAAGGCTGTAACGTAACAATGCGAAAAGTCAAGGGGTCTGAATACTTTCCAAATGCACTGTGTATATACACTGAGTGTACAAAACGTTAAGGACACCTTCCTAATATTGAGATGCACCCCCCCCCCCCCCCCCATTTTCCCTTGGAACAGCCTCAATTAATCCGGATATGGACTCTACAAGGTGTCGCAAGCATTGCTGGCCCGTGATGATTCAAGTTGTGTCAAGTTGGCTGGTTGTCCTTTGGGTAGTGGACCATTCTTGACGCACACAGGAAACTGTTGAGCATGAAAAACCCAACAACGTTGCTATTCTTGACAATAGCCTGACATTTCTCAACTCTTGAGGCTTAAATATCCTTCTTTACCCTGGGTAGTATATGGGGCTTTGGTGACAAAACGGATGGCACTGTGATAGACTGCATCCAATTTGTTGAGTAGAGTGTTGGAGGCTACTTTGTAAATGACATCGTCGAGGATCGGTAGGATGGTCAGTTTTATGAGGGTAATTTGGCAGCATGAGTGAAAGATGGTTTGTTGCGAAATAGGAAGCCGATTCTAGACTTAATTTTGGATTGGAGATCCTTAATGTAAGTCTGGAAGGAGAGTTTACAGTCTAACCAGACACCTAGGTAATAGTTGTTGTCCACATATTCTAAGTCAGAACCGTCCAGAGTAATGATGCTGGACGTGCGGGCAGCGATCGGTTGAAGAGGATGCATTTAATTTAAGAGCAGTTGGAGGCCACGGAAGGAGAGTTGTATGGCTATATAGCTCAGATTACCCTGTCTGCAGTTTCCTTGAGCCATAGACTGTAAAAAGATGCCTCAAGCGCATAGCAAAGTTGATACTGTGAGATTTCAAAGCTTTAAAAACCATGAGCTGCAGTTTTTAAGATAATGTTTTAAGTTATTCAACACTGTCAACACTTTTTTTATAAGCCATAAAATGCATATTCTCTGTACTTCCACTCATGCTACAACCAGCACTGTAGCTGCAATTAATGAGTAGCAAAGTGTTTCGATAAGCTTGCATTGTTATTATTATCGGCTTTTGTCTTTTTTAATATCAAGGAATATTTTACTTTTTCTTTTGTTTTTATAATTTCAAAATGGTCTGAGAAGAACAACATTGACAGGGCAATTCAAGCATAGTCATTATGCAGTGATAATGTATTGGGCCTATAGCCTACTGCACAAACCTCATTGCTATAGAACTGCTTTTAATAGGTTCATGTTGCATAGCTTTACGTTTTAAGTCATGTTTTTAAATAAATCTCGGCTTTGATTTTGATTCAGAAATTGATCTTGACACTAACCTTTTCTGTGACTACTGGCCTAATATAATATTAACTCCTGCAGAATGAAGCCTTTCTTACAGTAAAATAATATACCAAATGTACATTTTGACTTGGGAACAGGCCTATCTATGTAAAAAAAGACCTGTCAAAAAATCCCTCCACCATCTGACTGTTGTGCATTTTCTATATTTACGGGTTACGGTTGGGTGCTGGCCTCAGATTTTCACTTCGTCACATAGTCGGGCGGTTGTGGATGGGTTATTAGCAATTGCGGGCGGGTGAACAAGTGCAAAAACTGCATACTAAACATCCCTCTTTTCCAACCGTTTATTTTTACAGAGTGACCACAGTGTTCACATGAACACGTTGCAGGAGAACAACCAGAGAAGATATTGTCTCTGCCGTTCCTGTGGGATATGAATGACAGCTTGAGAATGTCACCTGAGATCATGATGTTTCACCAAATGATGGAACAAGCCCAGAACGCCAGCTGTGAAGCACTCACCCACATCTGCAATAAGAGTGCAAGTGGAGACTCACTACAGCTGCCCACCTTCTCCACAGCTGCCAAAGTCAGAGTGATCATTACTTTTACTCTGTGTGCCATGTCAGCTGTCTGTAACCTAGCTGTGCTGTGGGCTGCCAATACTAACGGCAAGCGCAAGTCCCACGTTAGGATATTAATAATTAACCTGACTGTGGCAGACCTGCTGGTGACTTTCATAGTCATGCCTGTTGATGCTGTCTGGAATATCACAGTTCAGTGGCAGGCAGGAGACGTCGCCTGTAGGCTACTGATGTTCATGAAACTTGTTGCCATGTACTCCTGTGCTTTTGTCACAGTGGTCATTAGCTTGGACCGCCAGTCTGCTATCCTCAACCCACTAGCCATCAATGAGGCCAAGAAGAGAAGCAAAATCATGTTGTCTGTGGCGTGGGCGATGAGTGTGATTCTGTCTGTTCCCCAGGTGAGGCTCTGGTTAAGAGAGGTTTCATGTTTTATCTCCTCAGCCTAATCTCAAGACACCACCACAAGGATACAACTATACTTCTGGCATACCCCAGTGATGTTAAATGTTTTAAGTAAAACATCAAATGACATAACCCTGCAGCAGCATTATAGCACATTACTGACTTGATGCACGTTGTCAGGTTCACTTACCAAGAATAGAACATTTTGATTTTGACAGCAATTACAAATGTAGTAATGGGAAGCACTAATTAAGAAAACTAAACGCTTTCCTGAAGGGAATTTCAGTACAGCTGTTGCAGTTACTCTTAAACCATGGACAATATTGATTAACCTTTAAATGTGATTGATAATTGGTGAGTAGGGCCATCATTTACTGACTCCTGATTATGACAGTAATTATACATTTGGATGCTCTGCAATAAAATCCATTAAACTACATAGGCTTTGAGAAATGGAATCACTGAAAGAAGCCCTTACCTGCAATTAATTTCAAGCATTCAACGCTTGCCTCTTCACCTTTGTGCAAATTCAGTGAAATGAGCAATTAAACATGGTATTAGTCACAGTGCAGACTAGGCAGGAGCAATTTTCTGCTGCATGAAACACTAGTATTTCATGCAGTATATCACTTAAGTCAAGCAATAGAATTATGGTTAAAGACCATACTTTTTTTATTGTTAAAAACAAACATTTCCTTTGTGTTGTCATATAGATGCTGATATTCCACAGCGTGACCATCACAGTCCCAGAAAAGTTTACCCAGTGCACTACCCGTGGGAGCTTTGTCCAACACTGGCAGGAAACCCTGTACAACATGTTCACCTTTGCCTGTCTATTCCTGCTGCCGCTGATCATCATGATCGTCTGTTACACACGGATCCTGGTGGAGATATCCAGTCGTATGACCCATGGAAACAGTAGGTCAAATTACATAATGGTAGTTATTTCTAGGTGTAGTAGTATACAGTTGTTCATAAGGGGGTTACTAAGTGCACTGCATATTGATGATAAAGGTAATATAAACATATTGACATATGGTGTTGAGATTAGGAGAAAGTGTTTTTCCTTGTTTCAGTGTCTTCTAAGGAGATACATCTCAGACGCTCCCACAACAACATTCCAAAAGCACGGATGAGGACTTTGAAAATGAGCATTGTTATTGTGACTTCCTTCATCGTCTGCTGGACCCCTTACTACCTGTTGGGACTGTGGTACTGGTTCTTCCCAGACGATATGGATGAGACGGTCTCCCATTCTTTGACTCATATGCTCTTTATTTTTGGCCTCTTCAATGCGTGTTTGGACCCAATAACTTACGGCCTGTTCACTATCCATTTCCGCCATGGCCTGAAGCGCTACTGTCAGAGTGCAGTCGTGCTCAGCCGTGAATCAGAGAACAACACTACCCTGACCGGCTCCTTCAGGTGCTCTTCCTTCCGCATGACACGGCTTACCCAGCAAGGCCAGACCACCATCACTGACCAGATGGCAGAGGAGGAACAGGGCAAGAAACCCTGCCGCTATAGCAACTACCTCACAGTTCACAGCAGTGGAGGTGACCCATGTCCGGCCAATCCTGAAAGCATGATATGAGGGATTAGAATAAGTCCTACTTAAGAACATTTCTTATACCCTCATCTGTTGGCTGACAATAAATAACTTCAATACTTTTGTGCTGTGAGAAAGCACATTTTGCTTACATTTGCATTCAGCCAGACATGGCTTAAAGTGTAAATCATAAGACACTTATCTGCATATCACTTCAAACAGTGGTACTCCCGTAGAGTGGTCTTTGGACTTGTCCTGGAAACACTTTTTCCATTCAATAGAGCCATACAGACCAAGTATACCAGAAAAAACAATTCTCCATTGATATATCCAATTTCCTCAAGATGTGCAAAGAAGGAAGCCTATAAATGAATTGCTCTTTCATCTTGCAGGCAGAAATTACATATGCACTGTAAAAAGTGGGATGACGCTGTTGTTCATCTGAAGTGCTTTTACTGATAGGAATGATGGAAAATTATGCTTTGGTTTGTTCAACCTATTCTATAAAATTTGCCTGAAAAAAGAAATTACATTTGACAGATCAATTACGTTTTTTAAATTGAATGAAAGCTTCTAAATTGCTTTCAATACTGCATGCTCATTGAATAGTGGTGGGGGCAATGTAGCAGCCGCAGCCTATCAGAAGAGTTGGAGGCTTGACTTATTGGGAAGTGGCTTTCAGGTTGTTGTTTTTTTCCCCTCCTGTGAGTGTCAATGTCATTCCAGTTAATGTGGTCTACTTTAGTCACTTGTACACTGCCAGCATATGTAATGATACTTGCTTAAGAGCATGTGATACTGAAAACCCTGGTAAGATTTGTATATGTTAAGGTAGACAATGTTTGTTTGCAGTATTGTAGCTACGAAATGTGAAAGTCTTATGTTGTCGTAAGGATTTGACCAAAATGCAGCGGGAATAGGTATACTCATCTTATTTTTATTTTGAAGAAGGAGAAACAACTAAATACGTATACCAAAAAAAATTAAAAATAACAGTCCTGTCAGGTGCACAAACACTGAACAACTACCCACAAAATCATACAGAAAAAAAACCCTCTTAAATAGGACCTTCAATTAGAAGCAACTGCTTCCAATTGAAGGTCAACACCATTAACTAGACATAGAACTAGACATACTAGATAAACATAGAAATATACTAACATAGAACATAGCCCAACAAACCCCGAAACACTCTAAACAAACACCCTTCTTACATAGGAACATAGCCCAACAAACCCCGAACCACATAAAACAAACACCCCCTCTTAAAACAGAACATAGCCCAACAAACCCCGAAACACTCTAAACAAACACACCCCTGCCACGTCCTGACCAAACTACAATAACAAATAACCCCTTTACTGGTCAGGACGTGACATATGTAAAGAATGTTTGGAAAAGTTTTTGAACAAGCTTTTTTTTATTTGCAGGAAATGTATTTAATTGCTTGTAAGCCAATTTGAAGAAATGTGGAAATGTAATTCCAAATAAAAAATATGAAAAATGGGCTGTATTTAGGCTACATGAAATATTAGTTTGTATTTGTTATTTATTACTTTTAACCAAAGGGGACTAGTAAGTTGAGTGTTGAAATAAATAGGTTGAAACTTGAAATATAGTTTTGGTAATAATCAAATAAAACAGTTGGCATTGAATCTACTGTAGTCGTTATTCAAATGTAGTCTTATACACTGCCAGCATATGTAATGATACTGACATAAGAGCATGTGATACTGGAATTGCTTAGTTTCATCAAATTTAGCATTTTTCAATTGAGAACCTAACCCATTTACTTGTAACCAGTTGAAGTACTTTTTTGGGTTGATCCAGAGTCATTTTAGACAGTGTGGACTTGGAACAAAACTGTAAATGTAGGCAAATTCAGTCCGATGACATCTAGATGCTCAACTTGTGGTTCATTGTACAATGTACAGAACAGCTTTGTGAATTCTATGATCAAATGAATGTTGTGATGCAGTAAATATTGTAATCCAACCGTATAGTGTTTCTACCTTACAGAAATATGTATAGTTTTGGTTGGTTCTTTGCAAATGTGTTACTTATGAAAGTTATGTCCAGTGCCTCAGGGAAATCACTGCATAGTGTATTGCGTAGACATCAAACTGGAGACAACCAAACTGTAAAATTTGGTTGGTTGGTTGGCTTGTCATCTTAAAAAATATTGTGTGTGTGTAATACTTTGATGGTCACATTCTGTACATGTTACAGTAGAAGACAAACAGATACAGGTACTTTAATGTTGAATTTACTGGGACCCAAACATGTTGCAAAAAAACCCCAAAGACACACTTCGTTAACTAATATTCGGTTGTATGCATTTCTCTTAAATGTTTGCTTGTGTTCAAAGAAATAAGTTAACGGGATAGCTGTATTTGTGTGCATGATTGCAATATTTGTTAAGTTAAAAACAAGATGTTTGTATTTGTGTAGATTATTTAAATAAAGTTGTGTTAATTGTATTAATGCATACTAAGCAATTCCTAAATTATTGGAAGTGCAGAATTCATTGAAAGTAATTAACACGATCATATGTGAGCTAGTGATGGGGGAGGGTGGAGTCGGTTAGTTACATATCACAATATTATTTGGGACTCAAGTATTGATTTCCCCCCCAAGATGCATGCATGCATGCATGCATGCATGCATGCATACATACATACATACATACATACATACATACATACATACATAACCGTTCAAAAGTTTGGGGTCACTTAGACATTTCCTTGTTTTTGAAAGAAAAACACGTTTCTTTTTTTCATTTTTAAAATAACATCAAATTGATCAGAAATACAGTGCAGACATTGTAAATTACTACTGTAGCTGGAAACGGCAGATGTATTTTTATGGATATCTACAGAGGCCCATTACCAGCAACCATCACTCCTGTGTTCCAATGGCACTTTGAGGTGACTCCGGGATGCTGGCCTTCAAGGCAGAGTTGCAAAGAAAAAGCCATATCTCAGACTGGCCAATTAAAAAGAAAGGATTACGATGGGCAAAAGAACAGACACTGGATAGAGGAACTCTTCCTAGAAGGCGAGCATCCCGGACTTGCCTCTTCACTGTTGATGTTGAGACTGGTATTTTTCAGGTACTATTAAATGAAGCTGACAGTTGAGGACTTGTGAGGCATCGGTTTCTCAATAAAGACACTAATGTACTTGTCATCTTGCTCAGTTGTGCACCGGGGCCTCACACTCTTTCTGGTTAGAGACAGTTCGCGCTGTTCTGTGAAGGGAGTAGTACACAGCATTGTATGAGATCTTCAGTTTCTTAGCAATTTCTCTCATGGAATAGACTTCATTTCTCAGAACAAGAATAGACTGACGAGTTTCAGAAAAAAGGTCTTTGTTTCTGGCCCTTTTGGGCCTGTAATCGAAACCCACAAATGCTGATGCTCCAGATACTCAACTAGTCTAAAGACGGACAGTTTTATTACTTCTTTTAAATCAGCACCACAGTTTTCAGCTGTACTAACATAATTGCAAAAGGGTTTCTAATGATCAACTTGGATTCGCTAATACAACACCCTATTGGAACACAGGAGTGATGGTTGCTGATAATGGCCTCTGTACGCCTATGTGGATATTCCATGAAAAATCTGCCGTTTCCAGCTACAATAGTCATTTACAACATTAACAATGGCTACACTGTATTTCTGATCAATTTTATGTTATTTTAATGGACAAAAAATTAGCTTTTGAATGGTAGTGTATGTACTTACGTACAGTACCAGTCAAACGTTTGGACACACGTACTCATTCAAGGGATTTTCTACATTGTAGAATAATAGTGAAGACATCAAAACTATGAAATAACTCATATGGAATCATGTCGTCAGCCTAAAAGTGTTCAAATCAAAATATATTTGAGATTCCTCAAAGTAGCCACCATTTGCCTTGATGACAGCTTGCACCACCCTTGAATGAGTAGGTTTGTCCAAACCTTTGACTGGTACTTTACACACACACACACACACACACACACACACACACGAGTATACAAAACATTAGGAATACCTGCTCTTTCCATGACCTAGATTGACCAGGTAAATCCAGTTGAAAGCTATTATCCCTATTTGATGTCACCTGGTAAATCCACTTCAATAAGAGTAGATGAAGGGGAGGAGACAAGTAAAAAAAAAAAAGCCTTGAGACTATTCAAATAAAATTTTATTGGTCACATACACATGGTTAGCAGATGTTAATGCGAGTGTAGCGAAATGCTTGTAGTGTAGCGAAATGCTTGTGACATTGAGACATGGATTGTGTATGTGTGCCATTCAGAGGGTAAATTGGCAAGGCAAAAGATTTGTGCATTTGAACGGCGTATGGTAGTAGGTGCCAGGCGCGCTGGTTGGAGTGTGTCAAGAACTGCAACATTAATGGGTTTTTCATGCTCAACAGTTTCCTGTGTGTGTCAAGAATGGTCCACTACCCAAAGGACATCCAGCCAACTTGACACACCTGTGGGAAGCATTGAAGTCAATTTTGGTCAATGTCGCTGTGGACCACTTTTGACACCTTGTTGAGTCCATGCCCAGACAAATTGAAGCTGTTCTGAGGGCAAAAGCGGGTGCAACTCAATATTAGAAAGGTGTTCCAAATGTTTTTTACACTTAGTGTATATATTTTTTAGCTAGGTAGCGTTAGCTAGTCCTAGTCGACTGTACCTGCGCCAAAACGCCGGAATTTTTCATTCTATAGCTTGTTTTCCAACAGTTATTTCCATGATTTACAATACATATCCTATCAGCATGTTTCAGCACCTAATATCAAATCGTGATGTCCCTGGCAGCTCCCAGCCCTAATGTGAGCCTGCTATTACAATACAGTTCAATTCGGTTCATTATCAGGCTGTGCAGACAGTCTTCTAACAAAACATTATCTCTGGACTGATCAACCGTAAACTCTCCTTCCAGACTCACATCAAAAATCTCCAATCCAAAGTTAAATCTAGAATTGGCTTCCTATTTCGCAACAAAGCATCCTTCACTCAAGCTGCCAAACATACCCTCGTAAAACTGACCATCCTACCGATCCTCAACTTCGGTGATGTCATTTACAAAATAGCCTCCAATACCCTATTCAACAAACTGGATACCAAAGCCCCATATACTACCCACCACTGCGACCTGTACGCTCTCGTTGGCTGGCCCTGGCTTCATACTTGTCGCCAAACCCACTGGCTCCAGGTCATCTACAAGACCCTGCTAGTAAAGTCCCCCCTTATCTCCACTCACTGGTCACCATAGCAGCACCAACCTGTAGCATGCGCTCCAGCAGGTATATCTCTCTGGTCACCCCCAAAGCCAATTCCTCCTTTGGCCGTCTCTCCTTCCAGTTCTCTGCTGCCAATGACTGGAACGAATTACAAAAATCTCTGAAACTGGAAACACTTATATCCCTCACTAGCTTTAAGCACCAGCTGTCAGAGCAGCTCACAGATCACTGCACCTGTACATAGCCCATCTATAATTTAGCCCAAGCAACTACCTCTTCCCCTACTGAATTTATTTATTTATTTATTTTGCTCCTTTGCACCCCATTATTTCTATTTCTACTTTGCACTTTCTTCTACTACAAATCTACCATTCCAGTGTTTTACTTGCTATATTGTATTTACTTTGCCACCATGGCCTTTTTGCCTTTACCTCCCTTATCTCACCTCATTTGATCACATTGTATATATACTTATTTTTCTACTCTATTATTGACTGTATGTTTATTTTACTCCATGTGTAACTCTGTGTTGTTGTATGTTGTTGAACAGCTTTGCTTTATCTTGGCCAGGTCGCAATTGTAAATGAGAACTTGTTCTCAACTTGCCTACCTGGTTAAATAAAGGTGAAATAAAAAAAGAATAATAAAAAAACATGTGATCTTATTCTGGATAGTGGTAATGTCCTTTGCATAAATAGTGTATTATTATCTGATACATAATTTTTTTCCATTTTCAGTGCATTGATCACACACTGACTGAATGGCAAATGCATCAAAACAAATCTCCTTGTACCCTACTGATTGTCAACTGTATAGAAAAACAATGTATCTTTATGCAACGGGTGGTTCTAATCCTGAATGCTGATTGGTTAAAACCACATTCCAGCCGGTTTCTATTCCACAAGTTACCACCAGCTATGTCTATAATGTTTAAATGCCTATTTTTTCTGTTCCATCTAACTACGCAATACATTGTCTTATCAGCCCAGCCAGGCAATTTATAATCTTGATTTCAACTATAAAAAAACATCTAAACATTATCTCCCATTTCTTTTAGACTAACATTTAGTTTTCAACAGCAGAGATTTGTAATAACCTTGCGGTCTGTCTCTCCGACATTTGCAAAATTGTTTCAATATTCAAATTCGATCTCAGCTGTCCCATAGTAATGAATGTGTCAGGAGTCAGGACGAGACCAGCAGGCATGCAGAGTACATCAGGCAGTCGAAATCATGAATCACCTGGCATCATTTTCATGGAAATATACAGTCGTGGCCAAAAGTTTTGAGAATGACACAAATATTAATTTCCACAAAGTTTGCTGCGTCAGTGTCTTTAGATATTTTTGTCAGATGTTACTATGGAATACTGAAGTATAATTACAAGCATTTCATAAGTGTCAAAGGCTTTTATTGACAATTACATTAAGTTGATGCAAAGAGTCAATATTTGCAGTGTTGACCCTTCTTTTTCAAGACCTCTGCAATCCGCCCTGGCATGCTGTCAATTAACTTCTGGGCCACATCCTGACTGATGGCAGCCCATTCTTGCATAATCAATGCTTGGAGTTTGTCATCATTTGTGGGGTTTTGCTTGTCCACCCGCCTCTTGAGGATTGACCACAAGTTCTCAATGGGATTAAAGTCTGGAGAGTTTCCTGGCCATGGACCCATAATATCGATGTTTTGTTCCCCGAGCCACTTAGTTATCACTTTTGCCTTATGGCAAGGTGCTCCATCATGCTGGAAAAGGCATTGTTCGTCACCAAACTGTTCCCGGATGGTTGGGAGAAGTTGCTCTCGGAGGATGTGTTGCTACCATTCTTTATTCATGGCTGTCTTCTTAGGCAAAATTGTGAGTGAGCCCGCTCCCTTGGCTGAGAAGCAACCCCACACATGAATGGTCTCAGGATGCTTTACTGTTGGCATGACACAGGACTGATGGTAGCGCTCACCTTGTCTTCTCCGGACAAGCTTTTCTCCGGATGCCCCAAACAATTGGAAAGGGGATTCATCAGAGAAAATTACTTTACCCCAGTCCGCAGCAGTCCAATCCCTGTACCTTTTGCAGAATATCAGTCTGTCCCTGATGTTTTTCCTGGAGAGAAGTGGCTTCTTTGCTGCCCTTCTTGACACCAGGCCATCCTCCAAAAGTATTCGCCTCACTGTGCTTGAAGATGCACTCACACCTGCCTGCTGCCATTCCTGAGCAAGCTCTGTACTGGTGGTGCCCCGATGCCGCAGCTGAATCAACTTTAGGAGACGGTCCTGGCGCTTGCTGGACTTTCTTGGGCGCCCTGAAGCCTTCTTCACAACAATTTAACCTCTCTCCTTGAAGTTCTTGATGATCCGATAAACGTTTGATTTAGGTGCAATCTTACTGGCAACAATATCCTTGCCTGTGAAGCCCTTTTTTGTGCAAAGCAATGATGACGGCACGTGTTTCCTTGCAGGTAACCATGATCGACAGGAAGAACAATTATTCCAAGCACCACCCTCCTTTTGAAGCTTCCGGTCTGTTATTCAAACTCAATCAGCATGACAGAGTGATCTCCAGCCTTGTCCTCGTCAACACTCACACCTGTGTTAACGAGAGAATTACTGACACAATGTCAGCTGGTCCTTTTGTGGCAGGGCTGAAATGCAGTGGAAAAGTTTTTGGGGGATTCAGTTCATTTGCATGGCAAAGAGGGACTTTGCAATTGATCTGATCACTCTTGATAACATTCTGGAGTAAATGCGAATTGCCATCATACAAACTGAGGCAGCAGACTTTGTGAAAATGTAATATTTGTGTCATCCTCAAAACTTTTGGCCACGACTGTACAAAGAAATGTCAATTGAATAAAGGTCAAACAAAACTAAGAGCAGCTAGTTTGCAGTCTTTCCAGCTGCAGTTTGAAGTGATTGTGTTAGTTGTGTCTGTAGCTAGCTCCTCTGAACAACAGTGTCCTGAAGAGAGAGAACACATTTTCTATGCGAGGCAAATTTGCGCCTCATTAGCTCATTGTTATAGATCTATCCAAATAAATGTCACTAGAAAACCGCCAAAACAAATGCAATTGCAGCTACAGTTGACTGATATTATTGCTGCACTGTTTGACGTGACTGTATGTTAGCCGTAGTTGGCTAGCTAGCAAGCAAGGGATAAGAACGTTGCCAGCCAGTATGGCAATGGAACATTTAGAATGAACAAACAACTGGGTCAGGTCCATAGATACAGAACCAAAAGACTGAACGACTCCGGCAACCGAACCAATAGAACGAATGACCAGGCGGCTTGGGTAGCAACCCTAGATTTGTGTCGGGACGATATGTTGTGGAAGGATAAAATAGTATGAATAAATTCATCAAATGTGTTTTTAATGAAAATGTCAATCATTATTTGAATATGTTGGTAACCCATTGTATAAAAGTGATAATGCCCTCGAAGCCGGTGTTTGGAGGATATATTACCACGGTTTGCCGGCCTGAGACAAATATATCCTCCAAACACCGGCTTCTCGGCATTATCACTTAAATAGACCACTATTTATTCATTTATAAAGGCTGTTCCAGGGAGTTAGCGGTTGTTTTGAATGTTTACCGCAACTAAATCTCTATGGTGATAGAGAACCAAACACATTCATTCATTCATTCATGTATTATACTCAGGAAACTATTTACGGTTTCCTCATTCTGTCAATGCCATTCTGAACCACAGCAATAAAAAAGACATGGTTCAGTAAACCTAAACATTGTTATATATAATACAGGACGTGTAGTTGTTGGAGGAATGTATATGTTTGACAACCTCATTAATATGGGTGCATCGGCTTCCCAGTCTGCAGCACTGTTGAGTGACAACTGACAAAGGTCAGCAAAGCTTTTTGACACACCTGTATGGAATGACTAATGAGAAGAGCATTTCATTAATTCCCATCTAATAAATATGTATATCTGTCAATGAGAATGCAGGGTACTCTCTGAGAGACATACATGATGATAGCCCTCTTGATTGATGCAGTTGTTTGTCCCTATTTATCTAGTGAGATAAACATGTAATATTGTAAAGTCTCGATCCACTTTGTGGAACTTTAATTTCATGTCTGGTATTGTTTCAAAGCCCTTTGGAAGAACCCTCAGTGGCAGTTCTGATTTGCGAAATTGTGAGCGATTGCCTGTCATTTTAACATGGAGCTTTTACTATGCAATAAGTCACTATGCTGTCCAGTAAGGTCCTCCATCTGAGGGTGACTGTGTATTCTGTCTCACTTCAGAAACAATGCAAGTCTCTGACCACACAGGGATAATGTCAAGAAGGGAGCTAAAATAACTAAACATTAATGATTTTGCCTCGTGTGGAGCTATGTGATGGTGATGTACTGGTGGGCACTTAATAATATCAACCACAATTTAAAGCAAAACACTGTTAAAACCTCTAGGGGATTGGTGTCCCCCCCGCGGGACGGTTGAGCTAATGTAGTCTAATGTGATTAGCGTGAGGTTGTAAGTAACAAAAAAAGTCCCAGGGCAGACATATATCTGATATGGGCAGAAAGCTTAAATTCCTCTTAGTCTAACTGCACTGTCCAATTTACAGTAGCTATTACAGTGAAATAATACATTTACATTACATTTAAGTCATTTAGCAGACGCTATTATCCAGAGCGACTTACAAATTGGTGGATTCACCTCATGATATCCAGTGGAACTTTATCCTATCCCAGATATTCCTTTAAAGAGGCGGTGTTTCAGGTGTCTCCGGAAGGTGGTGATTGACTCCGCTGTCCTGGCATCGTGAGGAAGCTTGTTCCACCATTGGGGTGCCAGAGCAGCGAAGAGTTTTGACTGGGCTGAGCAGGAACTGTGCTTCCTCAGAGGTAGGGAGGCGAGCAGGCCAGAGGTGGATGAACGCAGTGCCCTTGTTTGGGTGTAGGGCCTGATCAGAGCCTGAAGGTACGGAGGTGCCGTTCCCCTCACAGCTCCGTAGGCAAGCACCATGGTCTTGATGCGGATGCGAGCTTCAACAAGAAGCCAGTGGAGAGAGCGGAGGAGCGGGGTGACGTGAGAGAACTTGGGAAGGTTGAACACCAGACGGGCTGCAGCGTTCTGGATGAGTTGTAGGGGTTTAATGGCACAGGCAGGGAGCCCAGCCAACAGCGAGTTGCAGTAATCCAGACGGGAGATGACAAGTGCCTGGATTAGGACCTGCGCCGCTTCCTGTGTGAGGCAGGGTCGTACTCTGCGAATGTTGTAGAGCATGAACCTACAGGATCGGGTCACCGCCTTGATGTTAGTAGAGAACGACAGGGTGTTGTCCAGGGTCACGCCAAGGTTCTTAGCACTCTGGGAGGAGGACACAATGGAGTTGTCAACCGTGATGGCGAGATCATGGAACGGGCAGTCCTTCCCCGGGAGGAAGAGCAGCTCCGTCTTGCCGAGGTTCAGCTTGAGGTGGTGATCCGTCATCCACACGGATATGTCTGCCAGACATGCAGAGATGCGATTCGCCACCTGGTTATCAGAAGGGGGAAAGGAGAAGATTAATTGTGTGTTGTCTGCATAGCAATGATAGGAGAGACCATGATATGACAGAGCCAAGTGACTTTGGTGTATAGCGAGAATAGGAGAGGGCCTAGAACAGAGCCCTGGGGGACACCAGTGGTGAGAGCACGTGGTGCGGAGACAGATTCTCGCCACGCCACCTGGTAGGAGCGACCTGTCAGGTAGGACGCAATCCAAGCGTGGGCCGCGCCGGAGATGCCCAACTCGGAGAGGGTGGAGAGGAGGATCTGATGTTTCACCATATCAAAGGCAGCAGATAGGTCTAGGAGGATGAGAGCAGAGGAGAGAGAGTTAGCTTTAGCAGTGCGGAGAGCCTCCGTGACACAGAGAAGAGCAGTCTCAGTTGAATGACCAGTCTTGAAACCTGACTGATTTGGATCAAGAAGGTCATTCTGAGAGAGATAGCAGGAGAGCTGGCCAAGGACGGCACGTTCAAGAGTTTTGGAGACAAAAGAAAGAAGGGATACTGGTCTGTAGTTGTTGACATCGGAGGGATCGAGTGTAGGTTTTTTCAGAAGGGGTGCAACTCTCGCTCTCTTGAAGACGGAAGGGACGTAGCCAGCGGTCAAGGATGAGTTGATAAGCGAGGTGAGGTAAGGGAGAAGGTCTCCGGAAATGGTCTGGAGAAGAGAGGAGGGGATAGGGTCAAGCGGGCAGGTTGTTGGGCGGCCGGCCATCACAAGACGCGAGATTTCGTCTGGAGAGAGAGGGGAGAAAGAGGTCAAAGCACAGGGTAGGGCAGTGTGAGCAGGACCAGCGGTGTCGTTTGACTTAGCAAACGAGGATCGGATGTCGTCGACCTTCTTTTCAAAATGGTTGACGAAGTCATCCGCAGAGGGGGGGGGGGGAGGAGGATTCAGGAGGGAGGAGAAGGTGGCAAAGAGCTTCCTAGGGTTAGAGGCAGATGCTTGGAATTTAGAGTGGTAGAAAGTGGCTTTAGCAGCAGAGACAGAAGAGGAAAATGTAGAGAGGAGGGAGTGAAAGGATGCCAGGTCCGCAGGGAGGCGAGTTTTCCTCCATTTCCGCTCGGCTGCCCGGAGCCCTGTTCTGTGAGCTCGCAATGAGTCGTCGAGCCACGGAGCAGGAGGGGAGGACCGAGCCGGCCTGGAGGATAGGGGACATAGAGAATCAAAGGATGCAGAAAGGGAGGAGAGGAGGGTTGAGGAGGCAGAATCAGGGGATAGGTTGGAGAAGGTTTGAGCAGAGGGAAGAGATGATAGGATGGAAGAGGAGAGAGTTGCGGGAGAGAGAGCGAAGGTTGGGACGGCGCAGTACCATCCGAGTAGGGGCAGAGTGAGAAGTGTTGGATGAGAGCGAGAGGGAAAAGGATACAAGGTAGTGGTCGGAGACTTGGAGGGGAGTTGCAATGAGATTAGTGGACGAACAGCATCTAGTAAAGATGAGGTCAAGCGTATTGCCTGCCTTGTGAGTAGGGGGGGAAGGTGAGAGGGTGAGGTCAAAAGAGGAGAGGAGTGGAAAGAAGGAGGCAGAGAGGAATGAGTCAAAGGTAGACGTGGGGAGGTTACCCTCTTATGGCTAGGGGGCAGTATTTTCACGGCTGGATAAAAAAACGTACCCGATTTAATCTGGTTACTAATCCTACCCAGTAACTAGAATATGCATATCCTTATTATATATGGATAGAAAACACCCTAAAGTTTCTAAAACTGTTTGAATGGTGTCTGTGAGTATAACAGAACTCAAATGGCAGGTCAAAACCTGAGAGATTCCTTTACAGGAAGTGGCCTGTCTGACCATTTCTGGAACTTCTTTGCCATCTCTATCTTTTACAAAGGATCTCTGCTCTAACGTGACACTTCCTACGTCGTCCATGGGCGCTCAGAGCCCGGGAAAAACCTGAA
The DNA here is from genome assembly GCF_965601325.2 of Salmo salar. Lineage (NCBI taxonomy): Eukaryota > Metazoa > Chordata > Actinopteri > Salmoniformes > Salmonidae > Salmo > Salmo salar. The sequence continues at coordinate 29,836,898 of NC_138306.1, read as the reverse complement.
TGCCGTCATCCCAGCCCCAGGCTGAAACACATTATCGCCTTTCTCAAGTGGCCGATCAAGGGACTGTGGGCTTAGGCGCGTGACCTGGCCGCCCCCGTCTTTGTGATTTTTTTCCTCTGTTTGCCGAAAAGAAGATTCCCTGTCGGAATATAATCGCTTTTCTACGAGAAAAATGGCATAAAAATTGATTTTAAACAGCAGTTGACATGCTTCGAAGTACGGTAATGGAATATTTAGAATTTTTTTGTCACGAATTGCGCCATGCGCGCAACCCTTATTTACCATTTCGGATAGTGTCTGGGACGCACGAACAAAACGCCGCTATTCAGATATAACGATGGATTATTTTGGACCAAACCAACATTTGTTATTGAAGTGGCAGTCCTGGGAGTGCATTCTGACGAAGACAACAAAAGGTAATCAAACTTTTATAATAGTAAATCTGATATTGGTGAGTGCTAAACTTGCCGGGTGTCTAAATAGCTAGCCCGTGATGGCTGGGCTATGTACTCAGAATATTGCAAAATGTGCTTTCACCAAAAAGCTATTTTAAAAATCGGACATATCGAGTGCATAGAGGAGTTCTGTATCTATAATTCTTTAAATAATTGTTATGCTTTTTTTGAACGTTTATCGTGAGTAATTTAGTAAATTATCAGCAAATTCCTCCGGAAGTTTGCGGGGGGTATGCTAGTTCTGAACGTCACATGCTAATGTAAAAAGCTGGTTTTTGATATAAATATGAACTTGATTGAACAAAACATGCATGTATTGTATAACATAATGTCCTAGGTGTGTCATCTGATGAAGATCATCAAAGGTTAGTGCTGCATTTAGCTGTCTTCTGGGTTTTTGTGACATATGCTAGCTTGAAAAATGGGTGTCTGATTATTTCTGGCTTGGTACTCTGCTGACATAATCTAATGTTTTGCTTTCGCTGTAAAGCCTTTTTGAAATCGGACAGTGTGGTTAGATAAAGGAGAGTCTTGTCTTTAAAATGCTGTGAAATAGTCATATGTTTGAAAAATTAACGTTTTTGTATTTTTGAGGAATTTGTAATTCGCGCCACGCCTATCATTGGATATTGGAGCAGGTGTTCCGCTAGCGGAACGTCTAGATGTAAGAGGTTTTAAAGTCACTCAGAACTGTGAGAGGTGAGCCATCCTCAGGAAAGGAACTTATCAAGACGTCAAGCTCATTGATGAACTCTCCAAGGGAACCTGGAGGGCGATAAATGATAAGGATGTTAAGCTTTAAAGGGCTGGTAACTGTGACAGCATGGAATTCAAATGAGGAGATAAACAGATGGGTCAGGGGAGAAAGAGAGAATGTCCACTTGGGAGAGATGAGGATTCCAGTGCCACCACCCCCTGGCCAGATGCTCTCGGGGTATGCGAGAACACGTGGGCAGACGAGGAGAGAGCAGTAGGAGTAGCAGTGTTATCTGTGGTAATCCATGTTTCCATCAGTGCCAAGAAGTCGAGGTGCTTCTCAAACATGCTATTGTTTGAGAAGAGTGCACAATTATGAACTTGAGAATGTTCCAATTAGGCACATTTGGGCAGTCTTGACACAACATTTTGAGCATATATACAATGGTTCATTGGATCAGTCTTAAACTTTGCACGTACAGTAATGCCATTAGTGGCCTAAATTGCGCCTGGGCTGGAATAATACATTATGGCCTTTTTCTTGTATTTCAAAGATGATGGTACAAAAAAGTATTATCTTTTACCAGATCTAATGTGTTATATTCTCCTACATTAATTTCACATTTCCACAAACTTCAAAGTGTTTCCTTTCGAATGGTATCAATAATATGCATATCCTTGCTTTGGGTCCTGAGCTACAGGTAGTTAGATTTGGGTATGTCATTTTAGGGGAGAATTGAAAAAAGGGTTGGATCCTTAAGAGTTATTAAAATCTCTCTCCACCAGGAATGTATTTCAGGACATTGAAAACTGTAAGTGCGCCAGCTCCCTTCAACTTTCATGTTTGGAAGGAGGGTTTGATTGTAACGAGAATTGAACCAGACATGATTTATTAAGAGGGCACAATATTATTTTGCAAGACATAATGCAATTGTTCCCAAATGAATGTCAGTGTGTTAGTATATGACACATGTTCCATGCTGCTGAGTGAAGGTGTTGAGTTTTTAGGCTATGTTCTTAAGTATATTTTACTGGGTGACTTTTAGTTTAGTCATTTTCTATTAAGGCATCTTTACTTTTACTCATGTATGACAATTGAGTACTTTCTCCACCACTGCCCACAGAGATTATTTGAAATGCAGACAGTATAGCATTCAATCAATTGTTCTTGTGTCTAGGACTACCAATCCATTACTGAAGTTATTTTCCTTACTGACTCAAACAGAACAATACATCAAAATAAGGATTCTCAAAAGTATGGTGAAAGGCATAGCAACACTAGACAAATCCTGACAAACACTCACAATGGAACAAATACATTTATATTTCTTTTATTTCACCTTTATTTAACCAGGTAGGCTAGTTGAGAACAAGTTCTCATTTGCAACTGTGACCTGGCCAAGATAAAGCATAGCAATTCGACACATACAACAACAGAGTTACACATGGAATAAACAAAACATACATGGGAACAAAAGAAAACAAAATGTCTATACAGTGAGTGCAAATTAGGTAAGTTAAGGCAATAAATAGGTCATGGTGGTGAAGTAATTACAATATAGCAATTAAACACTGGAATGGTAGATGTGCAGAAGATGAATGTGCAAGTAGAGATACTGGGGTGCAAAGGAGCAAAAAAATAAATACAGTATGGGGATGAGGTAGGTAGATGGGCTGTTTACAGATGGGCTGTGTGCAGGTGCAGTGATCTGTGAGCTGCTCTGACAGCTGGTGCTTAAAGCTAGTGAGGGAGATATGAGTCTCCAGCTTCTGCGATTTTTGCAGTTCGTTCCAGTCATTGGCAGCAGAGAACTGGAAGAAAAGACGACCAAAGGAGGAATTGGCTTTGGGGGTGACCAGTGAGATATACCTGCTGGAGCTGCTATGGTGACCAGTGAGCTGAGATAAGGCGGGGCTTTACCTAGCAGAGACTTATAGATAACCTGTAGCCAGTGGGTTTGGCGACGAGTATGAAGCGAGGGCCAACCAACGAGAGCGTACAGGTCGCAATGGTGGATAGCATATGGGGCTTTGGTGACAAAACGGATGGCACTGTGATAGACTGCATCCAGTTTGTTGAGTAGAGTGTTGGAGGCTATTTTATTGATGACATCGTCGAGGATCGGTAGGATGGTCAGTTTTACGAGGGTATGTTTGGCAGCATGAGTGAAGGATGCTTTGTTGCGATATAGGAAGCCGATTCTAGATTTATTTTTGGTTTGGAGATGCTTAATGTGAGGCTGGAAGGAGAGTTTACAGTCTAACCCAGGTATTAGTAGTTGTCCACGTATTCTAAGTCAGAGCCGTCCAGAGTAGTGATGCTGGACGTGCGGGCAGCGATCGGTTGAATAGCATGCATTTTTTGTTTTACTTGCGTTTAAGAGCAGTTGGAGGCCACGGAAGGAGAGTTGTATGGCATTGAATCTCGTCTAGAGGTTAATTAACAGTGTCCAAAGAGGGGCCAGAAGTATACAGAATGGTGTCGTCTGCGTAGAGGTGGATCAGAGAATCACCAGCAGCAAGAGCAACATCATTGATGTATACAGAGAAGAGAGTCGGCCTGAGATTTGAACCCTGTGGCACACCCATAGACTGCCAGAGGTCCGGACCGACTCTTCGGGGGCCATACTTCCGATTATTAAAAAAAGTTTAAGTTAAACTGTCTGTCAATCTCAATGTGCATCAGCCGATAATTAAATCATTGATTTACTTGCACGTGATAAAACGCTATAATATTGCATCAGATAAGCTGGTACACATTAAACCTATGCTTACCTCACCAGCTGACAGTGATTATTTCCTGTAACAAATTCCACATTATACTATCAAAGACCTTAGACTTTTTACCCACAAGCCAATGGCATTTCTTAAAATAGGTTGATTCACGCTTTTGTCAATACATTGCATTCAATGGGAAAATATTAGTGTCACAGGGCTGACGCTTATGTCAATACATAGCAGTCAATGGGAAAAGACGAGCGTTGCAATCAATGGGAGAAGATTAGCATCACAATATGTAAGCCTAGAAAATGGCGTCGCGGACATGAAACGCACCATCTCTCTCTATTTCTCTCCCCACAATCCTTTCTTTCCTCCTCCCTCCTTCACCCTCTCTTACCATCTCCCCCCTCTCTCCCTCCCTCCATTCTCTCTCTCTCTCTCTCTCTCCTCCGTCTGCCTGCCTGTCTTTCATCAATTTACCCATTGTATCACCAACTTATTTTGCTTTGAAAGCAATGGATTGACTTGTGTCAATGCCCTTAAGGCATATTTATGCAGCAATCTTTTTATTTTGTATTAATTTAACCTTTATTTCACTAGGAAAGTCAGTTAAGAACACATTCTTATTTGATGACAGCCTACCAAAAGGCCTCCTGCGGGGATGGGGGCTGGGATTGAAAATACAAAACGCATCACAACAAGAGAGACAACACTACATAAAGAGAGACAACAACATAGCATGGCAGCAACACATGACAACACAGCATGGTAGCAACACAACATGACAACAACATGGTAGCGGCACTTAACAGGGTATCAAATCAAATGTATTTATATAGCCCTTCTTACATCAGCTGATACCTCAAAGTGCTGTACAGAAACCCAGCCTAAAACCCCAAACAGCAAGCAATGCAGGTGTAGAAGCACGGTGGCTAGGAAAAACTCCCTAGAAAGGCCAAACCTAGGAAGAAACCTAGAGAGGAACCAGGCTATGAGGGGTGGCCAGTCCTCTTCTGGCTGTGCCGGGTGGAGATTATAACAGTACATGGCCTAGATGGGTACCAACATTGTTGGGCACAGACAACAGTACAAAGGGCAAGAAGATCGAGACAACAATAAATAACGCAAATCAGCCACAACTGTCAGTAAGAGTGTCCATGATTGAGTCTTTGCATGAAGAGATTGAGATAAATCTGTCCAGTTTGAGTGTTTGTTGCAGCTCGTTCCAGTCGCTAGCTGCAGCGAACTGAAAAGACGAGCTGTCTGTGGGGGTTAGAGAGAGAGAGAGAGATATGAGAGGAGGGGAAGGGAGTAAAAGGAGGGAGTGAGAATGGAGGGGGGAGAGTGACTACTAGAATCTGAAGTGAAATGTCTACTGGTGCTTCTGTCCCCAACAAAGGAGGGCCTACAGCAGCACCTAGACCCTCTGCATAGATTCTCTGTCAGACCTGGGCCCTGAGAGTAAATCTGAGTAAGACAAAAATAATGGTGTTCCAAAAAAGGTCCAGTTGCCAGAACCACAAATACAAATTCCATCTAGACACCGTTGCCCTAGATCACACAAAAAACTATACATACCTTGGCCTAAACATCAGCACCACAGGTAACTTCCACAAAGCTGTGAACGAGCTGAGAGACAAGGCAAGAAGGGCCGTCTATGCTATGAAAAGGAACATAAAATTCGACTTACCAATTAGGATCTGGCAAAAAATACTTGAATCAGTTATAGAATCCATTGCCCTTTATGGTTGTAAGGTCTGTGGTCCGCTCACCAACCAAGATTTCACAAAATAGAACAAACACCAAATTCTGCAAAAATATCCCCCATGAACAACGTAAAACACCAAATAATGCATGCAGAGCAGAATTAGGGCAATACCGGCTAATTATCAAAATCCAGAAAAGAGCCGTTAAATTCTACAACCACCAAAAAGGAAGCGATTCCCAAAGGATACGCCCTTTTTTTTCAATTTTCGCCTAAAATGACATACCCAAATCTAACTGCCTGAAGCAAGGATATGCATATTCTTGGTACCATTTGAAAGAGAACACTTTGAGGAAATGTGAAAGGAATGTAGGAGAATATAACAGAATAGATCTGGTAAAAGATAATACAAAGAAAAAAACAACCGTTCTTTTGTATTTTTTTGTTCCATCTTTGAAATGTAAGAGAAAGACCATAATGTATTATTCCAGCCCAGGTGCAATTTAGATTTTTCCCAGTAGATGGCAGCAGTGTATGGGCATTTTTTGACTGATCCAATGAACTATTGCATTTCTGTTCAAAATGTATCAAGACTGCCCAAATGTGCCTAATATGTTTATTAATAACTTTTCATGTTCAAAATTATGCCCTCTCCTCAAACAAAAGCATGGTATTCTTTCACTGTAATAGCTACTGTAAATTGGACAGTACAGTTAGATTAACAAGAATTTAAGCGTTCTGCCAATATCAGATATGTCTATGTCCTGGGAAATGTTCTTGTTACTTACAACCTCATGCTAATGACATTAGCATAAGTTAGCTCAACTGTCCTGTGGAAGGGACACCGATCCCAAAGAAGATAACAAAGCCATCACCTACAAAGTGATGAGCCTGGAGAAGAATCCCCTAAGCAAGCTGGTTATGAGGTTCTGTTCACAAACACAAACAGACCCCACAGAGCCCCAGCACAGCAACGCAATTAGACCCAACCAAATCATGAGAAAACAAAAAGATAATTATTTGTCACAAAAAAAAACTAGAATGCTATTTGTCCCTAAACAGAGAGTACACAGTGGCAGAATACATGACCACTGTGACTGACCCAAACTTAAGGAATGCTTAGACTATGTACAGACTCAGTGAGCATAGCTTTGCTATTGAGAAAGGCCGCCATAGCCTGTCTTCTCTTGAGAGCCAGGTCTGCCTATGTGCACACTGCTCACAAAATGGGGAGGAAACCGAGCTGCACTTCCTAATCTCCTGCCAAATGTATGACCATATTAGACACATATTTACCTCTGATTACACAGATCCAAAAAGATTGGAAAACAAACCCAATTTTGATAAACTACCATATCTACTGGGTGAAATATCACAGTGTGCCAGAAGAAAAGGACAACCAGTGAAGAACAAACAGCATTGTAAATACAACCTATATTTATTTTCCCTTTTGTACTTTAGCTATTTGCATATAATGTCTTTATCATGAAGTGTCTTTATTATTTTGGAACTTTTGTGAGTGTAATGTTTAATGTTAATTTTTATTGTTTATTTCACTTTAGTTTATTATCTACTTCACTTCCTTTGGCAATGTTAACATATGTTTCCCATGCCAATAAAGCCCTTAAATTGAATTCAGTGAGGGGAAGAGGGGAAAAAGAGGGAAGGGACAGAGTCAACAGTCAGATAGGTGGGAGAGCAGAGGGAGAAAGAATGCAATGTATTGACTGCAGTATCAACCCTGTGACACTCATCTTTTTCCATTGACTGCAATGTATTGACATAAGCGTCATATGTTGTGACGCTAATATTGTTGCACAAACATCACAGGATGACATTTCGAGGCTGATAATGGGTTCTTAATTAAAAGGCAAGTTTTCGCATACATGACAAAATCCTACATTTTTGCCTATCTGTTTGGCACACAGCAATTATTAAGATGTAGAAGGATTATACAACATGTACGTTTATATTTGCATAGGCCTACATCATAAAAAAACATTGAAGACGCCCGTGGCCTTGTCAAATAGTTGTAATTTACCCATGGCTGCTTTCACTAATTGCTTGTGTGATTCACTAAGGCGGTAAGCCCAGAGATGGCCAGATATGATGGCAGCAAGTTTGAATCACCCTCGGGGCAAGGTTTTTATTTGAGGAGAAAACTCAACTATTGGTCCTTGAGCCAAATAACGCATGTGACAAAGTAGATGATTATAAGAATGCATATAAAACACTAAGTGTAATAGCCTATTCAATAAACTAAGACAGGTGCACCTTGTAATGGGGACAATCCAAGTCCTCTCTAAAATGTGCAGTTTTGTCACACAACACAATGCCACAGATGTCTCAAGTTTTGAGGGAGCATGCAATTGTCAAGCGGAGCCGTTGCAAGGGAATTGTTCATTTCTCTACCATTAGCCGCCTCAAAATGTCATTGGAGTACTTGGCAGTACGTCCAACCGGCCTCACAACTGCAGACCACTTGGAACCACGCCAGCCCAGGACCTCCACATCTGGCTTCTTCACTTGCAGGATTGTCTGAGACCAGCCACTCGGACAGCTGATGAAACTGTGGGTTTAAACAACCGAAGAATGTCTGCACAAATTGTCAGAAACCATCTCAGGGAAGCTCAACTGTGTGCTCGTCATCCTCACCAGGGTCTTGACTTGATTGCAGTTTGGCGTCGTAACCGACTTCAGTGGGCAATTGCTCACCTTCAATGGGCACTGGCACGCTGGAGAAGTGTGCTCTTCACAGATGAATCCTAGTTTCAACTGTACCAGGCAGATGGCAGACAGCATGTTTGGCGTTGTGTGGGGGAGCAGTTAGCTGATGTCAGCGTTGTGAACAGAGTGCCCCGTGGTGGCGGTGGGGTTATGGTATGGGCAGGCATAAGCTATAGACAATGAACACAATTGCATTTTATCAATGGAAATTCGAAGGCACAGAGATTCCATGATCCTGGGGCCGGCTCATTGTTTGAAGATGGCGCCGATTGAGATAGTCGAAGTGTCTTCGAAAAACTTGCAGTATTTCGTTTTTTTTATGTAATTTTAATTTTTTTACATTATTAGCTCAGGAAATGTTTTGTGTCATTACATACAGCTGGGAAGAACTATTGGATATTAGAGTGGCGGTAACTCACCAGAACTACCTGCATTACGACCAAGAATACAACTTCACTGGCTCAGATCCTTTGTTCACTCTCCCCAGAGCAATTGAACTTATTCCAGAGGCCGACCCAAAACATCAGCGGCGGAGGAGAGGCACTCGAGGCGGCATACTGGTTCGACTTAAGAGGCGCGCACACCACCCACCAGTTCCAAGTATATTACTCGCTAATGTTCAGTCTTTGGATAATAAAGTTCATGAGCTTAGAGCAAGGATTTCTTTCCAGAGAGAAATCGGGGCCTGTAACATACTTTGTTTCATGGAAACATGGCTCTCTTGGGATACTCTGTCGGAGTCAGTAAAGCCAGCAGGATTCTCAGTACATCGCGCAGACAGGAATAAACATCTCTCCGGGAAGCAGAAGGGCGTGGGGGTGTGTTTCATGATTAACAACTCATGGTGTAATTCTAGGAACATACAGGAACTCAAGTAATTTTGTTCACCCGACGTAGAATACCTCACAATTAAATGCCGACCATACTATCTCCCAAGAGAATTCTTCTCCGTCATCGCCACGGCCGTTTACATCCCACCTCAAGCCGAAACCTAGACAGCCCTCAAAGAACTTCACTGGACTTTATGCAAACTGGAAACCACCTATCCTGAGGCTGCATTTGTGGCCCGATTCAGGACACTAGGCTTTTGTCTTAAGTCACGACTTCACAGGAGAGCTGTTTGAACGTAAAACATTTTTTTTTATGAAAATGCATTTTTTGGGCAGAAATGCCTTCTCAAATATGTGAACTTTTGTGCCTTAATATCAAACTTGTATCCCATTTGTAAATATGAATACAATTGTTAAATTGCAAGCCTAGTTGGTTTAGCCACAGAAAAAGTGAACAACCTTCCCGCTAGCCATGACTGGATGAGAAAATGAGTGGGCTGGACATGCCGAGAGATGAGTTTGGATTGGTCTACCATATAGCATGTGTCTGTCTATTGGAGCTGGTCAGTATGTTTAGGTAATCGTGTCAAAACGCGACTTTACATTTTTTTTTATTGTGTAGTAAAACTGCATAAACCTAATGTCAAGTTAAAGTGTACTGTTAGCTAGCTAATGTTAGCTGGCTGGCTCACTAGCTAACGAAATGTGTATGCGTTCCACTTTCTGGAGGACCAAGTTTTGAAATCAGTGGAATTCGAGTATGATAGCTAAGGAGATGGAGAAAACACCAGTCTGGATTACATCATCAAACTAAGGCAACTATGTATGGCATCAGACAGGAGACGCATCCAACCATGACCTGTACTGGTAAGATTTTCAGATATTACACATTTCAAATTTTGACAAAGTGCTTTCATTTCAAATGTACTGTTAGCTAGCTAACATTAGCTGGCTGGGTCGCTAGCTAACATTATGTGTATGATCATATTATTTGTATCTCAGACACCTTTGCTTGACTAGTTATAGCCATAGAACCTGGTTGGTTAGCTACCTGCAGATTCATGCAGGGTAGTAATGTCATGAGTTGTGATTATGGTCCATTGTTTAGCTAGCTAGCTAGATGTCTCAACAAAAGACTCCAGTCTAATTTTGACAAAGTATTTTCATTTCAAGTTAAAGTGTACTGTTAGCTAGCTACCTAACATTAGTTGGCTGGCTCGCTAACTAACGTTACGTCATGCGTTGGGATTCATTGTTTACCTAGCTAGCTATCTAGCTACATTTCTTAACAGACTCGTCTTAGTGTGCCAGAGCACAGAATAACGGCTGCATTTTTGAACGCTCAACACCCGTTGAATATGTCCGGTGTCAGTAAACGTCGGCAACAAAGCATAATTAAATTGTTGCCAGCAGCACAGTTAGTCACCAACGCTCTGGATAACATGAAAAAAGCCTAACCAGTTAGCTTGGGTGCTTGACTGTAGTTGTGAGAGTTGTCAGAGCTTTCGAGACCCTACTTATTGGCCAGAGCATCCAGTGTGCGCTCTGAATGCGAAACCACAGAGCGATAGGGCGAGTAATGTTCAGTGAGCTGTTCTCTCTCTTTTAGATGTCTGGAAGTAGCTGGCAAGTTAGTACAGAATGGTTGGATCAACCCTTAATGAGATGGGTGGGGCTAAGGCTTAAGAGGGTGTGAACAATGATGAATGGGTGTAGACAAAGGGCTCTCCAAAAGTAGTACCAAAACGATTTTCTCAAAAGTGAGTTTACAAGTTCATCAACTTGTTTACTCAAATGCAGTGTATGATATAGCATTTTGTAGCTCTGAGTCTCTACTTTTATCTAATGTAAAAAAAACAGAAATTCAAATGTTGCTACATAAGACTGAATTTATTACAGCTGGGGATTTAACAAAGCACATCTGAGGACTAGGCTACCGAAATTCTACCAATATATTGACTGTCCTACTCGCGCTACTAAGACTCTCGACAATTGCTACTCAAACTTCCGGGATGCTTACAAGGCAAAATTAATCTAGCAGCGTACACGGATACGGTGACTGAGTTCATAAGTAAGTGCATAGGAGTTGTAGTACCCACTGTGACTATTAAAACCTACCCTAAGCAGAAACCGTGGATAGATGGTAGCATTTCGCCCGAAACTGAAAGCGCGAACCATCGTATTTAACAATGGCAAGGCGACTGGTAATATGGCAGAATATAAACAGTGTAGTTATTCACTCCGCAAGGCAATCGAACACGCTAAACGTCAGTATAGAGATAAAGTGGAGTTGCAATTCAACGGCTCAGACATGAGACGTATGTGGCAGGGACTACAGACAATCAGACTACAAAAGGAAAACCAGCCACGTCGCCGAGACCGACGTCTTGCTTCCGGACAGGCTAAACACATTTTTCGCACGCTCTGATAACACAGTGCCACCGACGCGGCCCGCTACCAAGGACTGTGGGCTCTACTTCTCCGTGGCCGACTTGAGTAAAACGTTTAACACTCGCAAGGCTGCCGGTCCAGACACGTCCTCAGAGCATGCGCAGACCAGCTGGCTGGTGTGTTTACGGGTATATTCAATCTCTCCCTATCCCAGTCTGCTGTCCCCACATGCTTCAAGATGGCCACCATTGTTTCTGTACCCACCTCAGTCATCATGTAGTTCTTTGAGAGACTAGTCAAGGATCATATCACCTCTACCTTACTTGCCACCCTAGACCCACTTCAATTTGAGTACCGCCCCAATAGAGCTACAGACGATGCAATTGCCATCACTCTGCACTGCCCTATCCCATCTGGACAAGAGGAATACCTATGTAAGAATGCTGTTTATTGACTATAGTTCAGCATTCAACACCATAGTACCCTCCAAGCTCAAGGCCCTGGGTCTGAACCCCACCCTGTGCAACTGGGTCCTGGACTTCCTGACGGGCCGCTCCCAGGTGGTGAAGGTAGGAAACATCACATCCACTCCGCTGATCCTTAACACTGGGCCCCCACAAGGGTGCGTGCTCAGCCCCCTCCTGTACTCCCTGTTCACCCATGACTGCGTGGCCAAGCACACCTCCAACTCAATCATCAAGTTTGCAGATGACACAACAGTAGTAGGCTTGATTACCAATGATGACGAGACAGCCTACAGGGAGGAGGTGAGGGCTCTGGGAGTGTGGTGCCAGGACAACAACCTCTCCCTCAATGTGATCAAGACAAAGGAGATGATTGTGGACTACAGGAAAAGGAGGACTGAGCACAGGGCGGTAGTTGAGCAGGTTGAGAGCTTCAAGTTCCTTGGTGTCCACATCACCCACAAACTAACATGGTCCAGCACAACAAGACAGTCTTGAAGAGGGCACGAAAAAACCAATTCCCCCTCAGGAGACTGAAAAGATTTGGCATGGGTCCTCAGATCCTCAAAAGATTCTACAGCTGCACCATCAAGAGCATCCTGACTGGTTGCATCACTGCCTGGTATGGCAACTACTCAGCCTCCGGCCGCAAGACACTACAGAGGGTAGTGCGTACGGCCTATTACATCACTGGGGGCAAGCGTCCTGCCATCCAGGACCTCTATACCAGGCGGTGTCAGAGGAAGGTCCTAAAAATTGTCAATGACTCCAGCCACCCTAGTCATAGACTGTACTTTTTGCAACCGCACGACAAGCGGTACCGGAGAGCCAAGTCTAGGTCCAAGAGGCTTAACAGCTTCTACCCCGAAACCATAAGAGTCCTGAACATCTAATCAAATGGATAACCAGTCTATTTGCATTGCCCCCCCCCCCCCCCCCATCTCTTTTACGCCGCTGCTATTCCGTTATTATCTATGCATAGTCACTTTAATAACTCTACCTACAGTACATGTACATATTACCTCGACTAACCGGTGCCCCCGCACATTCACTTTGTATCGGTACCCCCTGTATATAGTCTCGCTATTATTATTTTACTGCTGCTCTTTTACTATTTGTTACTTTTATTTCTTATTCTTCCATGGCCTGCATACTCACCAGGAATGTCACTCATTGAGCATGTTTGGGATGCTCTGGATTTACGTGTATATGACAGAGGGTTCTATTTCCCGCTAATATCCAGCAACTTCCCACAGCCATTGAAGAGGAGTGGAACAACTTTCACAGGCCACAATCAACAGCCTGATCAACTCTATGCAAAGGAGATCTGTCGTGCTGCATGTGGCAAATGGTGATCACACCAGATACTGACTGGTTTTCTGATCCACGCCCCTGCCCTATTTGTATGGCACAGTATCTGTGACCAACACAGATTTAAGGCCTAATGAATTCATTTCAATTGACTAATGTCCTTATATGAAATGTAATTCAGTAACATCTTCCATAATGCGTTTGTATTTTTGTTCAGTGTATATGAGCGTGCCATTGGACTTCTGTTAAGTGCACTTTCACAGAGAGGAAGAAGCCAATCTTTGTCTTTAATGAAAAAGTGTTGGATCACGTCCAACTAACTATGTTGACGATTTTAATCGGCTAACACTTATCACGTGCAAGTGAATCGACAATTTAATTGGCTGGTGCACATTTTGAGATGGAGAAACAACTTACATTTTTCTTATGTTCGCAAGTATGGCCCAATCATGTTTTAACTATTAATTCCTTAGATTTCTTCATTTATTTTGGTCTAGTATCACAAGCATGCACTCTTCACTTGATGGGCACCATATACTTTTTAGATATTCACATTAGTGACTTTTGGGTTTGTTTTACACTGCTTTAGTGATTGCACAATAATTTCAGCAATAACTGAATACTGATTTTCCTATTTTGTTTCCAGTATGTCACTTTTCATTCGTATACGGTACTTGCACAGTTGTTTACTGTGCTGTGTTGTTTCATTTGAAAACATTGTCTGTCCTTTTTCCTTTGATGCTCTTATCAGTGTCAAAGCAGTCGATTGCATAGAACAGGTAAACAAGCCCTGAGTAGAAAGACACATCTTATGAGTCAGCATCCACTTAAATCAACAGGCTGAGGGCAGCATCATTTGACCTATGATGTAGACAGACTGAAGCACCAACATCTTAATATAGCTGCTGCAGGTGCCTTCTAGCAAGAGTGTTAGGGAAACTACGACCTCCAATATGCTGACAAAAACACAGGTGTGAACTGTGTGCTCCTGTCGTCCTCTGAATGCATTGGGCAGAATAACCTGTCAAATCTCATTCCATTTGAAATGACCTGTGTCCAACCTTGGACTGCAAGTGAAGTTTACACACTGCATTTCATTTCCTGAGACAGAACACTCTATAAGGAAGTCACTTTTGATAATTAGAACTTTTGAAATTGGAGCATAGACGTATCTTGCGTAACAGAAAGCTTCGCCAGCCCTCCTCTCTTGTTGCATAAATGTCGCTCGCGGCACTTGTGACTCATAATGTCCTGCTGACAAAAGATACTGCAGTCCCATTTCATGTCAAGATGTGCCTGGGAGATGACGGCTGTCCACCATCGGCCTCCAATTAGCTCATCACTCCTGTTATCTTATACACTGCTGTCATGACTTCTTACACATGTCAGGTGCATAAAAGCACATCAGTTTCTCCCAGTGTTGAATTCTCCCAGGCAGCATACTGTCAAATCTAGAAAAAAGAAAAGCACACCTTTAAAGGCGAGGTGCTGGCTAGCGGAGTAGAACACTAGAAAATGAAGGAAAGCCGCACACTCTAAGAGCTCAGATGCAAAAATGTAATCACCAACGTTTCGACAGCGAAGCTGTCTTCATCAGGGTATCATCAAACACTGCGAGATGAGTCATTTATAAAGTGTCAAGAGACACACAGGTGTTTGTAATCATGGCCAAGTATGGCCTAATATCATTGGTTAACTCAAATATTTAAAAAAATGGCATAAAAAGAACATACAAAAAGACAAACAAATGGATAGCATACGATCATAGCATTTGTAGTCTAAAATGTATCTAACAAACAATTACAATGGCAAAATCACAATTATCACAAGAATGGCTTCAGATCAAAGTCTATGTTGAGACCGAAGGGAGCAAGGGTCTTTAAATTAAAGATCCAGGCAGCCTCTCGTTTCAACAATAAATTATCAAGGTCACCCCCTCTCCTCGGGAGGGTGACATGTTCGATACCAATATAACGCAGAGACGAAATCTGATGGTTTGCTTCCAAAAAGTGGGCCGCAACTGGGTAAGTTAAGTTTTTGCACCTAATGGTGCTACGTACTTTTAATTCAAGCATACTGTCAAATAACTACTTTATCATGGCTACTGCAGCAGGTGTTTTCACAATTTAGAAAGGAAAGCAAAATTACTAAATAATACACAGCAATTGAAGACCTTGCCAAACCACTAGATGTTAAGCTTAAATTTGACATTGTACTTTCCTTCCCTATTCAATTGAAGGCTCTGGTTCTGTCTGTTCCACTATAGCTAGATGTATCTGGTTTATTTCACGCTGTATGGGCTCATCCCATTTGTATTCCACAGGGAAAAGCTAGATTAAGTTTACCTCAGTTACGTATTTACACATTGTGGATTCAAGGCGACATATTTCATTAAAGGGGAACTGCACCGGCTGATTTGGCCTAGTTTTTTGTCTTGCTCCTCAAAACATGCTGGCGGCCATGACAGAAGCCAAACGTGAGTTGGCTTGGGGGTGTGGTTTAATGTGGGTGTTTGTTGGGTGGGTCCTTGCCACCACCAAGTCACACCCATCTGTCAGAACCTTGCCCACAGCTGTTTCCCCCCTACTCAATGAAAACAAACAAACTTCCTGCAGGTTGAGTTCAATAACTACAGGCAGATGTATGGTGAGATGCCAGTGGAAGCTTTGGATAGGTCAGTAACCTACAGAGTAATATCAGAATTTATGTAGATATTCTAAACTAAGTGTTTTGATAACTTTCAAATGTAGTAACAGGCCGATGTAGAATAAACAACCCTCTACATAACACCATAGAAGCAGTTTTCCGCTAATATAACAATGTGCACTTTCACTTTTCATTCCCAGCCGGTACTCATACTGTGCCTATCGGCATTTTGTCTGGTGGTAATGAGGCTACCTTGGCAAACATGCCAGAGTGGTCATACCTTCCTGTGTGGTGTTTCATATACAAAAGGAGTTCTCTGATCCTGGTGCAGAATACACAGGGGTTCTCCCTCCCCATATTGACTGATACCATTCAATAATAAAAAATAAAAAAAGACAGTAAAAGTTGTGTCTTGTAAAATTCTAATGGCGAGTGCCAGGTCTCTCTCCATTTAGACACATCAGTATCAACCTTGTCTGTCAGTCTGGACTTTATCACATCTTGCAAGTCTTCATGTTCGGCTCCATACATGTTTCTGCGAACACACACTCATAGGCACTGTTTTATTACCAATAGCAGTTAGGAGAGGTAATATCTGACACACAAACAGGTACTATGTTGACGTTTAAACAGGTCAGAAAACCTACCCAATTATGGTCTCCTCTTCAAACAACCGAGGCTAGTGTCTGGCAAAAGCATCTACAGTTCTCTCCATCTGTAGAAATAGCTAGAGTTAAGGCAGAGTTCATCACTGACACATGGAATGAAAAGGGTGTTACAAATACTGAACATTTGATGTACTGTATATTAGTAATCACCTTCAGTCCCACATTGTGAATGTGTTGAGTGCCAGGTCTCTCTCCATTCAGAGACGTCAGAATCAAGCCTGTCTGTCGGTCAGTATTCCATCACATCTTGCAAGTCTCCAAGTGCTGGCTCCATAGATGCATCTGTGAACACATACACAGTCGTTGTTCTATTACCAGTGGCAGCTAATATATGTTTGTTTGTCAGATATCACCTATCCTATGTTGAAGTTTGAACAGGCCAGACTAAACCTACCTAATTCTGGTCTCCCTATCGACAACCGTTGGTGAGCAGGCAAGTGGTGAGGCTTGAGTTAAGGTCTTTGTCAGCGCCCTATTGATGGACATGGCAGAGTAGATCAGCTCCTGGCCCCTCAAAGATACTGGTCGGTCACATACAAACACACTGAGCACTGATTACATTATCAATGGTAGTTATGCTAGCTAGCCTGCCTCACTAGCATTATCATTACATAACAATCAGTATTTAGACAATACACAATAAACGTGTATGAGATACAACTTAGGTCGTAATGAATGTAGCTAGCTATGCTAACATTAGCTAAAACTTAGCTAATGTTAGCAAGCCTGCCTCGCTTTATCATAAGATGGCTACCTACTCTCCATGATCTAATGTCGTTAGCTAAAGTTATACCAGAGAGTTCATTATATTCCAGTATCTCTCGTTTTACTCACCACCACCGGTCGTTGAACACCAAGTTAACATTACTGGTGCAGACTTGGGGGCCGACAAATTCTGACCACCTATTCCACATACTAGGGTCCTTTGGCAGGGCATGCAAACCATAGTTGGCTCTGCATCCTGCTGGAAGCATGCATTGTCGAACCAGAGCCATGGTCAACCCGTATAGGGTTTTTCATTCTGAAATTTCTGTGATCCTTTGAACACATTGGGGGCGATGAAACAACGGAGCCCCCTTCAATGAAGGAAAGCGAGGTGGGCAGAGGGGCGATTTGCACGTGGAACTTTGCCAAAGTGGGCATGAATTGTTGATATAATTGTAATCCCAACCTCAGAGCTGCCAACTCACGCATTCACTGTGAAACACACGCAATTGACTCTGATCACACGCTCTCACACCTCACGTTGGAATCCCAAAACAGTGTTGTGTGCTTTATTTTCATGAATTGTGTGCAGGTATGAAAATGAAGGCAGCATCTCGCCAAACGCAATCATTACTACTGCACTATCTACTGCAAGCCCAAACAATGCCCCTCCTACTTATTGCTATGGTGAAAGCTTATACAGGCTGCGCTCGCGCATTGTCGTCACACTTCACTGACAGAATTTAGTGGTCAGCTCTCATCATCTTACAACACACGACAAGACCCCAGAGAGAAATCACATCAAAGAAAGCAATGTAGCAATATAGTCTGCATTATCACTGACAGAAAATGCAATGTGGGGCAGAATGTTGGGTTTATGTTGGCTACCTAGAAAGCTAGCTAACATTTTATTTTATTTATGGAAAACTTAGGTAGGTTAGCATAGCTACATACTAGCTATATAGCCTACTAGTGCTGGCTTACCAAAGAGTCTCAAGTTCCCCCCTAAAAAGTATAAAAGCATCCCCTCTTTGTTTACTTTGGATATTACGGCTCGCAGTCAGAGGCATCCTTCTCTCCTTTGAGATATGACGGTGGTGATGAATTACATCAGCTAGCTACACTATAAAAAGTATGTGGACACCTGCTCGTCAAAAAAAGGTATTCCAAAATCATGTGTATTAATATGGAGTTGGTCCCCCTTTTGCTGCTATATGGCCTCCACTCTTCTGGGAAGGCTTTCCACCCGATGTTGAAACATTTCTGCGGGGACTTGCTTCCATTCAGCCACAAGAAAATTAGTGAGATCGGGCATTGATGTTGGGCGATTAGGCCTGGCTCGCAGTCAGTGTTCAATGGGGTTGAGGTCAGGGCTCTATGCAGGCTAGTCAAGTTCTTCCACACCGATCTCGACAAACCATTTCTGTATGGACCTCGCTTTGTACACAAGGGCATTGTCATGCTGAAAAAGGTAAGGGCCTTCCCAAAACTGTTGCCTCAAAGTTGGAAGTACAGAATCTTCTAGAATGTCATTGTGTGCTGTAGCATTAAGATTTCCCTTCACTGGAACTAAGGAGCCTAGCCAGAACCATGAAAAACAGCCCTTGACCATTACTCCTCCTCCACCAAATGTTAGTTGGCACTATGCATTCGGGAAGGTAGCGTTCTCCTGGCATACGCCAAACACAGATTTGTCCATCAGACTGCCAGATGATGAAGTGTGATTCGTCACTCCAGAGAATGCATTTTCACTGCTCAAGAGTCCAATGGCGGCAAGCTTTACACCACTCCAGCAGATGCTTGGCATTGCGCATGGCTGCTCGGCCATGGAAACCCATTTCATGAAGCTCCCGACAAATGGTTGTTGCTGACGTTGCTTCCAAAGGCAATTTGGAACTCAGTAGTGAATGTTGCAACAGAGGACAGACGATTTTTATGAGCTACATGCTGCAGCACTCGGTCTCGTTCTGTGAGCTTCTGTGGCCTTCCACTTCCCAGCTGAGCCATTGTTGCTCCTAGACATTTCCACTTCACAATAACAGCACTTACAGTTGACAGGAGCAGCTCTAGCAGGGCAGAAATTTGACGAACTCAATTGTTGGAAGGAGGCATCATATGACGGTGCCACATTGAATGTTACTGAGCTCTTCAGTAAGGCAATTGTACTGACAATGTTTCTCTATAGAGATTGCATGGCTGTGTGCTATATTTTATAAACCTGTCAGCAACGACGGGTGTGGCTGAAATAGCCGAATCCACTAATTTGTAGGGGTGTCCACATACTTTTGTATGTATATTGTAGCTAGAAGCTGTTGATTTTTTAGACAATGTTCGATGTAACTTTAGCATCCTTAAAATAGACATTGATTGTGTTAGCTATCTAATGTAGCAGGGGAGAGAACATTATTTTCAATGTGGGCAGCAAATGATAAGTCCCCAACAACAACAAAAAAGACACCAGCAATCATTCAGAGAAGCCAGAGAGAAAGGCTGGGCCCCATCCTTCAGAGCAGCTAGAGAGAAAGGATGACAGCAAGGCAGTACAGCAGACCCAGACAGAGATGGCAGCCCTGAGTGGAGCTGCCAAGTATAAGTCCATGTTTTTATTTTGTATATTTAACTATGCAAGTCAGTTAAGAACAAATTCTTATTTACAATGACGGCCTACCCCGGCTAAACCCAGGCCAATTGTGCGACGCCCTACAGGACTCCTAATCACGGCCGGATGTGATACAGCCTGGATTTCAACCAGGGACTGTAGTGACGCCTCTTGCACTGAGATGCAGTGCCTTAGACCGCTGCGTCACTCGGGAGCCCTGATGTTCCTAAATAAAGGAACCACAAGTATGCATTATTGGTGTTCAATATGTCGGCAGGAGAAAACATGTTCTCACGAAGGCATTACAAATTAAGAGCCAGGGCCATGTCTACACAAGAAGCCAAAGTACACTATCAGTATAAATCAGGAATATAAGTGTAGGGCTGAATGTAACATGAACACTTGTAACACTGTTATATCCACCACAAATAACTATTTTCTGTTGCAGACAAGGAGGGCAGAGATTAAGGTGACCGTGTTATTGGTTGAGCACAATGTGCTGCTGGCGGTGGCGGATCACCTAGGGCCTCTGTTCAAGGAGAGTTTCACTGATTTACAGATTACAAGACTACAAGTCTGCCCACACAAAGACCACCTCTATAGTCAATGAAGCTGTCGCACCATACTTCAGAAAATAACTAGTGATGAAGATGAAAGACAATACGTACACGATAATCACGGATAGATCCAACGATACAGGTATGGCTATTAAGGTATATGTTGTTCCCAAAGTTTGACATCTTGGCCTTTTGTTAATTTTCCTCTCTTGTTTTACATAGGCCATGCACTCAAAAGGGGAGTGTCTTTAAAATGATAAGCCTATATGTTGTCATTGCAGGAAGAGAAAAGATGAACCCCCTCATAGTGTGTTTATGACACTAACAGACTGGTGCACAGGTTCCTTGACATGTGTTACCAGTGGGCTAATGTGCAACACAGTTGAAGTTATCTACCAGAAGATATACGGGGCCTTGCAGGAGAACAACGTACCATGGCACAAATGTGCGGGTCTGTAGGTTGATAATGCACCTGTTAACACGTGCTGTAAATGCCATTGCGTCCAGAATGTTAAAGGAAAATCCAAACGTCTATGTCCATGGGTGGCCCTGTCACATACTCCACAACACTGCTAAAAAGGCTGTACAGGGATTTTGGAGGTGTGTAGAGTTCTTAGAGAGTAGATTTATGTATGCTTGAATTACTTAAGTGTAGTCTAATTTCAAGTAAGATCATTTATCATGCTATGATTTAATGAAAATTCTGTTTGATTACAAGTGATCATCTATTGCAGGTGTCCGGATTTGATGTTGAGGATCTAATCGTGTATGTTGGATATCGGTTTAAAGGAAGCACCAACAGGAAAGGTTACCTGACAGGTAAACACCTTAATCAAAACCACCTCTATTGTTGTAGTTGTTGAAAGACCCAACAGAGTACATTTGAATGGATTGAAATTAGCATGTCATCTTGTCACAGAATTGCGTGAGCTTCATGAAAATGAACACATTGAGATGCTCCCCCATGTCTCTGTGAGATGGCTGAGCTTGGAGAATTGTGTCAGTAGGATTCTACAGAAGTATTAACCACTGGCCAGTTACGTCAAATTGAGTGATTTTTTAAATGTATAAATGAGAAACAACCGAGGTTTAATAAGAGGCTCTTGCAGGCATTCTCTGACCCAATGACTGAGATCAACCTGCTCTTTTACCAAGCTACTCTCCCAGCCTTCACCTGCTTCAACCTCTGACTCCAGAGAGAGCAGTCCTCCATCTTTCTACTACATGAGGTAAAATGAGATGGTGGTATACTTCTGTCAAGTTCCATTCATGTTTAATATAATTTGTTTATTCTTCTACATTCAACACCACATCTTAGGCCATGATATACACTGCTCAAAAAAATAAAGGGAACACTTAAACACCACAATGTAACTCCAAGTCAATCACACTTCTGTGAAATCAAACTGTCCACTTAGGAAGCAACACTGATTGACAATAACTTTCACATGCTGTTGTGCAAATTGCATAGACAATAGGTGGAAATGACAGGCAACTAGCAAGACACCCCCAATAAAGGAGTGGTTCTGCAGGTGGGGACCACAGACCAGTTCTCAGTTCCTATGCTTCCTGGCTGATGTTTTGGTCACTTTTGAATGCTGGCGGTGCTTTCACTCTAGTGGTAGCATGAGACGGAGTCTACAACCCACACAAGTGGCTCAGGTAGTGCAGCTCATCCAGGATGGCACATCAATGCGAGCTGTGGCAAGAAGGTTTGCTGTGTCTGTCAGCGTAGTGTCCAGAGAATGGAGGCGCTACCAGGAGACAGGCCAGTACATCAGGAGACGTGGAGGAGGCCGTAGGAGGGCAACAACCCAGCAGCAGGACCGCTACCTCCGCCTTTATGCAAGGAGGAGCAGGAGAAGCACTGCCAGAGCCATGCAAAATGACCTCCAGCAGGCCACAAATGTGCATGTGTCTGCTCAAACGGTCAGAAACAGACTCCATGAGGGTTGTATGAGGGCCCGACGTCCACAGGTGGGGGTTGTGCTTACAGCCCAACACCGTGCAGGACGTTTGGCATTTGCCAGAGAACACCAAGATTGGCAAATTCGCCACTGGCGCCCTGTGCTCTTCACAGATGAAAGCAGGTTCACACTGAGCACATGTGACAGACGTGACAGAGTCTGGAGACGCCGTGGAGAACGTTCTGCTGCCTGCAACATCCTCCAGCATGATCGGTTTGGCGGTGGGTCAGTCATGGTGTGGGGTGGCATTTCTTTGGGGGGCCGCACAGCCCTCCATGTGCTCGCCAGACTGCCATTAGGTACCGAGATGAGATCCTCAGACCCCTTGTGAGACCATATGCTGGTGCGGTTGGCCCTGGGTTCCTCCTAATGCAAGACCTCATGTGGCTGGAGTGTGTCAGCAGTTCCTGCAAGAGGAAGGTATTGATGCTATGGACTGGCCCGCCCGTTCCCCAGACCTGAATCCAATTGAGCACATCTGGGACATCATGTCTCGCTCCATCCACCAACGCCACACCACAGACTGTCCAGGAGTTGGCGGATGCTTTAGTCCAGGTCTGGGAGGAGATCCCTCAGGAGACCATCCGCCACCTCATCAGGAGCATGCCCAGGTGTTGTAGGGAGGTCATACAGGCACGTGGAGGCCACACGCACTACTGAGCCTCATTTTGACTTGTTTTAAGGACATTACATCAAAGTTGGATCAGCCTGTAGTGTGGTGTTCCACTTTAGAGTGTGACTCCAAATCCAGACCTCCATGGGTTGATACATTTGATTTCCATTGATTATTTGTGTGATTTTGTTGTCAGCACATTCAACTATGTAAAGAAAAAAAGTATTTAATAACATTATTTTATTCAGATCTAGGATGTGTTATTTTAGTGTTCCCTTTATTTTTTTGAGCAGTATATTTAACTTAGAAAATCTGAATTAAATGTACATTTTGTGTATCCCTTCTAAAATACCATGTTGTAGATGACAAACTTGCTCAAAGTTTGTTGCTTTTCAGAAGCGAGAGCCACAGGAAATCCTTTGCAAGGAAAAGTCAAACCAACTGTCAGGTAATGGTTAATAGGTGGAATTACACAAGGTGATTTTGAATCATTGGATTTAATACTGTCTGCAGATTCAGTGAAATAAAAACATTAATGTCTGTCGGGCAGTAGCAAAGCTGAATGTTGGGTTTACAATAAGAGCCAAGCTCTGCAGGCTTCTCGAGGCTGGAGACGTCATACAAAGGAAAGTGGATACATTTCATCAGGCTGCGGTTTCATTTCTGGAGGAGGCTGTCGACTATACTATAAAAGAAATTACCACTGACAGAACCTGTGCTGTAACCAGATTTGTGGACGTCCGGCAGAGGTCAGAGTGTGCTGTTGAAGACGCCTAGTACTTTGTGGACGAGTAAGAGTTAATGTCTTCTTAAGCTAATATTTTGATTGTAGAATTCACTATAACTACTGACTATTTCAAATCAGTGCATACTGTGTTTAATTTATGTTCGCTCACCTATTCCCATATCATGGATCTGTAAAAGTAGTTCCTGGATTATCAGCTCATGGAGGGTCCTTAAAATCCAGCCACAGAGGACATTAAGAGCTTTTGGGGACATCTGGCCTCATTGAAGCATAAGGTAAGAATTATTATGGGGCCTCTTCAATATGCACAATGACTTAATCAACTTAGATGCTAAAGCACTTTAGATAAGATAACAATTAGGCCTTATTTGCACATTCTTCATAGGTGACAGAGATTAACAGATTTGGGTGACTCTGAAACATTGCAAAGATGGTCTTGATTCTTCCTCACTCAGATGCGGATGATGATCGTGTTTTCTGGGTGGTGGGGCTTAACCAAACCAAAACGAGAAACAGTTTGGCCTTTGATGAACCCGGTCTTCCATTATGACAGTGAAAATGGCTGGCTTTGAACCAGCCTGCTACATGTGGGAGCTCCCCACCTCTGTCATCAAGGCATCAAACTGCAACAAGCACTTACAACAAAGAACACAATCATTAAAAGGGGGGAGGGGGCTGGAGAGGTGGAGGGATGAAGGTGGAGAAAGGGAGAGTCAGGAGGTGTGAGAGGGAGGGATGGAGAGGTTTGATGAATACAGATAATATTTATCAGCAAGAAAAACTGTTTTAGACAAGACTGACTTTATGACCAAAATTATCCTATTTCCACTTTGTAGTAAATGTTTACACTAGTGTATCTTACTTATATTATCGATGCCACAGGCCATTTTCAAAGAGATTGGTTGTTTTTTAGTGGCAATTGCTCTTTAAGACCTGCTTTCTCATGTGTTACTGTTGAGCTCGACGTCACTAGTTTACTTATTACGCACACCTGCCACCATCGTTACGAGCACATGCGCCTCATGAGACTCACCTAGACTCCATCACTTCTGTGATTACCTCCCCTATATCTGTCACTTTTTGGTTCTGTCCCCAGGCAGTATTAGTTATGTTTTTCATGTCCAGACGCTACTCTTGTTTTGTATTGTTGTTGTATTAAATTCACCCCTGTACTTGCTTCTCGACTCCCAGCGTCTGCGTTAGTTACCTTGAGTTTGATTACTTTGCTAATAATATGGACCAGTTGTGGCTTTTCATAGGAGGAAGGGGAGGACCATCCTTCTCAGTGAATTTCAGAAAAATTAAAATAGTTTAACATTAAAAAAAGTGATCCTTTGCAGATAAAACTATACTAAATATATTCACATCACCAAATAACAGATTAAAACACATTGTTTTGAACTGAAGGTCTCAGCCTCAACAGCACCCTCTACAGTAGCACAAGGGTGTAGCCTGAGGACAGCTATTTTCTGTCCTCCTCTGGGTACATTGACTTCAATACAAAACATTGGAGGCTCATGGCTCTCACCCCATTCCATAGACTTACATAGTAATTATTACGACTTCCAGAGGATGTCCTCCAACCTATCAGAGCTCTTGCAGTATGAACTGACATGTTGTCCATCCAATCAAAGGATCAGAGAATGCATCTAGTATGCATCTAGCATCTAGTACTGAAAGCATAAGCTACAGCTGGCTAGCATTGCAGTGCATAAAATGTGGTAGTTGACTCAGAGAGAAAGACAATAATTGAACAGCTTTGAACAAATGAATTTCTTTAAAAATGATGGAAAAGCAGGAGAGAGAGCTAGCTATATTTCTTAGTATTTTTTCCATTCTTAGTTGACCTTGCATTACTTTGCTAATGCAGCTAATTTAGACTACTTAACAACCTGACTTCAATGAGAGAAGAATTATATCTATGTTAGCTAGCTGGCTAAGGCTATCCAACACTGCAACTCTTCCAACTAAGTCAAGGTAAGCTTTCGGTTTTATTAATTTATTGCCACTGGGGCCTGACGGTATAACTGCTAAACAGATTAATGTACACTGTACTGCATGTAAGTACACATGGATTGGATTGTGAGTTTCACAGGAGGTTGGTGGCACCTTAATTGGGGAGAACGGGCTCATGATAATGACTGGAGCGGAATTAGTGGAATTGTATCAAGCACATCGTTTTCAGGTGTTTGATGCCATCAAATTTGCTCTGTTCCGGCCATTATTATGAGCCGTTCTTCCCTCAGCATCCTGTGGTAGGTTTACTAACACGTTAGTTATAGTTTGTTGACTATAACGTTAATGTGGCGACAACGATGTAGGCTGTGTAGCGGTTATGGTATGAAGGTTTAGCTTGGGAGGTTTTTGCACCTGGTCACATACAGCTGTTGTGTTGTGCACAGAAGTCCACAAGCGAAGGGAAAAGGTGAGAGGATAGGAGCGCATAGATGCGAGAAGGAATTATACAACGAGCAAAGTGATGATGCTGTATGTGGCTGCTATGAAAGTGAATTGTGTGTGCGGGTGATCTGTTGCAAAACGTTTCCTAAACGGAAGTAAACAGAACCGGGAGAGACCTACCTGAATTTGTCCAATAGAAACTCTTGTTTTAGTTGCAAACCGGTTTGTTCTAATGATTACACCCCAGATCAGCTACAGTAGATGCAGGCAAGAGTGTGCAAGGCGGTACTGAATGTCACTGTCATTTTGATTACTCTAATTTGTTTCTCGACCTGTGCACCTAGTGCCTTCAGAAAGTATTTACACCGCTTGACTTCTTCCACATTTTGTTGTGTTACAACCGGAATTTAAAATGTTTTTTTTATTTTCTGTAATTAAAAGGAAAAGCTGAAATATCTTGAGTCAATAAGTATTCAACCCCTTTGTTATGGAAAGCCTAAATGCGTTCAGGAGTAAAAAGTTGCTTAACATGTCACATAATAAGGTGCATGGACTTACTCTGTGTGCAATAATAGTGTTTAACATGACTACCTCATCTCTGTACCCCCCACATACAGATAATTGTAAGGTCCCTCAGTCAAACAGTGAATTTCACTATTAAGGATTCCAGCTTTAAGTTGTTAGGTTTAGTCTAATGTATTTTAATCATAAGAAGCTTTAAAGACACTCACTAAAAGTGATAAAATTAAGCTCTGGGGGAGAATTCTTAAAGGCTTTGTAGTAGTCCGTGAGTCAAGGGGGTCGGTGAGGCTCACTTGGGGTGACAAAGTCTCATAGCCCTAAAAATAAATCACTATGTCCCTAGAGTTGGAAAATGTGTGATAGCATTGCAGCAATGGTGACTTTGTTTGTTCATCACTCGCTCTTTCATTCCTCCATCCCATTCATTTTTCCCATAGTGATTTCCCATAACAATGTCCGTATACAACAAGTAATTGCTCATGTATAGCCTTCATATGTCATTGGAATGCTTAGATGCACAGCTATCAGACACATTTTCAAAAATGTTCAGATCAACGGAACATGTTAAACTTTGTTTGACAAGTGGTTCTGAAAGGTCATGAATATACCTTTCAAATAATATAACCAAATGTGAAAGCACAACGATTGCTTAAAAACCCCCCATATTGTGCAATTGAATAAGAATGCTGGAAGCTTAGCCATGAAATTCCATTGAGGTAACTATGTTTTGTGCTTGTAACCAGAGAAACCAAATTTCACACACACACACACACACACACACAACTAGAACAGGGTTTTTAAAAGATTTATCGATATAGGGCCATCACAGGATTCAAGCATTAACCCCACAGAGAACTCTTTCAAATATTGCCGCCAAACTACTCAATGGGGTCTTATTGGATACATTTCACATGATCATACCTGTATGAAATATAATTGTAGTGTGCCCAATAATATCTTCAAATTCTCATAGAGATGTAGAATACACAACCAAATTAGCTAGGTATGCCAGATTTATTCACATTGTATTGTGTTACAAAGAGGGATTAAAATTATTAAGTTGTCATTTTTTGTCAACAATCTACTCAAAATACTCTAATGTCAAAGTGGGGGGAAAAAAAAAAATCGTAATTTTTTTTAAAGATTAAACTAATATACATAAGTATTTAGCCTTTTTGTTCAGACAAGCCTACATTAGTTCAGGAGTAAAATGTGTTTTAACATATCACATAAATTACATGGATTCACCATTTGTGAAATAATAGGGCTTGACATTATTTTTGAATGACTAACCCTTCCTCTGTCCCCCATATATACACACACACACACACACACACATCTGTGAGGTCCCTCAGTCAATTATTGAATTTCAAGCACAGATTCAACTACATAGACCAGGGAGCTTATCCAAAAGCCTTATAAAGAAGGTAACAATAACAAATCAGACATTGAATATCTCTTTAAGCATGGTCAAGTTAATAATTATGTCAGACACAAAGATACGGTCTTCCTTTTGAACTGAGCTGCAGGAAAACTCAGGATGGATCAACAACATTGTAGTGACTCCAAAATAATGACTTAAATGAGAGTGAGAAGAATACAAATACACAGAATGCAAATATTTCACAAACATGCATCCTGTATGCAACGAGGCACTAAACTAATACTGCAACTAATTATCCAAATGCAAAGCCATTTGTTTGGGGCCCATCCAACGACAACACATCACTGAGTATTGTAACTGCCTCTTTATTTTAAAGCATGGTGGTGGCTGCATCATGGTATAGATGGGCAAATACTGGGGAGTTGTTCAGGACAAAAAGAAACGGGATGAAGCTAAGCACAGGCAAAATCCTAAAGGAAAATCTGCTTCAGTCAGCTTACACCAGACACTAGGAGATAAATTCACCATCCTGCAGGACAATAACCTACAACACAAGGCCAAATCGAACACTGGAGTTCCTTACCAAGAAGACAGGGAATGTTCCTGAATCCCCAAGTTACAGTTTTGACTTAAATCTGCTTGAAAATCTATGGCAATACTTGAATATTGCTGTGTAGCCATGATCACCAACATCTTGACAGAGCTTGAAGAATTATGAAAATAATAAATGGGCTAATATTGCACAATGCAGGTTTTTAAAGCTCTTAGAGTCTTACCCAAGAAGACTCACAGCTGTAATTGCTGCCAAAGCTGTTTCTAACATGTACCGACTCTGGGGGGGGTGAATAATTATGCAACGACTATATTTTATTTCTATATTTTTTTTTTAAAGATGAATATCTTCCACTTTGACATTAAAGAGTATTTTGTGTTGACATAAAATACAACTAAATAAATTTTAATCCCACTTTGTTAAACAATAAATAAAATGCTTTTGCTAGGCACTGTATAGAAGATGTTAAATTATTAACAGAAAAGTGGTAAGAATGTGCCCAGAAAGCTGATTTCTGAATGGGATGAAAGAAAGAGAAATAACCCACAGAAAGCTATCGTTGCTGCAATGCTATCACACATTTTCCAACTGTAGAGACATCACCCCAAGTGCAATGCCCAAATTTGGTTGTCTGCATCATGGACTATAGGGCAAAATTGTTATTCAGAGATGCGCCATTCAACCATAAATGGTCACAGGCCTAATTTGCATACAGTTTCCATACTCAGTGTCTTTCAGCAGAGTTCGATTAAAATGCCACAAAGTTAACACCCAAGAAATGTGAAAGCACCCAAGAGAGAAAAACATCCCAAGCTTCAGTGTAGCACTACTCAGACATGTAGATATCCAAAGAGAGTATCAATGTTTTCTCTGAAAACTGGGATCCTGTTGGGTCCTTCTACTAGAATAAGAGCACTCTGATTGAACTACCGCCCACTGCCTTGAGTCACCCTCTCAGGCTTACTTGACCCTGATTGGGCAGCACAAGATAAGAAGCAGGTACTCAGCCATCAAGTACTGTGATTACCTGCTTCTAGCCTATGTGGAAAACCTATTTTAGTTCAACAGATCTTATTAGTTGGGGCATGTTAAGTTCACTTCAGTTTCTGGATAACACAGTAAATAACAAATGATGACCGTTGTCAATGAAAACATCTGGTTCAAAGAATGGTCAGTGTTTTTGCCAGAATAATTAGATATTTATTCGAGAGCTGAACATGTTTGTAGGTGGATAAAATGCCATTTAGAGCAATTACTCATTTGCTGATTTCTCACAAGGCACTCTGTTACCCAATTATTCCTGATTTAGTTTATATTTGAAAATCTGTTCTATATTTTATTGTGAAGGATAGCAATACCCCAAGATGCATCACCTAAGACACCTTATCCTTGTGCTACAATAATTCAGGCTTGAGATCTTTCACTCAAGAATATAACTGTGTGAAAAGGAAAAATAAACCAAACTGCAAATAACATTCTTTCAGGCTCTCACTGCACAAGAGGAGTGTTTGAATGGGGGAGCATTACCTTCAGGGAAAATATGCATGTGTGTGCACCCCAGAGTTTAGGCTCCACAAGAGTGTTTTAATTTGATAGTAATTGTGTTTATGTATTATTTAAACTTTACAAATACAATAGGTTGATTGAGCTCCTAAGACTCCCCTGATCAAAATTACAGGGGTTAACACACCAGTCAAGAACAATACAGGGAGAAAATGTGTATTTGTCATGTTATTTATAGAGAGCATCTCAAACAGCATCCCATATAGCCCCTTCAGCTATCTGCTGAACCTTTTGATTTCCATAGCAGGTCTCAAGTGATTGATTTTCCCACAAAGCGGATGCTTGGGGAATAGTCAAGTTCAACATATACATAGAAAATGGATTGTTCCTCATCTCCTTGGATGCACTCTTTCATGAAATATTATTGTCTACAGATTGCAGATGAAGTAAACAGGTGGTAGAGGCAGTTAACGGGTGGAAAGACAAAAAAAAGTGTTGATTATGCGAGTCACCATTCTCTTGCTACACAAAAAAATGCAGTACTGTAAAGGTACATTTTTGTCCTACAAGGTACAAATGTTAAATGTACATTTACAGTACATCAATGGTCTTTAAGGTACTAATATGTACCTTTTGAAAAGGTATAGAAAAATCAGACTGAAGAAAGGTTAATATTTGTACCCTCCTTAAGGTACAATGATTACTACCATACAAATAAGTGTATAACAATAATAAATAACTGCACTGCAAACAACTTGAACACTGACGTTATGATAACTTAGCTAGGTAACGACTAGATAACAAAGACAACAAAAATCCATCATGTAGGTAGCTAACGTAACTAACATTGATCGTATGGACGATAGTTAGCTAACGTTACAAGTTAGCAATATTCCAGCCTAGCTAGCAAGCTAACGTTAGCTGGCTACTCCAACGTCATTCGGGTTGATGAATTCAATAGTGTGCAACTGCAGCCCGCAATTCGGGGCGTTCCTGCATGTGGGCAAACCCCACTTCATTGCTAGCTAGCGGGAGCGGCACCAGTAGAAAGTGTCCTTCGCTCCTGCCTGCCTTCACTGTTAACAGAACTGCAGGACGCTCTCTGTCACCCCTGCCTCCCTCCTGCTGTGTACCGGAGACAACCGTAGCACACCAGATGGGAGGCTAGAGCGGCACCGTGTAGCTAGCTAGCACACTGTCGCCCCGCCTCCTGTGTACCTGAGTCCTCCTTAGACTAGTTGGCTAAGCTAGCAGAGAGTGTCCTTCGCGCCTGCCGAACACCTACCCTCGCTGTCATTAAAAGAATTGCAGGAAAACAGTGCCCGACAGGCAGGGGCGAAAGACATTATCTACCGGTGTACAGATAGCTAGCTACCATTGTCTCACCCGCCCCTTCTTCTGTGGGGTTTATCGGCAGCTGATATCCAGCGTTATTGTGCATTAAAGCCACCTACTGTACTGAAGCGCCCCCGCTTCCCGCTTGTCAGAACTTAAAAATGTACCAAAATAAGTATAAAGAGAAGTTCCTGCAAATTACAGGCCACAATTGCACCACTAGGCCTAAAGGGGAGAGCACGAAAACAACAATTGTATCTACCTAGCTAAGTTTCACCACATAAAGCTGATATGTAGCCCACGGTAATGTCTGTGGTAACTAACGTTAGCTAACTAAACGCATCTGTGCCGTGCCCGCCATGGAGCCTACCTAACATTTGCTATGAATTTTGGATTATCAACCCCTGCTGCAGTACACATTGCTGGTGCTATGAAGCTAGCACCAAGTTAGATGGCAAACTTGGTTTACACTTAAATTGAGGATTGTTTCCTAAACTAAAAGTTAGCTAGCTAACTTATCTAGCTTGCGATGGGGGCAACAATACATTACTCAGACAAAACAAGTTAGCAACATTACATAATTTACGGATAGAATTTCCATCTGATCATTTTCCGCATTAACTGACCTTCATGTCTTAAAGTAATGGTTGACTGTGGTTTCTCTTTGCTTATTTGAGCTGTTCTTGCCATAATATGGACTTAGCCCTATTTGGTAAAAGACCATCTTCTGTATACCACCCCTACCTTGTCACAACACAACTAATTAGCTCAAACGCATTAAGACGGAAAGAAATTGCATAAGGAACACCTGTTAATTTAAATGATTCCAGGTGAAGCTGGTTGAGAGAATGACAGCTTTGCACACTCTTGGCAAAGGCAAAGGGTGGCTACTTTGAAGAATCTCAAATATAACATATGTTGATTTGTTTAACACTTTTTGGTTACTGCATGATTCCATGTCTTATTTTAGAGATGTCTTCCCTATTATTCATCAATGTAGAAAATAGTGAAAATAAAAATAAAAACCCTCAAATGAGTCTAAATATATTCTTGAAGAATAAGACTTGTTGATGGATTATGAGCCTGTCACATCTTTCTAACCTCATTGTAATTCTAAATACAAGGCTGTTTTGCGCCTATGTTTACAAACAATGAGAATGTAAACAAAGTATATTTAAAGCTCCTGTTTAGCTGTCAGACTGTCAGTCCTATCAATAGCTCTGTCAATGAATTTGAGAGTGATGACATTTCTCCAATCCCATCTTTCTGCGGCAGTAACAGTAACGTTTGCAAAGGTTTCTTAAACATTTTTTCCAATCAGGAACATGCCTGTGGAAATTTGCCTGCTGTTTTTATGGTCTCAACATTCCCCAGACTTTCAAACCAAACTTGATGGGAAAAAGAATCATGCCACAAAGTCTACGGATAGACACAAAATTCTCAGAGTGCTACATGAGGCAATGGCACTATTCACAATGTAAGGATTAATGCCATAATCTGTAATTGTTTTTATTGAAGTAATTAAAGGATTGTTCACCAAAAATATATTTCAATATTACTTCCCCATACTTTGGCTGTAATTTATACCCAGACCAAGTTTCAATTGTCTTGCCAGATCTTGCATAATTACCAACAAAGTCTCTGATCTGATGTATATTTACTTGTCCTTGAAATGTGAAACTTGTAAAGTCTGATTGCTTCTATCACTTACATTTTGGAAATTCCATATTATTACTACATTTTTGGTTAACGGTGGCAATGTACAGAAATCTGATCTATGAATTACGTTCCTTCTTGGGCCATTAACTACTTTCAGGGCAAGGAACAATCTGACTAACAAAAAATACTGAGTTTATCGTTGTTTTGTGATAGGTATCCCACCAATGCAGAGGTTGAAGGTTGCCAAGGCATTCATCCTAAAATACCCTTAACTGAAGGATTCTGAGGGGAATGGATATGTACTGTATGTTACTTCAATATTATTAGTATTACAACAGTATTTTATAGTTCAATGTGACTTGTTGTTTCTCACAGAAATGACTAATTTTAAATCACTTATTTTTAGCTGTTGCAAATAAACATGAGTTTAACAAATATTTTGGGTTGCTAATGCTTTTGCACAATTGTCTCGGGAGCGAATGCTTAGAACATTTGTGTGGACGCGAAACAAGATTGCAGAGGGAATGACTGGAGGACACAGCAAATAAATACCCCTTCTTAAGGACACCCTCTGGGGCAAGTGGAAAAACATTTTGTAGATAGCTTTGAAAAGCTGCAATCTGTTGGAATAAATATGACAACAGTTGGGGTACAACAAAAACATGCATAAAAAAATATCAATAACCTTGCTAGTGTCAGCATATTATGCACTATTGGTCAAGGTAGTGTGGTTGTGGCAATACTTCGACAACTCAAGAAGGCAGCTTAAAACATTTTATTAATTTCAGGCATTAAAGAATCAACATGACGTCTAAAGATGTATTACGGAATATGTCTGTCTCTCTCCTTCTCTGGCCCTTTCTACAGTTGTATGAGGTGGATTGCATCTACTCTCCAGTAGGCAACATATGCTGTCGCTTCAATGAGGGCTTCACCAAAATTGTTGAAAAGGTGCTTGATCAGGCGCAAGGGAAATCCCCATTAGCAAAACTCTACATGGAGGAAAGTGAAGAGAAAGCATTTGGAAAACCATTTAAATGAGTGGGTGTGTGCAAACTTGACTGGTACTGCATATATTCTTGTACATTGTGGAAAAATCTCTGATGTGATGTAGTATGTTCTGAAATACAGGCAATACAAATGCATTATTTGAAATTCAACATTGGATCTTGATCATGTGTAGGAAAGGGAGGATGTGGGATGGTACTGTAGGGAAGGCAAACAATAAGCAAGATTGAAATTATAATTACACTGAAATAACACAAGGATTACATTAAAAATTATCCATCTGCTGGGTCAATCACCCAACACACTGGGATGTTTTAAACCTGCAATATAGTCTTAATTTACCCAGCAGCTGGGTCAAGCGCTCAACCCAAGGCGCTGGGTTAGAAGCACAACCCAAACCCGCTGGGTTGAATTGACCCAGCACAGGGTTGTCAACATTAACCCAATTTGGTTATTTTTTACCCAGCATTTTTGTTAGTAACAATTCATTTTGGAAAAATAATATGAATTGCCATATTAGGCATAACTAATTTTTTATGATGCCAAAATAAAACATTTTCAGTGACTACTCATTTATTTGCTTTCTGATTGTTTCAGTGTATGCATTCATCAAGATTTGGACAAAGAACTGCCACCATCTCCAAAAGGTGATAGTTCTAAACGGGTTGATTTTTTAATTATCTTTTAAACTTCCATTGGTTGAAGTCTATTGCGCAGTTATCACTTGACTCATTTATAAATAATGATGTAGTTGTCCCTTTAAACATCCTAAGGTGAACACCCCCATCGTGTTCACATTCCTCATGTAAATGTTGCAGCTACATAAAAAAGATTTTGGGAAATGTCCAATTTTTGCCCTTCTCTTCAGTACTATGCTGATGATTTCAAATTGTATTGGATTAATTTCTGTTAAGACATTGAATACATGTTGTTTAGTATATTTAATGTTTGTTTTTTTTCTCTGAGAAGTAACTTCATTAAAAGTTATACGATTTGGTTTATGTAGATGCAACATTTCAATATTGTTAACCCACAGTAACCACAACCCTAACTTGCATATTCATACTGAGTTTGGGTGGTACAAATTTGTACCAATTCAATAAATATTAACCTTTTACTGCAGTGGGCTAAATCAGGGTCCCACAGTGTTTCTTGGTAGTCTTAAACAAATCTACTTTGAAACAAAAGTATGCACCTCACACATGGTGACGGGTTTAAAAAAAAAAAAAAAAAAAAAAAACACACCTGTACCATGTCAGATAGAGTTGAAATGTGTTTCATTTTGAGTTCACATCCCAATATTACACTTCATATACATCACAGAAGACAAATATAACAAAACCGTTTGATATAGAAACTGATTTTCTGCTGTTTAGTTAAAAAAAAAAAGTTTAAATCAATTATGAAAAATATTAATAACATTCCACCCATGAGGCCACAAGGTAATTTGACTGCAGGAAAGGGCTACAAAGTCAGATGTCACTGAAGGCACATAATTGGCTAATTGATACAAACTACAAGGGTACAATTGTGTACCCTGGCAAGGAACCACCCAGTGACAAGCTTTTGTACCTTTACAAGGCACATTTTGGCATTTTTCTTCCCCCTGAGTGTATGACTGCACCTAGAGTACAGTAGATGTCCTGTCACTCACTTCTTATGTGTGGAGAGGTCTGTCATATGTGAGAAGAGACTGATCCTTTGCACTTCATCCCTCATCCCACATTCCATATTGTACAGCCACTGTAGAACAGCAGACATAAAACAGTGCATTAAACATTCAACAAGGTAATTTGATGGAATGGCTACTGTATAACAAAAACTCTTGGGGGGGGGGAACAAGAGCATTTGGAATATGATTCACTCAGACTCTCGTCTTAATCATCAACAGCTCAAAAACTATAAAGACCCTCACAACCCCCAATAGAGATATGGCTTAATTTGACCAAATCAGTTGTGTGGGTTGGTTCTGGATTGCTCAGTCCCCAGCTTTCCCCAGAGCATTATTATATTGAGTGCAGTAGTGTTGTGTTAATATCTTGCTATAGTTAATGGACAATTAATGAGGTCATTCCAGTCCAGATTATTGCTTTACAGAAAGCCTCAGACTACAGTAATTCACTACTGTAAACTATTCAATTAACCTTAAGTGTTACTGGGACCCAAGTATCAAGAAAAAAAGGTTTAATACCAAACTGATTGTCAACCATTTATTCTTAAACTTTGTTACCTCAAACAAATGTTTTAAATCTGTTAAAAGGAAAAACTGATACATTCAGTGTGCATGGCTGTGCAACAGCACACTTTAAAGTGGACATAAGGGTAGTCTGAATATGGTAGTCTGGTATAGATGAAAATAATGAAATTAACATTTTCACGACTGGATTGCAATCATAGCAGACATTATTTTTGATAATCATGTCCTTTTGCTACCGTATGTGACCACTGCTCAGGCAAAAATGGGTTCAAAGATCCTCTTGATTCTGTCAAGACATACACTGAGTGTATAAAACATTAAGAACACCTGACAGACTGACTCGCTGAATCCAGGTGAAAGCTATGATCCCTTATTGTTGAATTGACTTCAATCAGTGTAGATGAAGGGGATGAGACAGGTTAAAGAATGATTGAGACAATCGATATACGGATTGTGTGCGTGTCAGAGGGTGAATGGGCAAGACAAAAGATTTAAGTGCCTTTGAACAGGGTATGGTAGTACTTGCCAGGTGCACTGGTTTTAGTGTGTCAAGAACTGCAACACTGCTGGGTTTTTCCACTCACCCAAAGAACATCCAGCCAACTTGACACAAGTGTGGAAGCATTGGAGTCAACATGGGCCAGGATCCCTGTGGAATGCTTTCGACACCTTGTAAAGTCCGTGCCCTGACGAGTTGAGGCTGTTCTGAGGGCAAAAGGGGTTGCAACTCAATATTAGGAAGGTGGGCCTAATGTTTTGTACACTGTGTTCAGTACAAGCATAACTCATTGAGGTCACAAAAGGTCCACCTATCTATGCAGAGGTCTGATGACACTCAAGTAGCATTGCAACTCTGAACCATCCTTTACACTGCAAGGTTATTGCAGCAAAGAGGATGCACCAAACAAGCATAAGTTCCTTTATGACTTAACAGAGCTTGATTGCATAACAATTTAAGTATCAAAAGTAAATGTAATTGCTAAAATGCACTTAAGTATCAAAAGTAGAAATCATTTCAACTTCCTTATCAAGCAAGCCAGAGGCATAATTTGTTTTTAAGATGTAGTGCAGTAAAAGTTGTCTAAAATATAAATAGTAAAGTAAAGTAGAGATACCCCCCCCCCCCAAAAAAAATAATACTTAAGTAGTACTTTAAAGTATTTTTACATCACTGTCAGAGGGTAATACACTCAGGTTATAGAATTGATGCAACATGTGGGATGGGAGTCTGAGGTAGTGGAAGTCATAACATATTTAACCTTCATTATATTGCTGCATTCACATCAATGGCGCACTGAGAAAAAAAAACTGCCTTCCAGCTGGTGTCATGAATAATATCTATATCCTGCACCGAGAGAGAGGAAGAACAAGAGTTTATTCAATACTCATACATACCAAATGGAACTATCAAAGCAGACCTCTTATACAAGGCTCACAATTGTTTGTCATATACATATCACATTGTAGAGATTATTTTTATGGAAAACTCACCATGTTGCAATTTATGTACCGACACGTTTTTTTCCTCCGAGTTTCTGCCAGCTTACTCTACCCAGAATGAAAAGTGAGCTATAACAATCAAATACTGCCACACAATTCTTCCTACAAAAAGTCTTAACCCAGGCTTAGTGTAAGCCTGGACATTTATTGCCAATAATTTATTTAACCAGGTAGGCCAGTTGAGAACAAGTTCATTTACAACTGCGACCTGGCCAAGATAAAGCAAAGCAGTGCGACAAAAACAGAGTTACAAACAAACAGTCAACATCTATGTACAGTGTGTGCAAATGTAGAAGAGTAGGGAGGTAAGGCAATAAATAGGCAATATGCAATGTATAAATCTAGCAAATTGCATAGTGATAAGCCATTACTGATCAGAGTCCCATGAGGGGGACCTTGTTATTATAGGCTGTGATAAATCTGCAGGTCCCTCCATGACAGAGGGATTACTCAGTCATCTCATCATAGCAAATGTAGCACAAATACTGTACAGTACATCATGAGGTGGTTGTCAACAATGACTACTTTTGAACAAAGGGACACCTCAATTCACAGCACCCATACCAAAACATAGACCAGAATTTATATGCAGGGAAATGTAGCACAGTAAAATAAATCAAACTCCAGTAATGCAGTCCTAAAGTTATTTTACTTCAATAAGTCTACTCTAACTATATACTGTACAAATAAAGCAAATACTAAATTACTTGGTTACAAAAAGTTTTCACAATGTTCTTACATCATTGCTACACAATTATAAGGTACACTTCAGGAGTTACCTAACATAAGGTCCATATTTTCTTCATGTGAAGTATATACTGTACAAAGACAACTAATCTCCTCCATTCACTCTCATACTTCTCACCTGTTACTATAGCCCAGGGCTCTCCAAGCTGTTCCTGGAGCGCTACCCTCCTGTAGGTTTACCCACCAACCCCACTTTTATCTGACCTGATTCAGCTTATCAACCAGCTAATTATTAGAACCAGGTGTGCTAGATTAGGGTTGGAGCGAAAACCTACAGGACGGTAGCTCTCCAGGAACAGGGTTGAAGAGTCCTGCTGTAGCCTGTTTCAAGCTCTGAATATTGGTACTCTCATTTTCTGAAGGACTTCCTATCAAAACTACTGGCCATACAGAACCCGTCTTACATAGGTCTTGGCAATCTCCTGGCATGTGATAAATGTAGCAGCCCACAGAATGACAGATTCCTGGATCGCCGCTGTGTGCTGCATCCCTCGGGGTCATTATTGCAGCTTCAGGTCTCAGCTTGGCAGTAGCAGACAACATTACTTGTGGTTCAAGGTGCATTATCAGTGTTGATTTAGTGTGGCACCATGTCAGACCAGCTCATGTCCCACAGGCCAGCAGAACCTCCTGCTGTAGATCTTCAGTCAGACTCAAATCAAATCAAATGTGATTTGTCACATGCTTTGTAAACAACAGGTGTAGACTAACAGTGAAATGCTTACTTACGGGCCCTTCCCAACAATGCAGAGAGAAAAATAGAGAAATAGAAAAATAATAACACAAGGAATAAATCCACAATGAGTAACAATAACTTGGCTATATACACGGGGCACCATTACTGAGTTGATGTGCAGTGGTACTAGGTAATTGAAGTAGATATGTACATATAGGTAGGGATAAAGTGACTAGGCAAACAGGATAGATAATAAACAGTAGGAGCAGCGTATGTGATGAGTCAAAAGAGCAAAAAGGGTCAATGCGGATTGTCCGGGTAGTTATTTAGTTAACTATTTAGCTATCTTATGGCTTGGAGGTAGAAGCTGTTCAGGGTCCTATTGGTTCCAGTACCACTTACCGTGCAGTAACAGAGAGAACAGTCTATGACTTGCGTGGCTGGAGTTTTTGACAATTTTTAGGGTCTTCCTCTGACACCGCCTGGTATAGAGCTCCTGGATGGCAGGGAGCTCGGAACCAGGGATGTACTGAGCCGTATACACTACCCTCTGTAGCACCTTGCGGTTGGATGTCAAGCAGTTGCCATACCAAGCAGTGATGCAGCCAGTTAAGATGTTCTCAATGGTGCAACTGTAGAACTTTTTGATGATCTGATGGCCCATGCCAAGTCTTTTCAGCCTCCTGAGGGGAAAGAGGTGTTGTCGTGCCTTCGTCACGACTGTGTTGGTGTGTGTGGACATTTATAATTCCTTATTGATGTGGACACATAAGAACTTAAAGCTCTGGATCCACTATACTATAGCCCCGTCGATGTGGATGGGGTCGTGCTCAGTCTTCCGTTTCCTGTTGTCCACAATCAGCTCCTTTGTCTTGCTGGCGTTGAGGGAGAGGTTGTTGTCCTGGCACCACACTGCTAGGTCACTGATATCCTCCCTATAGACTGTCTCATCACCATCGGTGTCAGCAAACTTATTGATGGTGTTGGAGTCATCC
Source organism: Salmo salar (assembly GCF_965601325.2). Classification (NCBI taxonomy): domain Eukaryota; kingdom Metazoa; phylum Chordata; class Actinopteri; order Salmoniformes; family Salmonidae; genus Salmo; species Salmo salar. Next base: position 29,796,619 of record NC_138306.1, on the reverse strand, counting down.
GCGGCCACGCAATGGTGCAGTGAACTAGGTCTATATGCTGAAAAGGGCAGCTTGGATGAGAGTCCATCAAGGTCACAAAAGCCAAGAAGCATTGGCAATAACTGAATGGGTTGAGGAATGCAAAACCCACAACTGTCTGGGGCAAAGTTGCTTTCCTTGGCTTCTTTGAAACTTGACATTCACTCAACCATCTGCTCATTGCACTTCAAATATGCCCAAGGACCAATTATTTTTTAGCTCTACTTCAAATTGCTAATAATTCAGTAAGCACAGCGCTAGTTAATACAGGGAACCCGAGTATTGGTTTCAGTCATCATCGCACTAATCATATTCTACAAAGACGTCCTACCTTAATATGCCTGTCTATTTAGCTGATCAGTTTTGCTCACTCATTCTCTGCCACCTCTACAGCTGTTGGTTGCTAGATAGTATGCGGTTGCATTTTCTTGTACCCAGCCAACACCCCAGCCTCCACCTGTTTAGTTCTGTGTTTCCTTTGTGCAGTGGGATTGGTACCTGTGTACCTTGGTCACTGTCTGTAATTATTAAACAAATATGTGGCATTTCGTGTCTGAAATGCATTTATTCCCCATACAAAGGGTGGCTACTTTGAAGAATCTCAAATATAAAATGTATTTTGATTTGTTTAACGCTTTTGGTTACTACATGATTCCATATGTGTTATTTCATAGTTTTGATCTCTTCACTATTATTTTACAATGTAGAAAATAGTAAAAATAAAGAAAAACCTTGAATGAGTGGATGTGTCCAAACTTTTGACTTGTACTGTATTTGTCAGTCAACATTCTAATTTCATCATATAGATGTGTTCCTGTATATCCAGATAGTGCTGATAACCATGACAACAGACTAAGAACTCTGTTCGAGCAGCTGGCTCAGTTTCGCTATTTCTGCGTTCAACACAGTAGTGCCCTCCAAGCTCACCAAGTTAAGGACCCTGAGACAGTCCATATGTGTTATTTCATTGTTTTAAGTATTCAGACCCCTGGACTTACTTTACAGCCTTATTCTAAAACGGATGACATTTACATTTTTCCTCATCAATCTGCACACAATACCCCGTAATGACAAAGTAAAAACAGGATTTTAGCAATTTCTGCAGATGTATAAAACAAAAAAAAACGGAAAAATCACATTTACATAAGTATTCAGACCCTTTACTCAGTACTTTGTTGAAGCACCTTAGGCAGCAATTACAGCCTCAAGTCCTCTTGGGTATGTCGCTACAAGCTTGGCACACCTGTATTTGGGTAGTTTCTCCCATTCTTCTCTGCAAATCCTCTCAAGATCTGTCAGGTTGGATGGGGAGTGTCGCTGCACAGCTATTTTCAGGTCTCTCCAGAGATGTTCGAGTCCGGGCACTGGCTGGTCCACTCAAGGACATTCAGAGACTTGTCCCGAAGCCATTCCTGCATTGTCTTGGCTGTGTGCTTAGGTTTGTTGTCCTGTTGGAAGGTGAATCGTCGCCCCAGTCTGAGGTCCCAAGAGCTTTGGAGCAGGTTTTCATCAAGGATCTCTCTGTTCTTTGTTTTGGTTGTTCCAAATCTCCACAGAGGAACTCTGTGCATCTGTCAGAGTGACCATATGGTCCTTGGTCCCTGACCAATGCCCTTCTCCCCAATTGCTCAGTTTGGCTGGGTAACCAGCTCTAGGAAGAGTCTTGGTTGTTCCAAACTTCCTCCGTTTAAGAATGACGGAGGCCACTGTGTTCTTGGGGATTTTCAATGCTGCAGAAATATTTTGGTACCTTTCCCCAGATCTGTTCCTCAACACAATCCTGTCTCAGAGCTCTACGGACAATTCCTTGGACCTCATGGCTTGGTTTTTGCTCTGACATGCATTGTCAACTGTGGGACCTTATAAAGACAGGTTTGTGCTTTTCCAAATCATGTCCAATCAATTAAATTTACCACAGGTGGACTCCAATCAAGTTGTAGAAACATCACAAGGACGATCAATGGGAACAGGATGCAACTGAGCTCAATTTCAAGTATTATAATGAAGGGTCTGAATGCTTATGTAAATAAGGTATTTATGTTGTTGTTTTTTATATATATATATATATATATATGTTTTTAAATTCTAAAATCCATTTTTTTCTTCGTCATTATGGTTTATTGTGTGTAGATTGATGAGGATTTGTTTTATTTAATGCATTTTAGAATAAGACTGCAACATAAAAAAAATGTGGAAAAAGTCAAGGGGTCTGGATACTCTCCAAATGCACTGTATATGGCATTTTAAGTATTATTTTGTCTGCTTAAAATGCGTATTGCTCATACATGACTGATATGGTGAAGTGGTCCTGAACATGAAAATATAAAATGCCTTATTTGAGATGTTTTATTTATTTATTTATAACTTTTTGTTTAGTTTGTAATTTTTTTCAGAAGTGGGGGTGGTCTCTGGTACTTGTGCAGGGAGGGCGGGGGATTGGGTATAACGTTCAGGTACAGGTATAACAGTCTAAGTCATATTCATTCAGATATATTCATACAGTGCCTTCGGACAGTATTCAGACCCCTTGACTTTTTCCACATTTTATTACGTTACAGCTTTATTCTAAAATGAACTAAAAAAAAATCCTCTGCAATCTACATACAATACCCCATAATGATAAAGCGAGAACAGGTTTTTAGAAATGTTTCAGTTATCATATATGCCACTCGAAAGAAGAAGAAAAAAAACCAACAGTTTTGTTATATTTTGTATGCAAGGGAAATAAACAAAAATGGCTCCCCCTCTCCACCCAGGAAAACATGTTATTTAGATTTATTTTATAACTTAAGATAGAGCTAAATTTGTATTTGATCTTCAAAGCTTTTGGGAGAGATTGAGATACATTGTCTAGATAAAGTAAGATATTGTCTGAGTATAATGAGATGACGTGATCTGTAAAATTGAGAGATATTGGTGTAATTTCTTTCGATTGTCAAATTGCCTGGGCCAAGAGACAATAAAAATAGCAGAGGTGAGATGGTCGCCTGCTACTTCTACTTATTCTGAACGGAGGAGAGCAGGTATTACCTGTTATTACTATGACTTGGGGACTGGCATATAGTCTTTTAATAATATTAATGAAATTGGAGCCAAGTCCCATATGTTCCAAAATCGACCAAAGATATGACCATTCTAGTCAATCAAAAGCTTTTTCTGCGTTGAAAGATATAACGGACCAAGGAGCTTTCACTTCTGATGAAGGATGTAAGATATGTAATAAAAGCAAAATTATTGCTGCTTTTGCATCCCTTCCAAATAAATCTTTGTGAACGACCTGTGTTAATCATTTCGAATAATAGTTGATCTAATTGGCTCCAAGATTTAAAAAAATTATCAATTGCCATATTGGGTTCATGGAGAGAGACTTTCACAAGTTCAGAATAATGTAGGTTTACATCATCCCCATGTTAACAGTGTGTTTGCTTTAGCACTTCTCAACAAACAAAATGAAATTATATGGAGTATAATATCTCAAAAAATGAAAAGTTTGATTAAAGAATAGACATTTGAGATGCCAAAGTCTCAATAACAGCATAATTTCTCTTCTGCTCAGCCTTCTAAAATTACATTTTACAGAAATTAGATTATGGCGCTATAAGCCCTTAACCATGGCACAAAACAACTCTTGACTTCCCTAATCATACATATCATTTACATTACATTTACGTCATTTAGCAGACGCTCTTATCCAGAGCGACTTACAAATTGGTGCATTCACCTTATGATATCCAGTGGAACAACCACTTTACAATAGTACATCTATATCTTTTTGGGGGGGGAGGGTGGGGGGGGGGGGGGGGGGGGGGGTAGAAGGGTTACTTAATCCTATCCCAGGTATTCCTTAGAGGTGGGGTTTCAGGTGTCTCCGGAAGGTGGTGATTGACTCCGCTGTCCTGGCGTCGTGAGGGAGCTTGTTCCACCATTGGGGTGCCAGAGCAGCAAACAGTTTTGACTGGGCTGAGCGGGAACTGTGCTTCCGCAGAGGTAGGGAGGCGAGCAGGCCAGAGGTGGATGAACGCAGTGCCCTTCTTTGGGTGTAGGGACTGATCAGAGCCTGAAGGTACGGAGGTGCCGTTCCCCTCACAGCTCCGTAGGCAAGCACCATGGTCTTGTAGCAGATGCGAGCTTCAACTGGAAGCCAGTGGAGTGTGCGGAGGAGCAGGGTGATGTGAGAACTTTAAAGTAAAGTTAATTCACCCTAATATGGCTGTTTTTAGAGTATATTTGCATTTTTCTATATAATGTTAACAAAGCACAAACATTTTGCAGCCTTTGTCCACAAGTGGAAACATTTCTTATAGTATCATATTTCCAGATAACACAAGTTGCTGCAGTCATTATACATGTACAGTATATTACAGTAAGCCTGCTCAAGATATCATACTGTAGATCTCCACACATCGGACTCAGTTGCATTCACTGACTATTGGCAGTATTTGCTGCATATTCCTTTTAGAGAATGAACTGGTTTAGATGCAAAGCACCTGGAATTTCAATGAATGCAGTGCATAAAGGTTGAATGGCCGGAAATGTTATTACTGAAAAGAGGATGTTTGATTCAGCTGTTAAACATGTAAAGCCTTTAAGCCATGCCTAATTACGCACACGGAGGTACTGTACATGCACAAACAAAAACACAAAATGCAACATCAATTAAAAGAATGACACTCCTTTCACTCCAACTCGGAGAAACAATTTAGGTGAATGTTTTCATGTCTTTTCAAGGATGGTCTTTATCCCTAAAACGTCCATGGCAGGGTAGAAAGTAACATGTATTGAATGTTTTCACCTCAATTTATTTCAAGTAACATATTAAGATTAAGATTAATTTATTTGTCAATTGTACCCAAGGTCGAACTGAAATTTGACTTCCACTTTATCTTAACCCCTCAGAAAGTCACACATACATGTACAGGTTGGAGAGGTTGGAGCAGGGGGCTGCCACGCTAGCCCGTGTTGTGAGGGGTTAAGTGCCTTGCTCAAAGGCACAATGGCAGGCAATGGTATTTAGGATTTGATACCAGCAACCCTCCGGTTGCCAGCTCACTTCCCGCCAGATTCTTCCAGTCAGACCCTGGATTCGAACTGGCAACCCTCCGGTTGCTGGCTCTCCTCGCTAACAGCTAGGCTACCTATATGGGGGATATTCCTGAATGTTTATAAATGTTTGTATAAAGCCATGTGTAGAATGTACCCATACATTCATTTGATCCTATCAATGTTTGGAGAGAAGGTGTTGCATGCCTGAAATAATGATTTGTTGTGCAACGCCTTGTTTCAGGGATAACCTTGATTGGAAATCATTGATTCCTATTTGAAACCCAGGCAGAGTGGCGATGTGCAAGTTAAAGACAAGGTTGCCTTATTGAAGTTTCATTAGGTGTGCATGTTTGTCCAAGACAAACAATTTCCTTGAAATGCCTTCCATGACATGGAGCAGGATGGAAATGTATATAGGATTAGTGGGTTTGTCTTTTATTGTTAATTGCAATATTTTGTATGTTTATGGAGGCCAAAACCTCCACACTTATCAAGTGGATAGCCATTGGTTTACATAATATTGTGTGTGTTTATGAAGGCCAAAACCTATAATTTTCCAAGATGGTGTAGCAGTCGGACATGTGTTTTGTCTTGTCCCGTCCTGTCCCGTGTAAATATCGTTTTTCCTTGTTTTTTCGTATATACTTCGGATATATTTTAATATCACTTTCCATCTACGGACTGAACATACTCTCCTGCAAACCGCCTCACCCAATGTGGTACGGATCCGCTATTTTTTATACTTAAGAACCAGAACCCCCATCAAAAGCTAGCTACTAGCTAGTAGTCAGTTAGCCATTGCTAGGCCCATCTGCTAGGCCCATCTCACAGCTAGCTGAAGAGGCCCATCAGCCACTCCTTGGGCTACAATACCTATTTCGCCAATTGGACCGGACTACCAACGTAATTCTGCCCGAGGGGGATTTTTCAACTGACTCCTCTGTTGCAACGTCCCCTGAATGCCCACCCGCTAGCCTGCTAGCCGCAGCCCGCTAGCTGTCTTGAGCACATCGGACTGTTAGCTTAAGAGGCCCATTGGACAAATTCTATGGCCACTATACCTATTTTGCCAATTGGCCTGGTTTACCACACGGAGCCCTGCTGATCCATCTGCCGACGTAACTGCACGAGGGGGCCACAACAGACTTTCATTCCGTCGCGACGTCCCTCAAAGGCTCTTCTGCTAGCTTGCTAGCCCCGGCCCGCTAGCTGCCTGAAGCCACTCACTGGACTCCTATGATCACTCGGCTACACATGCCTCTCCCTAACGTCAATATGCCTTGTCCATTGCTGTTTTGGTTAGTAATTCTTGCCTTATTTCACTGTAGAGCCTCTAGCCCTGCTCAATACGCCTTAGTTAACACTTTAGTTCCACCTCCCACACATGCGGTGACATCACCTGGTTTAAATGATATTTCTAGAGACAATATCTCTTTCATTGTCACTATATGCACAGGTTTACCCCCACTGTATTCACATCCTACCATACCCTTGTCTGTATATTATGCCTTGAATCTATTCCCCCGTGCACAGAAACCTGCTCCTTTTACTCTCTGTTCTGAACGTACTAGACGTCCAGTACTTTTAGCCTTTAACCGTACCCTTATCCTACTCCTCCTCTGTTCCTCTGGTGATATGGAGGTTAATCCAGGCCCTGCAGTGCCTAGCTCCACTCCCATTCCCCAGGCACTCTCATTTGTTGACTTCTGTAACCGTAAAAACCTTGGTTTCATGCATTTTAAGTTTGTTTTATTCACTGCCCTAGCACACTCTGCCAACCCGGATGTCCTAGCCGTGTCTGAATCCTGGCTTAGGAAGACCACCAAAAACCCTGAAATTTCCATCCCTAACTATAACATTTTCCGACAAGATAGAACTCCCAAAGGGGGTAGAGTTGCAATCTACTGCAGGGATAGCCTGCAGAGTTCTGTCTTACTATCCAGGTCTGAGCCCAAACAATTTGAGCTTCTACTTTTAAAAATCCATCTCTCCAGAAACAAGTCTCTTACCGTTGCCACTTTCTATAGACCACCTTCTGCCCCCAGCTGTGCCCTGGACACCATATGTGAATTGATTGCCCCCATCTATCTTCAGAGCTCGTGCTGCTAGGTGACCTAAACTGGGACATGCTTAACACCCCGGCCATCCTACAATCTAAGCTTGATGCTCTCAATCTCACACAAACTATCAATGAACCCACCAGGTACAACCCCAAATCCGTAAACAAGGGTACCCTCATAGATATCATCCTAACCAACCTGCCCTCCAAATACACCTCTGCTGTCTTCAACCAGGATCTCAGCGATCACTGCCTCATTGCCTGCGTCCGTAACGGGTCTGCGGTCAAGGGACCATCCCTCATCTCTGTCAAACACCCCCTAAACACTTCAGCGAGCAGTCTTTTCTAATCGATCTGGCCCGGGTATCCTGGAAGGATATTGACCTCATTCCGTCAGTAGAGGACGCCTGTTTGTTCTTTGAAAGTGTTTTCATCACCATCTTAAATAAGCATGCCCCATTAAAAAAATTGAGAACCAGGAACAGATATAGCCCTTGGTTCACTCCAGACCTGACTGCCCTTGACCAGCACAAAAACATCCTGTGGCGTACTGCATTGGCATCGAATAGCCTCCGCGATATGCAACTTTTCAGGGAAGTTTGGAACCAATATACACAGGCAGTTAGGAAGCAAAGGCTACCTTTTTCAAACCGAAATTTGCATCCTGTAACACTAACTCCAAAAAGTTCTGGGACACTGTAAAGTCCATGGAGAGTAAGAGCACCTCCCCCCAGCTGCCCACTGCACTGAGGCTAGGAAACACTGTCACCACTGATAAATCCGCAATAATTGAGAATTTCAATAAGCATTTTTCTATGGCTGGCCATGCTTTCCACCTGGCTACCCCTACCCCAGTCAACAGCCACGCACCCCTCACTGAAACATGCCCAAGCCCCATTTCTCCTTCACCCAAATCCAGATAGCTGATGTTCTGAAAGAGCTGCAAAATCTGGACCCCTACAAATCAGCCGGGCTAGACAATCTGGACTTTCTGTTTCTAAAATTATCTGCTGAAATTGTTGCAACCCCTATTACTAGCCTGTTCAACCTCTCTTTCGTATCGTCTGAGATTCACATAGATTGGAAAGCTGCCGCGGTCATCCCCCTCTTCAAAGGGGGAGACACTCTAGACCCAAACTGCTACAGACCTATATCTATCCTACCTTGCCTTTCTAAGGTCTTTGAAAGCCAAGTTATCAAACAGATTACCGACCATTTCGAATCCCACCATACCTTCTCTGCTATGCAATCTGGTTTCCGAGCTGGTCACATGTGCACCTCAGCCACGCTCAAGGTCCTAAACGATACCATAACCACCATCGATAAGAGACAATACTGTGCATCCGTCTTCTTCGACCTGGCCAAGGCTTTCGACTCTGTCAATCACCATATTCTTATTGGCAGACTCAACAGCCTTTGTTTCTCAAATTACTGCCTTGCCTGGTTCACCAACTACATCTCTGACAGAGTTCAGTGTGTCAAATCGGAGGGCCTGTTTTCCGGACCTCTGGCTGTCTCTATGGGGTGCCACAGGGTTCAATCCTCAGGTAGATTCTTTTCTCTGTATATATCAATGATGTCGCTCTTGCTGCTGGGGATTCTTTGATCCACCTTTTCACAGACGACACCATTCTGTATACTTCTGGCCCTTTTTTGGACATTGTGTTAACTAACCTCCAGACGGCGCTTCAATGCCATATAACTCTCCTTCCGTGGCCTCCAACTGCTCTTAAATGAAAGCAAAACTAAATGCATGCTCTTGAACCGATCGCTGCCCACACCTGCCCGCCTGTCCAGCATCACTACTCTGGACGGTTATGACTTAGAATATGTGGACAACTACAAATACCTAGGTGTCTGTTTAGACTGTAAACTCTCCTTCCAGACTCACATTAAGCATCTCCAATCCAAAATTAAATCTAGAATCGGCTTCCTATATCGCAACAAAGCATCCTTCACTCATGCTGCCAAACATACGCTCTTAAAACTGACCATCCTACCGATCCTTGACAATGTCATCAATAAAATAGCCTCCAACACTCTACTCAACAAACTGGATGCAGTCTATCACAGTGCCATCCGTTTTGTCACCAAAGGCCCATATACTACCCACCACTGAAACCTGTATGCTCTCGTTGGCTGGCCCTCGCTTCATATCCGTCGCAGAACCCACTGGCTCCAGGTCATCTATAAGTCATTGCTAGGTAAAGCCCCACCTTATCTCACCTCACTGGTCACCATAGCAGCACCCACCCATAGCACGCTCTCCAGCAGGTATATTTCACTGGTCACCCCCAAAGCCAATTCCTCCTTCGGCCACCTTTCCTTCCAGTTCTCTGCTGCCAACGACTGGAACGAACTGCAAAAATCACTGAAGCTGGAGACTCATATCTCCCTCACTAGCTTTAAGCACCAGCTGTCAGAGCAGCTCACAGATCACTGCACCTGGACACAGCCAATCTGTCAATAGCCCATCCAACTACCTCATCACCATATTGTTATTTATTTTATTTATTTTGCTCCTTTGCACCCCAGTACCGCTACTTGCACACTAATTTTCTGCACATCTTTCACTCCAGTGTTTAATTTGCCATACTGTAATAATTTCGCAACTATGGCCAATTTATTGCCTCACCCCCCTTATCCTACCTCATTTGCACACACTGTATATATACTTTCTCTATTGTATGTTTGTTTATTCCATGTGCAACTCTGTCTTGTTGTTTGTGTCGCACTGCTTTGCTTTATCTTGGCCAGGTCGCAGTTATAAATGAGAACTTATTCTCAACTAGCCTACCTGGTTAAATTATGGTGAAATAAATAAATAAAATACACTCATCAAGTAGATAGCCATTGGTTTACATAATATTGTGTGCGTTCATGGAGGCCAAAACCTATACACTTATCAAGTGGATAGCCGTTGGTTTACATAATATTGTGTGTGTTTATGGAGACCAAAACGTCTACACTTATCAAAGGGATAGCCATTGTTTTACATAATTGAACACAATATCACAGTAAAGATGCCCAAACAACACAGACAGGCAGACTTATCCACAGTTTCTATCTGCAACAGCCCTTATTTTCTCTGTTGAGTGCATTCTTAATGTGGAACGTAATTGATAGAGAAAAGGGGTCAGTTAAAATTAATTGAACCCTATCGGCATCCAAACAATCCCCCTCACACACACACAAATGCCTGTGAATAATTATTGTGTTCCTTCTACCCTCTTTCATCCTCATTATTCTTTCACATTTCAAGATATATTTGAATATGCATGTGGTAGCCCAAACATGTTAATTTTAACAAAGCCCAAAAACAAGACCTTCAAGAGAATTGTAATTGTGTTCCTACTACCCTTTTTCATTCTCATTATTCTTTCACATTTCAAGATATTCTTGATTATGCATGTAGTAGCCCAAACATCTTCATTTGAATTCTGTCCGGACATACAGTCACCTCCAAAATGATTGGTAAACCCTTGATAAAGCTGAGCAAAAAACACCGTATAAAATAAATCATACAAATACAACGTTTTTTTATTTTTATAATTTCATTCTAATACAATTGCTCAGACAATAAACAAAACTCTCAAAAAGATAGGTGTCAAAACTATTGCCACCAGTTTTCAAAACTTTGTGCACCCTCCCCATGCGAGGAAAACGGCACTTAGCCTTTTTCTACAACGCTTTATGAGATTGAAGATTGGAGGGGATCTTAAACTATTCCTCCAGAATCTTTCCAGATCCTTGATATATTTCAGTCTGCGCTTACAGACTGCCCTATTCAATTCAAACCACAGGTTTTCAATGGGGTCAATTAACAATTTATTTGTGGAATTTGATGTGTGATTGGGGTCATTGTCTTGCTGGAAGATCCACTTACCGCCAAGTTTCAGCCTCCTGGCAAAGGCAACAAGATGTATTTGTATTTTTTAATACAACATAGCTCGTTATTTGGGTTGTATATTTTATACAGTCTTTTTTGCTCATCTGTAACGCCCTGGCCATAGAGAGGGGTTTTTGTTCTTTATGTTGGTTAGGCCAGGGTGTTACATTGGGTGGGCGTTCTATGTGCATTTTTCTATGTTGGTTTGTTTAATTGATTTTGGCCATGTGGCTTCCAATCAGGCACAGCTGTAGAGTGTTGTTGCTGATTGGGAGTCACACGTTAGTGCCTGTTTTTCCGTTGGGGTTTTGTGGGTAATTGTGTCTGTTAGTGTTTTGCACCTGACAGGACTGTTTGGCTGTCGGTTTTCTTATTTTTGTATAGTGTTCTTTCGTCTATTAAATATTCAATGATGAACACTAACTCCGCTGCACCTTGGTCTACTCTCTCTCACGACAACCGTTACATCATCTTTATCAAGGGTGGCAACATTTTTGTAGGTGACTGTATATTAAGTCATAAAACATGTACCATGCTGTCTGTGATAAAGAGGATTTACTTTGAGAGCAGTTAGTTATCATCACCAGCTTTCATCTTGTAAAGATATGATATTATACGGTATGTTTTCTCTCTGGCAGCTTATATACAATGCTTTTAGAACTAGGCTTACATGACTCTCTAGTCTTACATCTTTGGATAATGTTGTCCCTATTGGGTATCTCAAAGCAAAAAATATATTCAATAAAATGAAAACCATGGTCAAATATTGACGGACTTGCTGAATTCAACATGACCAGACAACCTTGTTGACTTACAGTAGCAGTTAAAAGTTTGGACACACCTACTCATTCCAGGTTTTTCTTTATTTTAACTATTTTATACATTGTAGAATAATAGTGAAGACATCAAATCTATGAAATAACACATATGGAATCATGTTATAACCAAAAAAGTTTTAAACAAATCAAAATATATTTTATATTTGACATTCTTCAAAGTAGACATCCTTTACCTTGATGACAGCTTTGCACACTCTTGGCATTCTCTCAACTCTTCAGTTTATTGTTTATGTATCGCATAGTTTCACGCTGAAAGTAAAATGTGCAACGACACACACGCTGCACTTTGGTCCGCCTCTTCCTACGACAACCGTGACAGTAAGGTTTATTTGACAAAGAAGAAGAGTGATGAAGTGCTGCATCAGATGACCTGGCCTCCACAATCACCTGACCTCAACCCAATTGAGATGGTTTGGGATGAGTTGGACCGCAGAGTGAAGGAAAAGCAAAGAACAAGTGCTCAGCATATGTTGGAACAATATCAAGACTGTTGGAAAAACATTCCTCAGGAAGCTGGTTGAGAGAATACCAAGAGTGTGTAAAGCTGTCATCAAGGCAATGGGTGGCTACCTTCAAGAACGTAAAATCTAAAATATATTTTGATTTGTTCAACACATTTTTGGTTACTACATGATTCCATATGTGTTAATTCATAGTTTTGATGTATTCAATATTATTCTACATTGTAGAAAATAGTCAAAATAAAGAAAAACCCTTGAATGAGTAGGTGTTTCCAAACTTTGGGTTCTATCAAACTAATTGAGATAGATACAATCCTGAAATCCTTTCCCAGGATTTCACAAGGTAAATCTAGATTAAGATTACAGGCTAATGGTACTGTAGAAAATAATTTGTTGGAAGGTGGACCTTTGCCCCAGTCTGAGATCCTGAGTGCTCTGGAGCAGGTTTTCTTCAAGGATCTCTCAATCCTGACTAGTCTCCCAGTCCCTGCCACTGAAAACATCCCCACAGCATGATGCTGCCACCACCATGCATCACTGTAGGGATGGTGTCATGTTTCCTCCAGACGTGACGCTTGGCATTCAGGCCAAAGAGTTCAATCTGGGTTTCATCAGACCAGAGAATCTTGTTTCTCGTGATCTGAGAGTCCTTTAGCTGCCTTTTGGCAAACTCCAAGCAGGCTGTAATGTGCCTTTCACTGAGGGGTGGTTTCCATCTGGCCACTACCATAAAGACCTGATTGGTGGAGTGCTACAGAAATGGTTGTCTTTCAGGAAAGGTTCTCCCATCTCAACAGAGGAACTCTGTAGATCTGTCAGAGTGACTATAGGGTCCTTGGTCACCTCCCTGACCAAGGCCCTACTCCCCAATTGCTCAGTTTGGCTTGGTAACCAGCTCTTGGAAGAGTCTTGGTGGTTCCAAACTTCCTCCATTTAAGAATGATGGAGGCCACTGTGTTCTTGGGGACCTTCAATGCTGCAGGATTTGTTTTGGTACCCTTTCCCAGATCTCTGTCTCGACACAATCCTGTCTCAGATCTCTACGGACAATTCCTTCGACCTCATAGCTTGGTTTTTGCTCTGACATGCACTGTCAACAGTTGGACCTTATACAGACCTTATATGGACCTTATATTCAAATCCCACCGTACCTTCTCCACTATGCAATCTGGTTTCCGAGCTGGTCATGGGTGCACCTCAGCCACGCTCAAGGTCCTAAACGATATCATAACCGCCATCGATAAAAGACAGTACTGTGCAGCCGTCTTCATCGACCTGGCCAAGGCTTTTGACTCTGTCAATCACCGCATTCTTATCGGAAGACTCAACAGCCTTGGCTTCTCAAATGACTGCCTCGCCTGGTTCACCAACTACTTCTCAGAGTTCATCCAATTTGTTGAGTAGAGTGTTGGAGGCTATTTTGTAAATGACATCGCCGAAGTCGAGGATCGGTAGGATGGTCAGTTTTATGAGGGTATGTTTGGCAGCATGAGTGAAGGATGCTTTGTTGCAAAATAGGAAGCTGATTCTAGATTTAAATTTGGATTGGAGATGTTTAATGTGAGTCTGGAAGGAGAGTTTACAGTTTAAACAGACACCTAGGTATTTGTAGTTGTCCACATATTCTAAGTCAGAACCATTCAGAGTAGTGATGCTGGACGGGCAGGCAGGTGCGGGCAGCAATTGGTTGAAGAGCATGCATTTAGTTTTACTTGCATTTAAGAGCAGTTGGAGGCCATGGAAGGAGAGTTGTATGGCATTGAAGCTCATCTGGAGGTTAGTTAACACAGTGTCCAAAAAAGGGCCAGAGGTATACAGAATGGTGTCGTCTGCGTAGAGGTGGATCAGAGAATCACCAGCAGCAAGAGCGACATCATTGATGTATACAGAGTAAAGAGGGACCGAGAATTGAATTGAATTGGTCGATGAATACGGCTGCACAGTACTGTCTTTTATCGATGGCGGTTATGATATCATTTAGGACCTTGAGTGTGGCTAAGGTGCACCCATGACCAGCTCTGAAACCAGATTGCGTAGCGGAGAAGGTACGGTGAGATTCGAAATGGTCGGTAATCTGTTTGTTAACTTGGCTTTCAAAGACCTTAGAAAGGCAGGGTAGAATAGATATAGGTCTGTAGCAGTTTGGGTCTAGAGTGTCTCCCCCTTTGAAGAGGGGGATGATCGCGGCAGCTTTCCAATCTATGGGAATCTCAGATGATATGAAAGAGAGGTTGAACAGGCTGGTAATAGGGCTTGCAACAATTTCGGCAGATCATTTTAGAAAGAGAAGGTCCAGATTGTCTAGCCCGGCTGATTTGTAGGGGTCCAGATTTTGCAGCTCTTTCAGAACATCAGCTATCTGGATTTGGGTGAAGGAGAAGTGGGGGAGGTTTGGGCGAGTTGCTGTGGGGAGCGCAGGGCTGTTGACCGGGTAGGGGTAGCCAGGTGGAAAGCATGGCCAGCCGTAGAAAAATGCTTATTGAAATTCTCAATTATTGTGGATTTATCGGTAGTGACAGTGTTTCCTAGCTTTAGTGCAGTGGGCAGCTGGGAGGAGGTGCTCTAATTCTCCATGGACTTTACAGTGTCCCAGAACTTTTTCGAGTTTGTAGTACAGGATGCAAATTTCTGTTTGAAAAAGCTAGCTTTAGCTTTCCTAACTGCCTGTGTATATTGGTTCTTCCCTGAAAAGTTGCATATCACCACAGGTGGACTCCAATCAAGTTGTAGAAACATCTCAAGGTTTGAATACTTATGTAAATAAGGTATTTCTGTTTTTTATTTTCATAAATTTGTTTTCGCTTTGTCATTATGGGGTATTGTGTGTAGATTTCTGAGGATTTAATTTATTTAATCCATTTTAGAATAAGGCTGTAACGTAGGCACTGTATAGTGTAGTATTACCAAGGTTTATGTGTTTTTTCCTGGCCTTGCCAGTTTCAATTTTATCCATCTTTAAAAAAATAAAATGGCCGACTTTCCAATTTTATTTGGAATGGAAATACCTCAAGAGTCATAGTGACTGCATTGCACTTAACATATAAAGCTGGATGTCTTGGACTACCTCATAATAAGATGTATTATTGGGCTGCACGACTATGTTCACTTAAACAATGGACAGCGAACTGTCAAGTATTGAAGCCATAATTGTAATACCTTATGACTTATAATATATTCACTAAATGTGTTTTTTATGTGCTCATAAACAAATACTGGCTTGTTGTAATATTTATTGCATAACAGTGTTTGGTCTTATTATTTATTTATTTTTGCTTTGTTGTTGATTTTTCAGAGCTAAACCTTCCAGGGTACAAAGCGTCTTACTCTCTTCACCTATATTTTAAACTTTACCTTAATATTTTTTTTATAGATCAATTTTGTATGAGTGGGAAGGGAATTAGGGAGGGTGTGGGAAAGGGATACTGACATTGTATGAAATTGAAATGATTGAATTTGATTGAATACTATGGGGGGGAAAAAGTTAAAATAAAATACAGAATAACAACAAAAACATCCAGAAAAACACGTCAAAAATGTTATAAATTGATTTGCATTTTAATGAGGGAAATAAGTATTTGACCCCCTCTCAATCAGAAAGATTTCTGGCTCCCAGGTGTCTTTTATACAGGTAACGAGCTGAGATTAGGAGCACACTCTTAAAGGGAGTGCTCCTAATCTCAGCTTGTTACCTGTATAAAAGACACCTGTCCACAGAAGTAATGAATCAATCAGATTCCAAACTCTCCACCATGGCCAAGACCAAAGAGCTCTCCAAGGATGTCAGCGACAAGATTGTAGACCTACACAAGGCTGGAATGGGCTACAAGACCATCGCCAAGCAGCTTGGTGAGAAGGTGACAACAGTTGGTGCGATTATTCGCAAATGGAAGAAACACAAAAGAACTGTCAATCTCCCTCGGCCTGGGGCTCCATACAAGACCTCACCTCGTGGAGTTGCAATGATCATGAGAACGGTGAGGAATCAGCCCATAACTACACGGGAGGATCTTGTCAATGATCTCAAGGCTGCTGGGACCATAGTCACCAAGAAAACAATTGGTAACACACTACGCCGTGAAGGACTGAAATCCTGCAGCGCCCGCAAGGTCCCGCTGCTCAAGAAAGCACATATACATGCCCGTCTGAAGTTTGCCAATGAACATCTGAATGATTCAGAGGACAACTGGTTGAAAGTGTTGCGGTCAGATGAGACCAAAATGGAGCTCTTTGGCATGAACTCAACTCGCCATGTTTGGAGGAGGAGGAATGCTGCCTATGACCCCAAGAACACCATCCCCACCGTCAAACATGGAGGTGGAAACATTATGCTTTGGGGGTGTTTTTCTGCTAAGGGGACAGGACAACTTCACCACATCGTCCGATGGACGGGGCCATGTACAGAAAAAAAAAATGTATGAAATGTATGCATTCACTACTGTAAGTCGCTCTGGATAAGAGCGTCTGCTAAATGACTAAAATGAAATGAAATGAAATCTTGCGTGAGAACCTCCTTCCCTCAGCCAGGGCATTGAAAATGGGTTGTGGATGGGTATTCCAAAACCCACGGCCAAGGCAACAAAGGAGTGGCTCAAGAAGAAGCACATTAAGGTCCTGGAGTGGCCTAGCCAGTCTCCAGACCTTAATCCCATAGAAAATCTGTGGAGGGAGCTGAAGGTTCGAGTTGCGAAACGTCAGCCTCGAAACCTTAATGACTTGGAGAAGATCTGCAAAGAGGAGTGGGACAAAATCCCTCCTGAGATGTGTGCAAACCTGGTGGCCAACTACAAGAAACGTCTGACCTCTGTGATTGCCAACAAGGGTTTTGCCACCAAGTACTAAGTCATGTTTTGCAGAGGGGTGAAATACTTATTTCCCTCATTAAAATGCAAATCATTTTATAACATTTTTGACATGTGTTTTTCTGGATTTTTTTGTTGTTATTCTGTCTCTCACTGTTCAAATAAACCTACCATTAAAATTATAGACTGATCATTTCTTTGTCAGTTGGCAAACGTACAAAATCAGCAGGGGATCAAATACTTTTTTCCCTCACTGTATGCCAGACAGACTTCCTCTGGGAGGCATCTGTAATTGCACAGCAAGATGAGACAGTTGTGACTGTCTTCAAAAAAAAAAACTTTTTTAAACTGACATTAACATATTCTGCTTCATTATTACAAAAAGTGTAGCATCACCAAAATCTTATCCTCATATCTCTGGAAACAAAAACTGTATTGCTTTGTAATCCACCTATAATTCTTTAAAAACATAATTCTACGAATCTGCAAAATGTTCTCAAGAGGTTGTTATTTGGACATCCATAGACATCAATTCCTGGCAATGAAACCATGGCCATCTGCCCACTCTTGAAATGATTTAGCCCACTGCAGTAAAAGGTTAAGAAGAGCACATTACGGCTCAAATTAACGACTTTAATTTTAAACATACATTTCAAATGGATATTAAGAAATAACAAATTGTCTATCATGGATTCTCCTTGAGTGATACAACAAAGACAGAGCAAATCTAATTATTCTGGACATGTTATGTCTAAAGAAATACAGTATTAATGTATGATATAATTCTCACATTAAAGTGGACCCTCCTGGTATTGGAACGTAATATAACAGAATGTATGTAAATGTATTTTAACTTCTTTTTATTCGCAGTTTACTTTCAGGAGGTCATCTGAAAAAAAAAAAGAAAAAGTCATGACTTTGGAGGAAAATGTCTTATGTAGTCACTTTCGGCTTGCAATTCCACTGCAGTCAATTCTCTCCAGTATGTTATATGTTATTTTGAAATAAAACAATCCATATTTATAAAAGCAGCAATAACTATAAATTAGCGTCACACTATCCCGTTAAGTGCAACAGTCTGGCTTTATAATGAGGTGGCTTTATCATTGAGTGTTCTTCAGTAAAAACCCTGTCTCTAGCCTACACCATTTGAAGAGACAGGCAAACATAATCAAGTGGCCGACATGGGACAAGAGGAAAATGTAATCTATCCACAAACTCCTGGTTATTACAAGTTACATTATTAATAAACATACAGTACCAGTCAAAGTTTAGCATATGTGTGAATGCCAAGAGTGTGAAAAGCTGTCATCAAGGCAAAGGGTGACTACTTTGAATAATCTCAAATATAAAAAATACTTTGATTAACACTCAATTAAACATGTATAGACACGTTAATAAAAAGTTATGGTTAAAATTGTGAGAGTCATTCGTGCTTGTCAAATTGTCAGCCTATTAAGCTTTGTAGAATAATACTATAGATGCACTTAAAATAGTCATAAGACCAACTGTTATTCCATCATGCAACCTTGCAAGGGTTTCACTGTTGAGGAACATTCTCACTTTTGTGTAGGATGCATTGTTGCAATTATTTATTTATCCCAGGAATTAAGGCATCATGTCAAGATCTGCCAATCTGCGCAACATGCTCGAAATAACGATGACCTCGTACCTATCCACATGTGGTGACACTGAGGTCATGCAACAGCGTGCAAAGAATGTGGTCAAAAAGGTCAGTGTGCAAAATCCAGACATGAAAGATTGCTGCAAAAGAAACAAAGTGTGGTAGATCAAAAACATCAACACAGGAGAGAGAAAGTAAATTTTCCATGCAATTTGTTTAGCTTTTTTGGATACATGAATTCTGGTGTATGATTTAGCATAGGTAGTTAGCTAATGTTTGCTAGCTAGCTAGCCAAGATTATTGATATACTAACAAGATACATGTCTCTCCGCCCTAACAATGGGAGTCGTTGTCCACAATGCTGCACGGCGGGCAGTCGGTGGTGTATTAGTGTGTTTATTTTCTCACTTGGATGGCGCTTTCAGAAGCGAACTATTAGATTGTCAGAATGGGTACACTTCATTTTAACTCTCTAAATCCTGTGCAACACCTAGTAATTACATTGTACTTTTGCATATATTACATGTACTTTGTGGTGTACATCTGTGTTTATCCTCTCACTTGTATGGCACGGATGTTCAGGTTGTCATAATGGGCAACATACACATTAATTATAAGTAATTTTTCTATTATAATCTGGGATGACACCCGTATGGTAGACCCCAGTAAGTAGCACCCAGTGCATCTGTCCACAAAAGATTACAACCTTGTGACAGTTATTACTGAATCAGATGCAACTGAGAAGAAACTAAACACTAAATTGGTGATTTTAGTGGAAACTTGGCCATTTGTAACAAGCATGGTAGCAAGCATTTGTTGTTACACCTCTGTAATTACAGAATGTAATTACCAACATTTACATGTTATTACAATGTAAATATGAGTTATTACGATTCACTACAATAGTCATTACCGTGTAATTACACATTTAATTACACGGTAATAAGGACCCCTTAAAAAGAAGTGTTACCCAATATTGCCCCCTGTTGATTTTATATTGTAATTACATTCAGTAATGCACTTTCTCCTAAGCACTCTGAATAAATGTTCACTGAAGAGTGTTGTCTTAATCAATACATACAAAGCTGTATTCTACACTGTAAAGTACAAATCATGAGGATGCCTCAAAGTTTGTTTTATAACTACTTGTAGAAGAACTCTGTTATTGATTTGTGGACGGAAGAACCACACACCTATTTCTGAATGACCTCCAAGCTCTCTTAGGTAAGAGTTGTTGAGACATGAACACACTGAGAGTGCCGCTACACTCCTTCACACCCCCACTCAGTTAAGATCCTCACTTAGATCCTGATGGTATAGGCCTGTTCCGCTACCTACTTTTCTACTTGACTCATCATTCGGAGCCCTAGGAGGTGTGAACATGAATTATAAAGTTATGTCAGTGTACATGGATTGTAGGGTTAGGGTACATGATGAAGATAATCATTGGTTAGGGCCAGTGAACATCAATTTCACACACAAGGAAAATGACTCCATCTACTGGACGCAGGCCTTACTGCAACTTCAATAAGGCCTGTGGACAGATTGTTCTGTTGGCATGGTTTGCCTCTTTCTTCCACTTACAGTCAATTCATTATTATTTGACTATAAGTGGAAGAAAAAGGCAAACCTATTGATTCCCAAAAATGTGGTTTTTAGAAATGAACTTCAACATTCCTGTAATTTTGAAAAGAATCATGATTAGGACTGAGGCCAGGGTTGAATCACATCAGTGGTAACCTACGTTAGCAAAACAAACGCGTAGCTTTTTATTGCTTTTGTTTAGGGGTGTCGGAGGTCAAATCCACAATTGGATGCACCAAGTCGCATTAGTAGAAATATCATTCAGCCACATTACAAGTTCGAACACTGGAATGTGTGAGGTAATCTACACCTCGAATAGGCTGATATAAATCAAAATTATTTAGCTTATTTATTTTAAATTTGAGTGTCATTATTTCTATATAGCCTACACTTTCTTGCTCTGAACTTCTAATGCGGGTTTGATATAGGGATGGTTTTAGTGACAGCCGCTCATGGATTTGACAGCTCTAATGCAGTTACACCTCTGACACCACCTAAACAAAAGCAATGAAAAGCTATACGTTTTTCAGCTAAAACAGGTTGCCGGTGACCTATGTGAGAACGCTGTAAATTGACTACAGCTCAGCGTTCAACACCATAGTGCCCACAAAGCTTATCACTAAGCTAAGGACCCTGGGACTTCCCTTTGCAACTGGAACCTGGACTTCCTGATGGGCTGGGGCCCCTCAGGGTGCATGCTTAGTCCCCTCCTGTACTCCCTGTTCACCCACAACTGCGTGGCCAAGCACGACTCCAACACCATCATTAAGTTTGCTGACAACACAACAGTGGTAGGCCTGATCACCGACAACGATGAGACAGCCTATATGGAGAAGGTGAGAGACCTGGCAGTGTGGTGCCAGGACAACAACCTCTCCCTCCCTCAATGTGAGCAAGACAAAGGAGCTGATTGTGGACTATAGGAAAAGGAGAGCCGAACAGGCCCCCATTAACATCGACTGGGCTGAAGTGGAGTGGGTCGAGGGTTTCAAGTTCCTTGGTGTCCACACCACCAACGAACTATCATGGTCTAAACATACCAAGAGAGTTGTGAAGAGGGCACAACAACACCTTTTCCCCCTCAGGAGACTGAAAAGATTTGGCATGGGTCCCCAGATCCTCAAAAAGTTCTACAGCTGCACCATCGAGAGCATCCTGATCGGTTGCATCCCCGCCCTGTATGGCAACTGCTCGGCATCTGACTGTAAGGCGCTACATAGGGTAGTGCGTACTGCCTAGTGCATGACTGGGGCCAAGCTTCCTGCCATCCAGGACCTATTTACTTGTCAGTCAGAGAAAGGCCCAAAAAATTGTCAAAGACTCCAGTTATCCAAGTCATAGACTGTTCTCTCTGCTACCGCACGGCAAGCTGTACCAGAGCGTCAAGTCTAGTTCCAAAAGGCTTCTTAACAGCTTCTAACACCAAGCCTTAAGACTGCTGAACAATTCATGAAATGGCCATCCGGACTATTTACATTGACCCCCCCCCCTTTGTTTTTACACTCCTGCTACCCGCTGCTTATTATCTATGCATAGTCACTTTACCTCTACCAACATGAACAAATTAGCTCGATTAACCTGTACCCCGCACATTGACTCGTTATTATGTAATTTTCTTGTGTTACTTTATTTTGTTTACTTTAGTTTATTTAGTAAATATTTTCTTAACTCTATTTCTTGAACTGCATTGTTGGTTAAGCATTTCACAGTAAGGTCTACACCTGTTGTATTCGGAGCACGTGACAAATAAAATTTGATCTGGTCTGTATGAGGTAGGCCTAAGGAACCTGTGTATTGAATTACTGCAGTGCCTTCAGAAGGTATTTATACCCCTTGACTTATTCCCCATTTTGTTGCGTTAGAGCTTGAATTCAAAATTGATTAAATATTACATTTTTTCACCCACCTACACACCCCCTAATGACAAAACAAAAACAAGTTTTTATAAATTTTTGCAAATGTATAGAAATTTAAATACAGTAATGTCTAATTTACATAAGTTTTCACACCCCTGAGTCAATACTTTGTAGAAACACATTTGGCAGCGATTACAGCTGTGAGTCTTTTTGGGTAAGCCTCTAAGAGCTTTCCACACCTGGATTGTGCAACATTTGCCTATTATTCTTTTCAAAATTCTTCAAGCCCTGTCAAATTGGTTGTTGATCTTAGCTGGACAACCATTTTCAGTTCTTGCCATATATTTTCAATTAGATTTAAGTCATAACTGTAACTCGGCCACTCAGGAACATTCACTGTCTTCTTGGTACATTAAGCAACTCCAGTGTATATTTGGGCTTGTGTTTTAGGTTACTGTCCTACTGAAATGTGAATTTGTTTTCCAGTTACTTGTGGAAAGCAGACTGAACAAGGTTTTCCTCTAGGATTTTGCCTGATGCAGCCACCACTACGCTTGAAAATATTCAGGAGAAAAAGTGAATTGCTTTGCCACATTTTTAAAAAGTATTACTATTTTAGTGCGTTGTTGGCAACAGGATGCATGTTTTGGTATATTTTTATTCTGTACAGGCTTCCTTCTTTTAACTCTGTCAATTAGGTTAGTATTGTGGATAAACTACAGTACAATGTTGTTAATCCATCCTCAGTTTTGTCCTATCACAGCCATTAAACTCTGTAACTGTTTTAAAGTCACCATTGGCCTCATGGTGATCCCTGAGTGTTTTCCTTCCTTTCCGGCAACTGAGTTAGGAAGGATGCCTGTATCGTTGTTGTGACAGGGTGTATTTATACACCATCCAAAGTGTAATGTTTGTTTGTTTTCTTTGTTTTTTGGGGGGGGGTATTAAAAAATACAATCTACCTGCAGTGAAGCCGCTCAACATTTACATTACATTCAGTCATCTAACAGACTCCCATCCGGAGCGACCCACAGAAGCAACCAGGGTCAACGCCCTGCTTAAGGGCACGTCGACAGATATCCCACAAGATCAAAAACAGGGATCCGAACCAGCGACCTATCAGCCACCGGCCCAAGCTCCCAACCGCCAGGCCACCAGCCCTCCAAGATCCCCCCCCAACAACCAACAAAATGAACAAAAGAGAAAAAAGACAAAGAGAAAGGAAAACAGAAAACAACAATGCAAAAACCAAAAGATATCAAGGACAACAAAAATCATAACAGCAAGGCAAACTGAATACATTTGAGTGCATGTATGGTGCATGTAAGAGTAATTAATAAATTCACCATGCTTAAAGGGATATTCCAATGACTGCTTTTTTATTTTGGCCCATCTACCAATAGGTGCCCTTCCCTCCCTGAGGGACCTTATAGATAATTGTATGTGTGGGGTACAGAGATGAGGAAGTCGTTCAAAAATCATGTCAAACACTATTATCGCTGTAACACAACAAAAGTCAAGGGTTGTGAATACTTTCTGAAGGCACAGTATCTGTGTAGTCGCATGGCTCTCCAACCCTGTTCCTGGAGAGCTACCGTCCTGTAGTGTTTTTGCTCCAACCCTAATCTAGCACCCCAGATTCTAATATAGCTGGTTGATAAAATGAATCAGGTTAGGACGGTAACACTCCAGGAACAGGTTTGGAGAGCTCTGATGTAGTGTATAAAAGGAGACAGACAATAGAGAGACAACCAGAAATTAAGAGCCCATTACAAGCGGTAAATTTTATTATGGGATAACAGCACATAAAGCACATCTAAAATCGATGTGTCCAATGCACTTTTAATAAAGGTAATATTAAAGGTACAGTTTCTAAGTACAATATAACAACATTCATATTAGAATGGAAAGTATTTAAAAGACAACATTACATTTCTTATTTTTCTTTACACCTGTATGTACAAAATGAATCAAAATACTTATTTCCATATTTAAGAATCAGACAAGAAGGAGCGAAACTACTTTTGTGAATAGACTACCTGCTAAAGAGAGTTCAAAAGAGCTGGATAAAAAGGTACATGATCATCTGTTCCCATCGTAAGTAGCAAACATGTGACTTAAAAATTTGTGACAACCACATACCGGTTTCTGCTTTCTACAGTTCATACTGCTTTCACAAGGAGAAATATCCCACCCACACTCGACCCATCATATTAAGTTACCCCAACCCCTTGAGCTTACATTAAACACAGAACATTAAAGAAATTCAGATGTGTTGTACGCATCTTTTGCATACACATATGAATATTTGAAATACAATGCATTAGTCAATTATCTGTTCTCAATAAAGAAATCATCATTTTATGATCACAAAACAAAGTGAAAAACATCAACGTGGATTGTCCATTCTTTTGTCAAATCCAGAACCTGGATCAGCAGGTCATCTTTTATGCAATATTGTCAGCCAGAATGTACTTCATCGATTTGACAATTTTACATTACTACATCCTTCCCAGTTATGCTACTCAGACAAGAGGGAGAAACGTATTTATATAATCTGAATATCTAACATGGTGCCTTAAATAAACAAGAAAATGTGTACTTTATAAAGACAGAATATGAAAAATGTAGTAACACATAGGTGACAGAGTTAACCTACGTGCAAATACATTGTCAGCTGAGTACATGTTTGGAAAACAAAAACAATAACAATTGAATACCATTTATGCATCCTGTAACACTGAGAGGCACTCAGTGTAGTACATTGTGTATTATTGCAAGCACATTCTGGCTGATATTTGCTACTGAGTGAAAAGAAGGAAAAAAAAAAGGTTACAAAAAATGTCTAACCTCTAACGGTGATCTTTTTCATGTACATTTTTTCTAATAACACAACAGTGGTGCCAAAAGGTCTAAACTGGTCTAAAAGAAAAACACTGTTTCAGGGCAGACTAACTTTGAAATAAGGAAGCCATAAAATGGCTGTTTTAAGTGGACAATAGCACAGTACTTTCCTATGTAAAGTACTACACAGCTTAAAGAGGTAAATACTCAGCATTTGCAAATATGACCAGCTACAGCCTCAGCAAGTTGTTTTTTACAATCAGAACAAATAAAAACAATACTGCTGTTTTTAGACTTTTTTTCAGAAATCAGAAGAGCAACCTTAAATAATAACCTGTTCATTAGTAGATACTGGTTTTGATAATCATTTTTAAGTGAGAAGGAAATAAGAGCCTTATCCCAGGACTAGCACACTGATACAGGTACTGTACTGGCTTGGTTTTGAAATAAATTTACCACTATCATAATCATTATCATTAATTGTCCTAATATCAATAATGCACCAATACTTCATGAAATTAATGGACTAATAGGGTGGCCAAGTCTAGGAATCAAGACTTTGTCCACAAAATGAACTTACCTAGCACCACACATCAAGATAACACAAAATAAATGTTGGCACACCCTACCACTATCAATCTAATCCTAAAGGAGAGAAGCATACTAAAATCAGAGATATTGTACAGCATGGTGTATTTGATAAACATATAAATATTTGTAGGCCTTAGTAGCAGTATTTTCTCCTTACCTATACAGACAGAAGTTACAAAGTTACCTTTATACATGTGATCAATAATAACATTAAATATTGTTGATTAAAAGCTGAGGATGAGGGAGAGAGAGAGAGAGAGAGAGAAATGAAGATATACAGTTTACAGGCTGAGCTTTTATCCTCCACCTGGGAACAGAACCAATTAAATATACTGATTAAACAATATAACAACCAGAACCAAATAACACAAATTAAAACAAAAACAAAAGTGATAAATAAGAGGTGTATTTACATGCAGATGTCCAAAGCCTATGCACAAAATTAAAATAATGCACCACATATTATTGCTTGACATTCGATTATGGCTAGAAGTTTTTTTTCTCAATTTTCCATTTTTACTATATTCTAAAATGTTTTTTTTTTTAAATCTTAAAACTGTATTAGCTGTGCTTTGGAAAATGAGAGTATTGTTAAAATGCAATTCAACTGACTGATATATCTGGGTAACACTTCAATACAGCACAGTTGTAAGCATGACATCACACATACCTTTACAATCTATATTCTATGGCAAATAAATAGGAGTCCCATGATTCCTAGGCAGTCAAATCATCTCAAGATAACATGTATGACATGCAGGGTGGTGTGTTGTTCCCTGCCAACTTGTCTCTTTCTCTACCAATTACTCTGCACTGAACACATCATGAGACTGAGTGGTTAGTCATTTGCTCCAGTGCGCTTTGAAGGACTATAAATTGTAAAGAGGTATTATGTCATGCTTATAACACTTAAACCCTATACGGGATGGAACAATCTCTGTGTTACCAAATCCAGGGAAAGCCAAGACCTACCAGACTCCTCATTCACATAACCCTTTTCCTCTTAGTTTATTAAAGCCTTGTCTGGGGTTTATCTTATGCACACAGTGAGTACACAAACACACATACACACACACACACGCACACTATTGCTTGTTTACACGAGTGACACAGAGAGCAGAGACAGAAGGACCATAAGGTGTTATTCACATTGATAGACTAGCAGACTCACCAGCAATCCTTTGCGAAATATGTCTAAAATGAAAGCATGCAGGATGATGTATCCCTCCACGCCATGTGGGTGCAGAGATGTTTCTTGAAATTGTGACAGACACAATGCCTCTGATCATTTCCCACTGTCAAATCAATATTGCTATCAAACCGTACACAAACAAAGACTAAAAGGAGGACATAACAACACAGTGAACAGACCTATAATTTAGGACCAGTTTGATAGACATAGAGACCGAGAATGACATCTGTTTCAGGAAATGGGATTCCACTCCAGTGGCTACCTGGCAGAAACCTATAATAGTTACTTACACACAGCTACCAAATAGTTATTGGCTGAGAATATGCTAGGGGGCAAGCGTAGAAAAAGCAAAGATTTGACTGACTTAGTGAAAAGAAGGTACAGTACTGCATGTCCAATGTGCTACAAAAAAGTTAACCTGCCTCCCATAATAAATCGAGAGCTGTCAAAGAGTATGAGAAGCTCATAAATGAATGAAATAGCAAAGCATATGCCACGCATGCATTATGTCCAGAGGAAAGAGACCTGCTTCCCCGGTCTGTTTGTCTGTATGTTACCTCCCTGAGCATCCATGTCTCTCTCACTGGGCCACAGGGCAGGCCCGCTATCACCTGGATTGTCAATCACTGTTTGAGACAGACTGGGTTTCACTGGTTGAAACAGACTGGGCTTCACTGGTTGGGAGTAGAGGCTACTGGTGGTCACCCAGGCCCTTATTTAAGCACAGCATTAATACAGCCTAAAGAAGAGATTTTATATTGCGTAAGTATATTTGGTTTATCTAACACAGAGGGTAATCATAATAATACGTTTGTGACAATGGCCCTGGTGACATTGGAGTCCACATGAAGAACGTTATCATTGGAATTGTATCTAATAGAAATATAGTGTAGATAAAATAATAGCTATTCTGTATGGCCAATGGGAAAACTGACTGTAAACATAGAAAAAAAATTGCGTTTGTTTTTGTTATGAGCTTGACTTCTAGTTCTGGTGCTTAGCCAACAGCCCCTTAAGTACTTTACATCAGCAATGGAAAATACTACTCAGTAATGAATTTCACATGTTCTTCTTAAACACTTAATATTGAACATCCCTGAACAAAACATAAACTAAACCTAATGAGGACCAACAACACAACAGATCAAATTTCAAACAGAAAGCGTAAAATAACTCTTCCCTGAGGGGTGACAGCACAAGATTCTCTGTCTTGTACAAATTTCACGGCAGAGGAATGATCGCAAAAAAAATAAAATAACACTATGGTGAGGGTTGTGTCTAAACTGCACCCTTGCTGTTATGGGTTATCTAAAGGGATATCAGGATTAAATGGGAATTCTCTACAAGCCACCACTGAGTTTTCTGGAATGTCAGAACAATTCATTCTATATTATGGACATGTAGACGGCAAAGCAGGAGCAACTACTACTATATGGCACATCCAGGGGGTTTTCTACCGCTTCTCTACCACACTGACAAGAAAGACACACGCAACAAAACCACAACAACAAAGCATTCTGAAAATAGCACTTGTTCTACCATTGTCATGTTTCTCTACTAGTCATACAAACAACAGCTTCTCTAATTATTGCGGGAATATAGTAAGTGCTGCCTGACTTCTCTTTCATGAGTTTAATTCACTATACATGTTACAAAAATAGAAGCTTTACTACCAGACAAGGCTTTGAATATTACATCTCCTTCTTCCCCCTTTTCCTTTTCTGTCCCATAACTAATGGCATAGCTTGGCTGAGGCCTTGGGGAAGAGGCAGTCACAGTCACTCCTCCACACTGAAAACACAAACACACTAACGTGTAAGGGTAAACAGAAGGATCAACAGATGGTCAGAGGCCTGTGTGGACCGCTCTCTAATCGGGAAATTGTACTGTATTTCAAAAGTTCTCTATCACCTGGCCTTCTGTGTCTCTACTTTCCACTAGATGGAGACGTTGGATTGAGCAGAAACATCTTCAGCATCAGCAATTCAGCCCAGGTTTATTGTGCATGTGTGCTTTTGTTTGAGAGTGCATGCATGTGTGTCGGGGGTGTTAAACTAATAGGTGATGGAGTGAATGTGACTTGCCTGCCTCTCCAGACCATACCATCCTAGCAATCTCACAGCCAAACCCAAACTAGCCAAAACAAACTCCCACCCAGAACAGCAGTGTCTGCAGCTCTCAGGACAAGCCTCTGTGACCATGGTTCCACTGGTATTTCTTGTGCACATGCAACACATCACTAGGTAATATACAAGTCTTAAATTAAAGAAAGGTGCAAATAAAAGTGCCTTATCAATTCAACAATTAAGAATTGTCTAACTACTAATATCATACATTTTATTTAAAATAGAATCTATAAACATTACTTTTTTCTGTATAGTAAGTACTTATACGTATACCCTGTAGTACATTATAAAACAGGTGGAATGGACCCTTATCGTTGTGGCGGTGCCCTATGTTTCTCCAGGGTATCTGTCCACACAAGGATTAATAGCAGATGGCCTTACATGATTTCACTAAGCAACCATGGTGGATGGAGTCTTTGACAGCTAAAATCATTGCGTTTTGACTAGAATTACCAGAATTCTACTTTTCTTTTTAGATGATTGTCCATAGAGAGGTGCCGTTTACATTGCCTCATACTGAAGGAGCCTCTCTCAAAGTCGCTGTGAGTTCTCATTCTAAACACTGCATTCCAAACATACAACTAAACACAAGAGAACAGGGGCTGAACTTGACCAGGATATGCACATTAGCAGCAATGAATTTCTATTTGTGATTCTCACAGAAGCTTTACCAAGGATTAATGGAGGATAAACATGCACTGGCAGCTATCTTCGTTGGTGTATATGATTCGGTTTAGATTGAAACTGTATTCCAATGCAATAAGACATGGGACATTGAAGCTCCAGAGGAGAAGTGGAGAGCCAGATCATTGGTTGCTGAGGAGAATTTTAGGTTAGATATGTGCACAGAAAAATTCTATCATTTTCTCCATACATAAATGATCTATTGTGGAAACAAGTCAAAACAATGAGTGCTAACCAGTGTGAGACATCCTGGGAACATGCTGGAATGATGTGCATGAGAGGGTCAAGTTCATCCAAAGAGAAAGCATTGTCTCCAACTTTTCTTCATGTCCCCTGGGCTTAGAGTCCCACCTGGGTTCTAAACGGAGACAACTAAACCCAGTGAAATAAACAGACAGAATCAACCCCCCCCCAACCCTCCCCTCCCCTCCCCTCAAGAAAGAAAAATAAAGAAAAGTGTGCAGCGTGCCGTCTGTCCTGGTTTGTGCAGGGCACCGTTAAAGTGTCTCAGATTCATGCTCCCTATGACATTCCCCGCGTGGCCACACTGGCACCTGGCAGGGCTACTGGCTACCCGTCAATGGGCATGGACTGCTCAAAGTCCGATCCGAAGAGCTCCTTGTATAAGGGGGGAAAGTGGGAACGCACAATGTCTGGGTATATTGCTTTGAAAGCCGTCAGCTTCTCTGTATGCCTGCTGCACAGCGCTCGCAGTGTTGACACTTTGCATATCAACTGTGTGAGAAAAGAAAAGAGACAGGCTGTTATTTAGATTCAC
This sequence comes from Salmo salar, assembly GCF_965601325.2. Taxonomy (NCBI): domain Eukaryota; kingdom Metazoa; phylum Chordata; class Actinopteri; order Salmoniformes; family Salmonidae; genus Salmo; species Salmo salar. The sequence continues at coordinate 29,766,232 of NC_138306.1, read as the reverse complement.
AGTAAGGCGAGGACATGGAGATACGCTAAAGAAAAACATCTCTAAATTCACTTTCACACAGGGGCAAACAGACTGGTAAATATTGATACAGGCACTCAAGCAGAGGAAATCTTGACACTTCTTATGGAGCTTGCATGCCATTGTTACATATCTTCTCATCTCTGCTCAAAAATATGAACTTAGTTTAGCTTGTGTATGCTGCCAACTGTGAAATCTACTGCTTAATTTTCATACAATAATGGATCACTGCATTACTGTAAACAATCTTTTTCACAGTTCAGGAGAGGTTTCGATAATCCAGCTGAGTTCAGGTCTTTATAGTGTCCCTTATAGATGACAGATATAGTTAGAGTGGGTGTGAGGTGTACCTTGGTGAGAATGCCATCCTCTCTGTGGTTCTTCTGCAGGACATGCTGCAGTGCCAGCTGGATCTTCTGCTGGAGTTTCTCCACCTTCACCTTCTCCTGGAGCCAGGACCGGTCTACACAGAGAAGAAGAAACACACTCATTATCAGCACTGCAATGTTTACAGAATCTACAGTGGATGAATACACTGAGTATACCAAACATTAGGAACACCTTCCGAATGGCTCACATCAACACCATTATCCCAGAAACCCTAGACTCACTCCAATTCAAATACCGCCCCAACAGATGATGCAATCTCAATTGCACGCCACACTGCCCTTTTCTACCAGGACAAAAGGAACACCTATGCGAGAATGCTGTTCATTGACTACAGCTCAACATTCCCGCAAAGCTCATCACTAAGCTAAGGACAATGGGACTAAACACCTCCCTCTGCAATTGGATCCTGAACCTCCTGACAGGTCACGCCCAGGTGGTAAGAGTAGGCAACAACACATCTGTCACGCTGATCCTCAACAAGGAGGCCCCTCAGGGGTGCGTGCTTAGTCCCGACCTGTACTCCCTGTTCACCCACGACTGCGTGGCCAAGCACAACCCCAACACCATCATTAAGTTTGCTGACAACACAACGTGGTAGGCCTGATCACCGACAACGATGAGACAGCCTTTAGTGGCTTGCGAATGTATTCACTCCCCTTGGCATTTTTCCTATTTTGTTGCCTTACAACCTGGAATTAAAATGTATTTTTTGGGGGGTTTGTATCATTTGATTTACACAATATGCCTACCACTTTGAAGATGCAAAATCCTTTTTATTGTAAAAAAACAAGAAATAATAAGAAAAAAAAACAGAAGACATGAGCGTGCATAACTATTCGCCCCCCCAAAGTCAATACTTTGTAGAGCCAACTTTTGCAGCAACTACAGCTGCAAGTCTCTTGGGGTATGTCTCTGTAAGCTTGGCCCATCTAGCCATTGGGATTTTTGCCCATTCTTCAAGTCAAAACTGCTCCAGCTCCTTCAAGTTGGATGGGTTCTGCTGGTGTACAGTAATCTTTAAGTCATACCACAAATTCTCAATTGGATTGAGGTCTGGGCTTTGACTAGGCCATTCCAAGACATTTATGTTTCCCCTTAAACCACTCAAATGTTCTTTTAGCAGTATGCTTAGTGTCATTGTCCTGCTGGAAGATGAACCTCCGTCCCAGTCTAAAATCTCTGGACGACTGAAACAGGCTTCCCTCAAGAATTGTCCTGTATTTACCGCCATCCATCATTCCTTCAATTCTGACCAGTTTCCCAGTCCCTGCCGATGAAAAACATCATCACAGCATGATGCTGCCACCACCATGCTTCACTGTGGGAATGGTGTTCTCAGCGTGAAGAGAGGTGTTGGGTTTGCGCCAGACATAGCGTTTTCCTTGATGGCCAAAAAGCTACATTTCTGTCTCATCTGACCAGAGTACTACCTTCTATATGTTTGGGGAGTCTCCCACATGCCTTTGGCAAACACCAAACGTGTTGGCTTATTTTTTTCTTTAAGCATTGGCTTTTTCTGCCACTCTTCCGTAAAGCCCAGCTTTGTGGAGTGTATGGCTTAAAGTGGTCCTATGGACAGATACTCCAATCTCCACTGTGGAGCTTTGCAGCTCCTTCAGGGTTATCTTTGGTCTCTTTGTTGTCTCTCTGATTAATGCCATCCTTGCCTGGTGGGCGGCCCTCACTTGGCAGCTTTGTTGTGGTGCCATATTCTTTCCATTTTTTTAATAATGGATTTAATGGTGCTCCATGGGATGTTCAAAGTTTCTGATATTTTTTTATAACCCAACCCTGATCTGTACTTCTCCACAACTTTATCCCTGACCTGTTTGGAGAGCTCCTTGGTCTTCATGGTGCCGCTTGCTTGGTGGTGCACCTTGCTTAGTGGTGTTGCAGACTCTGGGGCCTTTCAGAACAGGTGTATATATACTGATCATGTGACACTTAAATAAACCCCACCTGTGTGCAATCAAACTAATTTCGTGACTTCTGAAGGTAATTGGTCGCGCCAGATCTTATTTAGGGGCTTCATAGCAAAGGGGGTGAAAACATATGCACGCACCACTTTTCCGTTTTTGTTTTTATTTCTCTTCACCAATTTGGACTATTTTGTGTGTCCATTACATGAAATCCAAATAAAAATCTATTTATATTACAGATAATTTAACAAAATAGGAAAAACGCCAAGGGGGATGAATACTTTTGCAAGGCACTGTATAGGGAGGAGGTCAGAGACCTGGTAGTGTGGTGCCAGGACAACAACCTCTCCCTCAATGTGCTGATCATGGACTACAAGAAAAGGAGGGCCAAACAGGCCCCCATTCACATTGGCGGGGCTGTCGTGGAGTGGGTCGAGAGCTTGAAGTTCCTTGGTGTCCACATCACCAACAAACTATCATGGTCCAAACACACCAAGACTGTGGTGAAGAGGGCACGACAACGCCTATTCCCCCTCAGAAGAATGAAAAGATTTGGCATGGACCCCAGATCATCAAGAAGTTCTACAGCTGCAACTTCGAGAGCATTCTGAGCGGTTGCATCACTGCCTTGTATGGCAACTGCTCGGCATTCGACCGCAAGGCGCTACAGAAGGTAGTGCGTACGGCTCAATACATCACTGGGGCCAACATTCCTGCCATCCAGGACCTCTATATTAGGCGGTGTCAGAGGAAGGCCCCAAAAATTGTCAAAGACTCCAGTCACCCAAGTCATAGACTGTTCTCTCTGCTACTGCATGGCAAGCGGTACCAGAGCGCCAAGTCTAGATCCAAAAGGCTCCTTAACAGCTTCTACCCCCAAGCCATAAGACTGCTGAACAATTAATCAAATGGCCACCCTGACTATTTGCATTGACACTGCCCCCCCTTGTTTTTACACTGCTGCTACTCGCTGTTCATTATCTACTTTACCCCTACCTACATGTACAAATTACCTCAATTACCTCGACTAACCTGTATCCCCGCACATTGACTCGGTACCGGTATTCCCCGTAAATAGCCTTGTTATTGTTATTTTATTGTGTTACTTTTTTTAAACTTTAGTTTATTTAGTAAATATGTATTTTCTTCAAACTGCATTGTTGGTTAAGGGCTTGTAAGTAAGTATTTCATGGTAAGATCTACACCTGTTGTATTCGGCACGTGACAAACAAAATTTGATTTGATTTAATATTGAGTTGCACACACTTTTGGCCTTGTCGGGGCATGGACTCTACAAGGTGTCGAAAGCGTCCTACAGGGATGCGGGCCCATATTGACTCCAATGCTTTCCACAGTTGTGTCAAGTTGGCTGGATGTCTTTTGGGTGGTGAATCCTTCATGATGTACAAGGGAAACTGCGTTGCAGTTCTTGACACAAACCGGTTCGCCTGGCACCTACTACCATACCCCTTTCAAAAGCACTTAAGTCTTTCCCTCTCAATGGCACAATGTTTAAAAATCATTCTTTAACCTGTCTCCTCCCCTTCATCTACACTGATTTAAGTGGATTTAACAAACAATAAGGTAACTTTCACCTGGATTCACCTGGTCAGTCTATGTCATGGAAAGAGCAGGTGTCCTTAATGTTTTGTCAACTCAATGTATGTTGTACTCAGCAACACTCAGTAATCAGTTATACTGATTTCTGACTTCTGTGTCTAATTGAGGGACATGCTGGATGGATGGTGTTCAGTGGAATGCTGTTTGGAGTAGTTTCAGGGCAAGAGGGTCCATAAGAGACCCTGCAGTGTGTATCTGTAAATCTGTCATTTCTTGTACTGCGAACGACACCTACCTGCAGACATCAACACGAATGCGGAGAACAGGGCGATCTCATCCTCAGACAGGTGCATAGAACACAAGTTCTTCCCAAACTCGAAGACGGAGCTGATCAAGTCGTCACAGCCTGCCACAGCAAAGGACACAGACACAGAGACAGACGGTTGGGGATGAGGGTGAGGCAGACCAAAGAGCAAGTCACACTCTTGATCTTTATTGGGAGAGAGGCACACAGGCAGAGAGGGGAGAGGTGCAGTGCACTGACAGCACAGGGGAGCGTCTGAGGCGGAACAAGCAATGCTTTTACTGACTTTTCCCTCCCCGACTAGTCCCATTCTGGCAGTTGGGTGGAATTACGCAACCTGGAATGAGGTCACAAATGAGTCTTTTAGTTAGATCAATTATTAGGGATTGTTGCTCCCCTGTTCCGGCCCCGAGCCTCTCCATTCTGGAGCACTGTCTGTCTGACTGACTGACTGAGGACACTGGAAGGCTTGTTAGGGAAGCCACATTCAAGACACTGAATAGCACAGCACTGTTCCTCTTCAGTCTTGCACACACGCACGAACGTGCATGCACAACGCACACACAGACAGACCGGTTTATGCATTCTCACTATGCTTTCACACTGCTGCTAGGACACATTAATTTCCTCCAAAGGCATTTGGATGCACGGGAGAACGCACTGTAGAGAGTCTTAGTAATGTCATGGCATTCAAAAGCAAATGCTATTTGCTTCCACCTGAGATATTCTATGGCTGACTTTCAATGATGGTTTTGATATAACTCTCCCAAAGGGCATTCAATCTGGCTTTATTTATTGCAGCCTAACAGGAGTTATATGGAGCAGCAGTGATTCACTAAGAACGTTATTCTGCCATATGTATCCACTGGGGAGAGGAGAAAGCCAGGTGAGGCAGGGATGAGTTCTCAGTGTTAGCTTCCTGGCTCTCATTACAACTTTGTCTGTTATAAAGCAATGCAACTTTGTGCAAATAAGTGCTACACACACACACAAGCTCACATTTGCAGACACACTTGCGCACACACACACACACACATGCACACATGCATGCACACACGTGCACAGCATTGGCCACTTGCAGCACTTACCTAATGACTTAAACACATCGGGCCCAGCATACTTTCCATCGAAATAGACTGTGTTGTTTTGAGAGTCGAAGGCACGGCACATTCTCACAAACACAACCTCCAAAGAGCCTGCAGAGGAGACAGAAATACCATAATGCTAAATCTGGGTTCTTCTCTTCCACAGATCCAGTTAGAGTTGCCAGTCAGGCATCACTAGGCCCAACACACCATATGCAATATTTGATCGTTTTTCCTCCTTCATTTGTGTGTTATACCCCCGATTCCTTTTAAACAGAAACCCATGACATAAAAGACTGGAACGAGTAATAACATTAAATTTATATACTGAAAATTGTTACCCCAATAAAAAAAGGATACTGAAACACAATGCTGTACACGACTGTGCAGTGTGGGACTGGATTGGAGGGTAAAAGAGGTGTAATAGAAAACATCACTGCACTTTATGAGATGGAACTGGTTTAAAATGTCACATTAGACAAGAGATCTCTGTCACCATTTCATTATTAATTTTGGCAATGCTAATGCAAATAAAAACCCAGGGAAAACTGAGATAAATACCCATGGGAGGCGGATGGGTTTGTTTATTTCTTTGTGTACGTATGTGTGTGTGTTTTTGTGTGTGTGCATTGAGAAGCGATTAGTTTGGGCAGATATCATCAACGGCAGAGCAGAGAGAGGAGGCAGCCTTCATGATAGCTAGTGTCTCAGCTCAGCAACACTGTAGTCCCTTTAATGCCTATAAACTTGAATACTGTTATTCTGTAATGAGCAGAGAGACAGAGACATAGAGGGACAGAGACACAAAGAAAGAGACACAGATAAGCTGTGGAACAGAGGGACAGAGGAACAGAGGGACAGAGGAACAGAGGGACAGAGGAACAGAGGGACAGAGGAACAGAGGGAGAAAGCAGGCAGGGTGGAGCCTCCTGGCTCTGTGACACACACAGTCAGTATGTGAGGGAGGCTTTGTATAGTCAGGTCAGCTATGCCCTTGTGACAACGCCTGAGGGGGGTGGAGGGGGATGTGGGAGAGAGACGGCAGTGGGCCGTGTTGACGGGCTGTCATACCTGCTTTCAGAAGCACTATCTGATCGTTCTGACACAGCTCCATGAAGCCGTCGATGCGCTTGGCAAACTCCACCACGTACTGGATGGCCTCTGTGATTTTGATAGCACACAGCTGCCACATGACCTCCCGGGGCTATGGGGAAACGAGAGAGAAAAGGCTTATCTGGTGTAGAAAAGGATGGGATGGAATTAGCTAGTTGGGTCGTTCCACGAAATGACTCCCTTTTGGGTAGTGTAACTTGAAGAGCACATGTTTAACGTAATAAAAAAAACATGTTGTTTTCCCATCTTAAGAGGTTAAATATTATTTTTTTACTATAGTTAGTGCCTATTGAGTGTCAAATAAAGGGGAATGGAAGCTTGTTGTGTGCAACAGGGAGGTGCAATTGAACACTTCAAAAAATATTTTCAATTGTTAAAACATTTCTAGCCTGTCTATCTATGGGTAACAGGTTTGACGTGTTCTTTTTTCTTTTTTTTCTTTTAACCTTTATTTAACTAGGATAGTCAATTCTTATTTACAATGATGGCCTACCGGGGAACAGTGGGTTAACTGCCTTGTTATGCTCGAACCGCTCAGTTTTCCACCACAAAACACCAGAAAATGTAAAAAAAGAATAGAACCAGCTTACCTGCTTTTACACTATGATTTGACTATCAGATCTTCAATGTTTATTTTGAACAAAAATACTGTATTTAAAAAGGAATAGTTGTACAAGAGTTCAGTTCAAATACTGTAACAGGGTTGACCTTAAAATGAGGGACCGATTTTTTGCACCTTTAAAATGTATCACTAATCGCATGAAATAAATCATCTTCAGAAAGGACTTTGTCAAACCAACAAAATACAATGATGGTGAAAACGTGGAGAAATGTTTGGGATAAGTGGGTTAAAATCTTCCTAGAAGTCACAGAGGGAAATGTCAAAATGCTGAATTTTGGCATTTAGCAAGTCTTTATTCATATGAAAAACCTGATTTATTGAATTTTCCATATGGTCTATATTAAAGGGCACTTTGTTTAATATAACGGGCATTTAAAATTCAATATGAGTGCACGATTTCTACTTAATATACCTATATATACACTGAGTGTACAAAACATTAAGAACACCTTCCTAATATTGAGCTGCATCCCCCTCTATGGTGTCGAAAGCATTACACAGGGATGCTGGCCCATGTTGACTCCGATGCTTTCCACAATTGTGTGGTTGGCTGGATGTCCTTGGTGGATCATTCTTGATACACACAGGAAATTGATGAGTGTGAAAAACCCAGCAGCTTTGCAGTTCTTGACACAAACCGGTGTGCCTGGCCCCTCCTACCATACCCAGTTCAAAATAACTTAAATCTTTTGTCTTGCCCATTCACCCTCTGAATGGCACACATACACAATCCATGTCTCAATTGTCTCAAGGCTTAAAAGTATTATTTAACCTGTCTCCTCCCCTTAATCTACATTAAATAAAGTGGATTTAACAGTTGACATCAATAAGGGATCATAGCTTTCACCTGGATTCACCTGGTCAGTCTATGTCATGGAAAGAGCACGTGTTCCTAATGTTTTGTATACTCAAAGGGATGCAAAAGGGACTCATTTTGTGGAACGACCCAGGAGTTGTGTTGTATTGTGTTGGCAGAACAGTGAGTACTGGTAATATGGTCGTGATACTGGTGATGGAAGATGGAAGTTTACCATACCTTGGTCTGGTAGCTCTCCATCTCCTCCTGCAGGAAGGCCTGCCAGGTCATCTGCTGCAGCTCCTCTCTCAGGTACTGACACGTCTCCATGTGGGACTTGGAGATGTTCTGGGCCAGGTGCTCTGCAACACAACCACGTAGCACAGCACAGCACATCAGAACAGTGTCAGACCTGAATGCTGCTCACAGGGAATGGGAAGACCTCACAGATGAACTACGCCACAGAAAAATACAATTTATTTACTGAGCTTTCAACTAGGAGGAGAGTGTGGGCTTTTTTTGACTGGGAAGAGGCTTGTTGACATTTCCTTTTACTGCCTCCAGGAAGCTCCCAGCTGAAGCTTCAGCCAAACCCAATCTAGCTGTGACCCAAACAGAGGGGGAGGAGGGGCAGTCAGCCGCACAATATTACTCATTGAAACAAAGGTCACATTTGCTCAGAGAGAAATATTGAGTATAAAAATGTAAATGGTTTTGAAAACACATCTGTTAAAAGGAGTTCCAAGGCACAGGGGAGCCTAAAAAAATGATTTCCCCAGATGAGTGCCCTGCTGGATCCTGATTGGCCCTAATTAATGGAAACTAATTACAAAAAAGAGGCTATTTTAATGAGTGTTGGAGATGAGTCTCCAACCTCCTGCTATTTTAAGAAACCTTTGTGTCGTTTGCCCCACGGTTGAGTTGTTCTCCCCCCTCCTCCCCCCTCCTGTCTCCCCCTGCTCCTCACCTAGCTCAGCCATGGACACGGTGGGGGATGTCTCTCCGTTGGTAAAAGAGCAGTAGGGGAAGAAGCCTGAGCCGGGGGCGAAGTCGCAGATGGGCTCAGGCTTGATGCCATTGATGTCCAGGCCGGACTGGTCAGGGGAGGGCTGGATGTCCAGGTAGAAGCTGCTGACTGCTGAGTCGGGCTTGCTGCCGTCGGGGGTGTGGCTGTCCATATAGCCACTGAGGTCATCGTGGAGCTCTGTGAGGCCATTGGCCGAGAGGCCGTAGGTAGGCGTGAGTGGCTCTGCCTCGCCGGGCTGCTGCTGGTGGTCACGCTGCGCCTGCTGCAGCCGGTGTTTCTGCACCTCCGCATACAGGCTGTCCCGCTGTTTCTTCGACATGCGCCCAAACTTTACCGCTGTAGGGAGAGAAAGAGGGAGAGAGCAGACACTCCTTTACTACTGACACTGACATAACACTGGCCTGTGTCTCAAGTTTAGCCTGTCTATAACAGGTAAGGAGATGTATGTGTTTCAGGGGGTATTAGCGAAACCTTAAACACTAACATCTTTATTGCATAAAAACTCCAACTACACCAAGGGAGTAACCTACAGTAAGCCCAAATTAGTCACAGCTTACGGGCCAACTCATACCCACTTCAGACAGAAGATTTCTGTGGTATATCTGTAAAAAATATAAGGCAATGTATATATGAACCCCTTTAAAACAGACCCTTATTTACAATTTTCTTGCAGGTATACACTTTTCATACATATCAGTGGGTAACTAGCAAATTGGGAGGGGTGGGGGGTGTTCAAATCAAATCAAATGTTATTGGTCACATACACATGGTTGTGCTTCTAGTTCCGACAGTGTAGCAATATCTAACAAGTAACATTAACAATTCCACAACAAATACCTAATACACACAAATCTAAGTAAAGGAATAAGAATATATGAATATAAATATATGGATGAGCAATGTCAGAGCGGCATAGGCTAAGATGCAATAGATAGTATAGAATACAATAATACATATGAGATGAGTAATACAGGATATGTAAACATTATTAAAGTGACATTATTAAATTGACTAGTGTTACATTTATTAAAGTGGCGAATGATTTCAAGTCTGTACTGTATGTACTGTAGGCAGCAGCATCTCTCTGCTAGTGATGTTAAACCATTGGGGGTGTTTTGCATTTCAAATTAGAGAGGTGTTAAACAATGGACGTGTTAATTCATTTACTGGGAAAAAAAGCTGATTACTATTCACACAGACCTGATACCTGTATTTTGGTTACACGATTGAGAAAATGGAGGAATCATGATTAGGTCTTTAGGTGGCTTTAATTGACCATGTTTTTTACCCCTACTCCTTACAGGTATACCAAAAAGCTGACAGAAAAAGCACGCATGGTAAAATAATGAGATCTTGGTTTGTGTATGACAGGGATATCAGATACAAGACAGGTTTTGTGTTTCACGGAGTCCTGCAGACTAAACAGAGCTGGTCATGAGAGTGAGCCCCCCCTCTCAGACAGTGTTCTGGGGACTGGCAGAGTGTCAGATGACCCATGTGTGTGTGGACAGAGTGGAAGTGAGCGGAGCAGAGGGGAGTGCGGTGCTGAGTGAAGGATGGAGTAACCTTGGCCTGTCCTGATAGCATGTCTGTGGTCTGTGGTGTCTTTTGCTGCCAACTTACCCCACGGCCATGCCAGTTACTAGTGGAATGTACACAGTCAATGACGTCTGTCTTGACCAGAGTTTCCCAGACTCTGTCCTGGGCCCCCCTGGTTACACATTTAGATTTTTGCCCATTGCATACACAGCTGATTCAAATAATCAAAACTAGAATATGAGCTGGTTATTTGAATCAGCTGTGTAGTGCTAGAGCAAAAAAATAAAAAACGTGCACCCAGTTTGGGAAACCCTGGTCTAGACCATAATTCTCTACTCTGACCCCCATCCTCCCCCATAGACACTCACCTGTGTGTTCCCATTCCCCCGCCTCACCTGCACCAGTCCAGCACTAATGACACCTCCTAACAACCCCTCTATTCATCAGACCTACTTTCTGTCACACCTGCCAACTTACCCCCACGGCCACGCCAATTACTAGTGGAACATACACAGGCAGCTATGTCAATGACGTTTGTCTAGACTACCATTTCCTACTCTAATCACATTAAGAGTGGTGTCCTTTATGATATAACAATCTGTTACATCTATCGGTAATTCAGTCAGAGCATATTCCAGTTGTTCTACTTGTCTATAATGTTCTATTCACTTTCATAGGTTGTCCTGCCTTAGAAGCATGTCTGTCCCCTCCTGTCGAGTAGACGCTGTACGTACCGTCCCGTGACATGCCCACTGCCAGACACTTCTGCAGCCGGCAGTGCTGGCAGCGGTTGCGGCTGGTGCGGTCAATCAGGCAGTTCTTCTGACGGGGGCATGAGTAGGCCGCATTGCTCTGTTGACTCCTCCTGAAGAAGCCCTAAGACCGGAGAGAGGGAGGGGGTGACCGCACTGATTATAATATCAACCACAGTGGCCCTGCTGTATCCAATGACTGATTGGCTTTTATTCCTGTAAACATAAAAGGATCTTGTGTTTCACTGGGTACTTATTGAGAGTGATGGAGCCGACAATATGCATCACTATGGAGGGTACTGTCGTTAAAATAAACGTACAAGAATACTGCCATGCCATTGCTTTGCAGGCTATTGTGTTCTAGTGTCAGTTGTATAAAGCGCCATGTTGTTTTATTGAAGGGGTGGTGTGTTTTAACAATGTGTACTGCAGGGGGTGGTGTGTTTGGCTATGATCGTAATGGTAGGCAGTATCTTTCTATAGTCTGGGTTATTAGTGTTGATTAACAGGGCTCCAACATGTGCGGCGCTAAAGGATGGCACACAGGATGGCACACGCACCCCGATTGGATTCCTCATCCTTTGACTTAATGAATTGATTCCGGCACATCATTAACATGCCTCACTCCACTGCTCCATACACATATGTCTTAATTAGCTGCTCATTGGCTGTTTAATTACAAGAAAACAGCTGACAGCTGCCAAGTTGCTTCATAATGGCAGCCATTACGGGAGCCTGGCTAGAACTGCTAGTGACAAGCAGCACTCTTTAATAATGCTGTGATTTATGGTCCAAACTCTTGTACTCGCACATATCATTAAATGCCTCTCTGCCTGGAGTAATTAGCAATCATTAAAGATACATTTCAGCAGCTTATTCTTCAGCGTTTTGTTTCTCCCGGCAGCTAGCTCCTGTCTGAGGGAGAGAGAGAGAGAGAGAGAGAGAGAGAGAGAGAGAGAGAGAGAGAGAGGCGCTCTGAGGAGCAGCTGAAAGAGCCCCTGTCTCTCTGTAACACAGGAGGAAAACAGCAAAGGTGCTGCTGCCTGTCAGAGGAATACTAATGACTCGCCTGGTGACAAGCACAGGATCAAGAATACACTAGAAGCACAAAATACATTCCCCTCAACGTGAATGCCTGGTGTATTTGAAACAGTACAAAAGCTAGCTTCAATAAAAGCGGCATACAGCCAACAATCCGTTATAATTCAAAGAACTTCTTCTTTTGATGATTTTATTTCAAGAAAAACAAGCTGCAGCAGAAGGAGAAACACTGAAGCAGCATGTCCCTGGGAAGGGAGGCAGTACAAGGCAGAGGAGTCACTTTGTCCTGCTAATAGTGAGGCTCTGTGATGTCCTCTGTGTGGCTTGACCATTTTAATGACGATGCTCTCTGTGTGTTTACATTTTATAGTCTCTCGCAAGATTGTTTAAAAAGTTAGACAACATGTTCAAAAGGTATTTATTTGTAAGTTTCTCCACTTTTTCTGCTTCCTGTCTCTCTCCTTTCCCCCTAACACCCACATGTTCGTTCTCTGGGAGCTTACCTTACAGCCTTCACATGTTATCACACCGTAATGGATGCCTGATGATTTGTCTCCACAGATCTTGCAGGGAATTATTTCGATTTGAGCTGGAGAGAAAAAAATATATATCAACATTTTGCTGTCACAAGTTACAGAACAACACCTTTACCTTGGATGCATGCTGATACATGAAAGAGCACTGTGCTTCAAAAATATCTCATCCATTTGCTTTGAATCCTCACTTCTACACAACACAACGAGTCGTGCATGAAGGAGGCCATTTTAAGTCTTCACTGAGCCACGTGCCAACCACTGTAAACAAAGTGTCAATTTATATTGCAGGCACAAATTACATAAGGAAAAGTCACAGCGACCCACAAACCCCATTCCACTACACAGTGGTAATCCTAGCCCTACTGAATGACAGACTATTATTCTCCAGTGGAAAACATGACTTCAAAACCCGCCAAACCCAAGCAGTAATCCCAGATTAAATTCAGTATGGCCACAAAAATGATAACATTCCTATTGGGCTGGTGAGTAGCTATATGAGGCCCAGAGAGGTGGTTGGAAGGGAAGGGGATGGAGTCTGTTGGTTGAAACAGTAGTAAAGTGAAGTAGAGTTCAGGGGGGTGACAGTGTTCCACTGCTGACAGGCCTGTGTGTGATTTAGCGGGCACAGAGGACACAGGCATGTGGGGGCAGGTCTCATCCATCCCGGTTTCCTGTAAAGGAGCAGAGCAGCACGCCACAGGGCAGCAGGACACAGAGAGGCAGCTGAGACACAGAACACCCAGCCTGTGCTACAGCTCTCATGCTTTATCACTGCGGGCTCTGACGCCACGTCTCTCTCTGGCTCGACACTAGATCTGTATCTATAATGCCAGCATCTCAGGCTGCCACCGCTACAGCACTCCGTAGCACCAGACAAACTAAGCTATCTGATCTACACGGAGGAAAGATTACAGTTGGATTCCTGCTCTATAGTGGCTCCCTCCAACTGCACAGATAGCCAATCAAAGCACAGAGCACTATCAAACCGCCTACTCTTACTTGTGCTGAAAATGTATCATTTTACTCTTCATGAACCATTCCAACCAGTGCGCGCTATGACAAAGTAGTCTCTCCACTAGCTTTAAACACCAGGCCTAGTCCTCTTCTAGAGCGGTCTGTCTTTCAGGCCAGGGTAGACTGGAGCTCTGTATTACCTTCACATCCAATCCCTTCAAATGAATTTGATCACATCAAATGGGCCTTCACTGAGGCTCCATCCAGAGGACTCAGAGGTCCATTTCATCAGCTGCCTGGGAGCGTCTGTTGTGTCATGTGGATAATGTCAGTGTCCCTGAGGCATGCCCAGGGGATGGCCGCTGATCCACTAACCCTGTACCACTTTACACACACAGTCCCTCCATTCAGGAATCTCTGTTAGCCTGCTCTCTTATCACTGGTAGAGTCAACCAGACCTCGCCCCTAGAAGCAGAATTAGCCTACATTTCAGTCAAATGAACAAAAAGAGCAGTGGCACACGCACTAGTCAGTTCTCATATGGAAAACACCTAGATGGCTGTGTATCCTGCGGTACAATGGGGGCTAATGCACCTAGTCTGCCTAGATTAGAGGGAAAACGAACCAGGAGCCAGGTTTTGACAGGCTCGCTGAGAGGGTTACTTTATAATTAATCATTATGAATTTCTGCATTGTGTCGAGTCGGTTGTTGTTTTGGTTATCTCTGTATGAACACTGGCATTATGGGCAGTGCACTCCATTGTTTGTTTTTGTGTTCTCCCTGCATGAGCATTTGAGGTGCAGTGTGTTGCGAATTTTCAGCCTCATTACTTACATAATAAGTGAAGCGTGCAGTAATTAAAGGCCCAATGCAGCCATTTTTATATCAATACCAAATCATTCCTGGGCAACAAGCAAAAAACTATTTCTCAAGGAAGAATTTTGCTAGGACTGTCTGGGAGTGGTTTAAGTGGGGAGGGGAAAACTTAAAACAAACGGTTATTGGCAGATTGGTTTGGAACTATCTTTGTTATTGGTCTATTAATTAATTTACCGCTTGGTGATGTCACCAGGCAAGACGCCAATGAAAACAGGCTTTTTAGAAGGTCCAGTGTAGATAGTTGCTGGTTGAAAATACAATCAGAAAATAACACTGATCACATTTTTTCACACTTTTACAGACTTAGTTTCATTAGCTGTTGTACAATATGATACAAAACACAGTAAAACAGTATCTTGACTACAATGGGCCTTTAAAACTTGCTGGGGTGGTGGTGGAGAAACAGGGCTGTGATGACGGGCCCTGGCCATTGGGTGGCAGTGCAGGGCTGTCACTATGACTGTGTCTATAGCTGCCTCCTCTCCACTGAGGCCAGTTCCCAGCTCTCAGCTCCCAGCCCCCTCTCTTGCCCACAGGCTCCAGGCTCTGAGCTCCTCCAGGCTTAGGCTGCTGCTCGTTTCCCCTAACCCCCCCCCCAGCTGCGAGAAGAAGCAGGGCTGGATGCTCGCTCAGGCCTGACAGAGACTGTGCCACATCAGGTGAAGGCAGAGGGAGTGGAAACGGCGGTGCGCTGGGCTAGGCTGGGCACACACACAGATGAGGATAGCTCACAAAGCCCTATCTACAGCAGCAAGGACCTGAGTGCACAAAGCCTCACCAGCTAACACCCTCTACTCCACTACTACACAAACCTCTGAATGCTCGGTGCACTCAACAGTAAAAAAGGGTTTGTCTCCAGTCTGACTAGGAGAGGCTTTGTGGTTTACTATGTAAAAAAAGAACCCAATCTAAATCTACGGTCATTTTAACGGTGAAATAAGCATTTTTCTGGTAGAGATAAATGAAGAATAAATACAGAACAATGACATCAAATAAGCCATTAAGTCACCTACGCCATCAGTTCAAGTCAATATTTGGGTATAACTGAGCAAGCTGCCCTGATGAATGGCTTATCCTGGGGCTCCCAGTCAGACTACACTTCAAATAGTGTGAGTGGTTTAAAATGAATTCCCGCAGGGGGCGATGGTCAAACAGAAAGGCACTGTGCCTAAGTACTTCAGATCTGGGAGTCAATATCTATTGACACGAGCTGTGGTGTTAACTGCCTCTCCGTGTGAGGCAGGCAGCTGCTGGCTCTGTGTCTGGGCTTGACCAGCGCTGCTCACTGCTGCTGAACCCATTAACCGTGCCTGCCTGCCTGTCTCCCTGCCTGCCTGTCTCCCTCCCTGCCTGTCTGCCTGCCTGTCTGTCTTCCTGGCTGCCTGTCTTCCTGCCTGCCTATCTCCCCTGTCTCCCTGCCTGCCTGCCATGTTCCCTCGCTGCCTCTCTGCCTGCCTCTCTGCCTGCCTCTCTGCCTGCCTCTCTGCCTGCCTCTCTGCCTGCCTCTCTGCCTGCCTCTCTGCCTGCCTCTCTGCCTGCCTCTCTGCCTGCCTCTCTGCCTGCCTCTCTGCCTGCCTGCCAGGCAGCCCTGCTGCCTGCTTAGGACATCAAAGCCAGGCACAGTGAGACGGTCAGTCATGCTAAAGCCCATCTCAGCAGCCTCCCATTACTCACAACACTGTGAGATGGCCTCCACACACAGGCCACATCAAAGAGAAGGGGGACCTGCTGAGGCACACAGATAATGTACTGTGAATCCTACCGCAGCATTCACGCCGTCACAAAATACCCATCCACAGAAAGAATGAAAAAGGTAATGACCAAGATCCTCGGTGGAGGATAAAACCCTGGTGTGGCTGGCTTTGGATTTCACAATGGATAGAGCATGGTGAGAGGACTGCCTAGCCTCAGCCTCATGTGGTATTGAAGTCCAGCTCCTCATAGGGCACAGCTTGTTAGAGGGGCTCTGTCCGTGTTCGTCGCTGTGCAGTTCAAGGACACTGATTCACATCACATAAAGGCCCTTTGGAGACTGAGGATGACATGTCACTCAGAGCACATGTACAATTGAAGCCCCCTCTGTGTCCCCCTCTGCCCTTCAATGTGTACCAAACAGCCCTGAGATCAAAGCCCACATGAAGAGAACACTGCACTTATTAAAGCCCAGCAAATGAACAGAAAATCGTTTACAAAAAGAAAACAAAGGTTTTGCCTTACCCATGCTAACTGCTCCCCGGGACTCTGTCATAGCGTACTGCGTTCTGTAACTAGCGCTTTAGTGCTGACATAAGCACCACAAAGACAGTTGTTGTCAGAGTGAGCATTTTCCCCTGCGCCTCTCAAATATGCTATAGCTTCATTTGTACCTGGAGAGCATAATTTAGGAGCGAGGAAAAGTGTGGTGTTGACTAAATATATTGAAGATATATCAATTATTAAAGGTTGATCCTTTAATGGTGAATATTGGATGTGAATTCTTAATGCTACATTGCAACTCATTGGAGACGAGGTTTTTCTTTTCAGAATGGGATTATTCATATCCCCCAGATCTCATTCTAGCAAGGCATTTTTTGTTTTCAGAACAAAAAAACGATATTCTGTAAAAATTGAATAGCGCAGGAATGTGCAGAGCAGTGCAAATATTGACATGCAAATCACTACAGCGGCTCTATCTCCTAGTTATTCCCACTGCAAGCTCAGATTTTCCTCAACCACTGGACTACTGTACTGACATTACCTTCAGAAGATTAGGGGGATCCCTTACATTACAGTCACAAACTGACGCTGACAGCTGTTAGATCATTGGATTACTACACTTACTACACGTAGAGTAATAAAATATATACCATATCTCTGAGTGATGGAAGACCTCGTAGAGTAAGGAGTACTGTCTTCATCTGCCGTTTCATTGGACACAACATCTGTGGTGTGTATTCTAACATTGATATTCTAACATTACTAAATTGATAATTCATTTGAAGTGTATATGTGTGGTACATGTAAGAGCCTCTTACCAAGAGGCAGAAAATGTAAGACTGCAGCAATAGTGATGGGAATGTTGGGGGTGTGAGTGTGTGTTGACAGCTGTCAGTGACCAAATGACGCAAGCCAGTGGGCTCATATTGGAGATTATGTAAGTGATTGGACAGCGATTCTGGGCCTTTGTACAGAGCAGCATTATGGGCAGATTAACAATGGCTCTCCATTCCAACAAAGAGGGACAAAACAGTTTAATCAAATTCTCTACTAAACATTTCACAACACAACAACAACAAGGCAAATGTTGAAAACGAACACATGACTACACACAGGGCTACAATACAGGAATCCGTTAGTATAATCTCTTACTAGATACAGTTCACACAGGAAAAATACCATTCGTATGGTCAGTGGACTAGCTGACAAGTGCTCAGCAAGCAACATTTTTATACAATCGTTTCCCCCCATTTTGACTGCTAGATTAATTTCCCCCTTTGCCAGTGGAGATCAGCTGTAGTTTGATTAACATAGTCTATGCTAAATTGAAACCCATGATAGTCAGACAGACAGCATAACAACAGCTAGAATCAGATCCTGCCTCTATTCATCTGCCAAGGCGCTGCTGTCATGTTGCAGTCTAACAGAACAGAATGAGCGCTTTTTTTTATTCCCAATTGCACAGCAGAAGAAAGGTTATTTGAATGTCAGTGGCAAAGGACAGCAGTGGTACAGAGCACAGACAGAATAGTATAAATGTGTTATTTGTTTGGGGATTTGGCTTATTACTATGAGGCTGTCCTCATGACATTTCTACTCCAGTGCAGCTCAGAGATACCACACTCAGATATTCACCTGCAAAGGAAAATCCTGTATCATCATTTTAAACCGCCTCCGTCCATTCAACAGACAAACCAGCTGAAGTCATCAACAATGTTTATACCATGAGGACTAGAACAGAGAAAAACATAATTGATACATTTTTGATGTCTCTATGCTTATTCCTCTTTATCAACTGCCAGCCTAAGCTATGATCCCCCATCACTCGAGACCAGCAGCCATATTTGAAGCGATATTCTAGTTTTGGTGGTTCAGTGGAACAGCTCTGAGCTTCCCTATTATTCCTGCATAGCACTGCAAACAGAAATGAATTTGCTAAAACCCAGGTCTGGACGATAGCCCTGGGCTGCTTTTGGGATGAACTCATGCGTGTGTCTCTGTGTTTGTTTGTGTGTGAGGCCATTCATATTTCAACACTGCCAAACTTGAGATGCCTGTACAACACAGCACCATTTTTCTGCCTCTGTTTTTACTTGACTGCCTTATTGAAATGCATTCTGACACCCTCAATGCAGGGAGCAGGAGAAAGGAAGAGTCATTTGGTCTCATTTATGTGTTGTTATGGCAAAAATGTACGAGCTTCCTGGCTGGGAGTCTGTGTGTTGCACTCTTGGGGAAACAACAAAAGGGTTTACAGAGAAGATGAGCCCACGAAGGGGAGCATGTGTGGCTCCCCCCTCCTCTTTTCAGTGACAGGTGAAGGAAGCTGTGCCCTGGTACTCTGTCTGTCACTGTGTATCTGGGTCCCAGTCCCAGAGGAGGACATGGACAGGAGGGAGAGAGAGGCACACTGCATGCTCAGCTCTGATGCCACAACACAGTCAATCTGGAGAGTGCTGCACTCACTTATGCATTTATTCTGATTCTGCCTGCTCTGCTCCTTATCCCAGTTAGTCATAGTTAGGTGAGCGGCAAACATCCAACATTTAAATGGAATGAAATGGAATTCAATTAATTGTTTACATGCTCTTATAACACACTACATGTACTTAAAATCATCTGATCTAACACCGATTGTAAAGTTTTGTTGTTGTTCTTTCTTGGCAGATACACACTGAAGCATGGCACCGGACTTGAGCAGAACTCAAAATCACTGAGGCTGAAATCACAGAGGACCAGCTGATTGACTGCTTCAGGAGCCGTCGGTTCGGAAGCTGTTTAAATTCAGAGCTATGGAGGGGGGACGTCTCCTCTCCTATGTCTGAACCTTTGCTGGCCACTTTAGCTGAGAAGACTGTGGTTAAAGGCTTGATTGAGACTTGTCATTGGCAAAGTGCCTTAGACCCTTTTTAGACTAGAGGGCATCTTGAGACATTCTCGAAAGGTATCAGAAAAAAATCCAGAGAATACACCTTTTACTGTGATGTAAAGCTGTGAAAAGCACACGTCTCGCCCGCTACCTCAGGAGGTCGCGGGCGAGCCTTCTTCGAGATTCACCCCCCTCCGAGCATTGCAGTGTCAATAGAAATAGAATTGTCTCGTTGAGCCAAATGCTCTACAGTAAAATACTTAATAGCAGAGCAATGTTTTTTTAAATAGCTGAAATATATCGGTGTTTTCCTTATTATTAGAAACGTGTTTTACTGAGATTTTACCTGAAATTGTAGGAACAGCCTGTTACATTCTTAAATTGTCACAGTACCTTTAAGAAAAGTAATCTCAACTGTATTTTTTTTTGCTTGGCTGTGCAGAGCCACCATCCTGAGGCAAAAAGCTTTGCAAGCAAGCAGCAGGAGTTAGCTGTATATTGTCAGCTAATTTAATGTCTATGGACGAGAAAATAAACCCTTTAATTGCTTGCACATGCTTGTGAATTGTTGCATTATTCAAGAGTGTAATATGTCTTAGAAGAAAAGTTGCTGGTATTGTTGAATAGTTTGTAGCTAGCTATTCTTACTGGCTAGTAGAAGTGGCTTCTATGAGTGAAGGCTAGGGCCATTCCCCCCAGAAAAGTCTGGGAACTTGCTGGTGCCTTGTTGGAAGAGTGGGGTAACATCTCACAGCAAGAACTGGCCAGTCTGGTGCAGTCCATGAGGAGGAGATGCACTGCAGTACTTAATGCAGCTGGTGGCCACACCAGATACTGACTGTTACTTTTGATTTTGGCCCCCCCTTTGTTCAGGGACACATTATTCAATTTCTGTTAGTCACATATCTGTGGAACTTGTTCAGTTTATGTCTCAGTTGTTGAATCTTGTTATGTTCATACACATATTTACACATGTTAGGTTTGCTGAAAATAAAAGCAGTTGACAGTGAGAGGACATTTATTTTTTTTACTGAGTTTACATATACAGTGTCTTCAGAAAGTATTCACACCCTTTGACTTTTTCCAAATTTTGCTGTTACAAAGTGCGATTAAAATATATTTAATGGTCATTTTTTGGTCAACGAAAAATAAAACAATCATATACACTACATGACCAAGAGTATGTGGACACCTGCTTGTCGTACATCTCATTCCATTATTCCTCCTAACTCCATTTAATGTGGAAAAAGTCAAAGGTTCTGAATACTTTCTGAAGGCACTGTAAAGAATGAAACCTTCTATACATCCAGTGCAATTACACAGGGAAACCTTTACATAACAATAAAGAGGCTTGTTTCATTGAACAGGGGAATTCACCACTGCCACACGGTACCACTTCCTTTTTCCTTTATTTGCTGCATTAGTATGCATTTCTGTAAGAAGCTTGACTGCTGCTGGGCTTTATTGGATGTGATCCTTACTATAAGACTATTCTTCACAGAGAGACGTAAAGTTATGTATGACAACATGCAGCAGACTGACATCGAGACAACGTCCTGTGGGTGTTAAGTGTGTGGTAATAATGTGGCTCATTTGTATGTTACATCTACGTGGAACATGTCTGTGGTACTGAACCTGTGTGTGTGTGTGTGTGTGTGTGTGTGTGTGTGTGTGTGTGTGTGTGTGTGTGTGTGGAGGGGTGATGCGCCTAAGTCCCATCCACTGGGACCTGCCCATGACAGACGGTGTATGAGAGGCAACTGATGCCCAGGGGTCAGTGGGTAAGGGGCACAGAGCCAGAAAACACATGGAGAACAGGCAGGAAAAATAGTTCAGCTGACAGTAATTGTCCCTGTTCTCTCCTTAGGAAAACATGTTTCAACACACTGACTTACTTCCACAGACTAGCCCCAGACACCAATCATCAGCTTGATTTGCACTGTCCAAGAGGGAAGCTCCACATGAGCCAGAAGACAATTGCGGCGAGCTTTAAACCACTCCAGCCGACGCTTGGCATTGCGGATGGTGATCTTATGCTTGTGTACGGCTGCTTGGCCATGGACACCCATTTCATGATGCTTCCTACGAACAGTTCTTGTGCTGAACAGTTCTTGTGCTGACGTTGCTTCCAGGAAGTTTTGAACTCGGTAGTGAGTGTTGCAACCGAGGACAGACGATTTTTACTCGCTCAAAGTAGCCACCCTTTGCCATGATGACAGCTTTGCACACTCTTGGCATTCTCTCAACCAGCTTCACCTGGAATGCTTTTCCAACAGTCTAGAAGGAGTTCCCACTAATGCTGAGCACTTGTTGGCTGCTTGGCCTCTGCGGTCCAAATCATCTCAAACCATCTCAATTGGGTTGAAGTTGGGTGATTGTGGAGGCCAGGTCATGTGATGCAGCACTCCATCACTCTCCTTCTTGGTCAAATAAACCAGCCTGTAGGTGTGTTGGGTCATTGTCCTGTTGAAATACAAATGATAGTCCTACTAAGCCCAAAACAGATGGGATGGCGTATTGCTGCAGAATGCTGTGGTAGCCATGTTGGTTAAGTGTGCCTTGAATTCTAAATAAATCACAGACAATGTCACCAGCAAAGCACCCCCACACCATCACACCTCCTCCTTCACAGTGGGAACCACACATGCGGAGATCATCCGTTCACCTTGTTCATCAAAAATTGTGAATATCTCACCACAGCTTAATGAGAAGGGTGTGCTTGAAAGGATGCACATAACTCTGCAATGTTGGGTTGTATTGGAGAGAGTCTCAGTCTTAAATCATTTTCCACACACAGTCTGCCTGTGTTTAGCTTTCATGCTAGTGAGGGCCGAGAATCCACTCTCACATAGGTACGTGGTTGCAAAGGGCATCAGTGTCTTAACAGCGTGATTTTCCAAGGCAGGATACTCTGAGCGCAGCCCTATCCAGAAATTTGTCAGTGGCTTCTGATTAAATTATATTTTCACAGAACCGCTTGTTGCAATTTCGATGAGGCTCTCTTGTTCCGATATCGGTAAGTGAAGTGGAGGCAGGGCATGAAAGGGATAACGAATCCAGTTGTTTGTGTCGTCCGTTTCGAGAAAGTACCTGCGTAATTGCACACCCAGCTCACCCAGGTGCTTTGCTATATCACAGTTGACATTGTCCATAAGATTGAGTTCATTTGCACCCAAAAAATCATACAGAAAATCAAGCAGAGTTCAGGGGCCTTGCTTTAACAAAGTTAACCATTTTCACTGTGGAGTCCAAAACATCTTTCAAGCTGTCAGGAATTCCCTTGGCAGCAAGAGCCTCTCGGTGGATGTTGCACTGCACCCAAGTGGCGTCGGGAGCAACTGCTTGCACGCGCGTTACCACTCCACTATGTCTCCCTGTCATGGCTTTTGCTCCATCAGTACAGATACCGACACATCTTGACCACCAAAGTCCATTTGATGTCACAAAGCTGTCCAGTACTTTAAAAATATCCTCTCATGTTGTCCTGGTTTCCAGTGGTTTGCAGAAGAGGATGTCTTCCTTAATTAACCCCCCATAAACATAACGGACATACAGTGAGGGAAAAAAGTATTTGATCCCCTGCTGATTTTATAGACTGATCATTTCTTTGTCAGTGGGCAAACGTACAAAATCAGCAGGGGATCAAATACTTTTTTCCCCCACTGTATACCAGGAGCTGTGCCAGGCCCGCCACGTCTGTTGACTCATCCAGCTGTAACGCATATAATTCACTGATTTGTATGCGAAGCAGTAATTGTTTCAAAACATCTCCTGCCATGTCACTGATGCGTCGTGAAACAGTGTTGTTTGATGAAGGCATTGTCTGTTTTTTTGGGGCCTTTTCCCTCAGAATTGTCCCAGCCATATCCATGGCAGCAGGAAGAATTAAGTTCTCCACAATAGTATGGGGCTTGCTTGTCCTAGCCACTCGGTAGCTCACCATATAAGACGCTTCTAGCCCCTTCTTATTAATGGTATCTGTTGCTTTTATACATGTCTTACTACTCGAAAGTCATCTTCATTCTCGCTCAAAAAACTCCTGTGGCTTATTTTTTAAATTGTCATGTTTCGTTTCTAAATGTCTGCGCAAGAGTGAAGGTTTCCCGCGAGAGAGTAATGGTTAATGTGATTGGATGTTAATTATTTGACTAGGCTACCTTTATTTGACATTGTGTTGTTATTTCGCTGAACACTAGATTATTTTTTGTAAAAAAATAAAAAAGAGAATCACATTGTTATTTGGCGTACCCCCAGTACCCCAGTTTGGGAATACCTGCATCAGACAAAAGGACAGATTTCCACCGGTCTAATGTCCATTGCTTGTGTTTCTTGGCCCAAGCAAGTCTCTTCTCATTATTGGTGTCCTTTAGTAGTGGTTTCTTTGCAGCAATTCGACCATGAAGGCCTGATTCACACAGTCTCCTCTGAACAGTTAATGTTGAGATGTGTCTGTTACTTGAACTCTGTGAAGCATTTATTTGGGCTGCAATTTCTGAGGCTGGTAACTCTAATTAACATCCTCTGCAGCAGAGGTAACTCTGGGTCTTCATTTCCTGTGGCGGTCCTCATGAGAGCCAGTTTTATTATAGTGCTTGATGGTTTTTGCAACTGCACCAGAAGAAACTTTCAAAGTTCTGACTGACCTACAGATGGGGGGAGGAGAGGAGGTAGGGGGAACGTGAGTAACTGGGGAGCCATGCCTTGTTTGGGTAACTGATTAATACAAAATTAAGAATTTCTTCATAAATGTGACTGGTCAATTGTGTGAGTCAGGGGCTGGGCCCAAGCCCATACGAGGCCCAAGAGGCAACAAAAATATATTTGTATACTTAACAAAAATATAAACGTAACATGTAATGTGCTGGTCCAATGTTTCATGAATGAGCTGAAAAAGAAGATCACAGCAATGTTCCATACACCCAAGGGAAAGGGGGATACCTAGTCAGTTGTACAACTGAATGCCTTCAACTGAAATGTGTCTTCCGCATTTAACCCTCTGAATCAGAGTGGTGCGGGTGGCTGCCTTAATCGACATCCACGGCGCCCGGGGAACAGTGGGTTAACTGCCTTGCTCAGGGTCAGAACACCAGATTTTTACCTTGTCAGCTCGGGGATTCGATCTAGCAACCTTTCGGTTACTGGCCCAAACACTAGGCTCTAACCACTAGGATACCTGCCACTCATATAGGGAAAGGGAAAGTTTATTTCTCTCAAATGTTGTGGACAAATGTGTTTACGTCCCTGTTACTGAGCATTTTATCCTTTGTCAAGATAATATCTTCACCTGACAGGTGTGGCATATCAAGAAGCTGATTAAACAGCATGATCATTACACAGGTGCACCCTTTGCTGGAGACAATAGAAGACCACTTTAAAATGTGCTGAGTAGTATTTCTGTCTGTAATAAAGTCCTTTTGTGGGGAAAACTCATTCTGATTTGCTGGGCCTGGCTCCCCAGTGGGTAGGCCTGGCTCTCAAGTGGATGGGCCTATGCACTCCTAGGTCCACTGATTGCTGTGCCCCTGCCCAGTCATGTGAAATCCATAGATTAGGGCCTAATTAATGTATTTAAATTGACTGATTTCCTTATATGAACTGTAACTCAGCAAAATATTTGAAATTGCTGCATGTTGTTGCGTTCCATTTTGGTTCAGTATAAATACATATATATTTTTTTATCCAACCACAGGAGCCCACTCTCAATGCTGAAAATACACCAGAGAGCATACTTTAGCCACAGAAGATCAATAGTTTCTAATAAATAACTGTAGATACAATTTTATCACGCGCACATACAGGTAACTTCCAAAATAGCGTCTTAAAAGGGTCTTTGGCCACCACGAGCTGCCAGAACAGCTTCAATGCGACTTGGTATAGATTCTACAAGTGGACCTAACTCATGGCAGGCAATTGCGCCCCTAATAAAACACCAAATACCAACATTACTTGCATCCCTCATTTATTCAAGTGTTTCCTTTATTTTGTCAGTTACTGGTTGCCTACAGTCGGGAAGGCCACAATTGCCAAATATACTGCTTGTTGCGTTGTAGACAGACATATAATCCATAGACGGGTTTTGGAACCTCTTACCCTGGCAATTTGAATATTAAACTAATGGGGACACTAGCAATGGCTGCCAGTCCTAACTTGAATGGGAACTGCCAAAAATGAATTATACTGTATTTCTATGGTTGGTTGCGGCTGTCTGTTTGCCTGTACCAAATTTCTAAATAGAATGGCGAGGAAAATGTACAGTTTGGAAAGCAAATCCCTGATACTGAAAAAAGAAGACGAATCTGTCTGTAGAAACATTTTTTTTTCTCAACAACTCCCAATTGTTTTTTGCAAAAAGCAGCACTGTTTTTCAAAGTAGATCATCTTGAGATAGGCTATTGCCAAGACGAGAGCATCGGCCATCACCGTGACTCGTAGCCTATGGCTTCATCTTCATCATTAGGTGAGTCAGTGTGCCACTGGAAATGTTATTTAGTAACCTACTGATATACTGTATATATATATATAATTTATTTTTTTAATTTTTTCCTCCTATTATTGTATAATCTGTGTCACTTCATTGGCCTGGGCTGTTGTTTGTTTGAATTCAAGACCAGATTGATCTCATTTCTGTCATTTGTGTGGGGTGTTAAAAAATATTCAGCTATTGTCTTCTATCATGTAAATGACGTAGAATTGCATGAAATGCGTTTTAAAAATGTGTTTTTCTTCACGTTCCCCATGTGTGGATATCCTAAAAACGACTCTGCTCAACAGTAGGATATGCCACATCGCAAATGTTATTATGGCTTAATTATAAAGGGGCTTTTTCATCAACAGTAAATTTACCATGCATCGAATTGCATCTTGGTGCATGGATTTGTGTACAGAAATGTATGGTGTACCGGGATGTGGGAGCTATAAAAAAAACTAAGCCCCGGGGCCTCTGATTTCTTAGTCCAATCCTGCCTGACCCTCAGCTAAATCCATAGATACAGCACTATGATATTCCCCCTGACATCATGGTGGCCTTGTGTCTCAAGAGATGAATCAAAGAGCAGTCACAGAGTATGTCAAAGTCCTGAATATCTGTTTACACAACACGTTCTGTGGATTGTGCTGTGCTGTACCTCAAGGCCAACTATCAGGCTGGGGGAGAGATGATGGAATCAATGCTTTGAGAGAGACTTTGATAAGAGAATGTTGTCACTGATTTCTCAGTGGATGTTATTCTAGTTATGCCCAAGCCTTTATTACACAACAGTTAATACTTGTAGTAAGCTGACAAGTGACATTCCAGCAACTCTGCCACTCTGTTTTAAGGTCTTGTGTTCTCATCAGCACGGAAAGAGAAGGCAAGGACAGGCAAGACGAATGACATCAACGGTCAGGCGATATTTCCAGGGACGTGTGATTGAGACAAATGGGGCTTGTTACATTAGTTGGGATACTGAATCCTGTCCCCCACAGATCCAGGGGAGATAGAGCTGAAACTAGAGGCACCCAACCTTTCCAGGGATCAGCAGTGTCATGGAACCTCAGAAAAATAGCTTTCTCAAACACTGGATCCAGTCACTGTCTCACTGCTTTTTCACTCAGCACTTTTGTCTTCCACCATGCGAGCCCTATTCAGATACCTTGACTTGGTCCTCTCCTGTAAGTCCAGAGAGCGAAATGGAGTGTGTGTGAGAGCAAGAAACATTTACAGATCCATTAACGAAACCCTTCACTATTAGTGTCTTAAGTAACTGAACATTTCCATCACGCATCTTTTACCTATAATTATACTAAATGTGCAAAACAATTTGACTCCAAACACTTGATTGCCATAATGTTAAACACTTAAACACTTCTGATTAAATTTGCAAGGAACATTTAAAAATAAATGTATTTATTCAATTTTGTTACTGGCAATATCCGTCTGGCTGATTAAAGCCAAATGAATTACTATCAATATGAATGACTTGACAGAGTCCTTATCATTGTGGAAACCACTTTTATAATGCTGTAAAACTAGCATGTATTCACTGGTAGATACTGCATTATACTGGAAGCATTATCATTAAATAATGCCACTTATTTTTTAAATACAGCTGCATCCCTGGGTATACAAAAGTACGTAAATGAATGCGTATTCACTGCAGAGGAACTGCACCACAACAGTAGTTACATGCTCTTTAACAGTTGAGCCGGGCTGTAAAAGGCACATTCCAAGATAGCAGGGGAGTACGGGAAGATGTCTGCTGTGACAGTGAGTTCACAGACTACTTACAGCATGTGAGGCACAGTCCCCCTGCTCCATTCCCTTGCACAGTCCCACTGTTTTCATAGTCCTACATACACTGGCCTGGTTTTGTTTATCATGGCAGGATTAAGCAACCATGCACAAAGCATGCTTCTCTCCTTACATGCTTTGTTTGCAGAAGGGGGCCAGAGCAAGGCGTTCGCTGCCTAGCTGCCTGCTACCTTTGGGTGAACCTGCTTCAGTGGCTGTAGATGAATGTGCCATGGAGCTTAATCCCAGGCAAATAAAGAAGTGGCAAGATTAATGATTGCATAAACACATCCCAAAACCCCTTGAATAATAATCAGTACTTCAGCCCATTCTGTTCAGATGCAAAGGCTCTTAGAGTCAGGTGACAGTAAATCCCTCCCTCCCCACCACCTCACCTCAACCAGGAAGCAGCCATGCTTTGTTGCTTCATCAACACCAGGAAGCAGTCAATACTTTCCACTGGAGAGGCAGGATACATCATGCAGGCTACACCGGGAGAGAACTACTGAGCCAGAGCTGGAGACAGACAGGGACTTGCACAGTACTACAGTGTCTCTCCTCTCCTCCCCCTCCTACCACAGCGTGTCAAGTCCACAGCGCTCAATCTCTGGCCCTCAGAGCAAGGCCCACAGCAGACGCCTGTCACAGCCACTAATGAACACAGGATGGTTTGTCAAAAAGCTTCCTTTTTAACACTATCCATAGAAGTCTGTCAACCTGTTATTCATTACAAGTTCTCAGAAGAGAAGGAACTTCAAGACCGTGCAAAAACAGTTCAATTGATGTCAAGAAATACAAAACCAATCTTATCGCTGGTTTGTATAGCAATAAATCACAGGTCCAAACCAAACAAGGCCATTAAAATGCCATTAGGGGCATGCTCCCGTCCCAATGTCCACGTGTCCCTGTCATCTCTATGGAGCTTCACAGCTGGTTCCTCCCAGACAACCCAGTCTCTGATAAGGCCTGGTACAGTATAGAATGGAGAGGGGAGTATGTCTGATACAGACAAAGAGCGGGATGAGGAGAGAAGGGAGGAGGAGAAGCGGGGGTCCAGGCCAGGGTGGGGGAGTGTGGGACGTGGAGCTAGGGTAGATGGGGTGTGAGGGCTCCCTCTCCAGAAGGCTGCTCCAAAGTATGAGCACAGAAAAAGCCCCCTTGCCTAATGAGGGGTGAAGTGGAGCCCCCTGTGGGCCCCCCAGGCACATTCATTAGGAGATGAAAAACCATTTCCCGCAGAAGAGAAAGCACTTGCCTTAGCCCGGACATGTTTAATTTAGGGCCATGTGAAGAGAAGCCAGATTGGCCAGGTCCAATCTACCAGGCCAGGGAAGCCTATAACAGACAGGGCCTGCTGAGCCTGAGGAGGAGAGAGTACTGTACTATATAGTGGCTCCATTGTGCTATTCTCCTATTGACAGAGGTTGTAATGACTATCAGCACATGCCAAGCCTACAATAGTCAGATAAATAAATTGAACAGGAGGTTGAGTATGTAAAACAATAGAAAATACAATAATCCACAGTAACTCTGTATGAGGTAACAGAGAAACTAAGAGGATGTTTTTAAGTTCAGTTTAATTCATTGCATTTTGTTGCATACTGCTGTTATCGTCTATCATGCTCAAGGCAAAAAATAATAGATTCATTTAGCTAGTGGTGGTTAGTGGAATGGAACTACCCACTGGCTACACACTGGTTGAATCAACATTATTTTCACGTCATTTCAGTGAAATGACGTGGAACCAACGTGGAATAGACGTTGAATTGACGGCCCAGTGGGTAATATGGTAATGCACCTTCACATTCTGCTGGTAGAATGTGGTAACAAGCATTTGTGACACTACAGAGACTCGCAAATGAAATCAAGGTATAACGTTCTAAGACATAATATTGAAAATATACACTGAGTATTAAAAACATGAGGAACAAAACATTCCCATGACATAGACTTACCAGGTGAATCCAGGGGAAAGCTATGATCCCTTAAACCCTCTTCAATCAGTGTAGACGAAGGGGAGGAGACAGGTTAAAGAAGGATTTTTAAGCCTTGAGATTATCGAGACATGGATTGTGTATGTATGCCATTCAGAGGGTGAATGGGCAAGACAAAATATTTAAGTGTCTTTGAAAGGGGTATGGTAGTAGGTGCCAGTCACACCGGTTTCTGTCAAGAACTGCAACGCAGTTTCCCTTGTACATCAAGAATGATCCACCACCCAAAGGACATCCAGCCAACTTGACACAACTGTGAGATGCACTGGAGTCAACATAGGCCAGCATCCTTGTGGAGGGCTTTCGACACGCTTTCGACACCATGCCCCGAAAAATTGAGGCTGTTCTGAGGGCAAAAGGGGAGGAGGCAACTCAATACTAGATAGGTGTTCCTAATGTCTGGTATACTCAGTGTATATCTGTGAACGCAACAGAGAAGGCATAGCCCCAACCATTAACACTGCAACACATAAATAGAAGAGGGGCATAACAGGGTATCTCTCCATGAGAAATCAAATACATTGCTTCTAATCAGAACTGCATATCCTTGTTCCTTATCAATCCTCTTATTTATTATGGCTGTCTCCTTGCCTTGTTAGATATGTAGAAGCAATCTCCCGCAATTAGCAACTGCTAACCTTTGGGATGCTAATCCCCTGTGAATTGTGGATTTGTACATCAAAGCAACACTCTTCCATATAGCTGGTGCTTGAAATTACAGTCAATTTCAAACCTGCAATTATTTTGTATAGCATGGATGCAAACAGCCTCCTCTTTTATGTATCACAGAATTCTGTGAGTTTGCAGTAAATAATACTTAATGTAGCTTTGGGACACAACATCGGGAGTCTGTATATTGGTTGGACTCCCTGAGTTGTGCATAGTTCTGGTGGGTGGCGACAGAAAATAACCCTATTACAATATAGCCGGCTTCACGAAAAAAAAAGGTTTCTGTCAACAAAGACATATGTCTAATCTCTAGGAACTATACTTAAGTAAAGTGAAATGTGTCCCTCGCTATCAAATAAACATCTGAATCCAACTTTTGTCCAAACCGCACCACGTTCCTGCTGTGTAGATAGAGGTAGATTTCGTGGTAGGAAGTGCATGGTCTAATGGCAGCCCGCTGTCTAACTCAGCAGGAATATGGTGCGGTTCATACAAAAGTTGAATTCAGACGTACACAGACTCCCGATGTTGTGTCCCAAAGCTAACATAATCCACTCCA
Organism: Salmo salar; assembly: GCF_965601325.2. NCBI lineage: Eukaryota > Metazoa > Chordata > Actinopteri > Salmoniformes > Salmonidae > Salmo > Salmo salar. The sequence goes on along the minus strand of NC_138306.1, from coordinate 29,735,140 downwards.
GTGGAATCCAAATATAGAGTTAACACTAGATTCCAAAATTCAAGTGCCTGCTGTGCATGTAAAGTGGAAAAAGCTTCCTCTTTCGCATCATAAAGATTATATTTCTTTGGTGACTTCGATGCATCACATAAGAAGCAGGCAATTACTATGGGGGATAAAATCAAACATGCTTAAACAATGGAGCATGACTACATTGCCAGTTGTCAGCCAGTCCTTTTCCCAGGCATTAATTGAAAGTGAATTAAACAATCAATGTCTGCCTCTATGTCTAATTTAAGGGCTTGTCCAGGGCTGTGTTAATGGGGTGCATACTCTGATGTTTAGATGCTGCAGAAATGTGTGCCCTTTCCCATTCAAGGCCAGGCTAAATCCATTGTGCAGAGAAGGTGGAGATTATACGAAGAGGGAAAACATCAGATGTTCACAGAGCTTCCCCCACACGCATGCACACGCACACGCACACTCACACAGGAAGCGGGAGAAGGCATCTTTGAGAATTCACAGGGAAGGTGCCTCCAGCATAAATTTTTCCTAATGAGGGACATGAGTAACACATATGTCAGAGTTGTGCACCAGGGGAGAGAGGTGGGGTTTCATTCTGTCAATCCAATACATTTCTCTGTCTATCACATCAATGTCATATGTTATTGTGGTTAAGTATCATATATATATATAAAAGTGGATTGATAAGGTCCATACTCAGTCAATTTTATTTGTATACAGTTAAACCCAGGACTACATGCTTATCTTTTACATTTTCAGTTGTATGACATCCTCTGTAGATTAAGGTACTGTATTTACATGGATGTTCAAAACGTGGGACATGCATCACAAACGTGGAACAAGAATCTTAAAACTGGAAATAAAAGGGAATATCTTGTGAAACATAAAGACCACCCTGCTATACTCCTATTGGTTAGTGGTTAAATAGCGATGAATTAACAATGTTGTTGTTAAGTATTTAGAGGCAATCCTACACCTCCACTGAAACATAAGCTACTCATGGAAATCTCTTTACTTACCCTGCTGTAACAGGGATCAAATAAAAAACAAATCAAATAACATTTTATTTGTCACATGCGCCGAATCCAACAGGTTTACACCTTACCGTGAAATGCTTATATTACCTTTATTTAACTAGACAAGTCAGTTAAGAACAACTTCTTATTTACAATGACGGACTACCAAAAGGAAAAAGGCCTCATGCAGGGAGAGGGGGCTGGGATTAAAAATAAAAAAATTAAATACAAATATAGGACAAAATACACATCACAACAAGAGAGACACCACAACACTACATAAAGAGAGACCTAAGACAACATAGCATGGCAGCAACACATGACAACACAGCATGGTAGAAAGACAACATGACAACACAATGGTAGCAACACAACTTGGCAGCAGCACAACATGGTAGCAGCACAAAACATGGTACAAACATTATTGGGCACAGACAAGGGCAAGAAGGTAGAGTCAACAATACATCACACGAAGCAGCCACAACTGTCAGTAAGAGTGTCCATGATTGAGTCTTTGAATGAAGAGATGGTGATAAAACTGTCCGGTTTGAGTGTTTTTTGCAGCTTGTTCCAGTCACTAGCTGCAATGAACTGAACAGAGGAGCGACCCAATGTCAATGTCAATGTGCGGGGGGTACAGGTTACACTTAGATGACCATGCTAAATGGTAACTGACACCATAGCCCAGAACACCTGACATAAAATGCATGCATAAGTGGGCAAGTGTGTTTCAATGTCATGGAAAACCTGAGCGTGACAGGTGGAATCAAGATTCATATAGCTGTCTACTCTGTGTGTGTCAGACCAGACATAGCTTAGCGCTTAGCGGGTGGCTGAATCTTCCAAAGTCCTCCCCACATATGTGCAGTGATGTCAGATTTATAGTCAGATAAAAAGGTAACATTATGAAAAACTCTGAGGATTGGCTTTGAGCGATAGCAATAACCTTGCATGTAGCTGAACGATGATTTATGCACCATGGCTTGGGAGAGCAGGCACAGTAATGTAAATGTGTATGGTAACTGGGCTGCTGCTACCTGACTGTAACACTGATGGGGCAGACTCAGAGAAAAGACTCAGAACTAAATTGCTTAATCTGTTTACCATTCCATTTGGAATTTATAGAAAAGAGTAAAAGACAGACAAACAGAGGCTGATATTTTGCCCTCATGTCATGCATTCACACACAGATTCATCTCTCACTTTAGAAGCCAAATTATATGCCTAATTTTCTGCGAGCACAGTTATTTTTAACTTCTCCAGCTGTCAGATAATATAGCTTGACTGTCAGAGCTGGTGTGCGTATTCAAATGTTGCAAACTCTTTTCAATTTACCGTTCCCTTTGAGCGAATTACAAAATGCACATTCCATTAGTTTGGCTGATTGACATTCCTTTCCCCTTATCAGAACCAAAGGGAGATTAAAAAGACAGTTGACTGGATGGAAGTGGAGACTTCCAAAGAGCTATCTGAATTTGGCTTTGCCTTGAAAAGTTCTCAGAAATCACTTGGGAGAATAGGCTCTGCTTATTAATTGGATAGAACAATGTCTTCTCCAGACTATATTCTGTTCTGAATGATCAAGCATTCTAATATGCTATAAAGGCCTTTGTCCTTGCTATTCATTGCATTGTGATGTTCACAGATTTTTATAGTAGGTCCTCTACAGTTGCTCTTACACTGACCTGCTTGACCAATGTCAAGATCTGACAGCTTTGAACATTCAAACTACAGATCTTATTTTGCTTATTTTACACAAAGACAACAGGACAACATAAACATGTCCCTTACGGCCCTGGCTCTTTTAAATAGCAACAGAGGCTCTCAAACACTGTCTCTTTTAAAAAGTAAGTTATATAACATCCAGTCAAACTGTCATTAATCAATCAATCCAGTTGCATTGTGAAGTTGTGGCATCTAGGCCAAGGGGTCTAACTGATGTAATCTAGATGGGCACTAATGGATCCTGTAGCTCCAGCTCATCAGAAAACAATGTAAATCACAGGCATCTGAGTGGGTGTGCAGGTAAGGCTACACTCACAGCCAGTGCCCCACTAACAGCTACATTTACATGGCGCTGAATTGATTAAGTCATGGTAAGACGTTGGCTTATTATGTCCTTAGGACCATAACAAGGGAACATAACAGGGGGGTTGGGAGCTAGCCCCCTCTCCATAGAGCTAGCTATAGAGTTAGCCTCCTCTCCATAGAGCTAGCTATAGAGTTAGCCTCCTCTCCATAGAGCTAGCCTCTCGATAGAGCAAGCCTCCTCTCCATAGAGCTAGCCTTCACTCCATACAGCTAGCCTCCTCTCTATAGAACTAGCCTTCTCTCTATAGAGCTAGCCTATCCATAGAGCTAGCCTCCTCTCCATAGAACTAGCCTTCTCTGCGTAGAGATAGCATCCTCTCTATAGACCTAGCCTCCTCTTCATAGAGCTAGCCTCCTCTCCATAGAGCTAGCTATAGAGCTAGCCTCTCCATAGAACTAGCATCCTCTCTATAGAGCTAACTTCTCCATAGAGCTGACCTTCTCTCCATAGAGCTAGCCTCCTCTCCATAGAGCCAGCCTTCTCTCCATAGAACTAGCCTCCTCTTTATAGAGCTAGCCTCCTCTCCATAGAGCTAGCCTCTCCATAGAGCTAGCCTCCTCTCTATAGAGCTAGCCTCTCCATAGAGCTAGCCTCCTCTCTATAGAACTAGCATCCTCTCCATAGAGCTGACCTTCTCTCCATAGAGCTAGCCTCCTCTCCATAGAGCCAGCCTTCTCTCCATAGAACTAGCCTCCTCTTTATAGAGCTAGCCTCCTCTCCATAGAGCTAGCTATAGAGCTAGCCTCTCCATAGAGCTAGCCTCTCCATAGAGCTAGCCTCCTCTCTATAGAGCTAGCCTCCTCTCTATAGAGCTAGCCTCCTCTCTATAGAGCTAGCCTTCTCTCTATAGATCTAGCCTCTCCATAGAGCTAGCTATAGAGCTAGCATCCTCTCCATACAGCACATCAAGCAGCGATGCAAGGAGCTCCTGTTAAAGCACGTCCCACTGTCCTAATAACCACCTGACCTGACCCCTATTGCTTGCCCAGTAAAAATAACTGCAGCAGGTTATGTAACTGCAGCAGGCATCTGGGGACTGGGTCTGTTCACTAGGTCTGGACTGTCACTCAGTCAGCTGCCTGCATGGTCTGCCTGACTGGTCTTTGGAAATAAACCAGACCCTGACACACCATGACAGGGATTAGGCCTGAGCTGGCCATTCAAGTAAACAAGATAAATACTAGACTTAGCCACAACCCTGGGATTTCCACCCCTCAGCTACGGTGACCATACCTGGGCTCAGGTTTACCTTTGTAACAATGATGTCCTAACCTGTATGTCTAACAGTGAATTACGGTGGGTAGCAAACAGAAGATTTTCTGTGGATGTTCCATCAGAACCAAAAGCAGGCCAGGATGGAGGGTTCCTGGAGCGCTAGTTTACCATGACAACAGGAATCCAAGACATTGTAACGTCATATGGCAAACTTTAATCCCTTACTCGTATACACTAAATACACTATATATACAAAAGTATGTGGACACCCCTTCAAATTAGTGGTTGCTGACAGTTGTATAAAATCGAGCACACAGCCATGCAATCTCCGTAGACAAAAATTGGCAGAAGAATGGCCTTACTGAAGAGCAAGAGTGCCTTTTAACGTGGCACCGTCATTGGATGTCACCTTTCCAACAAGTCAGTTCATCAAATTTCTGCCCCGGTCAACTTTAAGTGCTGGTATTGTGAAGTGGAAATATCTAGGAGCATTACAAGCTCACAGAAAGGGACTGCCAAGTGCTGAAGCGCATAAAAAACATCTGTCCTCGGTTGCAACACTAACTACCGAGTTCAAAACTGCCTCTGAAAGCAACGTCAGCACAAGAACTGTTCATCGGGAGCTTCATGAAATGGGTTTCCATGGCTGAGCAGCCGCATACAAGCTTAAGATCACATGCGCAATGCCAAGAGTCAGCTGAATTGGTGTAAAGCTTGCCGCCATAGGACTATGGAGCAGAGGAAACGCATTCTCTGGAGTGATGAATCACGCTTCACCATCTCGGAGTCCGACAGACGAATCTGGGTTTGGCGGATGCCAGGAGAACGCTACCTGCCCCAATGCATAGTGCCAACTATAAAGTTTTGTGGAGGGGGAATAATGGTCTGGGGCTGTTTTTCATGGTTCGTGCTACGCGCCTTAGTTCCACTGAAGGGAAAACTTGACACATACAATGACATTCTAGACCTTTCTGTGCTTCCAACTTTGTGGCAACAGTTTGGGGATGGCCTATTCCTGTTTCAGAATGACAATGCCCCTGTGCACAAAGAGAGGTCCATACAGAAATGGTTTGTCGTCATTGGCGTGGAAGATCTTGACTGGCCTACACAGAGGCCTGACCACAACCCCATCAAACACTTTTTGGATGAATTGGAATGCTGACTGCGAGCCAGGCCTAATCGCCCAACATCATTGCCCGACCTCACTAATGCTCTTGTGGATGAATGGAGCAAGTCCCCGCAGCAATGTTCCAACATCTAGTGGAAAGCCTTCCCAGAGGAGTGAAGGCTGTTATAGCAGCAAAGGGGGACCAACTCCATATTAATGCCCATGACTTTGGAATGAGAAGTTTGACAAGCAGGTGTCCACATACTTTTGGTCATGTAGTGTAGAATACATCTGAATTTCACAAGCAAGTCTCGTCTTGGTGCAGTTGGGCCAAAGTCAAGGTACTGTACTGTAAAGGCATTACTTCATTGTTTGGATTCAGATGCTATGACCTCACATTAAAAGCATACTTTATGCCAATGATTGTGGCCCTTTTTATTGAGAGAGAATAAGAATCATGTGTTTGTGTTCATGAGGCACCAATCATGTTAATGCAAGGCATAAGTATGCCAAGAAGATTTCATAACAATAGACCATTATTCTTGTTAAACCATATTTGGATGTTTGCTGTTAGCCAACTAGTTGGAATAGCCTTGCTTAGAACATTTATGAAATAGCCTTACTTTTTTCTCTAACCAAAAGCTCATTGTACAGTATTTACTGAGACAATGGCATTGTATTTTCTACCTGTTTTTTAAGATTTCCACACATTACAGCACATTGCCAATTGGCCAGCTCTGCCCCTACATTGTTAATAAGCCTGCGTATTGGCAGGATCTCCTTTCTCACCTCATATGGCAGCAAGTCAACACACTTAGGTGCCAATGGCTTATTACTCTTTAAGGGTTACATGAGTATGGACTAATGGCAGCGGAGAAGCTTTCATGATCCAATCCTCAGGGGAAACACGATCCACCGCTACAACTGTCTACATGCTCTCTTGGCCTCAGTGAGACCAGGCTTCTTGCTTAGCACAGCTCAACCTGTAACATTAGACCCTTTATAACTCTAAACAAACCACATAGAGTGATGAAGAGCAGGCAAGTTTCTTTCTCTCTCTCTCTCTCACTCTCTGAAGAAAACACCATATCAATTACAGTCAGAGGCTGTACTTGTGGCATGACTGGCTCCCCGTCGTAAAAGAATACATGGCTCGGGGAGTTTTCGAGAAAGCCATTGCAATCCTCCTCCGTGCTAGTTAAATTACAGAGGAGATCGCGGCGGGGGACTCCTGCACTACTCCAAGTCGACGGCAACAATTCTCATGGTGTGTTTGTCAACATGGCTGCCTTGTGTAATTGGCATAATTGTCAGGTTAGAGCCGGGAACAAACGGGGCGTCCTCTTGGCGAGCGCAGGGCCGTGTCATTAAAGGGCCATCTTTCTGGAGGCGCTCCTGGGGACATGTGTATGAGCATTTTCGAGAGACAGCTTGCTTGATAAAATGGCTGCCTCTTATCTCTGCTATACATATGCCTTCTCCATGACAGATTCTACGCCTCGTCACTGTGCGATTTGCCCAGATACATGACAACAGAAAAAACTATGTAGTGCATACATAGCCCCATCTACCACTGTCAACATCCACATTGATGTGTGTGTGTGTGCGCGCGCACGCGCGTGTAGTCTACGCTTGTGTGTGTGTGTGTGTGTGTGTGTGTGTGTGTGTGTGTGTGTGTGTGTGTGTGTGTGTGTGTGTGTGTGTGTGTGTGTGTGTGTGTGTGTGTGTGTGTGTGTGTGTGTGTGTATGAGAGAACAAATACAGAAAGAGAGGGGGAGTTTTAATGACGTCCCTCTAAAAAAAACCTTTGTGGCTGTATTCAGTGGATAATAAAATGTGTTCTTACCCTGTCCTTCGCAGAAATTTCGACAAAATGGTCAGCACAGAGAAATTGGCAACCCAAGAACGAGACTCAATTATTGCCATAATCTGTGGTGAATACTTGATATAATAATGATATAGTATGTATAACTTCCATGATGAGGTGAGCCATGTTGGGATCTAATCATTTGTATGTTCACTGCTGGGTTGCGTAGCATGCTTATTAATCTGTCAACACTCTTAACAATGGTTGTTTATTTTCTCCAATTGCTCTTTTACTCCCAAAATGAACAAGATGGCTCTTTTGAGTTAACTTCTTAAAGTATAGGGGGCAGTATTTTCACGGCTGGATGAAAAACCTACCCAAATTTAACTGGTTACTACTCTGGCCCAGAAACTAGAATATGCATATGATTAGTAGATTTGGTAGAAAACACTCTGTAGGTTCAAAACTGTTTGAATGATGTCTGTGAGTATAACAGAACTCATATGGCAGGCAAAAACCTGACCAGGAAGTGGAAAGTCTGAGAATTGCAGTTCTTCTTTTGAATCTCTATCGAAACTACAGTGTCTGTGGGGTCACGGTGCACTTCCTAAGGCTTCCATTAGCTGTCAACAGCCTTCAGAAAGTTCTTTCAGCATTCTCCTGTCACTGGGCAGAGAATAGTAGGTCAGTCAATGAGTGGACTGCCTGAGGACAAAGGGATTGGATATGCACGATCCCACGAGCGAGCCGTTCCTTCTTTTTCTTCTTGAATGAATATGCTATTGTCCGGTTGGAATATTATCGCATTTTTACGTTAAAAATACCATAAAGATTGATTTTAAACAACGTTTGACATGCTTCTAAGAACGATAATGGAACATTTTGACTTTTCATCTCTGGTACCGCACTCGCGCGTTATGCCTTTGGATAGTGCTCTGTACGCATGAACAAAACTGAGGTATTTGGACATAAATATGGATTATTTCGAACAACAACAACATTTCTTGTGGAAGTAGCAGTCCTGGGAGTGCATTCTGACAAAGATCAGCAAAGGTAAGAGAATATTTATAATACTAATTCTGAGTTCAGGTGACCCCGAACTTGAGTGTCTGTATAGCTTGCTGTGATTTTGAGCTATGTACTCAGAATATTGAAAAAGCTATTTTAAAATCTGACACAGCGGTTGCATCCAGAAGTATCTATAATTCTTTAAATAATTGTTATATATTTTGGAAACGTTTACGATGAGTATTTTTGTAAATTGTTGTGCACATTCACCGGAGGTTTTGGTGGGAATACATTTTCTGAACATCACGCGCCAATGTAAAATGCTGTTTTTGGATATAAATATGAACTTTATTGAACAAAACATACATGTATTGTGTAACATGATGTCCTATGAGTGTCATCTGATGAAGATCGTCAAAGCTTAGTGCTTCATTTAGCTGTGTTTTGGGTTTTTGTGACATATATCCTTGCTTGGAAAATGGCTGTGTGGTTATTTTTGTCTATGTACTCTCCTAACATAATCTAATGTTTTGCTTTCGCTGTAAAGGCTTTTTGAAATCGGACAATGTGGTTACATTAAGGAGAAGTGTATCTTTAAAATGGTGTAAAATAGTCGTATGTTTGAGAAATTGAAATTATGATATTTTTGCTGTTTTGTATTTCGCGCCATGCTATTTCACTGGCTGTTGAATAGTGTGGGACGGTCACGTCCCACCTAGGCCAGAGAAGTTAAAGCTGTATAATTTGTTGGAGCAGAAAAGGAATTTACAGTGAGGGAAAAAAGTTGTTATTCTGTCTCTCACTGTTCAAATAAACCTACCATTAAAATTATAGACTGATCATTTCTTTGTCAGTGGGCAAATGTACAAAATCAGCAGGGGATCAAATACTTTTTTCCCCTCACTGTATCTATTTATTTTCAATTTGAGGTAAGCTGCAGTCATGAAAGCAAAGTCACCAACAAGGAGCAGATTATTTGAATTACTTAGCAGCTGTCGCACATGCAATTTGAGCACAGGATGTGGCAGAATACAATTCAAGTAGCAAGATAAAAACTATTTTGTTCAAATGTTCAATCTCCACACACTGAGGCCCAGGTATGGGTGTCTCAATCCAGTCTAGCCAACGCAGCACTTCCTAGACATAAACAGGTATAGGCTGCAGGGTGTAGCCTATAAAGAGCTCTTCTGAGCTACTGAAAAACCATTAAAGCTTTCATCCACCATTTTTTTTTATTTACAAAATACTTACTCCATTTAAGGAACGCTTTACATTGTGTCCCTCTATGAGGCTTGAGCCTTCAACTAAAAGATTGATCATGGGATATCCAGTGTACAGTACCAGATTGTGTTATATGACCTACAGTCATTTCACTGGAGCATGTTGACCAGCTGACAGATAGAGAACGAGCATAAAGCCAGACTAATGTTGACCAGTCGCTGATCATAAGGTCAGGTTTAGGCTACTAGCGGAATGAATAGATGAGGGAAAGTACTGAACGTCCAGTACTGGACTGTACTGCTGCAGTTCAGCCACAAAGACCAGCTCAATTGAAGCCCAAAGGATTTGGCCTTGGAAATGGAGACTGTAACTGGGATTTTTCCATCAAAACTATGTCTGAATTAGACCAATGACAGCATGTATGTGTCTCTGGGGTTTTCCTCTGCCATTTGCTTTAGTGCCTCAATTCCTCTGACGGCCTTGTTTTTGGCTCTAGTGCCATCAGATTACTGAACGGTGTCTCCAATCATTACTGCTCCCCACAGAACAACAATGGGGAGACACTGATAGGGCTTACATCCATCACAGGCTCACATTAACCAGGCTCTCTTCTTAACAAACAGGCAGCAGATCCATACTCTGATTCAGAATGCCAAGGAAATGGCTTGTGATGGGTTGGAATAAACACCTCCAGAATAGGATGTTGGACCTGGTGGACCTCCGACCACAATGCCCACCATTTTCACACAAAAGGGATGGCCCTCCCACATAGACTGTACTGGATGGAGCATTCACATACAACACCTCAGCATCTCTCCTACGCATATTGTATATGTTGCCAACCTACCAAGAACATGGATAACTCTCCCAGTGAGACCCATTGGTGAGGTTACATTCACCAACCTTACAGTTCTTCCACACCTACACACAAGCAAACAAAGTGCAATGTAATGCATAATGCTGCCCAGAAATCCTGCCAGGAATGAGGAAAAGCAAAGCCTTAGCTATATTAAGCTCTCATTCCACTTCCCATCAAAATTCCTCCTTTAATGCAGGAACAAAGTAGCTAGGCTCTGAGGGAACCTTAAAAACAGACAGCTGTCAGTCACTGCTACTCTGACTACGTATTCCCTATGTCAGAACCTGAGGAAGGGAAAATGTGCAATATTCTGATAATAATATTCTATGCACATTACTGCAACTCAGGACACTTCCCTACTGGCCAGAAGGAGGGGAAATGAGAACAGGTAAATATTGAATGGCCTTATGGCAAATAATAATAGAGATTGCAGCGAGCTGAGATATTTAGCCCTGCTAATGAAGGCCCATGTTTAGGGAGCACCCAGGCAGAAGGGAGGGAAAGGAAGAAGGTGGAGGAGAGGAGGGGGAACCTCACTGTGTTCAGACAGAAGGTATGTCCTGATAAGACCCTGTTACATAATACGGTGGTCAGTCCCAGACTCAGCCTGCCTGTCTATATGTTTGTTTAGACTGCAGCTTACTGTCCCTTATATATTCCTTTATATCCATTCACACACTCGGCATTGCCTGGACAAATGGAGATGGCTTTACACTGCGTGTGATGACTGGAGAGTGGGGGGAAATGTGTCCATCAATATTCAGTAATGTAAATCTGAGTGAATCCCCATTGACTGTTGTTACTAAACATGAGGAGGATTGTGGAACAGAGAGGTGGTCATCATCAAACTGAATGTTCATTAGGCTGCAAAAAAGAATAATGGATCTTATGGAAGTGAATACAATGTTCAGTCAAATTCATTGTCTTGTAGTCAACTTACCACTTACATGTTCAGTTAGAGTACTAGCATCCAGAAGTTGCTGTTAACAAATGCTTGTGAACCTTTTGTATATGCAGCACTTCCCCCTGATGGATATGAAATGTTAAACATGTAATTTGGATTCACACGCATTCCCTTGCCAGACCTGCTCACAGACATCAGAACTGCACTTTTTCCAGTTAGCCCAAGAAAACAAGCTGGTTGGTCTAGGAGGGAATGAATAGAAACAGGAGTCTGATTTGTCCACATAACCTTGAACCCCTAAAGCCAGCTTTCTGTGAATGTGCATAGTTCAATCAGCCTCTTTTACCATGTTAATCTGAGCCTCTCTCTGTCCGTCCGTCTGTCTGTCCGTTGCAGCGTAATAGCCTAGCTGTCTCTATTATGATCTACCATTACCACCAATCAGAATCCCAACCTGACTACCACACAATGTCAGTAAGCCATTCACTTTCCCTATAATGAAAAATGAACAAATAAAACACAATGGTTTCAGAAAATAGATTAACTATACAATTACATTGAAAATGTATCTTGTAAAATCTTAATTTTCAATTGTGCAACATATTTTTTCAGAACAGCTCCTCTTTTAAATAATTAGCTCTATAGATAAGGGATTGTGGACACATCGTCAGGCATGCTAAGGAATAAAGCTCCTGACAGGACAATGACTCAGCAGAGATGTGAAATTACAATTGGCTAGGGTAAGCAGTTTCGCTTTGATAGTGATTTGACTGGACTGACTGGTATAGGGCTAGTCATGGCTGATACATGTATAATCACAGACAAAGGTGCCCTCTCAATAAATAGCAAAACATTCTACAATCAGCATACACCCCATACATATTTTTTATTAAACAATCTATTTAGCTTGATGATGATTTTCCTGACAAAAAAATTGTCCTTACAGATGGAAAGGTTTCATTAATGCTACAGTATTTATGATGAGGAGAAGCTAATTGTGAGGCTGTGTGTGTCTGTTCTATGACAGGTTCATCATGAGAGCTGGCCTCCTGCTATTAAAAGAATCCGAGTGGAGATCTATCATTGGACGGGAGGGATGGAGCGACGGGGGTGGAGCGCTCACTGTTTCCTATCACAGCCTCAGCTGTGCACAGACACGCTCCGCCATCTTTCACCCAGCCGCACTCCTGCCCGCCAGCCCGCCCGCAGTGCCCGGCCAGGGCACGCTGCTGACAACACATCTATCTACTCCCCATAGGATCCTTCCTCTGAGGCCTGTTTAAGGGACGCAAAACCTAACAGCTTCTCTCACGTACTGTATGCACACGCACACGCAACTGAACATGAACACACACACGCACAGCGTTAACTTGTCACATAATTAAATGCTTCATTTAAAATCAGGCTTTGATGATTTCTCTAGTAACACCTTGTCATGGCGCGCGGCTAGGCTTGAGGGAGAGTGATAATTGCATCCCTGTAGAATGGCTGGTTGACTGGTAGGATATGCAGAGCAGTAGGGAATTACTACACAGCACAGGTCCACTGCTTCCTCCCTGCAAAACTCGCTGCTGCTGAAACACACTCACAAGACCCAGGGAGGGTATACATAAGGATGTAGTGTGTGTGTGTGTGTGTGTGTGTGTGTTCAAGCGAGAATTCCTGTGTGTTCCACGCATAAACACACAATTTAACAGGCTAATGTGTGAGCAGTATGTGTGACCACAGTTAAATGTGTTTCGTGATGTTTTCCTCAACTGAAAGTACCACCTCCAATATCTGAGCCTCTAGGCATGATTTCATTCCAACCTGAAGATGCTGCATTTGTCTTAGAAAGGGAAGCAAGCAATAGATGGATGCAGCAGAACTGATGGAGATTCCGGATAGTTACTGGAATTATTAATGGCATGCTATGATCCCAAAACAACCTTCAGCAAATAGTCTCCTAGCACAAGAGTATACAGCAAGCCCACCACATTCATATTGTTTTTAGACAACAAACATGGGTCAATTGAGAAACACTGAGCTGTCATTACTGCACTTCAGACTCTAATCCAATCGGGTAGCTCTCTTCCGTTTCGCTCAGAGGCGCTGCAGACATCAAATCATGTTAAACACAATCATATGTTCCAGGAATAGATTTGAGATTCATGCAGCAAACAAACTAATTCCATAAAGCCCAATTTGTTTCCTCCACAAAGGGAGCCATACACTGAAATTAATCTGAAGAATGCCTTTCCTGTAGTTAAAAAAAAATAAGCCTAATTTGAGGCTTGTATAGTTATTTGTAGTCACTCAAGGGATATGCTGTTGAGACATTAAATATATTTTACGAGCATACATGTATAACATCCATACCATTTCTGTTGCAATGGATAACATTCAGTGTACAATACAACCTAACTCTCCCTGGATTGCCTTGAAGTGATACTGGGCTAATAAAATAAATCATACTGCTTTTTCTGAGTTTCTACAAAAGGTGAAAGACAGTGAATAAATAATCAAATGCTGTACTTTACTCCAAAGTCGACAAGTCTTTGTTTAACAGGAGGTCTGTGTTTTGACTGTAATCATCTTAAACAAGTATGATGCGGCACTGAACAGCGATACTACCAGGTAATTGTAACTGCAGTGCTGTAACTAATTGTGTAAGTACATTTTTTCCTTTATGAGTACAATGGGGTTTGTTCAGTTCTTAAATTCTATATCAGATGGTTTGGAGGAAAGTGCACTGTTTGTGGTTTCTTTAGGAAACAAAGAATTTGTCCAGAAATATTTGCCTATAAAACATCTGCAGCCCTAGGTTGTATGAAAAAGTACTAGCAGTAGTAGAGTTTTTATAAAATACTGCATGTCTTTCCAAAGCTACATCTGAGGGAGAAATGTATCAAACATATTCACACACTCTTCAAGAGTATAAGTGAACACATTATTTGAATTATGTCTTTCCATCCATATACAGTGCCTTCAGAAAGTATTCATACCCCTTGACTTATTCCACATTTTGTTATGTTGCAGCCTGAATTCAAAATGAATTAAATAGATATTTTTACACACAATACCCCATCGTGACAAATTGAAAACATGTTTTTAGCCATTTTTGCAAATGTATTGAAAATGAAATACAGAAATTTACATAAGTATTCACACCCCTGATTTAATACTTCGTAGAAGCACCTTTGGCAGTGATTACAGCTGTGAGTATTTCTGGGTAAGTCTCTAAGAGCTTATCTGGATTGTGCAACATTTACCCATTATTATTTTCTAAATTCTTCAAGTTCTGTCAAATTGGGTGTTGATCATTGCTAGACAACCATTTTCTGGTCTTGTCTTCGATTTTCAAGTAGATTTAAGTTTAAATTCCAACTCAGCCACTCAGGAACATTGTGTCGATTTGGCCTTGTGTTTTAGGTAATTGTGCTTGAGCGGTTTCCTTCTTCTCCGGAAACTGAGTTAGGAAGGACGCCTGTATCTTTGTAGTGACTGGGTGTACTATAGATACACTATCCAAAGTGTAATTAATAACTTCACCATGCTCAAAGGGATATTCAACATCTGCATTTTGTAAATTTTTACCAATACTGTAGGTGTCCTTCTTTGCAAGACATTGGAAACCCTCCCTGGTCTTTCTGGTTGAATCTGTGTTTCAAATCCACTGAATACTTTATATCCTTTTAGGTTCAACGTATATCTAGAACCTAAAAGGATTCTTTGGCTGTCCCCATAGGGGAACTTTTGAAGAACCCTTTTTAGTTCCAGGCAAAACCCTTTTGATTCCAGGTAGAACCCTATTGTCTTCAATGTAGAACCCTTTCTCTACCTGGAACCAAAAAGGGTTCTACCTATAACAAAAAAAGGTTCTCCTATGGGGACAGCCAAAGAACCCATTTGGAACCCTTTTTTCTAATAGTGTTCCCTGTTTAATTTCTATAGGAGATGCTAATGATATAAATAATAGAGACAATAGCCCAGTGTTTTTACTTGAGATTGCTCAAGCTTGGCAAAAAAACAAATCCCTCATGTATAAATTATAATAATCTCAGAACCAGAGAACCAAGAAACAACATTTTCCACTGTTAGATCAAAGACTAGAGCATCATATGATCAATGCCCATGAAATGTGTCAAAGATCAAAACAGAGTTCTCATCCCTGCATTGCCCATTGAGATGGTATCGTATCCCAAAGGTACTTTGCTGCAGATCATCAGTCTGATCATCGTCTATGTTATACTGTAGCACACAGGTTGACCACTAAGACAATGCATGTTGCTTTAACGGTACGTAATGGTACCAATTTAGAGGCCAGTAAGGTTTGGGGATTATATTCTGCAAAATATGCAATTTCATGTAACTTGATATTGCAAAAAAAATCCAACAGGAAAGCAAGCAATAAAGCAAATAATCAATCCCACAAATGCAAATACAGCTCACAAATGAATTAATTTCTTCATCTCAGACACACAGAGTCCATAAAACGACATGCCCCCCACCATACGAGCGTCAGATGCAAAGTGAACACATCCTTCTCTCGATGTCTCTCACACTCAGCAACAAAAATACAGCCCCCCCTCTGTTTGTGTCTGGGAGGCTCTCCCCAGCCGTCTGTGGTTAGGGCTCTCACACGGAACATGTGTCTCTCTCATCACAGCAGTGGATCTGCTGAAACATTTCATTTACTAAAGGTAGCCGAGCACAGATGATAGCCATTTGTTCTGTGAGCACTGATGGTGTCTCATCTGCTCCTCTATTAACTTTAGTGTGGAGCACAGATATAGCAGATTTAGTCATCGCAGCATAGATATGCTATAAATTAGCTTTCAAGTGTGCAGGAATGTATGAACACATGAACGCATGAAGGTTCTCTCTCTCTCTGTGTGTGTGTGTGTGTGTGTGTGTGTGTGTGTGTGTGTGTGTGTGTGTGTGTGTGTGTGTGTGTGTGTGTGTGTGTGTGTGTGTGTGTGTGTGTGTGAGAGCAGATAAAGCTTGGTTGGGTATGCGTGTGTGTATATGTAAGAATGTGTGTGTGTGTGTGTGTGTGTTCCCAGCAATCATAAAGTATATGTATAACAATACATATATTGTATTGTACGTCTAGTAGATGACAGAGTGGACTCCATGGCTTTGATAATAATTGAGAACAGTTCGGGCAGATTCCTTCTCAGTCGCCCTAAAGTCACACATGAAAGGCATTAATACAGCCACCAGTGCAGAGGAAACAGGACTGAACCATGCAGAGCTCCACTCCCCTCCAACTATTGATAAAAACAAATCTTGAAGAAGACAGCGGCTGATTTGTAACTTTGTGACAGATCCCTTCAAGCAAGTAAAGCAGTCATGCCAGCTTTTCTGAAATAAAAAAATATATTTGTTCACTGCTGCAAATATCAATTAAACAGTCAGCAAATTGTGCCTAATATAGAGTTCAAATAAAATTCTAAAACACAAGTTCTCTTGAAGCAGCAGAGGAGCAATTTCTTTTAATTTATCTGATGCTTCTGTTCCCTGTATTGGTGTCTGGGAGCTCTGAAAATGAGCAAAGAGCTTTTTTCATATCTGGGATGAAGTACATTTTTCTGCCCAAATTGGTCTCCTCCTGTAAGAGGGTGATCATAAGCACATCCTGGGACTTTGAGCGAGGGGCTGTGCTGACGCTGCTGTTGTTCAGGAGGCTGGGCCGGGCTGGGCTGCAGCAGCCGGGGAGCCAGGCAGACAAGGACCTGCGCTCAGCACACGGAGCGCTCTCATCCTGAAACAAGAATAGCCCAGGGGAACCAAGACATCAACACCCCCCAAAAACGACTTCAAAACAAAAACAAAACAACAACCCAAAAAGCCTCTCGAGCCAGCACTGGGTGATTGCCAGCTGCACTCTAGATTACCAGGCTCTGCGAGAGCCTTTTTGCAATCTCTCTGAGATGTAGAATCTTTAGCTCCTTACATTAATCAGTTCAGCTGGGAAGGGATGGATGGCGACATGCAAACCCCTCAGCACGACGGGGAGGGAACACATAATCAGCAATCAGATATTCTATGTAGCCATAGGGGGCAGGGTGAGGGCTCATCTCAGAAAGGTCAAGGGCTTCTCTACTGCCAGCCTACCACCACCCTCACTCCCTCTCACTGAGACCTGACACACCCACACAATGTCTCTGTCAGATTCCTCCTGTGTTGGCCCCACTGCTCCACTCACTGTGGAGCAAATACACTGGAATGTTTGATGTCATTTTAAGTGAACCAAAACAATCTGTAGGGTCAAAGGATCTATGAAATTGACATCACACTGGTTTGAATACATTTGGGCTTATTTACAAATTGAAAAAAAGTTGTCAATAAATGATTGGCTCTGATAAAGAGGTATTTTTTTCAATAGCATTATGCTCCTGAATATGCTATGTCCTTTGTTTTCAAACTAAGTTCATTGCACTGCATAACATCATTTAATTCCTTTCATCTTGTAATTAGTACGGAAGCAGCATTTATTTTATTTCTAACAAATATATGTGCATAAAAATCTAATCTAAGTGGCCTGTTAAAACAAGGCTGTTTCCCTTTGTTATTTATGACGATCATAATAAGATGCATGGAGAAGTAGTTCCTAAAGCCTGTAACCTTGAGAGATAGTTTCAGTCTGGGGCCTGCATGGGGCTCTATGAGGCATTCCTCCCTCCATTCTGCTGTGTTGTGGCAACACTAACCAGAGTCAGGATAGAGGCTCTCGGATGGGGAGGGGCCAGAGGTCACCGTTTTCCATTACCTACAGCGCCTCATAGTGCTGTAGGTACTACTCCACCTGAGGTTGGTTGTGTTTCTCTATAGGCTTAAGGACATGCAGGTGCCTGGTCTAAATGATGCCATCCCACAAGTAGCCCCCTGAAGGCAGGGACATTTAATCAATCTGCTTACACTGTTCCCTGCCTTTTGTACTCACGTTGTGTCACGGTGAGTCTTGAGACGATCTTTGTTAAATGTGGCTTTTCCCCTGCCTGTTCCCTGATTTAATCAAAATTCCAGCTACTACTCATTCATCAGCCCCCATTCCTTCCCTGGATCCATTTATGAGCTATAGCAGTTCTCCATGGAGACCAGATGCATACCCCAGCATGACCCATCTTTAACCTCTGACATTAGGTACCCCTGTCCCACTTACCATGTTAATCTACTGTAGCTAGCTATAACATGCATGTAACATAATATAACATAACAGTGCTGAGTAGAACAGGGAGAGGGTGGTGTCAGCTTTATTCAGAAAGGGACTTGCTTATATCACTCTGAGGTCAATTACAGCCAACCCTTGAGATCGGAGATGTCAGGGTAAAACAGCACACAAACAATGCTCCTCTTCTCTTCCAGCCGGCCACTTCACACTGACATTTGAAGTCGGAAGTTTACATACACTTAGGTTGGAGTCATTAAAACTCTGTTTGGCAAGTCGGTTAGGACATCTACTTTGTGCATGACACAAGTCATTTTTCCAACAATTGTTTACAGACAGATTATTTCACTTATAATTCACTGTATCACAATTCCAGTGGGTCAGAAGTTTACATACACTAAGTTGACTGTGACTTTAAACAGCTTGGAAAATTCCAGAAAATTGGCTTTAGAAGCTTCTGATAGGCTAATTGACACAATTTGAGTCAATTGGAGGTGTACCAGTGGATGTACTTCAAGGCCTACCTTCAAACTCAGTGCCTCTTTGCTTGACTTCATGGGAAAATAAAAAAAATCAGCCAAGACCTCAGAAAAAAGATTGTAGACCTCCACAAGTCTGGTTCATCCTTGGGAGCAATTTCCAAAGACCTGAAGGTACCACGTTCATCTGTACAAACAATAAAAAGCAAGTTTAAACACCATGGGACCACGCAGCCGTTATACCGCTCAGGAAGGAGAAGTGTTCTGTCTCCTAGAGATGAACGTACTTTGGTGTGAGAAGTGCAAATCAATCCCAGAACAACAGCAAAGGACCTTGTGAAGATGCTGCAGGAAACAGCTACAAAAGTATCTATATCCAAAGTAAAACAAGTCCTATATGGACATAACCTGAAAGGCCACTCAGCAAGAAAGAAGCCACTGCTCCAAAACTGCCATAAAAAATCCAGACTACGGTTTGCAACTGCACATGGGGACAAAGATTGTACTTTTTGGAGAAATGTCCTCTGGTCTGATGAAACAAAAATAGAACTGTTTGGCCATAATTACCATCGTTATGTTTGGAGGAAAAAGGGGGAGGCTTGCAAGCCGAAGAACACCATCCCAACCATGAAGCACGGGGGTGGCAGCATCATGTTGTGGGGGTGCTTTGCTGCAGGAGGGAAAATTATGTGGATATATTGAAGCAACATCTCAAGACATCAATCAGGAAGTTAAAGCTTGGTCGCAAATGGGTCTTCTAAATGAACAATGACCCCAAGCATACTTCCAAAGTTGTGGCAAAACGGCTTAAGGACAACAAAGTCAAGGTATTGGAGTGGCCATCACAAAGCCCTGACCTCAATCCCATAGAAAATATGTTGTCAGAACTGAAAAAGCGTGTGCGAGCAAGGAGGCCTACAAACCTGACTCAGTTACACCAGCTCTGTCAGGAGGAATGGGTCAAAATTCACCCAACTTATTGTGGGAAGCTTGTGGAAGGCTACCCAAAACGTTTGACCCAAGTTAAACAATTTAAAGGCAATGCTACCAAATACTAATTGAGAGTATGTAAACTTCTGACCCACTGGGAATGTGATGAAAGAAATACAAGCTGAAATAAATCATTCTCTCTACTATTATTCTGATATTTCACATTCTAAAAATATAGTGGTGACCTAAGACAGGGAATTAACTGACCTTAGACAGAGAATTTTTACTAGGATTAAATGTCAGGAATTGTGAAAAACTGAGTTTAAATGTATTTGGCTAAGGTGTATGTAAACTTCAGACTTCAACTGTGCCTAGCACGCAAATTTGATTACAGCTGAGAACTGAGCAGCTTGGCTTTTCAGAGAAAAGCAGGTCAACTGCGGGATGCTGTGAGATGATGACACCAACCTGATAGAGTCGGAGATAAGATATCTGACATGGAGGTGGAGAGACTAGAGGTCTGTCTCTTTAATGGGCTTTATTTACTGCAGCATTAGAGAGGAGCACAAAGGTAGCTAACAGGAGAAACAGCCAGACTGAACAGAGCAGGAGGCTCTGGGGAGAGATGCATTAACTGTCTGGAGTTCCTCACCTATATGTCTCAATCATTCCCTCATCTCTCCATCTCCCTCCCCCTTCTCTCTCAGAGCACCGCTGATGCCAACACCTCTCTCCTTATGTGTCTTTATTCCTCAGCATTTGAGTCAGACAAAACGCAAAATCAATAATGCTTTTTCTCCCCCCCTCATTTCCTCTTTGATGCTACTTCAAAAGGCCAGTGGACAGCCCTCGAGAGACCTGCGGAGAAAAAAGGCAATGCTACAAGACACGCACAGAATAAAAGTACTCAGAAAACCTTTCCCTTCTTCAATCCGCTAAACCGCTGTTAACTTCTTGGCCCCGGCATAAAGAGCTTGGGAGGGCACTGCAGGTGCAGGAGAGTGCCAGCAAAAATGCACAGAGAAACACACCATGGATATAATATCAGATCGATAACATATAGAACATAAAATGACATTGTGTTGAAATTGTATCCATTGTGAAAGTGTAGGCATATCATGGAAATAGTGTAATGCACAGCCAGACAATAGGGCAAGGGATACTGAGACCACAGATAAACACTGATGCTGCATACAAAGCTGTCCCTTTCCAAAGGCCCTTTGAAGACAGACAGTAACAGCACGATAATCCCCTCTCTACTCTTAGTGCACAATCCACTGGGTACTCTCAATACACTCCTCTAATCTCTCTCCCTTCCTTCCTCCCTCTCTATCTGTCCCTCTCTCTCCGTATTTCCCTACCTATCTCTGCCTTTCTCTCTCAAAGATGAAAAACAATTGTTCATCTACATTTCTGTGTAAAATAATACATTTCTCTTCCGTATTTGAATGTTGCGGTGGAGTGATTTGGTCGGTGCAGCAGGACCTGGTGGACCTGTGCTGAGTGTGTTATGAGGTACGCTGAGGGAGGGAGTATTATAGCACTATTGTATAGTAGGCACTAATAAATGCTGTAGGATGGGAAGACACTTCAAAGCATCCATATGAGTGTGCACTTATAAACAGAATGAGAGTTAAAGCAGGAAATGAGCCACAACTAAGACAGGAGAGTGTGAACCGATACAACCTCAAGTCAGTGAGTGTGAGGTGTGACTGGCACCCAGTCGCTTTGCCAAGCTGTCAGGCATCCGCAAGTGCTAGAGTGGAGGCCTGGGCATATCAGTGCACAGTATAGCCATAGCCACAGCCATAGAAGGCAGGGTACAGGGTAGGAGCATCGGTGCTGGGTTCTGCCCTGGCTGTGTCAGGCTCAGTCTCCTTCCTGCAGTCTCCTCTCTCACTCCAGACTACACGTCCCTGTCCTCGGAGCCTCTCTGGAGCTAAATCAAAAATCCATGCTCTCAATGGGCAGTCAATATTTCATTAACCAGTCCGTCTACACGCAGCCAGGACGTGTCACACAGCACGCTCCAGACAGCGCCACAACTCACACATTAATAACCTGTGGAAATGCAACCTTAACAAAGGCACTGTGCAGGGAGAGATCTGAGCATACATGGCTCCAAAACACACCACATCTCTGTCAAAGAGACGGCTGTTAGCATTACTAATAATTGTGGTTGGATGGCCTCTGAGAATATGAAATCGAACTAAAATATTTGCATAAACAAATAGCCAATTTAATAGGATAAGATACAAAATTATGCGGAAATTATTATTTTGATTTAGAAAATGTTTAGGATTTGACTTATTGTGGTGAGACTATTCAGACAAAATTATGTTCATTTTTGTTGATCTGATATGAATACAAAACGGGACCTTGTAACAAACATCCTTACCTGGTAACTCTTATATGTAATCCTCGCTGGTGGGCTAAAATTTGCCTTCCCCTTAATCTGTGGTGATTTTTTCCTGGCTTTCAGTGTCCTCAGTCCCTAACTGGATAATAGCCAATCTTGTTAACCTCTGCTGTGATGTGGGAAGCCCTGCAGCACGCAGGCGCTAGTCAAGAGCACTTCACCCGCTTGCTGATAGGAAGAGACAAAGAGCACCAAACCTACAGCAAATATTTACTGCCTTGTTAACGTACCCTTAAACCACCCATCACATGGAATTTAGCTGTATGTTGTCTCCATCCCCTGAACATTATTTACAATCTAGTAAACACTTGTGGTAAATGGCATAGTTATGCGCTGCCTGTATGCAACACAACAGCTTGGTATTGGAACGATCCGTTTGGAGTGGTTTCAAAAAGCACTGCTACGTCCCTCTACATTAATGCTCTTGATGAAGGGTTAATTATAATGTAGATGAAATACACTTATTTTTTTCTGTCTTTTGGTACATCAAATGTCTTTCTTTAATTATGTAATTCATATTTGGAATTTTCATCTTAATTGTGCTGAGTAGGCTAGCTAATTTGCATGGGGTAATGAGAGGGATGTTTCCATTACAGGTAATTAGGTACTTGAGAGGCAGTGGTGTGTGTGTGTGTGTGTGTGTGTGTGTGTGTGTGTGTGTGTGTGTGTGTGTGTGTGTGTGTGTGTGTGTGTGTGTGTGTGTGTGTGTGTGTGTGTGTGGTGTGTGTGTGTGTGTGTGTGTGAGTGAGTGAGTGAGTGAGTGAGTGAGTGAGTGAGTGAGTGAGTGAGTGAGTGAGTGAGTGAGTGAGTGAGTGAGTGAGTGAGTGAGTGAGTGAGTGAGTGAGTGAGTGAGTGAGTGAGTGAGTGAGTGAGTGAGTGAGTGAGTGAGTGAGTGAGTGAGTGAGTGAGTGAGCGAGCGAATCTCTGTTGGAAGGTAGCGACATGTAAAACACATTCATCTCTTGTATAATAAATATCAATACACAACTCCTCTATCTTAGCCATCAAACAGAAATCTGTTTGGAAAGGATTCAAATCCTCGAAAAATCGATTCCAGCTCATTTATGTATTGTGATGAGATAAATTGAAATGAATAATGACACTATTGGTGTATGGATTCAATGCAGGCCTGCCTTTATACAGTAATGAATACATATTGACTCAATGCAGACCTGCCCTTAAAAAGTAATAAATACATATTGACTCAATGCAGACCTGCCCTTATAAAGTAATTCATACATATTGACTCAATGCAGACCTGCCCTTATGAAGTAATACATACATATTGACTCAATGCAGACCTTCCCTTATAAAGTAATACATACACATTGACTCAATGCAGACCTGCCCTTATAAATTAATACATACATATTGACTCAATGCAGACCTGCCCTTATGAAGTAATACATACATATTGACTCAATGCAGATGTGCCCTTATACAGTAATAAATACATATTGACTCAATGCAGACCTGCCCTTATACAGTAATACATACATATTGACTCAATGCAGACCTGCCCTTATACAGTAATAAATACGTCTTGAATAATAACAGAAGTTGCATCTAAAAACAGAAAAGGGAAAAAAATATATTGGACTTTGGACAGTCACACCCATAAATAAATATTAATTTCCCCATTTTCTATACTCAAGATAAAAGTCTATAAAAAAGGGCATTGGGTCAGAGTGCTGATTTTTCATACTTGCCTCAGGGTCACATGTCACTCTCCCATAACTTCACACAATTCTCACACATCGCTGTCAACTATGTAATCTCACTTTATCACAGGATTCTCACAAATTGTGATCAAGTGCATATTCAAATAATTGTCACACAATTCTCCCTCCCTGTACAGAGGTGGTCAAGATCATATTCTCAGAATTCTCAAGTCTCAGTGTATTGTACATCATCTAAATGTATACATGTCTATAAATATGAAATAAGAACGTGGTGGAAAATGCACAAACATGTTTCCACACACTGTATGTATTAGACATGCACTGAGTGGTAAGGATATAGCAATGCAGACAGTGAGTCAGAAGGGCAAAGAACAGAGGCATCAGAAGCACTACTAATGTTAGGATCCAATTGCTTTTTTCCTTTCCTGCAACTTCCCATCTAATATACAGTGACAGCTGCCTGTGCTTCATGTGACTATTTTCTGTGTGTGTGTGTGTGTGTGTGTGTGTGTGTGTGTGTGTGTGTGTGTGTGTGTGTGTGTGTGTGTGTGTGTGTGTGTGTGTGTGTGTGTGTGTGTGTGTGTGTGTGTGTGTGTGTGTGTGTGTGTGTGTGTGTGTGTGTGTGTGTGTGTGTGTGTGTGCAGTGTGTGTGTGACTGTATGATAGGGGGTGGGGAGGGGTATGACTGGGATTATGCATGCAGGATCATGACACTGAGACTGGGAGGAGGACCCAGCCTTGCTCCCATGGCCATGCATGTATACCCTACTACCCAACAAATAGGTCAGTGGAACACAACACACAGACACACACCAGTATCAACTCAAAGAATCCCAGTCTGCCAGTGTCACCTCGTCTGCGACCCACATTCAACACTGCCAGTCTACCACGCAATTCAACCCTCCGAACAGACAGACACGTCCTCTGGACTAGAACAACCAGATTAAGAGCCAAGGAGAAGGAACTGCGACAGAAACACCTGAACCCCCTCGTCCTCCGTCCCTCGTCAGCCCAGGACTCCCTGTCCTCTCACCTCGTCCACTCCCCCATGTCTAACCCCCAAAACTTGAAACTGTTTCAAGAGCTTGAGGGCTGTATTTCACATCAAACAGAGACCATTATGAGCACACTGGCTGTTATTTCTTAAACACACACACCAGCACTGAAAGTAACAATCCTATTCACTTTAGAGAAACATCCAAACATCCCATTACACACGTCTTATCATCCATTTAGAATTTCAAACTTAATTTCCTTCCAGAATAGGAAATAAAGAATAGCTGCTCATGGAGGAAAATATATATTTCAACATCTTAATTCCCTGGTAATAAACACATACAGACGCAGTTACTCTCTACCTCTCACTCCCTCTCTCCCTCTCTCTCTCCCTCCCACTCTCTTACACTCTTTTCTTACAAGCGGCTGAAATTGAGTTGGCAGGCAGTGAATAGAGAGAAGCTTCACTTCCCTATGTGTTACTCTGGCTGCCTACTGCACCGTGGAAACAGCATGCATGCATTCTGCTCTTACCTTTCATAGCTGAAATCACAAAATACATCATTAAGCTCCGAGTCCATAAGAGAGCACTATCACCAGCTCAAAGCCCTCCACTGCTGTCTCAGCAGCAGCTGGCCAGCACAGCTCTGTCTCTCTGCCTCCGAGCATGACCACACGAGAATCCATGTGACTGTGACATCAGTGCAAATGTCTGCCTGCTCCCCGCCCCCTGCCTTTGATTGGCACAGCAGGCAGCCAGTGGGGGCGCTGACAGCTCAGGCAGGGAACCTGGCCCCTTTCCCACTGATTGCAGTACTGAGGCTTGTCTGAGGGCTCGATAGGCATAGCACACTCTTACTATCTTGTCTTGCTTATCTTTTAGTGCCAGGATAAAGTCATAACAGTAGCACTGCCAGACATTTTTTCCATTCCCTTTTTCTCTGCTTTCAAAATAGGAAAACAGAAGGAGAAAATAGGAAAACAGAAGGAGAAAGAGAGACTGGAATAGAGAGAAAAGGGAAGAGAAATACAAGTAGATGAATACGTTCAATAAGAGAATGAGGGAAGGAGATCATGTAAAAACAGAGAGCAAAAGGGAGAGAATATAGAGAGAGGCTGTCTAATTCCCTGTGGCTCAGTGATAGCAAAAGCCGTCTCCTCCTCTCCTCTCTGAGTGTGTAGATAGATATTACTACTCAGTCTGCCTCCAGAGCAGCGGTGGAGCCCAGACAAACGAGTGGAGGTTCAGCCCCTTCCCCTGACCTCTCCACAGGACTCACACACCTCTCTCCTCCTCTCCCCCTCTCGCTAGGCTCAAACACACAGGCTCTGGCAGGTGAGGAAGGAGAGATAGTGACGAAAGGGTTTGGCTGATCCCCTCCACCCCACAGTGACTGGCGGATGAGTTTCTCTATCGTTTTCTACCACCCTCTCTCTCGTTCTCTCTCCCTCTCTCTCTCTCCCTCCCTCACTTACTCACTCCTCACTCTCTCCCTCACTCCTCTCTCTCTCTCCATCCCTCATATAATAATCTGTTCAGACCCTTACCAGCTGGCACTTTCTGATACAATATTCTGGTTTTAGTGCAATCCGGCTCTGGCCAATAACCGGGTTTCATTTAGAATGTCCATAAATAAGCTGGTGTTCATATCATCCCTTCTCAAGATAAATCAAAAGCTTGGTACTATAAGGTTCTATCTATATTTTTTGTCAAAATTGTTCTGTTCAACATTCTCTACCTACTGTATATAGTACTCTAAATACCCCAATTCATGTTGTTAAGTTCAAAAGAATACAATAATAAAATTGCTGACACCATTCAAACCACTGAGAGTTCAGAAATGTAAAGCCAATTATCTCAGAATAATCTTTTTTGGTGATAAAACCTTATAGTCCCAAGCTCTCGAAATGCTAAATATTTCATTGCATTATTTATTTCATGGCAATATCTTTCAGACATATTTTCATGTTAAACGTTTAGAATTATTCAGTTTTACCAAATTAATTTGCTATTTTTGACATGTCCAGTCAACGTTGATTTTGACATTATTATCTAACATTGATTTGGCAAATATAATGTTCCATATTTACTTGCCTGACTACCCAGACCCCTTGATCTGGCCAAACACTACACCACACCCACTGACGTTAGTTTCTTCTCCGCAATGATTCTGGATCTGAGGACCTCCCCAATCCCTTCACTGAATGCAAACATATTCGGGGCCGTCTGATTGGTCCAGAAACCAATGGGTTGGGTCTGAGCCAGAACACACGTGGGTAAAGCAGCGGTTTGAAAATTCTTCATTGGATTTGATACACTGATTAGTTAGAGACGATCCAATCGCTGATGACTTTGTTTGGTACAACGCCCCTGGTGCACCTCGTCACCACAAACAACTTCAATGATGGCAGTCTCAGACTAAAGTATGTAGCGAACGACAGAGCAGCGGATGTCATCAGGCTACCATATTCCACCATGTGTACACGTCTACAGCCAACTTGTCATTTTGGGACTGCTGCAGGAAGGGTATACTATGTATATAGTAGGAATCACGACCTATGATACATGAAGTATGCAAATGAACCTCCTGCCCATGACGCCATAAATCTAGAAAATGAACGTGTTTCATTACAACCTCTACAGGATCCATTTGAGGCACAATTAACACATTATCTCATGTAATGTCAGAACCGAACGGTCACTGCACAAAACATCATTCAGATGCAGATATCCTCAAACGAAGCATGTCATGGTTACAAACGAGTGAAAACAATGTGGTGGTAAACACATTTCAATCCCCTGTCACACTGAAACCTAGTGTTTGTTTCTCATGCTGGGTTTCTAACCACAAGACACTGTGTTGCTCTCTACATGAGTCACGCAGGGCCAAGTTAAACTGTCACTTTCAGCACAGACAACAATGTGGTGTGGTTGCCTTGGCCATGTGCTGCTACTTGCTACAGTATCAGTCAGTCTTAAACCATGGGCCATCTCACTGCTGTTGCTGTGAGTTCCTTGTTTATAAAACCGCATGGCTTTGGCCCCTGGGCGGCCGGGCCCCACTGTGACCTCACACACACCCACTCTCTCCTGGCTGCACTCTGATCTGCACTCTCTTCCCAAATGTTCAGATGACTGCAGATAACAACAGTTTAGCTTAAAGGAAAGGAACATCTACACTACAGTGTCTGTGTGTGAAAGAGAGAGTGGAATGGATAGAGGGGCGAGCGCATGCAACTGCTTGAGTTTGTTTGTGTGGATTGTGTCTGTTCACTGTATGTGAATATGTATGAGTTTTGTAAAACCTTGGTTGAGGACATTGTGTGAAAGCATCACTGACACAGTAAGGACAGACAAGACATACAAGCCACAATGTATCCTGAGAGTGACATATAAACTCAGCAAAAAAAGATACGTCCCTTTTTCAGAACCACGTCTTTCAAAGATAATTCGTAAAAATACAAATAACATCACAAATATTCATTGTAAAGGGTTTAAACACTGTTTCCCATGCTTGTTCAATGAACCAGAAACAATTATTTAACATGCACCTGTGGAACAGTCGTTAAGACACTAACAGCTTACAGATGTTAGGCAATTAAGGCCACAGTTATGAAAACTTAGGACACTAAAGAGGCCTTTCTACTGACTCTGAAAAACACCAAAAGAAAGATGCCCAGGGTCCCTGCTCATCTGCGTGAACATACCTTAGGCAAGCTGCAAAGAGGAATGAGGACTGCAGATGTTGCCAAGGCAATAAATTGCAATGTCCACACTGTGAGATGCCTAAGACTAGAGGTCGGCCGATTAATCGGAATGGCCGATTAATTGGGGCCGATTTCAAGTTTTCAAAACAATCGGTAATTGGTGTTTTTGGCCACCGATTAGCCGATTTCCCTTTTTTATATAAATATTTTTTAACTAGGCAAGTCAGTTAATAACCTGTTGGGGATAGGGGGCAGTATTTGCACGGCCGGATAAAAAACGCACCCGATTTAATCTGGTTACTACTCCTGCCCAGTAACTAGAATATCCTCTTGACGTTACCCTAGGATAGGGGGCGCCACAGCGCATTTTGGAAAAAATTCGTGCCCATTTTCAACGGCCTACTAATCAGACTCAGAAGCTAGGATATGCATATAATTAATACCTGTGGATAGAAAACACCCTAAAGTTTCTAAAACTGTTTGAATGGTGTCTGTGAGTATAACAGAACTCATATGGCAGTCAAAACCCCGAGACCGATTGAACCAGGAAGTGGAATTCTGAATTGTGGACTCAACTTCACGTCGTCGCCTATAATTCACACCATGAGATATCGTTTATTGAGCACTTCCTATTGCTTCCACAAGATGTCGCCAGTCTTTACAAAGTGTTTTGATCCTTCCACTGTCGAAACTCAGTGAATGAGACGCGTTGGAAATTGGTCACAGCGGGAGGGCCATCACCATTATGACGCCGGCGGCCCTGTCTACCCCCACCTTTGGAAACGTTTTGAAACACATTGAAATCGTCCCCCTCGAATCTTATTGGCTCTCTTGTTGAAACAGGCTCTGAAGATTTATGTTATACAACGTTTGACATGTTTGAACGAACCTAAATGTGAAAAAAAGTACTATTTCGAAACCACTGTGGCGCGCAAGGCAGATTAGTTGGATATGCCCTTCGGACGCACTAACATCAGCAAGCTAATTGAACATAAAGGATGGACTTTTTCAACCGAAAATACATCTGTTGTGGACCTGGGATTCCTGGAAGTGCTTTCTGATGAAGACAACTAAAGGTAAGGGATTATTGACAATATTATACAACATTAGATGTGAAATGCGATTGTTCCAAGATGGCGCCGAGCTGTATTTAATTGCTCATTTTCTGAGTATCGCATCCCCTTTTATCGCTAAGTGTGATTACCCAGTAAAGTTATTTTAAAATCTGGTATGACAGGTGCTTTCAAGAGATATTCATCTATAAATCTTAGAATGACAATATTACATTTTAAAAATGTTTTCAAATAGTAATTCAGTAAAATGTAGCACTGTTTCCCTGGATGCATTTGACGGGAAAATAGTTAGTCAACGTCAGACGCCGATGTAAAATGCTGTTTTCATATATAAATATGAACTTTATTGAACAAAAGAATGCATGCATTGTGTAACATGATGTCCTAGGTGTGTCATCTGATGAAGTTTGTAAAAGGTTAGTGCTGCATTTAGCTGTTTTTTGGTTATTTGTGATGCATGTGTTTGGTCGGAAAATGGCTATGTTGCTGCATTTTACGATGGACTCCTCTAACATAATCTAATGATTTGCTTTTCCTGTTAAACCTTTTTGAAATCGGACGACGTGGGTCGATTCAGGAGAGGTGTATCTATAAAACGAAAAAAAAAAAAAAATAATCCTTTTTTTCCAAATTATTAAATTTTGTTATGCTAATGGCGATATGATTTTTCGCTGGATTTTGATCCCGCTGACGGGATGAGACGCTGAAGAGGATATGCACTCTAAAGTTTCTAAAACTGTTTGAATGGTGTCTGTGAGTATAACAGAACTCATATAGCAGTCAAAACCCTGAGACAAATCCTAACAGGAAGTGGAAATCTGATTTGTGGAATCACTTTCAAGCCTTTGCCATTGAAACACACAGGGACTTATTAATCATTTAGCACTTCCTAAGGCTTCCACTAGATGTCAACAGTCTTTACAAAGTGGTTTGAGTCTTCTATGGTAGAAACTGACCCAAAGAGAGGCTTGGGAAGTTGGTCACAGGGGGAGGGCCATTACTACTGTGACGCGGGCGCCCATGGGAACCCTTTTGTTCCAAAACGTTTAGTAAGACAATGCAATCGTCCGCCTTGAATATTATTGAAGCTCTGGTTGAAAAAGGCCCTAAAGATTTATGTTATACAACGTTTGACA
Source organism: Salmo salar (assembly GCF_965601325.2). Taxonomy (NCBI): domain Eukaryota; kingdom Metazoa; phylum Chordata; class Actinopteri; order Salmoniformes; family Salmonidae; genus Salmo; species Salmo salar. Next base: position 29,704,331 of record NC_138306.1, on the reverse strand, counting down.
TGTTTGAACGAACTTAAATATATATTTTTTGCACATTCGTGACGACAAGTCCCGCGCGCTTCAGTACATTATTAGTAGCCTTCGAAATGCGCTAACAAGAAGGAACTATTGAGACATAAATTATTAACTTTTCGAACAAAACTACATTTGTTGTGGACCTGGGATTCCTGGAAGTGCCTTTTGATGAAGATAATCAAAGGTAAGGGAATATTTACAATAGTATATTTGATTGTAGATGGTTCCAAGATGGCGCTAACATGTATCGCCTAGCCTATTTTTCTGAGCATACCACGTCGTTTATTGCAAAGTGTGATTTCCCAGTAAAGTTATTTTGAAATCTGGCAATGCGGTTGCATTCACGAGATGTTAATCTATAATTCTTTGAATGACAATATTACATTTTAACAATGTTTTCGAATAGTAATTTTGTAAATTGTAGCGCTGATTCACCGAAGCATTTGAGGGAAAATATTTTCTGAACGTCACGCTCCGATGTAAAATGCTGTTTTTATATATAAATATGAACTTTATCGAACAAAAAATGCATGTATTGTGTAACATGATGTCCTAGGAGTGTCATCTGATGAAGATTGTCAAAGGTTAGTGCTGCATTTAGCTGTGTTTTGGGTATTTGTGATGCATGCTAGTTGCTTTGAAAATGGCAGTGTGATTTTTTTTGGCAGGGTACTCTCCTAACATAATCTAATGTTTTGCTTTTGCTGTACAGCCTTTTTGAAATCGGACAACGTGGTTCGATTCAGGAGAGGTGTATCTATAAAATGGTGTAAAATAGTCATATGTTTGAGAAATTGAAGTTATAGCATTTATGAGGTTTTGTATTTCGCGCGACGCGATTCCACTGGCTGTTGTTCCCAGACAGGTTATGAACACATTCTTATTTTCAATGACGGCCTAGGAACGGTGGGTTAACTGCCTTGTTCAGGGGCAGAATGACAGATTTTTACCCTGTCAGCTGGGGGATATAACCTTACGGTTAACTAGTCCAACGCTCTAACCACCTGCTTTACATTGCACTCCACGAGGAGCCTGCCTGTTACACGAATGCAGTAAGAAGCCAAGGTAAGTTGCAAGCTAGCATTAAACTTATCTTATAAAAACAATCAATCAATCAATCATAATCACTAGTTAACTACACATGGTTGATGATATTACTAGTTTATCTAGCTTGTCCTGCGTTGCATATAATTGATGCGGTGCGCATTCGCGAAAAAGGTCTGTTGTTGCTCCAACTTGTACCTAACCATAAACATCAATGTCTTTCTTAAAATCAATACACAAGTATATATTTTTAAACCTGCATCTTTAGTTAATATTGCCTGCTAACATGAATTTCTTTTAACTAGGGAAAATGTGTCACCTCTGCAACAGAGTCAGGGTATATGCAGCAGTTTGGGCCGCCTGGCTCGTTGCGAACTGTGAAGAGTATTTCTTCCTAACAAAGACAGCCGACTTCGCCAAACAGGGGATGATTTAACAAAAGCTCATTTGCGAAAAAAGCACAATCGTTGCACGACTGTACCTAACCATAAACATCAAAGCCTTTCTTAAAATCAATACACAGAAGTATATATTTTTAAACCTGCATATTTAGCTAAAAGAAATCCAGGTTAGCAGGCAATATTAACCAGGTGAAATTGTCACTTCTCTTGCGTTCATTGCACCAGAGTCATGGTATATGCAACACTTTGGGCCGCCTGGCTCGTTGCGAACTAATTTGCCTGAATTTTACGTAATTATGACATAACATTGAAGGTTGTGCAATGTAACAGGAACATTTAGACTTATGGATGCCACCCGTTAGATAAAATACGGAACGGTTCCGTATTTCACTGAAAGAATAAACGTGATAGTTTCTGGATCCGACCATATTAATGACCCAAGGCTCGTGTTTCTGTGTGTTATTATGTTATAATTAAGTCTATGATTTGATAGAGCAGTCTGACTGAGCGATGGTAGGCACCAGCAGGCTCGTAAGCATTCATTCAAAATAGCACTTTCGTGCGTTTTGCCAGAAGCTCTTCGCAATGCATTGCGCTGTTTATGACTTCAAGCCTATCATCTCCCAAGATTAGGCTGGTGTAACCGATATGAAATGGCTAGCTAGTTAGCGGGGTGCGCGCTAATAGCGTTTCAAATGTCACTCGCTCTGAGACTTGGAGTAGTTTTTCCCCTTGCTCTACATGGGTAACGCTGCTTCGAGGGTGGCTGTTGTCGATGTGTTCCTGGTTCGAGCCCAGGTAGGAGCGAGGAGAGGGACGGAAGCTATACTGTTACGCTGGCAATACTAAAGTGCCTATAAGAACATCCAATAGTCAAAGGTATATGAAATACAAATCGTATAGAGAGAAATAGTCCTATAATTCCTATAATAACTACAACCTAAAACTTCTTACCTGGGAATATTGAAGACTCATGTTAATAGCAACCACCAGCTTTCATATGTTCTCATGTTCTGAGCAAGGAACTTAAACGTTAGCTTTCTTACATGGCACATAATGCACTTTTACTTTCTTCTCCAACACTTTGTTTTTGCATTATTTAAACCAAATTGAACACGTTTCATTATTTATTTGAGGCTAAATTGATTTTGTTGATGTATTATATTAAGTTAAAATAAGTGTTCATTCAGTATTGTTGTACTTGTCATTATTACAAATAAAAAAATAAACCCCCCCCCCCCCCCCCCCCTTTGTTCAGGGACACATTATTCCATTTCTGTTAGTCACATGTCTGTGGAACTTGTTCACTTTATGTATCAGTTGTTGAATCTTGTTACGTTCATACAAATATTTACACATGTTAAGTTTGCTGAAAATAAACGCAGTTGACAGTGAGAGGACCTTTCTTTTTTAGCTGAGTTTAGAAACATGATCGTTTGTGATTGTATACTGTAATAATCGGTCTCAATAAAGGTTGCCTCTGGATAAAGCTACTTTATCCTGGGCACAGTGAGAAGTGCAGGCATTCTGGACCAGCTACAATCAGGAAATGTCTGGTGTTTCTGAGCACAGCTGCTGCCAGAAAGGCCAATTCCTCTACTTTGCACAATGATGGAACATTCCCCTGACTACAACCCATTCACAATAACAGTATGCCAATACTGAGGTGTTGCTGAACTCATTGACTAAATCACTGACATTGACTGAATCACAAAACAAATGTATTTTTATGAATGTGGTGATATAATGTAAGATCAATTATATGATTGTAATCTGTGAACTGTGCAACGTTACTCCGCTGTCATTGGTTTAAATTGTCTGTTGTGTGTGTGTTATACCACCTCCACACATTATGACATTGGATATCCTCCTGGGTTTTGGTCAACAAATATCCCAGGTGATGTAACTCTTTGATCTCTATTCAGTTCCACCTCAAGATGGACTGGTACCCATTATTTCTTGCATAAGTGTTCACTGAACCTATCCAAAATCAGAGAGGTAAGAAATATCAATGACTCCCTGATGTGTGTGCAGAGCCAGTGTCAGTGTGTCCACAGAGAGCCAGCTCTAGCTGTAGTTAGGAGCAGTCAAGAGCTGAGCAGAGCAGAGCTGGGCTGTGCCGGGCTGCAGTGGGCCCATACTCACTGCCTCTCTGCATAAACACCGATCCAGTCAAGTGTCTCGCGCTCCTCGCTGATTAATTCAAGCAAATGTATTTATTGTAAACAAGCCCTGTGGGATGGAATTCAATTGAGAGGAGAAGCAGAGCCTCTACTGGTGCCCCAGAGGAGAGGAGAGGACCAGAGCCGATAATGGCCTCATTAGCAGTCTGTCAGTAGACATCCCGCACCCCACGCCTTCCCTCGCTAGCTGGGCTGGGCTGGCTTGGGACGCAGCTGATCCACATTAACTCCTATGGTACCACACCACTGCCACAGCTCTCCAGACCACAGATCATAGAGCGCATAGGGACTCAGCACTCACCCCCCTCTATATCCCAGGAAAAAGACACATATCAGTGATAGATACAACAACAAATAATCCGTAGAGTGACATGGACGATGTGTGTGTGTGTATTGCCAGCCCCCAGCTGAAGTAGAATTAACAACGTCCAACAGACACCCAATGAAAACAATACAGGTCGATTTAATATAAACGCCAAGGAGTGGAGGCCATAATATCAAACCATAACAGCACCAACCCATACGAGACAATCATAAACCAATTTAGAGCCATTCCAGGCAATTTCCTGGGGCTTCCACTTGTGGGGAAGACTTCAATAAATCACACTGACAACAAAGGGAATATCTATTTCAGGGAAAATAAAAGAGGTTTCGTTCAGTGGGGTGGGGAGCAGAGCATTTAAAGAGGTTTAAATGTGAGCGTGGAGAGTTTAGAAACATACATGTATGCTGTCATGCCTGCAGAGGAGTGCAGTGCGGTATAGTGAGGCAGGCAGAGAGGCAGCTGTAGTGGAGAGTGGTGGGTGGTAGTGGGGGTGGTGGGCTGCTGACTGACTGACACACAGTGACAGTGTGATCAGTGACCTCTCCATTAGTGACTCCTCTCCATATGTGAAGCCCCACGCCAGTCCAGCATCAGCCTCAGCCCAGCTCACAAACCCATACATATTTATAGAGCAGTAAGGCCACACAGACGAAAGACAAAAGTCTCAGTAAAATGACATATATGAGCCGGTCCACCATTACTACAACTACAACAACTACGTCTATGCCACAGCCATCAGTGACATAATAACTGTATACACAAAGTCACTAAAGTCACGACAGTCTATTTACTATAATGTGGTTGAATAAAACATGACTACAACCTCTGCTACTAGGTCTACAACCAACATCATTTATAGAGTAGAGCTAGAAAAAGTTGTTTTGTGTCCAAGCTCATCCAATCAGGGAGAGAGCAATCATACATTATAATATTTACAAGTCAATTACATTAAAGCTCTTACAGTACGTGTTAAATAAGGATGAGAAGAGAAGAGTTGCGACATATTCCACAGAAGAGGGTTCAGTAGACTTGAAAAGATGTGCGTCATGATGGAAATAAGCAATGAAAATATCAAAAGATCAAGATATTTATTAAAGGCCCAGCACAGCCAGAAATGTGATTTTTCTGTGTTTTATACACTGTGTGTACAAAACATTAGGAACACCTTTCCATGACACAATGCCCAGGTGAATCCAGGTGAAAGCTATGATCCCTTATTGATGTCACTTGTTAAATCCACTTCAATCAATATAGATGAAGGGGAGGAGACAGGTTAAAGAAGGACTTTTAAGCTTTGAGATAATTGAGACATGGATTGTGTATGTGTGCCATTCAGATGGTGAATGGGCAAGACAAAATATTAATTTTCAAATGAACGGGGGTATGGTAGTAGGTGCCATGGGCAAGACAAAACATTTAAGTGCCTTTGCACGGGGTATGGTAGTAGGTGCCATGGGCAAGTCAAAACATTTAAGTGCCTTTGCACGGGGTATGGTAGTAGGTGCCAAGCGCACCGGTTTGAGTGTCAACGTCAGTCACCTGTTCGCATCCTGTACAATGTACAATGAATGCAAAAATAAATACATCTTTGCCTTATATTGTCGAGTGCTCCAACTCCTTTTTACATCAAATTAGTCCTTTTGGAAGCTTTTCTTGGTAAGCCATTATCATGATTTTTGTCATTGTTATTGAGCACCCCTCCTTTCCTTTGTTTGCTGAAGTACAAAGGCCCACCTGAACTCCTACCGGTTTGAGTGTGTCAAGAACTGTAATGCTGCTGGGTTTTTCACGCTCAAGAGTTTCCTGTCTGTATAAAGAATGGTCCACCACCCAAAGGATGTCCAGCCAACTTGACACAACTGTGGGAAGCATTGGAGTCAACATCGGTCAGCATCCCTGTGGAACGCTTTCGACACCTTGTAGAGTCCATGCCCTGACAAATTGAGGTTGTTCTGAGGGCAAAAGGGGGTGCAACTCAATATTAGGACGATGTTTCTAATGATTTGTATACTCAGTGTATATTTTTCCACACTATGAGGTTGGAATATTACTGTGAAATGTTCCATTTAACATTTAATGTAAATGTCCTTTTAGTGTACGAGCTGTTTGAAAAGAACGTCTGAAATATCAGCCTGTTGTGGTGGGATGGAGTTTTGGCCTGCCTGGTGATATCCCCAGGTGGTAAATTAGTTAAAAGAAAAATAAGAAAGAGAGTTCCACACCTCTCTGGCAGTAACAGCTAGTTTTCAGTTTTCCCCTCCCCACTCAGACCACTCGCAGACAGTCCTACTGTAGCAGAAGTCTTGCTTGAGAATTTGCTCTTTGCTAAGAAGCTATTTTAGTTTATTTTTTACCATTTTAATTTTAAACAATCACAGTTAGGCACTTAATTGTTACCCAGAAATTATTTTATATTGAGCTAAAAATGGCTGCCTTGGTCCTTTAACATGCACTTACCCAAGCCACAGATAATGTTGTGCAGGGTAGTGCATGTCTGCTCCAAATTAAATTAGGACCCTTCCAGGTATTAAGGAATACAGAGACATTTGGTAGTAAACAATTTGATAAGTAACACACTTCTCTAATTGAAAACATCAGATGCCCCCCCAGCAGCTAGTTTGTAGTGGTTTGACGTTGTTGATGTTGTCATCGCTCCATTAGGTTTAATAGACTGCAATGACGGGGCGATTCCTTTATCTTTGGGCTTTTCTTATTTTGCAATAAGAGAATTATTCCAAAGAGGCACTAAATGTGTTTACAAGAAACAATAGAATTGGCTCCTCCTTTGATCAAAATGGGTCAAAACAATACATTTTTACAGTGAAAAGTATTTGATTACGGATTACAAAGAGGTTGCCGTTAGAATACAAAAATGGAGTGTACTAGTAAACTAATGTAATTGGTAGAGCTTCAAATGAATAAAAATTATGCTCAATGCACATTCACATTAGGCTATATTCATAGAGATCATGAAAAACGGACAGAAAGCTTTCGCAGAACTAAACAGGCATGTTTGATAGCACCGACAATTGTTTTGGAAATACATCTCCAATAAATCAATGGACATAACATTTGCACTATGTGTACTGACTGTCTTTAGAGCGGAGCTGTCTGTGGGGATAGAGGGGAAGCCATATGAGGCTTGAGAGAGAGGCAGCAAGAGAGAGGGAGAGAGAGAGAGATTATAGAGGCATCCCAGCCTGTGCAAGAGGCTTAGTCTGGCTATGCGGGGAGGTGGAACCCTGTGAATTCTAATGAACTGGCAAGACTCCCCAAAACCAGCCTCTCCATCTCCAACAGGACAGAGAGGGGTAGGTGATTAGGGGCGCTGCATCCCTCTGCACCCCCTCCACGGCAAACCAAATAGAGCAGGTCATTTTCCCTGTGATAATTATGCCCAGAACCAGGCATGAGGGATTGGTAATGGACCTGTTTATTCTTCATGTGCTGCAGAGGCGCCGACTGAGGCAAAAGCATGATTATGTGGGTGACTCTAGTAAGAGTAGCAGTGGCTGTTGAAAAACTTAGCCTTTGAAGGGGAGGTTAACGAATGAACTTCATTATTGAGGAGCATACCAGGGAGACCCCCTGGAGCTTGTGATATATTACCTAGCGTCAAACCTACACACTCCCACATCACCACTATAGAGCAACATCAACTCTGGGGGAGGTAGGCATGTAAACTAAAATAGTTAACCTTCTCGCTTGAGGGGAGAAAAAAAACGAAGCGCAACAAACAAGGATGTACACAGGTTTTATATATATTTCTGTTTTAAACAGAAATTCAATGAGCTCCTTTGTGAAACAAAATGTGTATCATTGCTTTTAAATTAGAAAGTGCGCTATTGATTTTCTGTCTTAATTCACAGAGCCCTTCTCTCTGGATACACAACAGTGAATATCCTCTGCACAGAAAACCTCAGAAGAAAAATGTTTTAGGCTTAAACTAACAGTGTTTAATGTTCTGTGTGTAACTGAGAAGAGGCAGTCCAGATCACACTGTATATATTACACTCATTTGTTAAAAATAACTCTGCTCAAGCATGAAACTTACTTTTTCAAAGTTTACAGCACTCTATAAATCCAGTGACCCACTAGAGGGACTAGACTTTTCTTTAAGATGGAGGGAGATCTTCAGGCTATGGAGGCAAACAGCACTTAGCCTTCCCCCTTCCGTTGTGCCTTGCTGGAGTTTCTCCAAGGCGGACGGAGGGAGCTAGCACTTTTAGCCAGCAAGCTATGAACACTTTTACTCTTGACTTATGAGGATGCCATGGGTGCGGCGGAGTGATTCATCACAAGGTGTGCTCCTCCTGCACCCTCACACATTAGTAATGTGGTCCACAGAGGAGGAGGCCTGTCACTACTCTGTACCTGGACCCCACGAACAAGGTAGGTCAACAGGAGGCATCAGCGCCTGGCCCACTTTTAGTCTTTCACAGCACCTTTAAGTTTCCTCGGGCTCCACCAGCCCAGAGCAGGGAGAGACAGACATGCTGAGATGGGCCTGGGCTGGGACGCGTGGTCACAGTGAAAAGCTGTACTGTATGGGAATCTCATGCTGTACATACCAGCAGCATACCACCCTGCATCCCACTGCTGGCTTGCCTCTGAAGCTAAGCAGGGTTGGTCCTGGTCAGTCCCTGGATGGGAGACCAGATGGTGTTGGAGGGCCAGAAGGAGGCACCTTGTCCTCTGGACTAAAATAATAATAATATCCCAATACCCCAGGGCAGTGATTGGGGACATTGCCTTGTGTAGGGTGCTGTCTTTCGGATGGGACATTAAACAGGTGTCCTGACTCTCACTTATTGTAAGAGTAGGGGTGTTAACCCTGGTGTCCTGGCTAAATTCTCAATCTGGCCCTCATACCATCACGGTCACCTAACCATCCCCAGCTTACAATTGGCTCATTAATTCCCTTGTAACTATTCCCCAGGTCGTTGCTGCAAATGGGAATGTGTTCTCAGTCAACTTACCTGGTAAAATAAGGGTTGAATAAATAAAAATACATACAGGACAAACCACTGATATGAGCAATATCTCATATAGGAGTTGTTTTAGTAATACTGTACATCCACAAAATCCCAAATAAATTCTTAATATGTATCATAGAATGAGTGAAACTTGGTCAATGTCCAACGTAGCATAAAGGAATGAGTCTGCCTCAAAGAAGACATGAGTGAGATTTTCTAAGAGAAGTTTCCAGATTTTCACCTCTAAACCAACACAAGCCTGAGGGAGTTTCATCAGAAGGTTGGGTAGTCTTCTGTAATACCAGCGTAACAAAATGTTATGAGCACCAAGCACATGATCACCTGTTCTTTCATATAATATAGAGCCACTTTAAGTCAGTATAAGCCTTTGACCTGAACACTGCAGGTAATGCAAGTTTAAACACCTACCTCCGTATTCATGTTTGTCATTTTACTAGTGAAGATTAGGTGAAAAAGGCTATTTGAAACCACAACACAGGATTAAGGGATAATGCTGCTCTGTGTCTTCTGAGTCGACCTTGATTCTATAATCCAGCACAATACTGGGTAACAGTGTATTTCCCTCTCTTACAGTCAATACACTTGCTGTACAACTGTTCAGACATAATGGCAAACACTTAATGATACAATTCTAACTGAGGGAGAAATCTACATCGACCAGATCTTAGCTGTATACACTTCACACTTGGAATCCAAAGAAAATAACTGCAAAAAGTGACAATATTTTACCGCAATTGATTTGTTTTATATTTCTGTTTCCTTTTCTTTGAATGTAATTCAATATTTTATGCTGTTACATAGATTGCAAAAACAAAAGAGAAGAAAACAAAGGGAAAGTTGGATCCTCAAACAAAGAAGGAAACATTGTCTTTAGTCTCAGAGAGAAAAATCACCTGTAAGTTGATTTGAAATACTCAGGCTCGCACTTTAATGACCGGGGTTGAAAAATGAAGTTGATCTTTAAAGTGAGCCAACCTGCAGTCAGCCACGGCATCATTAAGGAGACTACCACTTAATCAGAGAGAGGACACCAATTTAGCAGGAAGCTAACTATGCAGGAGGAGTCATCGACCCATTATCAAGCATCATAACATGACATATGACCAAGTAGGTTATACAGCATGCATTTCTCAGCTAGCCATTTTTACTGACTCCCTCTCTCTCACGGTTTTCATTTTTTCACCTCTCTGCTGCAGACACAGTAGAATGAGAACCTTCCTTTGATGTCTGGGATCCTATAATGCTGAGGCGTTCAAATCTGCATGCCTGTTATCTGTGGAATCTTAATGATCACAGCTAACATCACAATGGGCTAACCACATTCTTCTGTCCTCAAACTGCATTTATGCACCCAGAAACATTAATAACAGAACAACACCAGGGGCCGGATTCACAAAACATTACTTACGAAAAAACGTAAGAAGTTTCTTAAGGAAAAAAATAGGAAGTTCATGAGATAGTTCGTAAATGAAATTCCTCAAAATGTTCTTAGAAATTCGTAGTTTTCTTAGGATCTTCGTAAATATCTTCTTATGTGGCATTGACATTAGTGACGTGCTTGAAACCAATACATAAGCCTATGTGACAGGGATGATTGGATTTGGTTATTTCGTTATTTTTCACACATTATAGCCATCAGACTAGCTATATCAAATCAAAAATGGATAACCAAGAAAATAGATTGAAGTGATGGTGGATGAAATAGCAGCCAGGAAAAGGTTTCTGTTGGGGAGACTTGATAACTGCGGGGTCACTGCAAAGACGAAAAAGAAAGGATGGGCGAGAGTGTCTGTCTCTGCCGTCAGGGATATGGCAATGGACAGTGACGCCGTAAAAAAAAAAGTGGTCCGACATCAAGTCGGCTGCTAAGAAGAAGAGAGCTGAGAGACCATTCATGTGGACCAGCTGGAGGAGGTGTCGTCCATCATAGAGATGTTGGTAGAGGGACTGCGCGACCGGTAAGTTAGTGAGCTACGTTTGCTAGCTAACGTGTAAAGACATAGCCAAAATAGCTAACGATGTTAACGTTAGCTAAGATAGCCAAGTTCTTCTTTGCAAATTGACGAGATAGCGCTAGCTATTTAACACTTCTAGAATATTGTAATATATTGTTAATTACTAGCTAGCTCGATAATGTGTGTTTAATTTGTATTCTTGCTGTATTTAAATATCCGGTAGCCAACTGTGTCTGTGCCGCAAGTAAACGTTAATGGTTACAAAAGTATCCATTCGTCTCAAGACAAGGGTTTAGCTGTCCTAAATCTAAGTACATTTCCAAGAAGAAATCCTAAAGCATTATTTTCAAGAATCCCATTTCTTCTTAACTTTTTTCTTAGGAAGAAACTTAGGAAAAACCTTAAGAACATTTCCAACAACTTTATTGAGGAATAGCAACTTTGCTTAACTTTCTTCAATAGTTAAGTTTTGTGAATCCGGCCCCAGATCTCTAATGAAAGTAATCCAATACAATGTTCACATGTGATCAACTACAATGAATAGATCACCAACAGCTTCACTGTAATTGTTTCTTGTCAATTGTAGTGATGCCTTTATGTATCTCTGTGTTTTCACTGAATAAAAGTGTGCTCTATATTTCAGCTTGCTATTGCATATGCTCTAGTCCGGGGGTGTCAAACACATTTTTCTCAGAGGGCCGCATTCGGTCTTCAACGAGGTCTGGAGGGCCACAATGAAAATTGGTTATATTTCCTCACCGTCAAAATTTGTAAAAAATGGTCCTCTATCCGTTTTTTGGAATTTTTGTATGCTGCCTGACTGTCTAGCCTTCATATAGGTGATTATTTGCGAGCTGGACACAGTCAAGAAACGGTATAAATGTAGGTTCATTATAATTTCTACGGTTTCGATTTGGTTTATGTAATTTCAAAGAATATTGAGTTTGCTCCCCCACCCCCCAAAAAACATCAAACCCCTTCGCGGTATCCGGGCAGTATGTTTGACACCCCTGCTCAAGTCTATTTGATTAAAAACATTCTACCAACCAGCAGTTCTATCCCTAAAATAAATACAATTAATATTGCCTCCTCAAATTCACATTACTTCTATGCAGCTCGATTTTTTTGTCTTATTCTGCTAAAGAAACAATCACAATTAAACACAACTATGACAATGAACATCTTAGTCTGCATAGTTTATTCAACAATATTACATCTGAATAATTCAGGAATTAAATAATATATGTTAATTATGGGCCGCATTATTCAAACCTGATATCATTTCATCTGCATTTTCATAGTTATTATAATTGCAAATCTCATAATAAAATACTTTTGATCATAGAAATAACATCTCCACCATGGATGTTGTCAATTGAGCACTACAATTACTGTAATTCTTTCCGGGTGTTCCACAAATTTCATAGAGAATGGAGGCAAGAAAAATGTAAAAAATGTTAGCCTGAGTGTGGTCTGTGTGTAGGAGAGGAGAGGAGGAGAGAGCCTGCCTGGGTGTGGCCTACCTCTTCTCTCTTCTCCAGAGGAAGTTAATGATGGTACAAGGACATTTAATTATGGCACCCATCTTAAAGCTTCCCCGTCAGCATCACTCAGGATCATATCCGGAGGAGCTCTATGACCTCCTCTTCTGTCGCCCTCCATGAATCAAAGCTTTCATTACATGCTGACACTCTTGTCCTGCATTGGCTGGACGATGTACACGCACCCTGGGAAAGTGATGAGGCACAGGAAACCTGACGAGTGACAGATAACCTGCGTTGCAAGGCCGGCCCTACTCACTCTGTGGCATGGTGCGTGTGTGACGGTCTGCTTTACCCTGCCTTGCCAGTCATGCCAACCTGCCTACCCTAACTAACCATGCGATCTCAGCAACCCCTCAGACCCTCACCTGGGGTGGCAGACAGCCTGCAGAAGAGAAATCGCTCACAGCAGATGGGGCCAGTAATTTTAGCCGGCCCGTCCGAGCATTGTGTCCTTGTCACATGTCACTTACTCTTGTTTTCTGGCCTGACAACACTTCAAGACAGGGCCTTTCAGGTTGGGGTGAGACATAAAGAGACATGGTGAGGAAGAGCTGACGAGGCCTCTCTTCTCCTCTCCTCGCTCTGGCTCAGGCACTCACAAAGACACAGCACTAGAGAAGAACCAGATTAAGGGCCCACAAAGACAGCGTCCCAGCCCTACAAAGACAGCCCTCTAGCCCCACAAAACGCTGCGGCAACCCCCTCCCCCTCCCAGCTCCCCACGTCACTCTTCCTTTCACACACACTGTAGCCCCAGGAGGTGATAAAGAACCCACTCCATTCTGACAAACGTATGCAAAGAAAGTGCATTTTACAAAGGACATTTGTAATTTTATAAAATAGCAGACATAATGCTTTTACTGAAAACTGTCATATTGTGTGGGAGAGAAAAAACGTACAGTGGAGAGGAAAAATTGAGAAAAATCATGCTGGCCTGGTTTACGACAAATAGATAGCTCTATTGATTTCCTTTTACCAGCGGCTGTCCATCCCTCACTGTGGTGATTATACTGACCTATTTCACAAAAAATGGCTGTCTATTATGGATTAAACCAAAGTGTCCCAAAAAAATGTTCTATTCTTTTCACGGAGCAAACAAATAGACTAAGATGAATGATGATCTATTATAAAGAAAAATAAAAGATGGTGAGTGTTGTTCAGGGAGAAACAAAATGCAAACTTGAGCTCCATATTTTGTTACAATTTTGTTACAATTGAGTGTGTTCAGCAGCAGAACAGGCTTCTCTTGGTTGGGGCATTCGACGCCCTGGAAGTATTGCCAATTTAAATCAATCATAACAAAATATGTCATTCTCAAATGTATTTTATAACATAATAAGGATGCAGTTAATGCGTGTGTATTATCTGAATTAACAAAAAAATATTACAGTTGTAAGCATGTTTGCATTTATAGTACACTATAAATACTATGAATTAATGTAATAGTTTTCTGTTTGTATTTTCCTCTGAGTACTGCTACTGTATATGTGATGCAGCAGCATATGAGTGTTGTGTCTGTCACTAGTGACTAGTAGTATATCACTGTGTAGCACCGAGACTCTGCCCCAGCTAAATAATGTACGTAGGTACTGGATGCACTTCCCACATGAGTGCAACTAACAAATCCCTGCAGAGCTGAATCAAGGCAACGATGTGATGAAACACCTTCAAACAAACACTGAGCAGGGAATATTGAGCTACACTCTGCCCCAGGCTATTCCACAGCAGTATGCCTGTTGCCAAGCAAAATTAGATAGCAACTGGGACATATTATTCTTCCAAATTGGCACTGTACAGCAGGATTAAGTACTATCAATCTCATGTTCGATTAAACACAAATATTTAAGCTCAGAGTAGCAATAAATAACCCCTCTCAACAGAGGAATAATGGGATCTGATGTGTCATAATAACAAGTTAAGTAGATGTTTCACATGGGTAGGTAGCCTAGCGGATAAGAGTGTTGTGCCAGCAACCGAAAGGTCATTGGTTTGAATCGCAGAGCCAACTATGTGAAACATCTATTGATGTTTCACATAGTTGCAAGGCACTTAACCCTAAATAATATGAATTTAAAAAATGGCTGTAGTGCGTACTGGGCTGTACGCACTACCTAGTACATCAATGGGGCCAAGTTTACTGAAGGTACCACGTTCATCTGTACAAACAATAGTACGCAAGTATAAACACCATGGGACCACGCAGCCATCATACCGCTCGGGAAGGAGACGCGTTCTGTCTCCTAGAGATGAACGTACTTTGGTGCAAAAAGTGCAAATCAATCCCAGAACAACAGCAAAGGACCTTGTGAAGATGCTGGAGGAAACGGGTATAAAAGTATCTATATCCACAGTAAAATGAGTCCTATATCGACATAACTTGAAAGGCCTTTCAGCAAGGAAGAAGCCACTGCTCCAAAACCGCCATAAAAAAAGCCAGACTACAGTTTGCAACTGCACATGGGGACAAAGATCATACTTTTTGGAGAAATGTCCTCTGGTCTGATGAAACAAAAATAGAACTGTTTGGCCATACTTACCATAGTTATGTTTGGAGGAAAAAGGGGGAGGCTTGCAAGCCGAAGAACACGGGGGTGGCAGCATCATGTTGTGGGGGTGCTTTGCTGCAGGAGGGACTGGTGCACTTCACAAAATAAATGGCATCATTAGGAAGGAAAATTATGTGGATATATTGAAGCAACATCTCAAGACATCAGTCAGGAAGTTAAAGCTTGGTCGGAAATGGGTCTTCCAAATGGACAATGACCCCAAGCATACTTCCAAAGTTGTGGCAAAATGGCTTAAGGATAACAAAGTCAAGGTATTGGAGTGGCCATTACAAAGCCCTGACCTCAATCCTATAGAAAATTTGTGGGTGGAACTGAAAAAGCGTGTGCGAGCAAGGAGGCCTACAAACCTGACTCAGTTACACCAGCTCTGTCAGGAGCAACGGGCCAAAATTCACCCAACTCATTGTGGGAAGCTTGTGGAAGGCTACCCGAAATGTTTGACCCAAGTTAAACAATTTTTAAAGGCAATGCTACCAAATACTAATTGAGTGTGTGTAAACTTCTGACCCACTGGGAATGTGATGAAAGAAATAAAAGCTGAAATAAATCATTCTCTCTACTATTATTCTGACATTTCACATTCTTAAAATAAAGTGGTGATCCTAACTGATCTAAGACAGGGAATTTTTACTAGGATTAAATGTCAGGAATTGTGAAAAACTGAGTTTAAATGTGTATGTAAACTGAGGTGTATGTAAACTTCCGACTTCAACTGTAGGTGCTAGTAGTAGTAGTACATCTATTTACTGGTAAAATAGACCTACCATTTCAAAGGCATTAGCTAAAACTATAATAGCAAAATGGATCTATATTGTGATACATTTAATGATAACACGTGTCATGGTTCCTCCAGGCACCAGAGGGTGGCAGAGACCGCCCTAGAGACTTTTATTGGACTCAGGTGTGTCTTAGTATTTCATTATTGTATTCCTGTTAAAATAGTTGTGTTTTCTGTGGTCCTTTGCAGAAGCTTGAATTGTTTACCGTTTGTTTCATGAGTGAGTTTTTTTTAGACTTAGTGTTTGTTGGGGTTTTGTCCCCAGTGTACTGTGATCCTGCAGCTCATGTCTATCAGTAAAGTATTATGTTTTTCCTTAACTTCATTAGGGTAGGGGGCAGCATTCAGAATTTTGGATGAAAAGCATGCCCAAATTAAACTGCCTTCTACTCAGGCCCAGAAGCTAGGTTATGCATAGAAATGGTCGATTTGGATAGAAAACACTCTACCGTTTCCAAAACTGTTAAAATATTGTCTGTGGGTATAATAGAACTGATAGGGCAGGCGAAAACCTGAGGAAAATCCATCCAGGAAGTACTATTATTTTGAAAGGCTGTTTTTCCATTGAAAGCCTATCCACCATACAAAGACTTAGAACCCAGTTCACGATCTCTATGGCTTCTTCTACATGTGGCCAGTCTTTAGGCATTGTTTCAGGCTTTTACTCTGAAAAATGAGGGAGATACAGCCCTTTCAATGAGTGGACAGTGGAAATTTCCAGACATGAGTCCAGCGCGTAATCGGGAGCGCGCCTTTCTTGTTTCTCCTTTTCTATAGACGAAGCTTGTGTCCGGTTGAAATATTATTGATTATTTATGACAATTGATAATTTATGACATTGTTTGACATGTTTCTACGAACTTTTATTGTACTTTTGTGACTTTTCGTCTGGATGTTGAGAGCTCGCTTTGTGCCTTTGGATTACTGAACTAAACGCACCAAGAAAACTGAGGTTTTTGGACATAAAGAGGGACATTATCGAACAAAACAAACATTTATTGTGTAACATGGAGTCCTGGGAAGATCATCAAAGGTAAGTGATTCATTTAATCGCCATTTCTGACTTTTGTGAGTCCTCTCCTTGGCTGTAAAATGTCTGTATGGTGTTTTGTAGCTAGGCGCTGTCCTAACATAATCGCATGGTGTGCTTTCGCCGTAAAGCCTTTTTGAAATCTGACACAGCGGCTGGATTAACAAGACGTTTATCTTTAATCCTATGTATAACACTTGTATCTTTCATCAATGTTTATGATGAGTATTTCTGTAATTTGATTTGGCTCTCTGCAATTTCACCGGATGTTATTTGAGACAATGCATTACTGAACATAACACGCCAATTTAAACTGAGGTTTTTGGACATAAAGACGGACTTTATTGAACAAAACAAACATTTATTGTGTAACATGGAGTCCTGGGAGTGCCACCAGATGAAGATCATCAAAGGTTAGTGATTAATTTAATCGCTATTTCTGACTTTTGTGAGTCCTCTCCTTGGCTGGAAAATGTCTGTATGGTTTCTTGTGGCTAGGCGCTGTCCTAACATAATCGCATGGTGTGCTTTCACCGTAAAGCCTTTTTGAAATCGGACACTGTGGTTGGATTAACAAGAAGTTTATCTTTAAAATTGTGTATAATACTTGTATGTTTGAGGAATTTTAATTATGGGATTTCTGTTGTTTGAATTTGGCGCCTTTCAATTTCACTGGCTGTTGTCGAGGTGGGATGCTAGCATCCCAATGATACCAGAGAGGTTAACCACTGATTCCTCGTCTGGTCTAATCTCTGCACCTGGGTCCAACCTTACGACTTCACAACAAGCTTCGAGTACTACAATGGAGACACTTATCTAAAATAACTGGGCATCCAGGGGTTAATCAGACACTGAAGTTCCTGAGGTGGAAATTCTGGTGGCCCAACATGATTGAGGATGTGAGATCCTTTGTTGCGGCATGTTCCACCTGTGCCCAAAGTAAGTCATCACAACAGCAACCGGCTGGGTTGCTCCAACCTCTGTCCATCCCTAACTGGCCCTGGTACCACCTGTTTGTAGATTTTATCACAGGGTAACCTCCATCCCAAGGGCTTACCACTATCCTGGTGGTCGTCGATCGTCTCTCCAAGGCAGCCCATTTCATCGCTTTACCCAAGTTATCCTCAGCGAAGGAGACCGCTGATCTCATGATAACCCATGTCTTTCGACTACACGGACTTCCACAGGACATTGTCTCAGATCGTGGGCCCCAGTTCGTCGCATGGTATCTGTAGGCCTTCGGCTCCCTGTTGGGGGCGTCGTTGAGTCTCTCCTCGGGATTCCACCCACAGTCGAATGGGCAAACTGAGAGGACCAACCAGGAGCTGGAGAAGGTCCTCTGGTGTTTTTTCTCCACTCAGGCCAGCAACTGGAGCAAGTTCCTCGTCTGGGCGGAATATGCTCATAACACACTGCCGAACTCAACCACTGGGCTGTCGCCATTCGAGTGTCAGTTCAGGCTCCCCCCCTTATGTCCTGAACAAGAGGCTGAATCGGGTGTGTCATCACCCGAGTCGTTCATTCGGCGATGTCGCCGTACCTGGATCACAACGCGATCCTCCTTGCGCCGCTGCTCTGCCCGACACCAACACAAGGCAAACTGGCACTGAAGCCCTCTGACTCCTTCGACGGGGTCAATGGGTGTGGCTGTCCACCCGTGATTTTCCCTTAAAGGTATACTCACGGAAGCTCGCTACATAGGATCATTCAAGATCCAGAGTCAACCCGGTCACCTATCGTCTCCAGCTTCTCAGGTCCATGAGAGTCTGTCTGTCCTTTCATGTCTCCTGTCTCAAGCTGGAAAGGACCATTCCATTCTCTCGCCCCACACCTGCTCCCCCTCCCCCATGAATTGTGGATGGCTGCCCGGCCTACACGGTCCGGCGTCTGTTGGATGCTCGTCGGGTCCAAGGGACCCTGCAGTACCAGGTGGACTGGGAAGGCTACGGTCCCAAGGAGCGGGTGTGGGTGCCTGCCCGGGACATCCTGGATCCAGATCTTGTTAGAGACTTCAAACAACTACGTGGTGGTCGTCATGGCTCTGCGGCTGGAGCTGCTCCTGGCCCTAGAGACTTTTATTGGACTCAGGTGAGTCATATTATTTCATGATTGTGTCCCTGATAAAATATGTTTACTGTGGTCCTTTGCAGAAGTTTGAATTGTTCACTGTGTGCGGTTTGGCACCTGAGTGAGTTTTCAAGTGTTTTTTCCAGTGTACTGTGATCCTGCGGCTACTGTCTATCAGTAAAGTATTATGTTTATCCTTAATCACTGGTTTCTCGTCTCTGGACCTGGGTCCAACCTCACAACACGCTATTTTCCAGACAGTTTTCAGGTCTACTTGTCACGACTTCCGCCGAAGTCGGCTCCTCTCCTTGTTCGGGCGGCGTTCGGCGATCGACGTCACCGGCTTTCTAGCCATCGCCGCTCCATTTTTCTATTATCCAATTTGTCTTGTCTTGTTTCCATACACACCTGGTTATCATTTCCCCAATCAATCTACTTGTATTTAGCCCTCTGTTTCCCATCATGTTTTGTGTGTAATTGTTTCATGTTTTACGTGGTGTTTGATTTACGCGCTTTACTTTGGTTATGTTCCGTGGTTTTGAGCGCAATTTTATTTATGTAGTGCTCTCGTATTTTGGAACTATAATAAAATGCGCTTGGTTACATTTTGCTTCTCTCCTGCACCTGACTTCACCTCTCATACACCCGATATTGACAGAATTACACACCTACCATGGAGTCAGCAGGAGCAGGTACCCCGGTTAGAGGAGTCGAGGAGTGCGTCCAGGAACATTCGGCCATGTTACATTATCTTGGTGCCATGATGGATTGCGTTGTCCAGACCATAGACCGCTGGGAGAGACAGGAAGTCTCTCCAGTGCCTCGACCAGCACAACCGGGGTTGTCACCACCCGTTCCATCCGGAATGAATTCCAGTGGGATGCGTCTCTCCCTTCCCAGGGAGTATGATGGAACGGCAGCACAGTGCCAGGGATTTCTGTTACAACTGGATCTCTACCTGGCCACTGTGCACCCAGCTCCCTCAGGAGGGGAGAGAGTGGCCGCCCTCATCTCCTTTCTCACAGGAAGAGCGCTGGAGTGGGCAAACGCCGTGTGGAGAGAAGGAGACACGGCACCAAACCACTTCGAGGAGTTCACCCATTGCTTCAGGGCCGTCTTCGACCATCCACCTGAGGGCAGAGTGGCGGGGGAGAGGCTCTAACCATTTGAGACAGGGGACGAGGAGCGCCCAGGACTTTGCTCTGGAATTCCGGACCTTGGCAGCCGGAGCAGGCTGGAACGACAGGGCCCTCATCGACCACTATTGATGCAGCCTAGGAGAGGACGTCTGACGTGAGCTGGCCTGCAGGGATGCCACCATTTCCTTTGACCAACTGCTGGATTTGTCCATCCTGTTGGATAACATGCTGGTCACCCGCGGACGTCCAGAGGGGGCTCTGTCGGTTCCATCATCCAGCACCCCCGCTCCGGTGCCCATGGAGCTTGGAGGGGCTGCGCATAGGGAGACTGGAGGAGGATCCATCACGTGCGCCATCTGTGGCCGCAGAGGACACACTGCCGGTCGGTGCCGTGTTGGATCCTCTGGGAGTCGAGGCAACAGGCACTCTGGCGTCACCCCAGGTGAGTTTGCACCACACTCATCCAGAGTCCTCTGTTGATCAACTGTCTCCTTCCTAGGGTATCACATTTCCACATCAGGTGTGGAGATGGAGAGGAACCGCATTGCAACCGGAGATTTATCCAGGGTTTTGATCAGGTTGCTGCGCCCATTACCTCACGTCGGAAGGGGGGTCCTGTAAGGTTGCGGTGGACGGCTGAGGCGGACAGGGCTTTTGGGCAACTAAGAGCTCTGTTTACTTTGGCTCCAGTGCTGGCCCATCGGATCCTTCTTTGGCATTCATAGTGGAGGTGGACGCGTCCGAGGCTGGGATAGGAGCCGTGCTCTCACAGCGCTCGGGCACACCACCGAAACTCCGCCCCTGTGCTTTCTTCTCGAAGAAGCTCAGCCCAGCGGAGCGTAACTATGATGTGGGGCACCGGGAGTTGTTGGCTGTGGTTAAAGCGTTGAAAGCGTGGAGACATTGGCTTGAGGGGGCTAAACACCCTTTTCTCATCTGGACTGACCACCGCAACCTGGAGTACATCCGGGCAGCGAGGAGACTGAATCCTCGTCAGGCAAGGTGGGCCATGTTCTTTACCCATTTTGTGTTTACCCTATCCTACAGACCAGGTTCCCAGAATAAGAAGGCAGATGCACTGTCCCGGCTGTATGACACAGAGGAGCGACCCATGGATCAGACTCCCATACTCCCGGCTTCCTGCCTGGTAGCGCCGGTCGTGTGGTATCTGGATGCGGACATTGAGCAGGCGTTGCGTACAGAGCCCGCTCCCCTCCAGTGTCCCGTTGGGCGTAAGTACGTTCCGTCTGCTGTCCGTGACCAGTTGATCTCTTGGGCCCACACATCTCCCTCCTCTGGTCATCCGGGGATCGGTCGGACGGTGTGCTGTCTGACTGGGAAGTACTGGTGGCCCACTTTGGCTAAGGACGTGAGGGTTTATGTCTCCTCCTGCTCGGTGTGTGCCCAGTGTAAAGCTCCAAGACACCTGCCTAAAGGTAAGCTACATCCCTTACCTGTTCCACAACAACCTTGGTCACATCTGTCCGTGGATTTCCTCACGGATCTTCCTCCCTCACAGGGAAATACCACGATCCTGGTCTCCTCCCTCTGCCTGGTCTCCCTATGGCCCTACAGACTGCGGAGGCCCTGTATACACACGTCTTCCGGCACTACGGGGTGTCTGAGGATATAGTGTCGGATCGGGGTCCCCAGTTCACGTCGAGCGTTTGGAAGGCGTTCATGGAACGTCTGGGGGTCTCGATTAGCCTTACCTCAGGTTTTCACCCCTTCAGAGTAACGGGCAGGTAGAGAGAGTTAACCATGATGTGGGCTGGTTTCTGCGGTCATATTGCCAGGACTGGCCGAGGGAGTGGGCAGTGTTTGTGCCCTGGGCCGAGATAGCACAGAACTCGCTTCGCCACACCTCCACTAACCTCTCCCCCTTTCAGTGCGTATTGGGGTACCAGCCGGTTCTGGCACCGTGTCATCAGGGTCAGACCGAGACTCCTGCGGAGGAGACATGGGAGGCTGTCCGTGTCCATCTGCAGCGAGCCGCGTGTCGCCAGAAAGCCAGCGCGGACCGTCACCGCAGTGAGACCCCGGTGTTTGCACCGGGGGACCGGGTCTGGCTCTCGACCCGTAACCTGCCCCTCCGCCTGCCCTGCCGGAAGCTGGGTCCGCGGTTTGTGGGGCCATTTAAAGTCCTGAGGAGGGTGAACGAGGTATGTTATAGATTACAGCTTCCCTCTGATTATCGTATTAACCCCTCGTTCCATGTGTCTCTCCTCAGGCCGGTGGTGGCTGGTCCGCTCAAGGAATCTGAGGTGCGGGAGGTCCCTTCGCCCCCTTTGGACATCGAGGGGGCCCCGGCGTATATCGTTCATTCCATCCTGGATTCGAGGCGTCGGGCCTTCAGTACCTCGTGGAGTGGGAGGGGTACGGGCCGGAGGAGAGGTGCTGGCTTCCGGTTGCAGATGTTTTGGATCCTGAACTGCTGCCGGAGTTTCACCGTCGCCGGCCGGATCGCCCAGCGCCTCGTCCTCCGGGTCGTCCTCGAAGTCGGCTCCTCTCCTTGTTCGGGCGGCGTTCCGCGATCACCGGCTTTCTAGCCATTGCCGCTCCATTTTTCTATTATCCATTTGTCTTGTCTTGTCTTGTTTCCATACACACCTGGTTATCATTTCCCCAATCAATCTACTTGTATTTAACCCTCTGTTTCCCATCATGTTTTGTGTGTATTGTTTTATGTTTTTCGTGGTGTTTGATTTACGTGCTTTACTTTGGTTATGTTCCGTGGTTTTGAGCGCATTTTTATTTATGTAGTGCTCTCGTATTTTGGAACTATAATAAAGTGTGCTTGGTTACATTTCGCTTCTCTCCTGCACCTGACTTTGCCTCTCATACACCCGTATTGACACTACTGTGTGTGCTGTGATGTCTAAATCCTGTGCTTGAGTTGAAAAGAGGATCACCGTGTCTGTCTGCGTATCTCTGAGGAGAGCAACTCAATACACAGAGCAGGTAAATAAATGAAGACGCAGGGACGAGGCCATGTTTCTCAATTAGTGGCGGCTGCCTCTCGTCACAATGGAGATAAACACTCTGGAGCGCACTCATTGTATTTATGAGTCTGGGCTGTATAGTCTGTAATACGCTCCACTCCTCTCCCCTCTCCTCTCCTCTCCACCTCTGTGATATCTGTGATACTGCCTCCCTCTGGAAATTCTATACCCATGCAAGACATAGAGTATGTATGGATCTCTAACCTGCTAAAATATGATAGGAACAAAATATTATTGTCAACAGTGTTATCCAGGCCTACTGTATTTACTGTGAAAACAGAGTTATCCAAAGAAAGTTAGACAAATATCCCCGCACAATTAATCTTAAGAAATCAATGGAGTCATCCATATGAATACAGTATATGACAGATGCACTGTAACAATGTTTCAACATTTCATATAACCCACAAACAGAACCCTTTAGGTGTACATTTTCTGTGCATTATTCTGCGTTTGTCAATACAGGAGAGCTGAAGTGAGAGGATTAACCATGGGTAATCAGGAGATCTCTCTGAGAGGAAGAGCAGCATGGTAAGACAAGCTCTCTGGCTGCTATGTCGGTCCTATCAGAGCTGTTAGAGAGCGAGCGGCTTCAGTCTGCTGATGGGAGATTGGAGGTGAGAACGCTAATCTGTCTGTATAATCGGCTAGTCCATCTGATCCACAAGACTACACCATCTCCCGCAACATGTTTTAACACAAACTAATCATCTCATAGGTAGGCATTCTGGAGCGCGTGACAAATTATTGTAGTTGGTGGTGCTCCTTGTAATGTCAAATATTTAATTAATATCACAATACTGTAAAAACATGCAAAAAAATGTATTTAACACAATGCTATGTGCCTTGATGGCATGACTGTTGACCACTATTTATTTAAATTCCACTTCAACGTCTGCTTTGAATACCTCAACATTTAGTTGTTTAAATACAGCTGCCAAACAGCCATTTAGGGCCGTTCTGCAGCCCACTTTGCCTTGCTGTAGCATTATATAAACACAGCCTATAAAGCTGTCAGGGAAAATGTAAAGGAAAACCATACTTGATTCCTTACTGAGAATTATAGCTTTGTGGTAAGAGTTACATGGCCTGCTGGAGTTGGACCACCCCTAATGGTGGATGGAGTGAGAGGCACAAAATATACCCCCAAAAATGTGCATGCATAAGTTTGTATTTATTTTTTAAATCCTTGACGTGAGAATGTGCTCACCTCCCATCAAAGTTTAGACCAGGCGTACACATATCTGCTAGTGGTTGAAATGTTGTACTGCAAGCTGGCAAATTAGCATTTTGGGGATATGAGGAAAAGATTATTAATAAAAAACTAAACAGGAAAACATTAACAAGAATGCAACCATTTGCTGTTAGTGAGATGTGTGAAAATCTGTTTTATTTTTATTATAAAAAATAAGTTGACATAGGAATCTTTTTCCTATTTATTTTGATTTCATAACCATTGCAGAATATATTTCTCACCTCTGCCCGTGATGGGTTCCTATTCCCGAAGGAGCCATCTCTCATTTAATTGGGCCTAGTAAATTGATAGTCTATATGTATTTCAAGTTTTGCAATATCATAGGCAGTGCGGTTTATAATACCGGTATACAGTCAAATTTAACAGCAGATGTTTTACATTGAAGTAACGTTTATTGCCACGTGTACAAGTACAGTGGAATGCCTTGTTTGTTCTCTCCCAACAATGCAGTAATGAATATAAGTAGCACTATAAAAACATTTTTTTTAAAGTAAAGTAGAACAAAACTAACTACTGTAAGTAGGCCTACTGTAATGTTAAAGAATTTGCGGGCAATTCATCATATTTAGGTTGGGGGAAAAGTCAATGCAAAACATTGTTGAATTCAGGTCCACGACAATTTGCCATTGTTTTTTCTTTCAGAAACTGACACTGTCTTTTCCAGATACAGCATAAATTACTGCTTACAAATTAAAACATTATGCCAACACAGTTAATAGACCGGTAGATTATGTAAAATAGTTGACAGTATGGGTAGGCTACAGTATTGCTGTGCGATAGGAGTGTGACATTGCCTATTTAATCTCAGATCCTATAGCCTACCACGGCAGGACATATAAACCCAATAATCTATTGATAAACTAAATATACTGCTCAAAAAAATAAAGGGAACACTTAAACAACACAATGTAACTCCAAGTCAATCACACTTCTGTGAAATCAAACCGTCCACTTAGGAAGCAACACTGATTGACAATAAATGTCACATGCTGTTGTGCAAATGGAATAGACAACAGGTGGAAATTATAGGCAATTAGCAAGACACCCCCAATAAAGGAGTGGTTCTGCAGGTGGTAACCACAGACCACTTCTCAGTTCCTATGCTTCCTGGCTGATGTTTTGGTCACTTTTGAATGCTGGCGGTGCTTTCACTCTAGTGGTAGCATGAGACGGAGTCTACAACCCACACAAGTGGCTCAGGTAGTGCAGCTCATCCAGGATGGCACATCAATGCGAGCTGTGGCAAGAAGGTTTGCTGTGTCTGTCAGCATAGTGTCCAGAGCATGGAGGCGCTACCAGGAGACAGGCCAGTACATCAGGAGATGTGGAGGAGGCTGTAGGAGGGCAACAACCCAGCAGCAGGACCGCTACCTCCGCCTTTGTGCAAGGAGGAGCAGGAGGAGCACTGCCAGAGCCCTGCAAAATGATCTCCAGCAGGCCACAAATGTGCATGTGTCTGCTCAAATGGTCAGAAACAGACTCCATGAGGGTGGTATGAGGGCCCGACGTCCACAGGTGGGGGTTGTGCTTACAGCCCAACACCGTGCAGGATGTTTGGCATTTGCCAGAGAACACCAAGATTGGCAAATTCGCCACTGGCGCTCTGTGCTCTTCACAGATGAAAGCAGGTTCACACTGAGCACATGTGACAGACGTGACAGTCTGGAGACGCCGTGGAGAACGTTCTGCTGCCTGCAACATCCTCCAGCATGACCGGTTTGGCGGTGGGTCAGTCATGGTGTGGGGTGGCATTTCTTTGGGGGGCCGCACAGCTCTGCATGTGCTCGCCAGAGGTAGCCTGACTGCCATTAGGTACCGAGATGAGATCCTCAGACCCCTTGTGAGACCATATGCTGGTGCTGTTGGCCCTGGGTTCCTCCTAATGCAAGACAATGCTAGACCTCATGTGGCTGGAGTGTGTCAGCAGTTCCTGCAAGAGGAAGGCATTGATGCTATGGACTGGCCCGCCCGTTCCCCAGACCTGAACCCAATTGAGCACATCTGGGACATCATGTCTCGCTCCATCCACCAACGCCACGTTGCACCACAGACTGTCCAGGAGTTGGTGGATGCTTTAGTCCAGGTCTGGGAGGAGATCCCTCAGGAGACCATCCGCCACCTCATCAGGAGCATGCCCAGGCGTTGTAGGGAGGTCATACAGGATGTGGAGGCCACACACACTACTGAGCCTCATTTTGACTTGTTTTAAGGACATTACATCAAAGTTGGATCAGCCTGTAGTGTGGTTTTCCACTTTAATTTTGAGTGTGACTCCAAATCCAGACCTCCATGGGTTGATAAATTGGATTTCCATTGATTATTTTTGTGTGATTTTGTTGTCAGCACATTCAACTATGTAAAGATAAAAGTATTTAATAAGATTATTTAATTCATTCAGATCTAGGATGTGTTATTTTAGTGTTCCCTTTATTTTTTTGAGCAGTGTAATACAAATCTTAGTTTACATGCCAATAGTTCCAAATGATCAGTGGCGGTTATAGACCATTTCAGCTGGGGGGGACAAGCTGGGGCCAGTTGTACTGTTAGAGGGGCCAGTTACATTAGACGTTATTGTTGTCATATCGTTTTCTTCACTGCATTGCAGGCATTAGCAGGCAATAGACCATGTTCATAATCATTAGTGTTCCGCGTTGCCACTGTCTAATAACGGATGTAAAAAAAGAACGATAGCAAAATGAGTTATGTAAACATTATTTCATACGCCACATTTAGGGGGGCCGCAAGGGGGTCCAAAATTGTTGTCACAGGGGCACTGCCCCCCCCCCCCCCCCCCCCCCCCAGAACCGCCCCTGCAAATGATACAACAAACAAAGGGCGTTACTGTCACAATAAAGGTGATTAGAGGTATTTTATAGACAGCGTTTAAATTCTCGTTCATGCACACACAATTCTACGACAGGCCCGATTTTTTAACAGAACATGCGTATGTGTGGCGTGCGCCAAGTTTATAAATCTCAATATTTTTGTACGTGTGCAGATTTGTCAGAAATGGCGCACGCAGAAATGTAGTGTCAAATGTACACAACGGTTATATACTATCATTCTCTATCACAGTCTGAAGAAGCCATGATGGTCTGCAGCACAATGAATGAAGTGTCTATTATCATCCAGAATATTTCACCTTCATAGGGCAGAGCACTCAGACATATAGGAGAGAGGAGATAGCATCTGCCAGGGAACAGATGCCCCTGTAATTTATATTGATGAGGGGACTGGCTGGTGTGGCTGCGTAGTAGGGAACTTCCAGGGGTTTGATCACTCAGGCAGGGAGAGGGGAGAGATAAGACAGAGGGATTGGCTCGGTCTCTGGGATCTCTGGGCTAGACAGGCTCTCTGGGCTGGATGGGGAGGGAGGTTTCTCCCGGAGTCTGCTCAGCTCAGACCCCAGACACTCAGCACTGGCCAGCATGGCACTGCAGGAGCCACTATGGGAGAGCCCGGTCTGACTGACAGACTGAATGACTGACAGACTGACTGAAGTGATGGTAGTCAGTGTGTAGTTGTAGTTGGAGAGACATAAATAGTGCTTCATATAGCCAGCCTTTAACCACCATTTTGGGTGGGGCTATATCCACCTTATAACTTTAGTCTAGCCTGACGTACTAGAGCTCCCCTCCTAATCCACCAGATCTTCCCTCAGTCTCTGACCATTAACTGGTCTTTGAACCTTTCCCTGTGCATACACATCCTTTGACTCGGGACTATCGCCTCTTCCTGTTTGCCCGGCACATCAATCATTGATTTGTAAAAGCACTTTACTATGATTACTTTACACAGATCACATTTGAATATTTCTCATTGAAAAGAATGTATGCAGTCCAGCCTCTGCCCAGGACTTTGAACCCAGACTCCTAAATTATACTCTTTGATTTGAGACCCCTTCCGGTGTAGAGGTGCTTAGCTCTGGTCTAATTAAGACAGCAGTTGGGGTATCGGATAAAGGGTCAAAGGACTTTGTATTACCTTACAGAGGAGGGGAGGCCGAAAATCAAACATGCACACTTCAAACAACTCACTTCATCCATCCCTCTGGATGGGCAAATACCTTAACACAATCATCTACTTGACCTTAACATTATTTTCAGAGACAGTTTACGTGGCTGCTTCAGTTAAGGGAAGGCTAGAGGGCTGGCTAGTGCAGCCCGAGGACCATTTCCTCTGTTGTGCTCTGATGTTCAAAACAGCTTTTTAGGTGTGTTTTAAAGGGAGTGATCTAACCCTGCTCTCCCAGTCTGAGATAGTCAGACCGCTCTTACAGAAAAGCCCTCTGGTCTTCCCTCTCCATAAGTTTCATCATGATGATCAGAGTGAAAGAACAGCCTTCAGGGCTTGTCTCTCCCATTCATACACACATAGACAGAGACGCATGTGTACACAGAAACCCATGCACCCACACACACACGCACATTTGGTCAATGTAAATATTGCGTGGCTTCAGTTTAGAGAGACAGAGAATTTCTGAGATGGCTTTCTGTTGGAGTTTACATAGCATTCATAACACCATGCTGTGTCACAAACCATCTCTCTGTATTTCTCTGACAGCATCTCTTTTTCAGAAATACACAGTGCTTGTAGGTAACCCAGCCTCTAAAGGTTACACACTAAAAACAAATTGCTCTATAGAGTGCAAAATAAGGGTTATTTGGCTTGAAACCATAGCAACCATAACTTTTTTGGTGCTATATGAACACTTTTTTGAAGGTTCTATAAAGAACCATGCTCAGAAGGTTCTAAATGTAACCTATAAGGTGCTATAAAGAATATTATCCTAAAGTTTTATAAAGAACCATTAAAAAGGTTCTACAGTGCCTTGCGAAAGTATTCGGCCCCCTTGAACTTTTCGACCTTTTGCCACATTTCAGGCTTCAAACATAAAGATATAAAACTGTAATTTTTTGTGAAGAATCAACAACAAGTGGGACACAATTATGAAGTGGAACGAAATTTATTGGATATTTCAAACTTTTTTAACAAATAAAAAACAGAAAAATTGGCCGTGCAAAATTATTCAGCCCCTTTACTTTCAGTGCAGCAAACTCTCTCCAGAAGTTCAGTGAGGATCTCTGAATGATCCAATGTTGACCTAAATGACTAATGATGATAAATAGAATCCACCTGTGTGTAATCAAGTCTCCGTATAAATGCACCTGCTCTGTGATAGTCTCAGAGGTCCGTTTAAAGTGCAGAGAGCATCATGAAGAACAAGGAACACACCAGGCAGGTCCGAGATACTGTTGTGGAGAAGTTTAAAGCCGGATTTGGATACAAAAATATTTCCCAAGCTTTAAACATCCCAAGGAGCACTGTGCAAGCAATAATATTGAAATGGAAGGAGTATCAGACCCCTGCAAATCTACGAAGACCCGGCCGTCCCTCTAAACTTTCAGCTCATACAAGGAGAAGACTGATCAGAGATGCAGCCAAGAGGCCCATGATCACTCTGGATGAACTGCAGAGATCTACAGCTGAGGTGGGAGACTCTGTCCATAGGACAACAATCAGTCGTATACTGCACAAATCTGGCCTTTATGGAAGAGTGGCAAGAAGAAAGCCATTTCTTAAAGATATCTATAAAAAGTGTCGTTTAAAGTTTGTCACTAGCCACCTGGGAGACACACCAAACATGTGGAAGAAGGTGCTCTGGTCAGATGAAACCAAAATCGAACTTTTTGGCAACAATGCAAAACGTTATGTTTGGCGTAAAAGCAACACAGCTCATCACCCTGAACACACCATCCCCACTGTCAAACATGGTGGTGGCAGCATCATGGTTTGGGCCTGCTTTTCTTCAGCAGGGGCAGGGAAGATGGTTAAAATTGATGGAAAGATGGATGGAGCCAAATACAGGACCATTCTGGAAGAAAACCTGATGGAGTCTGCAAAAGACCTGAGACTGGGACGGAGATTTGTCTTCCAACAAGACAATGATCCAAAACATAAAGCAAAATCTACAATGGAATGGTTCACAAATAAACATATCCAGGTGTTAGAATGGCCAAGTCAAAGTCCAGACCTGAATCCAATCGAGAATCTGTGGAAAGAACTGAAAACTGCTGTTCACAAACGCTCTCCATCCAACCTCACTGAGCTCGAGCTGTTTTGCAAGGAGGAATGGGCAAAAATGTCAGTCTCTCGATGTGCAAAACTGATAGAGACATACCCCAAGCGACTTACAGCTGTAATCGCAGCAAAAGGTGGCGCTACAAAGTATTAACTTAAGGGGGCTGAATAATTTTGCACGCCCAATTTTTCAGTTTTTTATTTGTTAATAAAGTTTGAAATATCCAATAAATTTCGTTCCACTTCATGATTGTGTCCCAATTGTTGTTGATTCTTCACAAAAAATTACAGTTTTATATCTTTATGTTTGAAGCCTGAAATGTGGCAAAAGGTCGAAAAGTTCAAGGGGGCCGAATACTTTCGCAAGGCACTGTATATACAAAAGTATGTGGACATCCATTCAAATGAGTGGATTCGGCTATATCAGCTACACCCGTTGCTGACAGGTGTATAAAATCGAGCACACAACCATGCAATCACCATAGACAAACATTGGCAGTAGAATGGCCTTATTGAAGAGTGACTTTCAACGTTGCACCCTCATAGGATGCCACCTTTCCAACAAGTCAGTTCGTCAAATTTCTGCCCTGCTAGAGCTGCCCCGGTCAACTGTAAGTGCTGTTATTGTGAAGTGAAAATATCTAGGAGTAACTTCGCTCAGCCGCGAAGTGGTAGGCAACACACGCTCACAGAACGGGACCACCGAGTGCTGAATCACATAGCGTGTAAAAAATGTCGCTCCTCAGTTGCAACACTCACGCCCGAGTTACAAATTGCCTCTGGAAGCAACGTCAGCACAATAACTGTTCATTTGGAGCTTCATGAAATGGGTTTCCATGGCTGAGCAGCCGCACACAAGCCTAAGATCACCATGCACAATGCCAAGCGACGCCTGGAGTGGTGTAAAGCTTGCCGCCATTGGACTCTGGAGCAGTGGAAATGGCAAATCTGGCAAATCTGGGTTTGGCGGGTGCCAGGAGACACTAAGTGCCCGAATGCATAGTGCCAACTGTAAAGTTTGGTGGAGGAGGAATAATGGACTGGGGCTGTTTTTCATGGTTCCAGCTAGGCCCATTAGTTCCAGTGAAGGAAAATCTTAACGCTACTGCATACAATGACATTCTAGACGATTCTGTGCTTCCAACTTTGTGGCAGCAGTTTGGGAAAGGCCCTTCCTGTTTCAGCCTGACAATGCCACTGTGTACAAAGCGAGGTCCATACAGAAATGGTTTGTCGAGATTGGTGTGGAAGAACTTGACTGGCCTGCACAGAGCCCTGACCTTAACCCCATCGAACACCTTTGGGATGAATTAGAACACCGACTGCGAGCCAGGCTTAATCGCCCAACATCAGCACCCGACCTCACTATTGCTCTGTATGGACTTGTGGCTGAATGGAAGCACATCCACGCAGCAATGTTCCACCATCTAGTGGAAAGCCTTCCCAGAAGAGTGGAGGCTGTTATAGCAGCAAAGGGGGGTCCATCTACATATTAATGCCAATGATTTTGGAATGAGAGGTTCGACGAGCAG
The DNA here is from genome assembly GCF_965601325.2 of Salmo salar. Classification (NCBI taxonomy): domain Eukaryota; kingdom Metazoa; phylum Chordata; class Actinopteri; order Salmoniformes; family Salmonidae; genus Salmo; species Salmo salar. Next base: position 29,672,416 of record NC_138306.1, on the reverse strand, counting down.
GGGTCCACATACCTTTGGTCATGTAGTGTTTTTAAGGTTCTTTATAGAAACTATATGGCGATTTCACAATCTCAAATGTTCTTTGTAGAATGATTCAGTTTTTAAAAATTCTGATTTAATAGCCATATTAAAATTCCATAGGTTTTATTATGGTGTTTATTAACAAGTTGAATCAGGTTTGGTGGCTCTAGAACAGATGGGGATCCAGGAGGGGAGAATTAAGAACTACTGATTTAGTCAAACGTTCTAAATTGACACAAGGCCATATGTGAGTCTTTCATGAGACAACTTCACTGGTCATAGTCATATATGCTGCTCAAAAAAATAAAGGGAACACTTAAACAACACATCCTAGATCTGAATGAAAGAAATAATCTTATTAAATACTTTTTTCTTTACATAGTTGAATGTGCTGACAACAAAATCACACAAAAATAATCAATGGAAATCCAATTTATCAACCCATGGAGGTCTGGATTTGGAGTCACACTCAAAATTAAAGTGGAAAACCACACTACATGCTGATCCAACTTTGAGGTAATGTCCTTAAAACAAGTCAAAATGAGGCTCAGTAGTGTGCGTGGCATCCACGTGCCTGTATGACCTCCCTACAACACCTGGGCATGCTCCTGATGAGGTGGCGGATAGTCTCCTGAGGGATCTCCTCCCAGACCTGGACTAAAGCATCCGCCAACTCCTGGACAGTCTGTGGTGCAACGTGGCGTTGGTGGATGGAGCGAGACATGATGCCCCAGATGTGCTCAATTGGATTCAGGTCTGGGGAAAGGGCGGGCCAGTCCATAGCATCAATGCCTTCCTCTTGCAGGAACTGCTGACACTCCAGCCACATGAGGTCTAGCATCGTCTTGCATTAGGAGGAACACAGGGCCAACCGCACCAGCATATGGTCTCACAAGTGGTCTGAGGATCTCATCTCGGTACGAAATGGCAGTCAGGCTACCTCTGGCGAGCACATGGAGGGCTGTGTGGCACCCCCAAAGAAATGCCACCCCACACCATGACTGACCCACCGCCAAACCGGTCATGCTGGAGGATGTTGCAGGCAGCAGAACGTTCTCCACGGCGTCTCCAGACTCTGTCACGTCTGTCACATGCTCAGTGTGAACCTGCTTTCATCTGTGAAGAGCACAGGGCGCCAGTGGCGAATTTGCCAATCTTGGTGTTCTCTGGCAAATGCCAAACGACCTGCACGGTGTTGGGCTGTAAGCACAACCCCCACCTGTGGACGTCGGGCCCTCATACCACCCTCATGGAGTCTGTTTCTGACCGTTTGAGCAGACACATGCACATTTGTGGCCTGCTGGAGGTCATTTTGCAGGGCTCTGGCAGTGCTTCTCCTGCTCCTCCTTGCACAAAGGCGGAGGTAGCGGTCCTGCTGCTGGGTTGTTGCCCTCCTACAGCCTCCTCCACGTCTCCTGATGTACCTGCCTGTCTCCTGGTAGTGCCTCCATGATCTGGACACTACGCTGACAGACACAGCAAACCTTCTGGCCACAGCTCGCATTGATGTGCCATCCTGGATGATCTGCACTACCTGAGCCACTTGTGTGGGTTGTAGACTCCGTCTCATGCTACCACTAGAGTGAAAGCACCGCCAGTATTCAAAAGTGACCAAAACATCAGCCAGGAAGCATAGGAACTGAGAAGTGGTCTGTGGTCACCACCTGCAGAACCACTCCTTAATTGGGGGTGTCTTGCTAATTGCCTATAATTTCCACCTGTTGTCTATTCCATTTGCCCAACAGCATGTGAAATTTATTGTCAATCAGTGTTGCTTCCTAAGTGGACAGTTTGATTTCACAGAAGTGTGATTGACTTGGAGTTACATTGTGTTGTTTAAGTGTTCCCTTTATTTTTTTGAGCAGTGTATATAATGTTTAATAGCATAACACAACATATTAGTTAAACTGGAATGACACTCTCACTCACAGTTGCACAAAAAGAGCTGTGAGAAAACCACACCCCAACATATTTTAATGACCCGCCGCCCCTACATTTTAATTATCGCTAAAAGAGGAAAGAACCCTTTTTTGAACTGCAAAGAACTTTTGAAGAGCTTAAAGGGTTCTTTGGGTCACTATGGTTCCACATAAAACAATCACCCTTCTCAAAGAACCCTTGATGAACCCTCATCTTTGTTTTGTCAGTTGCAAGCATTGCAGAGAACAAAGAGGAGCTTCAGCAAACTGTCTGGCTGGGATATCAGAGCATGATTTCAGACAGTCATATGACTGCATATAATTTCAATTTCCTCTCTGGCGTTATTAAAATATTCTCTCCAGTTCTACACACAGATAGGGAATAATGAAGAATAGCAAAAATGAAAAAAAGTTGAGTTGAGAAAATGTGAAAGTATAAGGTTATGCTTCTGTTGGAGGTCAATGTGTGGTATGAGAACGGTATTCCCAGTACACACAGCAAGCCGACTGTAGTAACAGTAGTAATACAAAACACAACATTCATTTAATCTTCTTTTCATCCTAAGTATAAGGTATAGGATGAAAAGGTATACTTAGGATGAAAAGAAGATTAAATGAATGTTGTGTTTTGTATTACTACTGTTACTGCAGTCGGCTGTGTGTACTGGGAATACCAGTACACACAGTACAAACTTTTTTTCATTTTTGCTATTCTTCATTATTCCCTATTAATGTGTGATTTTAAAATGTGGTTTTATAAAAGTAGGCGAGTTATGTTGTTGTATTCAATTATTATCATGCAATAATCTAGGCTAATATACATATTGTTATGCGTTTTGGTATTAATTTCAAGTTGAATACATGTTTTCAAATGGTTTGTACTCACAGGTATGTGTCTTCTTTGTTACTGAAATACCTGAAAAACAGAGAGAAACAGATTTATTAAAACTTCCATTAAATCTGTAAATTAAGGACAGTCATACAATATCCCCAGGCCTAACTTAACCCCTTTGCGCACCATGGCTGTGTTGCTATGTGACTGGGCTGCTGTGGCCCTGTAGTGCTCCAGTCTGTCTCTCGGCTAGATCACAGAGGTCACAGAGGACCCATGTAGGCTCAGCGCAGTGGTGTGATTGGCTCTACGACTGAAAAACCCATAGGAACAACCCTGGCAAGGTGGCTCCAACCCCACAGACAACAGCATCCAGATCGCGTAAATTCATACAAAAACAAACCAAGTCCGGAATACAAATCTGCACAAACATGGTAATGCCCCCACGTGTGACCTCACAAGGCCTATAGTCAGTACATGAGTAATTATTTTCCCCAGAGCGGGAAACGGCAGCACTGTAACCTCACTGTGAGTCAGACCTGTGTTCTGAGGGTGAGGCGGAGCAGGAGAAGGAGCGGGACTGGCAGTCCTCAGCTTTCCCCCCTTCGGGTGTCAACTCATCTGATGAGCCTCCCTGGTCTAATGCCCTGGGAGCCCGACGCGGGACATCGCACAGCCAACCATGGGCCCCAGTGGGTCCGGATGCTCATGCTTTGCAGGGTGAGAGCACACTAATAGATCCCACATGTCATGCGGAAGCAATGGCACATTTTTCTACAGCTTGCAGCTGAAACTCAGGGGATGACGGGCTGACATGATTCAATAATTCTCGTTGGGGGATAAAAGAGCGACTGGCCGGAGATAACAATGTTTCAGACATGTTTGAGGGGAAAGACCAACGAGGGGGGAAACAAATAAGCCCGTCAGCTTTCTGTACACAGAAACACATCTGATATCAGGTCCAAGGAGCAGAAAGAAAGAGGGGAAACTGTAGTGGGGCGAGATGATAACCTTGTTGGACTGTGATAGAGACAGCGTCACACGCTTTGAACCTAAAACGGTTCTACGGCTGTCCACATAGGAGAACCATTTGAAGAATCCTTTTGGGTTCCAGGTAAAATCCTTTCCATAGAGGGTTCTACATGGAACCCAAAAGAGTTCTACCTGAAACCAAAAAGGGTTCTAGCTGGAACCAAAAAAGGTTATCCTATGGGGACAGTCGAAGAGCTCTTTTGGAACCCTTTTTTTTCTAAGAGTGCAGGACTAACTAGCGTGGGATCATAGTGTGTGGTCAGTCACGATTCATGGTATTATCTAGAGAAATAACCATGTTTTACCATTTCAAAAAGCAAAGTACAGGAGACTCCATTTGGTTCCCTCCACCCTCAAGGCTGAAAGTGATTAAAATTGGACCTGACGTTGTGAATGTAATTGAATTAGTTTCTATTGTCATGTTTGGATTATTTCAATAGCTCTTAACGAGCTCAGCAGTTTGACGTGTTGTTGTATTGTATTTGTAATGGAATTTCCTTTTTAGAGTGACCAGGACAAATCTGTCTATTGGGCGGTCCGCTTATCACGATACAATATTATCACGATACTTAGGTGCTGATAAGATATGTATTGCAAATCTCATGATTCTCACGATGAATTGTGATTTTATTGCGATTCGATTTTCCAAATATATTGCTCACCATATGTCTACTGCAGAGGGACAAGAGAGAGCTATGAGAAAACGAGTTTTGATCAGTCATGAAAATAAAAGTGTTGAGAACAAATTGTCTCCCTATTTAAAAGGAAGATGAAGAACAAGCTATGAAGGAACAATACTTGAGTTTTGGTGCAGGTACAGCCAACTTGCGCAAAAATAATATTGCGATATATCGTCAAAAATAATATCCCGATATGTAACTATATCCATTTTTTTCCCACATCACTTCTTATCAGATGGGAAAATGTCTGTGTCCTGTTGTTTCATAGACATTTAGGAATGTGGTAATTAGTATCTGGGTGTGATGTCCTTTCTTTTGTTTTCGCAAGAAAACTGCAAATTAATGTTAATTTAGGTTGGGGGTGAGTTTCCGTTTTTTCATGTATAAAAGGTCTTGAGTATCCTTTGGTTCATCAATATCTTGTCTGCAAACTCCAGTGTAAAAACACTTTCTCTCTAGGAGATGATTCTGAACTGAAGACACGTGTAACCACTTATTGGTGATAGAAATTGACTCCGTCTTATTTTGTAATGTATTCCATGAACACTCCTATTTTGGAAGTGTTAATTCATTCGTGACTAAAAAATCTATTAATTGATTCGAGTAAATGCATTCCTTATTTATAAAGTAACTATTTGTTTGACTACATGTTCATAATGTTATATTTGTAAATCCTAAATTGTACAGTTATTTACACTACACATAGCAAGCATATGCTTGTGTTTTAACTTCACATCTCTGAGCTAAACTTGACTGAATTAATTAATGCTGGAACTTGGATTGCCCAGATTAGCTTTTAGTATCCAGACATCAATAATTGCCTTACTGTCATCTTAAGTGTAATTATAAATAATAGGAATGGTAAGGCAATACTATATCTTGCTAGACCCACAAGAGACACTTCAGGCCTATTGCATTTATTCACATGGAGTCAGATTGATAAATGTAGTTTATTATTCGACATCATTTTAACTCAACTACAAAACAGCCACCTAGGGGCCAAGGCTCTGTGATCAGACTCACGGCCAAACACTGTCTGTCGAACTGTGACATTACGCAAGGATAAAAAACGGTAATCCTCCTTTAATATCTCAATCAAATAACAGGGTATTCAGTGTGGCAGTCAGTGTTAGCCTCATAGGCCATGGGGGAATGGTGGACTCAACATGCTGTGTTAATGGATGTGTTGGGCAGAAAAAACCTTGTGTGTTGAAAGGCTAGAGGACTTAGAACTCTAACACCATGTAAGGAACCTCTCTGGTTTCATGTTGTGGAAATAGAGTATCAGGAGTGCATATCAAAATGGGAGCTATTTATTGGCTTCTCTTCAGATCTTATAAACTGTATTATAGACACATAAAACAGACATTCTGACATTGGCGCAATCAGGCTCTGGTTATTGTTAGATATAGGATTCTAAGGCATGAGTTGTACTCCAGATATTTTACAGAAGACGCACAACACAATTGGTAGAAAAAGCAGGGCTAATTCCTATTCTGCCCAATATGTCACAATATTAAATCAGCTTTCTGTTCCACAGAACTCGGAAATACAGTACCAGTAAAAAGTTTGGACACACCTACTCATTCCATGGTTTTTCTTTATTTTTACTATTTTCAACAACAACAAAAAAAGTGTTAAACAAACCAGAATGTATTTTATATTTGAGATTCTTCAAAGTATCCTTGATGACAGCTTTGCAAACTCTTGGCATTATCTCAACCAGCTTCATGAGGTAGGCACCTGGAATGCATTTCAATTAACAGGTGTGCATTCTTAAAAGTTAATTTGTGGAATTTCTTTCCTTCTTAATGCGTTTGAGACAATCAGTTATGTTGTGACAAGGTAGGGGTGGTATACAGAAGATAGCCCTATTTGGTAAAATACCAAGTCCATATTATGGCAAGAACAGCTCAAATAAGCAAAGAGGAACTACAGTCCATCGTTACTTTAAGACATGAAGGTCAGTCAACCCGGAACATTTCAAGTTTCTTCAAGTGCAGTTGCAAAAACCATCAAGCACTATGATGAACCTGGCACTCATGACGATCGCCACAGGAAAGGAAGACCCAGAGTTACCTCTGCTGCAGAGGATAAATTCATTAGAGTTAACTGCAACTCAGATTTCAGCCCAAATAAATGCTTCACAGAGTTCAAGTAACAGACACATGTTCTGAGGAGACTGCGTGAACCAGGCCTTCATGGTCGAATTTCTGCAAAGGAACCACTACCAAAGGACACCAATAAGAATAAGTGACATGCTTGGGCAAAAAGAAACACAAGCAATGGACATTAGACAGGTGAAAATCTGTCCTTTGGTCCGATGAGTCCAAATTTGAGATTTTTGGTTCCAACCGCCGTGTCTTTGTGAGACGCAGAGTAGATGAATGGATGATCTCAGCAAGTGTGGTTCCCACCGTGAAGCATAGAGGAGGAGGTGTGATGGTGTGGGGGTGCTTTCCTGGTGACAATGTCTGTGATTTATTTAGAATTCAAGGACACTTAACCAGCATGGCTACCACAGCATTCTGCAGCCATTCGCCATTCCATCTGGTTTGCGTTTAGTGGGACTATTATTTGTTTTTCAACAGGACAATGATCCAACACACCTCTAGGCTGTGTCAGGGATATTTGACCAAGAAGGAGAGTGATGGAGTGCTGCATCAGATGACCTGGCCTCCACAATCACCCGACCTCAAATCAATTGAGATGGTTTGGGATGAGTTGAACCGCACAGTGAAGGAAAAGCAGCCGACAATTGCTCAGCATATGTGAGAACTCCTTCAAGAATGTTGGAAAAGCATTCCTAGTGAAGCTGGTTGAGAGAAGGCCAAGAGTGTGCAAAGCTGTCATCAAGACAAAGGGTGGCTACTTTGAAGAATCTAAAATATAAAACACTTTTTTGGTTACTACATGATTCCATATCTGTTATTTCATAGTGTTGATGTCTTCACTATTATCATACAATATAGAAATAGTCAAATAAAGAAAAACCCTTGAATGAATAGGTATGTCCAAACTTTTGACTGGTACTGTATATCTCAACATGTTGTTTCCCACAGAAAAGGCAATGGATGAGAAAAAAACGAAAGAATCAACATGGTGTACCCACTGATAAGGGAATATAATAGTGATGCTTCAGAGCAGTGTTTATAATAGGGAACGGTGAGAGCAAAATGACATCTGTGTGTTGCCAACAGTTTACCACAAAGCCACAAGGATTGAAAAGCTACACACTCTGATGCGCTAAACAAGACCAAACTAAGAAGGTCCATATTTTGTGCTCTTTCTGTTCCTAATTTTCTTATTATGTCTCCCTGTATCCCCCTGCACTGCACTGTGTATTAGCCCTGTGTATCTGAATCCTATTGGCCCAGTCCTATCAGCTATCTGTCTCCCATCCTCCCCACGTCACGAACAGCCATTCTGTCAATGTCACTTAGAGATAAGAAAACTAATCGTTACACCAAAAATGTACTTAGACATAAAGGAGGAAATCATTACTGTCAACAGAGCTAAAGGCTCCATGGCAGGGGAGGGGAGGAGAGGAAGGGGTGGACAGTTAGCCCACTTCCTCCTCTATGTGTTATTCAGAGATCTCTGATTGGAGGTGGCACAGGGTAGGGTCCGGGGAGCAAATATGTGAGTCAGGCTGTGGGAAGGGGAGGGGAAGGGTGGGCTAGGCTCTGGTGTTTTGGGCAGAAACAACCTCTGTGTCAATAGGTGTCTACTCCACTGGATGGCAGGTTCAGAGTTCACTTTGTCGGTGATTCTCTCCTTGACAGACAAGCTTGCCGTTACTAGACCATAGTAGAGTGTATACAAATCTATGGCCATTCATTTGTCCCTTTAGCCAAACGTTTTGATAGTGTGCTACATTAAACTTCCCTCATTTGACTACTGAGCTAATGAATATTTTTAGTAGAGATTACCATTTGTCACAATGGAAGGAGGGGATGGCTGTCACCTTGAAACCTTTGATCATTCTGATTCTACCTCACAGTGGTAAACATTCACAGCACACGTTCTCTCCAGTCTCTTCTCATGAGAATTGCCACCTTGTCAGATCAGAAAGGAGTAGGTGTGCAGACGGCTGGAGGTTAACCTCTACTACATCTATCTGCAGGGGGCACACATCCTGTAAACATGCCACTGAGACATAAGGGGAGCGGGCCGGGGAGAGGGCTGGGGCCAGGCCAGGCAGCCGAGTGGTGCTTCTTCGGCGAAGACTGCAGCTCAAAGTGACAGCGCTGTAATGAAGTCTGAGGCGTGCGGCAGGCCGTACGTCATAATTCCAAGTTCCTTAAAGCCTGACAGGGAATGATTATCATGGATGGTTATTGTCACCCTCCCTTCCTGGGAGACACCGGTGCATTCAGGGGTTGTTGCACCGTGACATTCAAAGTTACAGTCTCCTTCATATAATGGAGCTGTCCTCTCTGCGCGCTAATGGGAGCGATCCATTTAACCTGTGCCAGAAACACACAGACGAGGAAGTTCCTAATGCGAAGCCCCTCCCGCGGGGACGTCACACTCTCCCCCTGGCTGCTCCCTGCCTTCCTGCTGCTTGATTCATTGACTGGCGCTCCTCACTTATCCTCATTCACTGCTCAGTCTGGGGAGACAGGGAGGCCCACTTCCTCCAGTCTGCTTCCCGCTTCGCTCTGCTTAGCACTCCAACGTTCTACGCCCAATGCGCACAAGGACACGGCCAGCACAGACCAGACCAGAGCAGCACAGCAGCCCCAGCTACAGGAGGCCTCACACACTGGTGCCTGGTAGGGAGTAGTGGGGTTCTCCTGAAATCATGGGCTATTGAACCCAAGTACTCAGAGCCCATCAGTGTCCATTATTAGGGCCATCTTTTCTGTGATACACATTGGAACTGTAGATACAATTCACTTTCAGAGTAGTTCACATCCAAAGCATCATGCCATACAAAGAAAAGAGTACAATACACTATATTGAGTGCCATATGAAAGAAAGTATATACTGCACTTTAGCTGGCTGTACTAAGAGAGAGGAGAGAGGTAAATGTTACAAGAAAGGTTCCCAATACAATAAGTACTCACACACACAATACACTGTAAGATGAATTGGGGAGCTAGCTCAGCTTCATACACAGTCACTCCAATAAGTGTCCCTTCTGTAGTGACACACTTAGCCTTATTATACTAGCAAAAACTATAAATGCAAAAATGTAATGATTAAAAAAGCATAATGGTTCTAATCAGCTGCCCCCTAATATACTAAAACACTTAATCCATGGAGAGGCCAACTCTCTGGGGAGGCGTAGGAGAAAAATGACTTCTCTGTCTCCAGGCACTGTTATTTCTGGTCATTTCTAATTGGTTTTAACTAAAAGCAACCACTCAGAGGGCTCCACAGGTTACTCCTATGCATCACTATGGAATTATCTACAAATAGAAGATTTACATCCAAATTAGTTTTAGAGGACACCACAATTGTCTTTCAAGAGAAGAGAGGAGAAAGAAGGAGAAAAAAACAATCATATATTTATCTCTCTCTATATATATTTCTCTCTCTATATATTTATATACGCCTGGATATCTAAAATTATTAGAATGACTCAATGATTATCAGATATAGCCCTTGTGGTCAACAAGGGCTCTCTTGCAGACTCTTCCCTCCCTACAGTATGTTTGCCAAACTCCTGCACGCTTCTCCCCCTGTGCAGTTCTGCTTTATTGGGCCTGTGAGTCTCCAGGTGAGTCCTCAGTGCGGTGTGTGTGGAGCTGTGTGGTGGCTCGTGAATTATACATGGTGGCAGAGGAATAGACATGGCCCAGGAGGGCCGCGGGAACAGCAGGCATGGCTAGGAGGCAGATTGAATACTCTGACGGAATTTTAATTGTACCGCAGGGAGCCGAGCGATAAGCGCTATTGTTATTGGTGAGATGCCGCAGCCCAGGTTCACTCAGCTGAGTGCTTGAACAAATGGTGAGAGCCGCAAACAGTCACGTAACGGTGCTGCAATGTTCCCGGCCTTAACGAGGGATCGCATTGCCTTTTGTAAGAGGCCATTGTGTGGAGGAAGGTTCATAACAACAACGTAATACTCATATTTACAATGATACTAAATAAGCTGTGAATCTTTAACACCATAGCTTACTGCCAAGTGTTGTTTCCTAACACTCTTAGAAGACCAATGAAGGTGAGCCGATTTCAGAAAAAGTGTGGTCTGAAAAATTATTAATAATTAACAACTTCCTTTTCATTCAGAAAAAAAAACTGTAATTGTCTGTAATTCGGTAAAAAGCCAAACGACAGTGTTTCTGCTGCTCCTGATCCTCCATGGCAGTCTACTCCTCTGCAACCCTTTGAGAGCTGGTCCCTGGGGGCCGGTAGACACAGCAATCCCCTCTGTGCTGGTCAAAATGAGGCCAGGGGCACAGTACAGGCCTCTGTGTGTGTGTGGACTCTGAGTGGGCGATTCCTAGCTCTCAGTAATCTCCCTGTGATCCAGCCTGAACCACACATGAAACCCAATACCCTCTCAGCCTGAACCATAAATACAGCCCATCCAGACCACCTTGATGCTCTGTACTGTAGTGACCTGTACTATACTGTACACCACAGCATGCACTGACCACTACTGCGTGTGCTCACAGGCTCACACAAAACAACACACAGTTGGACAGCATGGATTCTTTATATATATATATATATATATATATATATATATATATATATAGTACCAGTCAAAGGTTTGGACACACCTATTCATTCAAGGGTTTTTCTTTATGTTTTACTATTTTCTACATAGTAGGTGTGTTGGGTCATTATCCCATTCAAAACAAATGATAGTCCCACTAAGTGCAAACCAGATGGGATGGAGTATCGCTGCAGAATGTGGTTAAGTGTGCCTTAGATTCTAAATAAATCACTGACAGTGTCATCAGCAAAGCACCCCAACCCCATCACACCTCCTCCTCCATGCTTCACGGTGGGAACCACACATGCGGAGATCATCCATACACCTACTCTGCTTCTCACAAAGACACGGCGGTTGGAACCAAAAATGTCAAATTTGTACTCAGACCAAAAGACAGATTTCCACCCGTCTAATGTTCATTGCTCATGTTTCTTGGACCAAGCAAGACTCTTATTCTTATTGGTGTCCTTTAGTAGTGGTTTCTTTGCAGCAAATCGACCATGAAGACCTGATTTATGCAGTCTCCTCTGAACAGTTGATGTTGAGATGTGTCTGTTACTTGAACTCTGTGCAGCATTTATTGGGCTGCAATTTCTAAGGCTGGTAACGCTAATGAACGTATCCTCTGCAGCAGAGGTAACTCTGGGTCTTCCTTTCCTGTGGCGGTCCTCATGAGAGCCAGTTTCATCATAGCGCTTGAAGGTTTTTGCGACTGCACTTGAAGAAACTTCAGTCAATCTGGAAAATTTCAAGAACTTTGAAAGTTTCTTCAAGTGCAGTCGCAAAAACCATCAAGCGCTATGATGAAACTGGCTCTCATGAGGACCGCCACAGGAAAGGAAGACCCAGAGTTACCTCTGCTGCAGAGGATACGTTCATTAGAGTTACCAGCCTCAGAAATCATCAATTAACTGCACCTCAGATTGCAGACAAATAAATGCTTCACAGAGTTCAAGTAACAGACACATCTCAACATCAACTGTTGTGAGACGCAGAGTAGGTGAACGGATGATTCCGTGTGTGGGGTTGGAGGAGGAGGAGTTGTGATGGGGTGAGGTGCTTTGCTGGTGACACTGTCTGTGATTTATTTAGAATTCAAGGCACACTTAACCTGCATGGCAACCACAACATTCTGCAGCATTACGCCATCCATCTGGTTTGCGCTTAGTGGGACTATCATTTGTTTTTCAACAAGACAATAACTGGCAGGTAACCTGGTGGTTAGAGCATTGGGCCAGTAACCAAAAGGTTTCTGGGTTGAATCTCTGAGCTGACAAGGTAAAAATATGTCGTTCTGCCCCTGAACAAGGCAGTTAAACCACTGTTCCCCGGTAGGCTGTCATTGTAAATAAGAATTTGTTCTTAACTGACTTGCCTAGTTACATTATGGTTAAAAAATGACCCAACACACCTCCAGGCTGTGTAAGGGCTATTTGAGCAAGAAGGAGAGTGATGGAGTGCTGCATCAGACGACCTGGCCTCCACAATCACCCGACCTCAACCCAATTGAGATGGTTTGGGATGAGTTGGACCGCAGAGTGAAGTAAAAGCAGCCAGAAAGTGCTCAGCATATGTCGGAACTCCTTCAAGACTGTTGGAAAAGCATTCCAGGTGAAGCTGGTTGAGAGAAGGCCAAGAGTGTGCAAAGCTGTCATCTTCTACTTTGAAGAATCTAAAATATATTTTAATTTGTTTAACACTTTTTTGGTTAGTATCCATATGTGTTATTTCATAGTTTTGATGTCTTCACTATTATTATACAATGTAGAGAATAGTAAAAATTAAGAAAAACTTCCAACTTTTGACTGGTACTGTATATATTTAAATATATTCATGTTTTATATATATATATATATATATATATATATATATATATATATATATACATGAATATATATATATATATTATTTATTGTTATTTTATGGATTCTGAAGTACGTACATAGTTTTATGGATTCTGGAGTACGTACATAGTTCATCAACATTTGAAATGTTCTTCCTCGCAATGTTTCTAATAATTTCCATGTCAAACAGACATTACAGTAATACATGTATGTTTTTATCTATCTAATGATTTGGCTTATCTCAAATGTTTACCAACAGTCAGTCAGAACAGCCAGAGCAGAACTGGACATTACAGACAAAGCTGAATTTCATTACTCAGTCTGAGGGTTGGAGGCGATGACCTCTGACCTGGGTTCAGAAAATGAATTCCTGCTTGAATATACTTCCTTTCTGAGAAACACGCACAGTACAGTCATTTTTTCAGCCTTTTCACATGAATACCTAGCATAGGAAGACCTTGAGGTTGTCGGGAGGATGGAAGTGAATGGTGGCCAGAAAAGTGAAGAGAGCAAAGGGCAAACACTACTTGCTACAGTCAATCTCCTTCCACTCCCACCTCAAAGAAGTCAACATTCTAACAAATTCCTGCCTGCATCACCTCAGCAAGGTTACAGAAGGAAATATTCCCAGGTTCAAGCTGAGAGCCAGACAACCCAACAGTTCCCTGAGGATAAGACCTTATGAATTCTAATTCAGAATGAACTGAGTCCTACACAGGTAGCAATGTAAAGCTGAATGCAATTATACACATATATATTCCTAATACTAGAGTTAATTATATCTCTCAATTATAATGTAAAACTGGCAATATTAGATCATTTTTTGCAATGTGCTCTCTTGGACTAACCAAATCAGTATGCCTAGAAAAATAACTAACTAAAGGTGATGAAACATTCAGATAAACCTTTTCAAAGCTCTGCTATGTTCTTCTCTGTGTGGTCTGCTGTTGTTGTGAATGTGCAGCACTAAGGATGTCTCACCACATAGACATCTCTACAGGAAACCACAACAGCATTGTCCATGCTACTAGGGTCCTGTGTGGCTCAGTTGGTAGAACATAGCACTTGCAAAGCCAGGGTTACGGGTTTGATTCCCACGGGTGACCAGTACAAATGAAAATGTATGCACTCACTACAATATAGTAGTGCTTGCCTAGTTAAATAAAGGTTAAATACTGTAAGTCACTCTGGACAAGAGCATCTGCTAAATGATAAAAATGTAGACTGCCTTTACTGGAGTCTATATAGTTGTAAGATCTTAATTTGAGCCAGTTTTCTACTGGCAGGGGTTTTAAAAATAATATATAGCAGGAAAAAAATCCTGCAGCAACAGGAGATGTGGATTATAATTAATATACATTTTTGTAGGGGTTGATAAATCTTTCGTAAGAGAAAATCAAGTCTGAAATGTCAAATTGGAAATGACAAACTTCAGAACCCTTTTTGAATCTCAAATACACTACAGTTTTAAATGTCTTGCATTGCAGGAAAGTTATCCTACAGCCGGGTGATCAAATTAAGATCCTACATCTGTAACACTATTGTAAATAACATGCTGGTAGTGTGGTGCTCATCAGACTGACCTGTCCCAATCCTGATAGGAATCTAGTCTTTGGACTTCTCAGCTGTCACATTTAACCTTTTACTGCAGTGGGCTAAATCAGGGTCTTGGTAGTCTTAAACAAATCTACTTCGAAACAAAAGTATACACCTCACACACATGGTTATGGGCTTAAAAAAAGAAGACCATGTCAGATATAAAGTTCAAATGTATTCAATTTATATTACACTTTATATACATCACAGAAGACTGAAATATGACAAAATGGTTTTACATAGAATCACTGGATTTTCAGCAGGGTTTTTTGAAATAATATTGATTCACTATGAAATGTTGACAAATAATAATAGCATTCCACCGATGAAGCCGCTAGAGGGGCATTTGGTCATTTGACTGCAGGAAAGGGCTTCAGTACCATGTTTCATCTTCATACACCTCATGACCAAAAGTATGTGGACACCTGCTCGTCAAACATCTCATTCCAAAATCATGGGTATTAATATGGAGTTGGTCCACCCTTTGCTGCTATAGCAGCCTCCACTCTTCCGAGAAGGTTTTCCACTAGATGTTGGAACATTACTGCGAGGACTTGCTTCCATTCAGCCACAAGAGCATTAGTGAGGTCGGGCACTGATATTGGGTGATTAGTCCTGGCTCGACTTTCCAAATCCTCCCAAAGGTGTTCGAGGGGGTTGAGGTCAGGGCTCTGTGCAGGCCAGTCAAGTTCTTCACCACCGATCTCGACAAACCATTTCTGTATGGACCTCACTTTGTGCACGGGGGCATTGTCATGCTGAAATAGGAAAGGGCCTTCCCCAAACTATTGCCACAAAGTTGGAAGCACAGAATCGTCTAGAATGTCATTGTATGCTGTAGCGTTAATATTTCCCTTCACTGGAACTAAGGTGCCTAGCCCGAACCATAAAAAACAGCCCCAGACTATTATTCCTCCTCCACCAAACTTTAGAGTTGGCACTATGCATTGGGGCAGGTAGAATTCTCCTGGCATCTGCTAAGCCCAGATTCATCCGTCGGATTGCCACATGGTGTAGCGTTATTCATCACTCCAGAGAACGCGTTTCCACTGCTCCTGAGTCCAATGGCGGGGGCGCTTTACACCACTCCAGCCGAAGCTTGGCATTGTGCATGGTGATCTTAGGCTTGTGTGCGGCTGCTCGTCTATGGAAACCCATTTCATGAAGCTCCCAACGAACATGTATTGTCTTGACATTGCTTCCAGAGACAGTTTAGAACTCGGTAGTAAGTGTTGCAACCGAGGACAGACAATTTTTATGAGCTACGCGCTTCAGCACTCGGCTGTTCCGGTTCTGTGAGCTTGTGTGGCCTACCACTTTGCAGCTGAGCCGTTGTTGCTCCTATACGTTTCCACTTCACAACAACAGCACTTACATTTGACTGGGGCAGCTCTGGCAGGGCAGAAGTTTGAGGAACTGACTTGTTGGAAAGGTGACATCCTATGACGGTGCCACGTTGAAAGTAACTGAGCTCTTCAGTAAGACCATTCTACTACCAATGTTTGTCTATAGAGATTGCATGGCTGTGTGCTCAATTTAATACACCTGTCAGCAATGGGTGTGGCTGAAATAGCCAAAACCACTATTTTGAAGGGGTGTCCACATACTTTTGTATATATAGTGTATCTACCGCAGTAAAATTCTTTCCATCCAATCTTTACAAGACCAGATAGGCCTACTATATTGATAACACATTGTACACAATGGAACTGATGTCTGATAGTCTGTCCTATGACAAGCAGTTAAAAGAGTGGTCCAGTGGGTACCTATGTCAAAATGATACATTAAGGACTCAAAGAAAAGCACAGAATAATTTTAAAATCGACATACATTTCATACTATCACTCTCATCTAGGTTAGATCAAGTGGAGCACTCTGATCCCTAAGTATAAATGCTGATCTAATATCTGTAGGCACTGTTAAGTCCATTGCAAATCTTCTTGTTACTTCTGTGTCCTCCCAGGTCTTAGATGAGTGGACTGAAGCGTGTGCTGATAAGGACTTGGCTGTAATTGTTCAGAAGGGAGAGAGCTGCAGCCCCGTTAGGACTGGTCATAGCGCTGGCCAATAATGCAAACTAGCCCTCTGAATCCTCCCATGTAATAACACATCCTGGGAGATGAATTACATGTCTGTCAATCCTCTAATTAAGATCGTGCTCTTACTGTACTCTCTGCTGCTTAAAACAGGGAGAGGCAGCAACGTGAGGGATGTCAGAAGGTTTGTGAGCAGCATTGGAGGGAAAGAGAAAAAGAGAGAGAGATAGAGAGAGAGAAAAATACAGCAGAAGGAAGCTCACTGCACTGGCTGCTACAGCAAATCACTTCCGTCATGGCTGGCACTTAGTGCGCCATCTATTTTTCATGTAAAGTACTTCGTCATTAAAACTTGTGCGTTCTGCAAGCCCTCCATGCGCCACCCAGATCAAAGGTAGTCATATTAGCAGGGAGTTCATTACAGGGGCCACTCTTCCATTTCCAGGCAACAGAGCTGTGCTTAAAGCATAAATATCCTGTAATTACACACATATGTGATAAGGGGACAGCTTGGGAGATGGACTATGATTAATAGAACACAGATCACAGTTCCCCCTCTGTTTTTCAAAGCTAACACAACAGAGGACTTTACACGAGTACTGTATAAACCATCCACAGGAGATAAAGAGCTGGATGGAAGACTGAATACATATTTTAACACTGCTACAGTAGCGGTGGCGCAGGTGGAGTGTTGCTTCAGTGTGCCGCCTCTTCTCCATGTAAATCTAACGAGAGGATGGGCCTGTAGAAAGTCACAAACAGCAGAGCTGAGACACGGTGCCTCCTTACTGTGAGGAGAAGGAGAGGGGAAGTGAGCCTCCTTCCGATGGTGTAATCAACGGAATGGGCTGTGTTTATTTATTTATTTGTCCCATTGACTCCTAAGTAACACAAGACCACAGGGCTTTCCGTCTGAATGGGGCGCCTGCCTGTGAGACAGTATTTCCACCACGGAGGATCAGCTGACACAGGAACACAATCCCCTCTCCTACAAAATTAAGCCTGCTCAGGTTTCTGTTAGTGTTATAATAATTACCATATTATTAACTAGTAATGATATCAGTATCACTATCATAATTTACATTCAACTACCTCGTCCTATCTATGGACATTTAGCACAGCGCACACCACAAACAGGGCATTAACAAGAAATTGTCCATTTTAAAAGAGACAGCCTCGTTGTTAATTTACCGTGTCAGAAGTCGAGTAAGAGTCATAAGAGAATGATGCCATTATAAGGTTGTACATTTCCTTCATTCCTACTACAGTAGTTTGGTTGTTTATGCTTTCTAAATGACCCAGCCCCATTGTGTAGCCCTGTGAACAGTAGGACACAGCCTGTAGCCTACCCCTGGGCTGGCCAGGTCAACCACAGTTCACATCATTGTCTCACACTAACAACTGTACAAGGTAAGAGGAAGGGCTGCTGGTTTATTGAGTAGAATGACAATCCTGGCTTCCTCTTTAGGTTATGAAAACAGTGTGGCCAGAAAGGAAAGTAACGTAACACATACAAAGCCAGGGACAGTTACAGGACAGGTTACTGAGAGGACAGTAGCCAGCATGAGCACCCTATAGATGGGATGTGTCATCCTACTGCCCTCCATCTAATAAACATCAGAATGGACCAATACACATCAATGATGATGATGTTGGTCAGACAGGCTTGACAGCAGCTCAATCTTTTAACCTTCCCAATGGTGTTTCAAACACTTCCTGGATTGCTGGCCAATGACAGCATTTCCATCACACTGGACACTGCATTACTGTAGTGCTGAATATTAGAGTAGATACAAGATGATTGAAGGTACTCAAAGACACACTGACTGAGACATGCCACACACAAATATGCTCGAGCACAAACATTTATGGACGCATGCATACAGACATTACTCATCACATGCAGACAGCCTACATATGCACAAATGCAATCAGGTGAATCCAGAAAGCATAAGGGGACCAGGGATAAGCCTGGGACATGCATACACTACACTCTTAGAAATAAGAGTTGCAAAAGGGTTCTTTGGCTGTCCCCATAGGAGAACCCTTTTGGGGTCCAGGCAGAACCCTCTGTGGAAAGAACCCTACATGGAACCCAAAAGAGTTTTACCTGGAACCAAAAGGGATCTTCAAAGGGTTAGGTTCAAGAGAGTGTATACTGTAGCTCAGTGGCCATACCATCTCAGCAATATATAAGAGTAGTAGCCATGGTGATCAGTAATAATTAATAACAAAGTGTATAAGCATTCCATTAGGTGCAAGGAGCTGTCATAAACATCTTAATTAATTTACAAAGCAAGCAACTAGGGAATTATGGCTACGTAGAAATCTGCTTCCTGCTGCCGCTCCATAGCACTGGAACAGATCGGGCTTTTACATTTTTAAACATGCCTTTCATGTTCTCTAGAGCACGAAAAAGCCTTTGAACAGTCAGCTTGTTAGGAGATGCACCTAGCAGCCCAGTACCTTGGGGTTGTCCCACTATTCTTTTCATACAGTGACGAGAGGTTCTGGGATCACTGTGCTGCTCGGGCTCTACACAAGGGTTCTTTATTCCTCTGTCTCACTGTCTGCTCTCCTTCAGGATCACTCTTCCCTTTGTTAATGTCATTCACTGGCTGCTGCTGTTTTCCCTTTTTTGTGCATTTTCCTGCTTAATCCCTCCTTTCTCTCCCACTTTCTCTCTCCCCCCTCTCTCTGTCTCCCTCCCCCTCTCTCTTATTCTTTCTCTCTCTCTCTCCCTCTTCAGATCCATATGATTTCAAGCCTGGAGAACAAGCTAGTCAAACATTCACATTCTCAGTTGCTGAAAATCAGAGCAATTTATTTTATGTTGAATGTGCCAGTGGGTAACATGCCTAATAGATAAAAAAAAAAAGGAGTCAGATTTCAAGACTAAACTAAATGATTTTAGATCCTCAAAACAACAGCTGCTGCTGTACAAATTGCGTAAATGTCCTCCTGAGGATATCTGCAGGGACTGTCTGGGGACACTGGCTACAGTGGTGTGTGTGTGTGTGTGTGTGTGTGTGTGTGTGTGTGTGTGTGTGTGTGTGTGTGTGTGTGTGTGTGTGTGGGGGGGGGGGGGGGGCTTGAGTGCGTCCGTGCGTGCATGGTGGGATGGGATAGTAAAATATATCCCTTTTACCTTCTCTCACTGAGAAGGCTGGATTAGTCTGGCCACTCTATTATGGGGGAAGCTTAAAATCAATTGAGAATAAGAATATCAGCCATTTGTGACATAAAGTAGGGCTGGCCCATCACTTTGAAGTGAGGCTATCAGCTGTTTGCCCATGCAGCTAAATTGCTGTGAGACTGTCTGGACTGAGAGCACTTTCAGTGACCACTTGTGCCATAAAAACAGTAGTCTCCATGTAAAAATGATATACATTACAGTATAATCACTTTGAATTATCACTTTGCACTTATCTATCTACAGTAAATTAACAAATAATGTGTTTATTAACTATTTTGTATGTTCTAATATACCCATAACTTTGTGTTGAAGGAATAAGCCTACCTAGGTCTACTTTTTCTCTGACTGTCTCTCCCTGTCTCCATCCTCCCCCCTATCTCTCCATTTCAGCCCTTGCCATATTTGCTTAACCCAGCCAGTGACAGCACTCAATGCTAAAGCACTCCCAAGGCAGATGATCAAAGTCAGCAGTCAATTCACATTATTATGCATTAATTTGATGTTTCCTAACCTTCCAGGTCTTTATTTAACGCTGCCAAAGGCCTCCAGGATATTTCACAGTATACCTCCTCTCTCTCTCTCTCTCTCTCTCTCTCTCTCTCTCTCTATGTGTGTTTGTGAGTTTGTGTGTGTGCTGATGAAACTAATGATGAAGAGCATACATTTGAACAAATTCTACCTAAAAAGACTGACCAAAGAAATGGACAGAATAACAAAGATGTACGAGGTCTTTGGCCACCAATCGAATAAAACACATTCTCACCATGCAGTTACTACTATTCATTTGCTTGCTGTAGCTCATTTTGTGAATAATGTTTTGGAGTAAATCACCACATAGTTTCTATACACTACAGTTTGTTCACTCCTCATCATTTATTCATTTCCTATTCTTTATTGAGTTGGCTTCTGCGCTTTTAGCGACTACCATTTCTACCGCTCCAAGGGGATTTTCAGAGCATTTTCATGCTTTATTCAATTATGAGAACCTAATACAGTGGAAAGGTGTTCATAGAACTCACTCATAACCATGAATTATTTCACATACCTCTGCTTTGCTGGTTCGCATAGTTAGTCAAATGTGTGAAATAGTCACATACACAGATGATTCCTCTGTTTCCTGGCCCTGATCCCTGGAGTAGTGGCATGATGATGATGTGTATGTGTGTGTCTATGCACGCGTGTGTGTGTGTGCGTTTACAGCGTGCCTGTTTGTACGTCTGGCTACGTGTGTGCCCGCCCCTCACCCCTCTGGAGCAACCGTGCCATCTCCTGTTTTTGGGGGAAGGGGAGTTTTGTCTTTTTTTTTGCGCTGGAAAGGAAGGGGAGGCTGTCAAAACATCTCAGCGTCAGGCCCCGGCACAATGACACACTGACCTACAATCACCAAGGAGAACTTAGCTTAGTCTGCCTGAGAGCTGGATAAATAA
Source organism: Salmo salar (assembly GCF_965601325.2). Classification (NCBI taxonomy): domain Eukaryota; kingdom Metazoa; phylum Chordata; class Actinopteri; order Salmoniformes; family Salmonidae; genus Salmo; species Salmo salar. Next base: position 29,651,157 of record NC_138306.1, on the reverse strand, counting down.
ATAAGTACTATTGATTTATGTAAGAGAAGCATTCCTTAAGCAGCATTAGTCATCATGGCTGTGTGTGTGTGTGTGTGTGTGTGTGTGTGTGTGTGTGTGTGTGTGTGTGTGTGTGTGTGTGTGTGTGTGTGTGTGTGTGTGTGTGCCACAGAGATGCTGCTAGCTCTCTAATTATTCCTCTGGAGCCAGACTAACTCAGCGCAGCATCGCGTGAAGAGCTCCTATCGATTTCTGCCATGCAGACAGCTAGGACACAGTTACTTTATGGTAACTCACTGAACGGGTGGCGGAAGGGGAAGACAGAGATGGTGCTTATCTTCTATCAGATCTCCATGTGAGAGAGACACTACAGCTCCTTTGGTAAAGGAGATGAACTCTACATAAGCGATATGTCTCTCACCATGGAGACGGGCTGTGGGGGCGGGTGTTTAAGGCGTGAGAGGGTTGTGTGACTGAATGCATCACACTCATGAGTGGCATATGTTATGACAAACCACACTGAGAGGTCCCTCCCACAGCAAGCCATAGAGGAAGGGATGGGCAAGACTACTTGTATAGTGCAGAGGGCTGAATATAGAGGCTGAGCGAGGAGGAGAGGGCTGAGTATAGACAGTTATTTACAGGCAGTTTGTGATTGATCTGTGCACAGTGTGAAGTTCCATCTCAGTTCCGGAGTTGTTGTGATGGAGTAGTGCTAAGGTGGTCATGCATGTTCTTCACATGGTAAAATTAGCTGTTTTAACATATACTGCCCAAAAAACAACTCTCAGAATCAGAACACTGTTTAAAACCAAAAACAACACCAATCGTTTCCTATGACCTAAAAGAGCTTCTGGACATCAGAACAGCTATCACTAACCTTGATTTGGAAGAGGAGACAAATAAGTGCCCCTTTGAAGAAGCTAGGCGAATGTCGCACATCACTACTTCACGAGAGGCATTTGAGAGTTTTTTTGTTGTATTTTTATCAAAATGTGTTTTTTTGGCAGAAATGCGTTCTGGAACATGTGAACTTTCATGTGCCTTAATAACAAACGTATATGCCATCTGTAAATACGAATACAATTGTTAAATTATGGGCCTAGCTGATTTAGCCACAGAAAAATACAGGAACCTTCCTGAGAGAGGAGTTCGGATTGGTCTGCCATGTAGCATGCTTTTGTCTATAACATCAGCTACTCAGTACGTGTAGACAATCCCTTTTAACACAACTTTTTGTGGTAGGGTTTGCCATCATTGTAAATAATTTTTGTGGTAGGGTAGGCCATCATTGTAAATAAGAATGTGATCTTAACTGACTTGCCGAGTTAAATAAAGGTGGAGACAGAGCTATAGAGGGTGACATGCGGGATACCTGATGAGACTATGTCGGAGAGTGGATAAATCGCCTCTACCCTCCATTCTATTGGAGAACGTGCAATCAATGGAGAATAAACTGGATGAGCTCCGTTCGAGACAATCCTAGCAACGTGCTCTGAAATACTGTAACATGGTAAATATGGCTGACATGGTAAATATAAAGTGCATTCGGAAAGTATTCTGACCCCTTTAGTTTTTCCACATTTTGTTACTTTACTGCCTTATTCTAAAATTGACTAAATCGTTTTTTCCCCTCATCAATCTACACACAATACCCCATAATGACGAAGCAAAAACAGCTTTTTTAAAAACCTTTTTTGCAAATATATTCAAAATAAAAAACTGAAATATTAAATTTACATAAGTATTCAGACCCTTTACTCAGTACTTTGTTGAAGGACATTTGGCAGCGATTACACCCTTGAGTCTACTTGGGTATGATTCTACAACTGGATTTGGGGAGTTTCTCCAATACTTCTCTGCAGATCCTCTCAACCTCTGTCAGGTTGTTTGGAGAGCGTTGCTGCACAGCTATTTCTATTTCTCTCCAGTGATTTTCGATTGGGTTCAAGTCTGGGCTCTGGCTGGGCCATTCAAGTACATTCAGAGACTTGTCCCAAAGCCACTCCTGCGTTGTCTTGGCTGTGTGCTTATGGTAGTTGTCCTGATGGAAGGTAAACTTTCGCCCCTATCTGAGGTCCCGAGCACTCATGAGCAGGTTTTCATCAAGGATCTCTCTGTACTTTGCTCCGTTCATCTTTCCCTCGATCCTGACTAGTCTCCCATTCCTTGCCGCTGAAAAACATCCCCACATCATGATGCTGCCACCACCATGCTTCACCGTAGGGATGGTGTCAGGTTTCCTTCAGACGTGATGCTTGGCATTCAGGCCAAATAGTTCAATCTTGGTTTCATCAGACCAGAAAATCTTGTTTCTCAGAGAGTCCTTTAGATGGCTTTTGGCAAACTCCAAGGAAGCTGTCATGTGCCTTTAACTGAGGAGTGGCTTCCGTCTGGCCAATCTACCATAAAGGCCTGATTGGAGTGCTGCAGCGATGGTTGTCCTTCTGAAAGGTTCTCCCATCTCCACAGAGGAACTCAGGAACTCTGTCAGAGTGACCTTCGGGTTCTTGGTCCCCTCCCTGATCAAGGCCCTTTCCCCCCCGTTTGCTCAGTTTGGCCGGGCGGGCCAGCTCTAGGAAGGATCTTGGGGGTTCCAAACTTCTTCCATTTAAGAATGATGGAGGCCACTGTGTACTTGGGGTCCTTCAATGCTACATCATTTTTTTGGTACCCTTCCCCAGATCTGTGCCTCGTCACGATCCTGAGATCTACAGACAATTCCGTCAACCTCATGGCTTGGTTTTTGCTCTGACATGCATTGTCAACTGTGGGACCTTATATAGACAGGTGAGTGCTGTTCCAAATCATGTCCAATCAATTTAATTTACCACAGGTGGACTCCAAATAAGTTGTAGAAACATCTCAAGGATGATTTCAAGTCTCATAGCAAAGTGTCAGAATACTTATGTAAATAAGGTATCTGTTTTTTATTTTTTAATACATTTGCAAAACATTTTAAAAACCTGTTTTCGCTTTGTCATTATGTTGTATTGTGTGTAGATTGATGAGGGGAAAAAATTATTGTATCCATTTTAAAATAAGGCTGTAACGTAACAAAATGTGAAAAAAGTCAAGGGGTCTGAATACTTTAAGAATGCACTCTATTTCTGCCTCAACCAACATGCAAATAAGAAATGTAAATACGTAGTAATGTTTAGAATAAACATGAGATGGTTCCCTATTGGGGCTTTGTAATTGTAGTTGTGTGGAGGCTATCGAGCTGTCTCATAACCCTCTCAGAGCAGTGAAGTTCTAGAGTAGTGCTGTGCTATGAGGCCTATTGTTATTTTATGAGTGGAGCTGAACAGAGCCAGAGCCCTGTCTCTGAGAGAGAGAGAGAGAGAGAGAGAGAGAGAGAGAGAGAGAGATTCTGTGTATGGCAACAATACAGAGACATTGCATTTAGAGACATCTCTTAACTAGATAATGGTTGCCGTGGTGAACCTACTAACCCTCCCATGCATGCCTTCTCCATTTCTAGCCAGAATGCACTGGAAACCCCGGTTAAAAATGCATTTGGTAGAGGGGAGATGGAGGACTAGGCTCAGTGGAGGCCCGGTAAGTGGAGTGCCACTACTGTATGCCTCATCACCACCGCCTCCCCTCCGCTGCACTTACATAATTTACACAACTAGCGAGGGGAGGAGAGAACAGCAAGGGGCTGAACCACAGGGAGCTCACGTCCAGTCGTGTTAGGTCATGTAGAGAGACAAATACGGTAGTATGAGAGGAATGAGGAGCTCTGACCGCAGCAATTCTTGACGGCTATGCGTTGAGATGCCTCTTCGACGCACTGATAGACGGGGAGAGCGATAGCTAAACTCTGACTATTTACAGAGCCAAGCTGAATTTAGACGCAGCAAAAACGAGGCAAGGAATAGTAGCACATTAGAGGTGAACTGATCCAAGACTATGGTATGGTTATTTATGAATTAGCAGAGCTTAGCTAACTGCCTGCTTAGATGAGCTGCTTAACCCAGTTGCATTTTACCCATGGTTGCAGCATCAGTAACCAGTCCCAAGACAGCTACATTCCTGACGTAATGCAAGGCTTAATATACTGTAGTAGAGTTTTCGTCCTTCACATTGTCTTCTAATTTAATTTCATACAGTAATAGCAAATATCTGATTCCTTGATGTTGCTATTTCCCTATAGATCACAATATTGAAATACAAGTTCAATATTGAAAATACAGTTAGCAAATGGTCTGTTGTAATACAGCCAATTGTAAATCCAAATGTGCACATTTGGCAGTCATATGCAGCATCAGTATACTATATCTTTAGATATAACAAAACTATTAAAAAAATAACATTCACATGTTTGCACATATCTCCAGCAGCATTGTATTGTTGTCAGTAAATAGCCTACACTCCCACATAAACCAAAGCATGCCTTGCATGTTTTACTTTTTGAGTACAGTGGCACCACAATACTGACACGGACAATATTTTAGGTATTTTTTTGTGTGCCAATTTTAACACTTCACAGTTGAGGTGCTTGTACATTGAAATGGTGTATAGAAGCACAGCCCGTTAACAGAGACAAAACACATCTCCAATGGACAGCAATTCTCCCCAATGAATGCAACTCCTGTCTCCTTCAGTGCTTTTTGGTCAGGCCAAGTAATACACAGGAAATAGCTGGCACATAACACTTTCTTTACCTGAGCACAAAGGCTGCAGCGCTTTGGAACACATCTTAGCCTGGAGCTTGGGTTAAGGAAACAAATGGCTAGGATTTCACAGAGGGAGATTGGGGTTAGACTTTCCATTTGCTCATTTTGTTGATGCTGTCACGCCCTGATCTGTTTCACCTGTTCCTGTGATTGTCTCCACCCCTTCCAGGTGTCACTTATTTTCCCCAGTGTATTTATCCCTGTGTTTCCTGTCTCTCTGTGCCAGTTCGTCTTGTATGTTTAGTCAAGTCAACTAGCGTGTTTTTCCCTTACTCCTTTTTACTATTCTCCTTTTTCTCGTCTTCCCGGTTTTGACCCTTGCCTGTTTCTGGACTCTGTACCCGCCTGCCTGACCATTCTGCCTGCCTTGACCACGAGCCTGTCTGCCAGTCTGTACCTCCTGGACTCTGATGTGGTTTTGACCTTTTGCCTGTCCACGACCATTCTCTTGCCTACCCCTTCGGATTATTAAACATTGTAAGACTCCAACTATCTGTCTCCTGTGTCTGCATCTGGATCTCGCCTTGCGCCTTGATAGTACGAACTGGCCATGACAGACCCAGCAGACTTGGACCAGCTCCGCCACGCTGTCTCCCTGCAGGGAGCCACCATTAGGAGACATGAGGAGTTGGTACAGGGCCTTTTGGAAGGGCTTAGGTCCTTGACGGAACGCCACGACCATGGGTTAAAGGCTATTATGGAGCAAATCAGGGAGTTAGCTCAGAGGCTACCTGCCACCTCTGAAAAACCCCAATCACCCAGTCATTTTCCCCCTGTCTGTGGTGAGTTTGTACAGCCTATCCCGGCTCCCCGAGAACCCCGCTTATCGCCCAGGATTCCCTGAGCGATATTCAGGGAATCCTGGTACCTGCCAGGGTTTTCTTTCTCAGTGCTCGCTTATTCTTGAGCCACAGCCATCTTCGTTTCCTTCAGACAGATTGAAGATAGCGTATATTATTACGCTAATGTCGGGAAGGGCGCTCTCCTGGGCTACGGCAGTTTGGGAGCAACAATCTGCCATTTGTGGTCATCTGCAGGAATTCATGGCAGAAGTGAGAAAGGTATTTGAGTCTCCGGTTTCCGGGAGATAGGCGGCTTACGTCAAAACTCCCGTAGTGTGGCAGACTACGCGGTTGATTTTGCACGTTGGCCGCCGAGAGTGCCTGAAATTCGGAGTCTCTTTTCGATACTTTTCTGCACGGATTATCTGAGGAGGTAAAGGATGAGCTAGCTGCTCGGGAATTGCCGATGGATCTCAACTCCCTTATCACCCTTACCATTAAAATTGATGGACGCCTAAGGGAACGCAAAAGTGAGAGGAGGTCTGGTCTCGGGCACACTCGTGCACCTGCTATGGCGCGTCCACCTCCAAGGGAATCCGGAAGTTTCCGAAGGCAGCTCGTCCGAGAGGATTCGAAGCCACCCGAGCGCTGTCAGGAATCTACGACGGGTGAGTTGGATACTCCTGAGCCTATGCAGTTGGGAAGTTGGGGAACGCTCACGAAGGATGAATAGTAACTGTTGTCTTTACTGTGGAGGGGCAGGACATTTTATAGCTATCTGCCCTATTAGGAAACCCTTGTCTCTAGTGGGTACCAGTACTATGGTGAGTCAGACTGGGAGTTCCCTAATTCCCATCACCCATCTTGTGCTGTGGGGAGACCAATCTAAGTCTCTCTGAGTGCTCATTGACTCTGGGGCTGATGAATGTCTTATGGATGCCACGATAGCTTCGGAGCTTGGTATTCCCACTCAGCCTCTCTCTGTGCCCATGGATGCTAGGGCACTGGACGGCCGCTCTATAGGGGAAGTCACCCATAGTACTGTGCCCGTTCAATTACGGGTTTCTGGTAACCACAGTGAGACAATACAGTTCCTCCTCATTGCATCTCCCCATGTTCCGGTTGTTTTGGGATTTTGCCTGGCTTCAAAAGCACAATCTGATGATTGTTTTTTCTTTGTGGTGAAGAAGGACAAGACCCTGCGTCCGTGCATTGACTACTGGGGAGTTAATGACATTACTGTCAAGAATCGTTACCCCCTACCTCTCCTCGGCGTTTGAACCTATCCAGGGGGCCACCATATTTTCCAAGTTGGACCTCCGAAATGCCTACCACCTGGTTCGGATACATGAGGGGGATGAGTGGAAGACAGCCTTCAACACAGCCAGTGGACATTATGAGTACCAGGTCATGCCATTTGGACTCACCAGCGCCCCCACTGTTTTCCAGGCTTTGGTCAATGATGTGCTCCGGGACATGCTAAACCAGTTTGTGTTCGTGTACCTTGACGACATCCTGTTTTTTTCCTGATCTACACAAGAACATGTTCTTCATGTCAGCCAGGTCCTTCAGCGCCTCCTGGAAAACCAACTGTTCATGAAAGCCGAGAAGTGTGAGTTTCACTGCTCTACAATCACCTTTCTGGGATATGTCATTGCTGAGGGCAATGTTCAGATGGATCCTGGAAAGGTGAAAGCAGTGGTGGATTGGCCTCAACCAACGTCCAGGGTGCAGTTGCAACGGTTTCTTGGGTTTGCAAACTTCTACCGCCGTTTCATTCGGGACTACAGCACCCTGGCGGCCCCTCTCTCGGCACTCACCTCTCCCAAGGTACCGTTCAAATGGTCCCCAGCTGTCGACAAATCCTTTGTGTACCTGAAGCATCGGTTCACAACAGCACCCATCATCATCCATCCAGACCCCTCGTGTCAATTTGTGGTGGAAGTGGATGCTTTGGATGTTGGAGTGGGGGCCATCCTGTCCCAGCAATCTGCCCAGGACCAGAAGCTTCATCCCTGTGCCTTCCTGTCCTATCGTCTTAATCCTGCTGAAAGGAACTACGATGTTGGCAACCGAGAACTCCTGGCGGTGAAGATGGCGTTGGAAGAGTGAAGGCACTAGCGGGAAGGAGCAGAACAGCCATTCCTGGTCTAGACCGACCATAAAAACCTAGAATATCTCCGTACAGCCAAGCGCCTCAACTTCAGGCAGGCCCGGTGGGCCCTCCTGTTCACCAGATTTAACTTAACCATCTCCTACCACCCAGGGTCAAAGAATGTGAAGCCTGACGCCCTCTCCCGCCTATACAGTTCCTCTGCCACACCCTCGACCTCTGAAACCATTCTCCCTACCTCATGCCTTGCTGCCACTGTGGATTGGGGTACTGAGAACCTGGTCCACGAGGCACAACGCTCCCAGCCTGGACCTGAAGGGTCGGGTGGCTAACCGGCTGTTTGTCCCTAATCCAGTCCGGTCCCGGGTCCTGGAATGGGCTCATTCCTCCAGGCTAACCTGTCATCCAGGGTCCCGTCGTACACTAGCCTTTCTCCGACAACGATTCTGGTGGCCCACAATGGTCCCTGACATATCTGCCTTCGTCGCCGCATGCACAGTGTATGCTCAGAACAAGACTCCACGGCAAGCTCCTTCTGGCCTCCTTCAGTCACTACCGATCCCTCATCATCCCTGGTCTCATATATCTCTGGACTTTGTCACTGGGCTCCCTTCGTCTGATGGCAACACTGTCATTCTGAGTAGTAGTCGATCGGTTCTCCAAGGCCGTCCATTTCATCCCTCTCCCCAAACCACTTTCTGCCAAGGAGACAGCCCAGTTTATGGTGCAGCATATCTTCCGGATCCATGGACTCCCGGTAGGGATGGTCTCCGATTGGGGTCCTCAGTTCTCGTCTCAGTTCTGGAAGGCATTCTGCACCCTTATTTGGGTCATCGGCTAGTCTGTCATCCGGATTCCATCCCCAAACTAACGGTCAGTCGGAGCGAGCCAACCAAGACCTGGAGACCACCTTACGGTGCCTGGTCTCAACCAACCCTGCTATGAGCCATCAACTGGTCTGGGTGGCGTATGCCCGGAACACCCTTCCCAGTTGGGGTATCAGCCTCCACTCTTCCCGGAACAAGAGTAGGAGGTCAGCGTACCCTCGGCCCAGATGTTTGTCCACCGCTGTCGACGTACCTGGAGAAAAGCCAGGGCGGCTATTCTCAAGACCAACTCCAGGTATCGTCGACAAGCGGACCATCACTGGACCCCAGCTCCCCGCTACCGCAATGGGCAGAGGGTATGGCTTTCCACTCGGGATCTGCCCCTTCGGGTAGAGTCCTGCAAGCTGTCTCCCCGGTTCATTGGTTCTTTTCCCATCTCCAGAGTCCTGAGTTCCACTGCTGTCCATCTTGTTACCCCGTACCCTCCGTATTCACCCTACCTTCCATGTGTCTAGGATTAAGCCCGTGTCTCACCGTCCTTGTCTTCTGTCTCCAGGCCCATCCCTCCCCCCCAGGGTTATCAGTGGCCAGCCAGCGTATACGGTAAGACGCCTCCTAAAGGTTTGACCACGGGGCAGGGGTTTCCAGTACCTGGTTGTTGGGGGGGTACTGTCATGCCCTGATCTGTTTAACTTGTTCCTGTGATTGTCTCCACCCCCTCCAGGTGTCGCTTATTTTCCCCAGTGTATTTACCCCTGTGTTTCCTGTCTCTCTGTGCCAGTTCGTCTTGTATGTTTAGTCAAGTCAACCAGCGTGTTTTTCCCATACTCATTTTTACTATTCTCCTTTTTCTAGTCCTCCCAGTTTTGACCCTTGCCTGTTTCTGGACTCTGTACCTGCCTGCCTGACCATTCCACGAGCCTGTCTGCCAAGTCTGTACCTCCTGGATTCTGATCTGGTTTTGACCTTTCGCCTGTCCACGACCATTCTCTTGCCTACCCCTTTGGATTATTAAACATTGTAAGACTCCAACCATCTGCCTCCTGTGTCTGCATCTGGGTCTCGCCTTGTGCCTTGATAGATGCTGGCTTTATAGTCTGAAGTGTTTTGGTGATTTGTTTCATTACTTCAGAAATCATTTAGGGAAGCACCATGGAAAGGCAGTCAAAACTTCTGGAAGCATTTAGGAAACAGGCAGTGAGCAGGGAGGAGTTGGAATGTCAATGTGGTCATTACCAGACAGTTCCTTTCATCATTCCAGAGACTAACTCACACATACGCTCTGTTTCCATGTCTTCTCCAGCACAGAGCTGAGAGAGCCTAAGCCACTTGGACAGTTCATTTAGGATAACGGAATAATGAGAAAGAGGAAAAATTCCTGTGCATATGCCAAATCATGTCTGGTATATGTAGCTATCCTAAATGCTGCCTCCGACTCAAAAGGCATTTTCGAGTTGAGATGCAAAAATGTCAGCCAAGACACAAGTGATTATTTTCATAACCTGCCGAAACACAGAAAGGCAATCTAAAACATGGACATATAATTATTTAATGAAGTCAAATGAAAAACACAAAAAGGATATTTCAAAGAAAATTCACACAAAAAGATGGAATACAAATTATCTGGGGGCTTTTTTCCTTTCTTCAGTCTTCGGAAAAGAGACATTTATTTCTGCCTTCATCTCTAAATTGGATGCAATTTATTGCCTCTCCAAAGCTCATTTTTCACTGGCTTGCAGGATCCATGGGCCATGGCAGGCAATGCGTATCTGCCTGCTTCCCCTGGCCTCGGGTGCTAATATGTGGAAACTGGCCCGGGGATATGGAGCCCAACCAACGGAAGAGGAGGCAGAGGGACAGAGGAAAGAATCAATCCCTAATCGCTGAGGAAAAGGGGGTAGGTGGCAGCGGAGGAGAGAAGTAGGAGAGAAGAGCGAGAGGGAGATGAGAAAGACTAGTGTTTACCAGCAGACATTTGGGCGGTGTCAGCTGACTGCCAGCTAGCGCTCCAGGATGTCAGGGGGAGAAGAGCAGTTATATAACAACAATGTTAAATCAGTGCACACACACAGAGAGAGAAAGAGGGAGAGAAACAGAGTGACAGAGAGATAGAGGAGAAAGAGAGGGGGGGAGATGGCTGGACTAGACAGATCGGAAAAAAATGGGACAACAAAACCGACAGGGACAGCATTGACAACAAAAACAAACAGAGCCTTGCCCCAGCAGGGAAGCAGGAAGAGGTGTGTGAAACTAGGGGACTGGGGGAGATCTCATGTGACTAGTTCAATATGCATGATGTGAGCACAGGTCAGAGTTCAGTGCTACCATCATGTATGCATTATCTTGGCACAGTGTCCCAATGTAAGCAATGCTTGCCTTCCCCTGATGTCACATGGCTGACTGTGTGCCTCTGAGCAGCATAGCTCTTGGGTGCTGTCCAAGCCGGCAGAATGGAGTTTCAGATCAGCCAAGCCTCACTGCTAGCCAATACCCACTGAGTCCACTAACAGCCTCTAAAAGTCTGCTCAACCCCACAGAGCCCACCCAGACACAATCCTGGAACAACAATGTGTTATTAGTCATACAGTATCAATGCTGTAGCCTACCACTGATAATACTGTTCAGTAATGTCATCACACTTTTTTGGGGGACTTATTTAAAAAAATATGACAAGGTGGCCTGCGTTGTAATATCTCTCCATCTCCACACATATGCACTGCTCACAAGCCACTCACATGCATGGGCGCACGAACTCACACAAACCCACACACACTCACACTTTAAATACAGTTAGCTCAAGGTGCATTCGGTCCTGTGACCTTCCTGTTACACCTGTACGGAGCAATGAATAACTATCACATTTCTTTGGCTGACAGCTGACACCACGAGGCCCAGGTGATATACGAGACATGACAAGGGATTCTACTTAAATGTAGAGCTGGTGGACGTAAAGTGGCAGGAAGGGAACACATCCTGTCCAGGCTGAGAGCACCGGGCAGACCAGAATGCACTGCTCCAGAGCTGTCAGGGAAGGCTCTACTCCCTGGGGGGACTGACAGGTTTCAGCTGGACGGGAAAAAGCACACAACAAACCTCCGGCCCTTCCACAACAACAACACATGACACACTGATCCATGGCAACACCGATGCAAAGCAAATGCCAGGATGGTGTGTATTTGTCACATTGTTGAGTATTAACAAGGTACAAAGCACGGTGGTCTGACTGTATCCCCAGCCCGGATGAAACCTGTCATGAATGCATCATCTTCAGTGTGATTCATAGACTACGGAGGAGACACGCGGCAGACACAGTCAACAGGAAGCAGGAAGAAAGACACCCTACTGTTAATGCTGCCTCCCCGTGTCACTTCACCACCCCCGTACTAACCCAAGATGGGCTGGGAACAAAGGGGCAAACATGGAAAGTGTTTTTCAGAGACAGAAGCATTTGTTTTGTCAGGAGAGAAGAGGACTCAGCGGTATTCAGGGCTAACATGAGTATGTTGGTTTGTGACACAGGACTGCACTTTCCAGAGGACATTCAGTGGGCCTTCAGCCACCCAATCAGACCCTGGAGGACGGCCACACCACATTGGTTAACCCCCAACCCCTCTGGAACGACTTTGGTCCCCAAAGTCACGGTCAGCCGGCTGACAGCCAAACTAGATCCTCCGCTCGTCTTTGTCATCAGTGCAGGGAATGCCAATTGGCGCCTGCTTGGAAGAGAAGGAGCAGCATTCTGTCATAAACCCATCTAGAGCTCCGGCCAGAAAATCTGTGTTTGATAATACAAAGTCATGCCTAGCCGCTTTCTGTTCTCTCCTGCAGAGTCCAGTCTAACTTGATACATCTGGTTTGCAACCTGTCTGTTTTTCCACTATGGCAGCAGCATGATATAATGTCTGGAACATGGAAAGGCCTTCTCCCATATTTGAACACACTGGATAGGGAGGGGTGTAACACTGTACAGGACAGTGAGGGGTGTACACTATAGTCTCTTGGAACATTTTACTCTATAGAAATTATCCTGACACTCCATTTGCTGGATAAATTGGAGAGGTGACAGTCATTACTTTGCCAGGTCTGTGGAAAGGTTCCATAGAGCCTTTCCCCTTACTAATCCACTGTAATAAATGTCACATAATTGGAAGAAAGACAGAGGGCCAGCAACTAGTGGAGCAAACACCTCCGAAAAATGGGTAACACTGAAAGCAGTGAATTCAGGGGATTTAGGTCAGAGATGACAAATGGAAACTCGTTTTTAGTCCTTTTCCTCAAACAGAGAAATCAGCAGCAGAAGAAAGAAAGAGAGTCATTGCATCCAGTTTCTCCCCCACCTATTACATTATTAGCATAAATGGCATTCCAACTGGCCGTGTGCCAACAGAGCTGACTGAATCAGATGACAAATAAAGTACCAGAGAAATATATGTTACTGGCATTGGATTGGAAGGTGTTCTGAGTTTAGGGTTATCGGCAATCTCCATGTTGCATTGCCTTGCAATTAAGTGGGGATTTTCTAGAACAGGAATCATCAACGAGATTCAGCTGGGGGCCGATTTTTTCTTGAGCTGATGGTCAGGGGGCCGGAACATAATTAGAAATAATGACAAATATAATATTTGATTCAACATAATCATTTAAACCTTGCTTACATTTGTATACTTTGGAACAGATTTCCCAAATTAAAATCACTTGGAGCAGATTTTATGTCCAACAATAAAAATATGTTTATTTGCTCCGAAAACTTGGGGGGCCAAATTAAATCACCGCCTGTTGGGGATCCCTCTTCTAGAACACAGCGAATCGTAAAAGACTTCTGGGCATGCTCAGTGGAATGATTCAAGTCAGAGAAGTGCAGCTGAACAAACAGAAGTGTTTAGTGAGCAACGATGGCAGCTCAATCTGGACAGCATTCTTGGGGATTAAAATAGAGGCGGCTTCATTCCTGTTTTATTATCCTAAAACTTGTGTGGTGCGTTGAAAAGAAAGGACCCAGTAAACAGGGGATGTCCAAAGGACATTCAGCAACGTTCCCATTAGGTCCCTTTAAGGGTTTCAGCCAGACACTATCCCGGTTTGGTCGCAGTATAACGTCCATTAAGGAATGGTATGAAAAGGTTCCTATTTGATTACGAAAGGACATTTTCCATGGGACATTCAATGACGACAAAGAGACGTTTCATGATGGTCAAGGGGACGTCACGATGGTCCCGAGGGAACATTCATTTGGTCCCTAGGGAACTTACATTGCTGTAAGTTACCATCACTGAGGACCATATCATGACTGTTTTAGGACATTCACATGACTTTAATTTTACTAGTCATTAGGAGGTTGCGTGATAGTCCCAAGGGATCACTCATGCAAACAAAAATGTGTTGTTAAGACATCCTCCAAACGTCACAAAATGGTAATCTAAAGTGGTCAAGACATTGTGTCATGGTCCCCTGGAGGTTTTGTGTAGTTCCCAGTTTGTCCCGGGGACATCCCTCAGGGTGTTTTTAGGACGTTCTTGGGATGTTGTGTCATCGTCCCCTGAAGGCTGCCTAGTTCCCAGTTTGTCCCTGGGACATCTCCGAGGACATTTTTAGGACATTCTTGGGATATTGTGTCATGGTCCCTTGGAGGTTTTGTGTAGTTCCCGGTTTGTCCCGAGGACGTTTTTAGGACATTCATGGGATGTTGTTTCATGGTCCCCTGAAGGTTATTTTTCTAGTTCCCAGTTTGTCCTTGGGACATCCCCGAGAATGTTTTTAGGACATTCTTGGGATATTGTGTCTTGGTCCCCTGGAGGTTTGTCTAGTCGCAAAGAAACATTCTCCCAAATAAAGAAAAATGTTCTACCCTGTGCACGGTTACCCTAGTTTCATTACACATCACCCCTTGTTACTGTTGCCAAGCCCAATCAAGGCCCTGATTGCTGAACCACTAATCAATTTACTGCTCTTTGTAGACAAAAGTAGACAAAACCTACAGGAAACCATGACACAACGTCCTGATCAATTTAGGCGACCATTTTGTGATGTTCCGGGAATGCCCTAACAACTCATTTTTGTTTGCATGGGATACAGTAGGAGACCTGGAGGCCTTGATGAAGAGAGATTAAGAAGGGACATGTTCTTCCTTTGGTTATAGAGTAATGATATCTGTTTTACAAGGGCAAAAGGCCCTGAGATGTCGTTTTCTTTTCACTTTTCATCTCCTGCCTCTGCTGCTATTGCTTGGCCTCAGTCCATTCCCTCTCCCTGATCTACCAGACCCTGCTACTGACCCCGCCCCCTGTCCAGCCCACAATCCCTCTATTTTGGGTGCTTCACAAAGCCGCTGATGTGATTAGAGAGGATGATGATTACAGTTACATAACAGCATCAAATTAATTTGCGGCCTGAACACAGCACAGAAGCAGCAGGAAATCACTCAGGCTCTCAAATCTCCCTTTCTCTCTTGGTTGCTCCTGTGCACCCTCTCCCTCCCCCCGGCCCTCCTGCACCCAACACCCTCGACTCCCAATGCACACAGACACACCCCTCTCTCCTCCCCACTCCTCCCTCTAGTCAATTAAAGTCACATCAAGGGATTAAGGCGAAGTAGGTCAGTGGAGCATTGCTGGGGGGAAAATGAAACAACCCTCGTCAGATGTCACCGTGGTGACCTTGTACACTGACAGAGGGGAGAACCCAGAGCCGGACCAGGGGAGAGTCATGGGAGAGCTGAGGGTGGAGCAGCAGAATGATCTCTCCCTCCCTGGGCTAGGGATGGCTGGGGCTTGGTACACTGGCTGAGCCAGGCCAAGGCCTCCTATCCTGCCCTCCCCACCCTGCTGCTGCAGTGCAGCTCACAGGAAGGCCCCCTGGCGGGGATCCTGGGGAGCTGGGCTCTGGCTGTGGCAAAGCTGGATGCACCCTATAGAGCGCTTCCTCTCCACTCACTCACCCCCACAGATCCTCTTCAAATGCAGGATTAGATCGGTGCTCGCAGCCATGAGAGGCCCATGGCTCCGGTGCGAACGGGCCATGCCAACAGCAGACAGAGACTGTGCAAGCAGAGACAATGTAGTCTTGTTGTGAGGCAGTTTCTGAAGTGACCTCCATGCTGTGTGATGGAGACTCTGCAGGGAGCCGAACAGGGACGCCGTTCCCCTGCCAGCTTGGACAGAGGGAGGCTGATGTCAACATACTGTACCACTCAACCCTAATAGGCCCCATACCCACATGAGGGAAAATGGAAAAAAGACAACAGAGAAGTGAATGGGTGTACATTGAAGAGCAGCAGTTCAAATTACATGACGGACAGACGGATGGACGGACCGACAGATGGACAGACAGACAGGCCAGCCAGCAAGACAGACAAACAGACAGTTGTGGTGGTCTACTATAGTACTGTAAAGCACAGTATACTGTAGTATGTCGGAGTGTTCCTGAGGTAGGCCTTGTACTCAGCCTGAGATTTAGACAAGCTGATGTAAGGTGTGGTCAGGTCAGGAGAGCCAAGCTGCAGCCCCACCACAGTCAGAAGGATTTGCAGTGCCATGTCTAATTCTCCCTGATGACCACTAAAGGGCCTTAGAGCAGGAAATGAAATAATTCCTTTTGACATCAGATAATCCAAAAGACTTCACAGAGTTGAGTGTATAATTCAGCACTTTAGAGCCAGTCTGTCTCTCTCTAACACATCAGAGAGGCTGTCCATTATATAGTATATATACTGAGGTGTATGTTTACCGTGGCAGTGTGGCAGAAGACTCTGTTGGCTTATTTCCTTTAACTTTCTTTTTTTTCTCTTGTGTTTCCATTTTCACTGAACAAATCATGTCGATGATATTCCTTCTGTTGTCTAATAACCATTATGGGAAAACTAATACAAATATTGTATTATCTGTCTTGATGAAGCATGAAACAAAGCATATAAATCCATGCATTCTGCTGCGAAATATGAGCAGGCTCTCTGCACTTTAACGAGGTAAACAGCAGTGCTTTGGTATTTTATGGTTAGCTAGCCCATGCTTATAATTCCATACTGTGAGTAGTTGAAGGCTGCTCAGTGAGCATGTTTATTCCATTATTCTATTCATAGCGAGGTGCCCAATAAAACATTTTTTGAGAGGCAACTAAAGCCCATAGAAAAGCAATGGTCACAAAGAGGATAGATCTATTTTCTCTATAATATTTTATATTGCAGATGGATGGAGCCCAATTCCTCATAAAGAATAAACATCAGTGAAAACTAAGTCATTATCTAGGGATGTAGAGATAAACTGATAACACATTGGTCCACGATTCAAATGTTTAAGATATGACAGCATCAATATGACCGCAAACCAATAAAAATGTAATATGCATCGATCAGAAAATATGTTCAAACTTTACAAATCGCCAATTCACAAAAATATTATTTTCTTTCTACCTTCCGAAAATACTTAATCTTTAGTGAAAACTGATGCGTCATCTCCTTCATTGTCAAACTAAGCATGTACACAGTTAAAAGCACAAATTCACATGAGAGCACTTTACAAACGGAAATAACCAAAAGACATGTAACTGTGTTGACAGTAATTTTGCATCCAGAACAACCCCAGGGAACATCAGTAGCCTTGTCAAACTGCGTAATTCCCAGCTTCGCGCACTGACCAAAGCGAGGTAGGCGGCCTGTTCCTGATCTTGCACATTTGTGCAGCACCTTCAACATTCAAATGCTAAAATGGCTTGCGCGATATTAGGCATTATTAGTTGAATGACAACCTACACTACATGGCCAAACGTATGTGGACACCTGCTTGTTAAACATCTCATTCCAAAATCATGGGCATTAATATGGAGTTGGTCTCCCCCTTTGCTGCCGATTTAACAGCCTCCACTCTTCTGGGAAGGCATTCCACTAGATGTTAGAACATTGCTGCGGAGAGATCAGGCACTGATGTTGGGCGATTAGGCCTGGCTAGCAGTCAGCGTTCCAATTCATCCCAAAAGTCTTCGATGAGGTTGAGGTCAGAGCGCTGTGCAGGCCAGTCAAGTTCTTCCACACCGATCTCAACAACAGTTCTGATTGGACCTCGCTTTGTGCACGGAGACTTTGTCATGCTGAAACAGGAAAGGGCCTTCCCCAAACGGTTGTCACAAAGATCGAAGCACAGAATCCTCATTGTATACTGTAGCATTAAGGTTTCCCTTCACTGGAACTAAGTGGCCTAGCCCGAACAATGAAAAACAGCCCCAGGCCATTATTCCTCCTCCACCAAACTTTACGGTTGGCAATATGTATTCGGACAGGTAGCATTCTCCTGGCATTCACCAAACCCAGATTTGTCCGTCAGACTGCCAGATGGTAAAGCGTGATCCAACACTCCAGAGAAAGTGTTTCCACTGCTCCAGAGTCCAATGGCGGCAAGCTTTACACCACTCCAGCCGAAGCTTGGCATTGTACATGGTAGGCTTGTGTGCGGCTGCTCGGCCATGGAAACCTATTTCCTGAAGCTCCCGACGAACAGTTATTCTGCTGACGTTGCTCCCAGAGGCAGTATGGAACTCGGGTTGAGTGTTGCAGCCGAGGACAGAAGGTTTCTACGCGCTACGCGCTTCAGCACTCGGCTGTACCATTCTGTGAGCTTGTGTGGTCTACCACTTAGCGGCTGAGCCGTTGTTGCTCCTAGATGTTTGCACTTCACAATAACAGCACTTACAGTTGACCGGGGCAGCTCTGGCAGGGCAGAAATTTGATGAACTAACTTGTTGGAAAGGTGGCATCCTATGACACTGAAAGTCACTGAGCTCTTCAGTACGGGCCATTCTACTGCCAATGTTTGTCTATGGAGATTGCATGGCTGTGTGTTCAATTTTATACACCTGTCAGCAACGGTTGTGGCTGAAATAGCCGAATCCACTCATTTGAAGGGGTGTCCACATACTTTTGTATATATAGTTTATCTACCGCAGTAAAATTCTTTCCATCCAATCTTTACAAGACCAGATAGGCCTACTATATTTCTAACACATTGTACTCAATGGAACTGATGTCTGATAGTCTGTCCTATGACAAGCAGTTAAAAGAGTGGTCCAGTGGGTTCCTATGTCAAAATGATACATTAAGGATTTTATACACCTGTCAGCAACAGAGGTGTATAGCCAAATACACTAATTTGAAGGGGTGTCCACATACTTTTGTATATATAGTGTATGTATTGAATCATCTTGAAGGGGAAATATGCACATCCCTAATATGGTCTATTGTTGTAATCTTCAAATCAACTCCAGTATATGCTATTGAACTCTCAACACAAATTAAGTACATAAGTTAGTAGCTAAATAAAAGCAAATGGCTTCTCTGTAATTCAGGGGTATGCAGGGAACAATGTTATTGCCAGATGATGATATAATCAACCTCAGATGGAAGAGGAAAATACAGACAGACAATGGCTGACTCATCTGGTCTGTCTGAGTGAAATCAAAAGCTGTTGGGACTGAGACATTGATTACTGATAAAGACATGGTCGAGGTAAGGCAATACTGACACATCAACACTCTATTAGGGCAATGCCAAGGCAGTAATTTCAGCTCCTGTTACTGCCTCCATACTGTAAGTAGCATATAATATAGTGTATATGCAATGATTTCAATTACAGTTGGACAGCAATCGAGATGTGCTGTGCAACAGTTAACACCTCAGGAATCCCAACTGTTATCAGATGAGTAGACAAGTGAAACAAACATGATCAATTACGAGACCAATCGGAAGAGTTCATGGTTTAAACTAGCTAGAGAACCCATTCGTCTTGCCTATCACGTCACAGCAGAAAGTTGTGAGGCAGATCATTTAGATTAGAATGAAGCTGTCGACGACAAATAACTCAATATCTGTGGAGAGCACAGAAAGGTCAAAGAGGCCTGTTTACAGTATAATATGTAATAAAGGTAGAAGGCCAGGTCAGCATGGTACAGACAAATATGGGCCTAATATAAATCTGCATTGCTCCTCACAAAAGCAAATGGATTTTTTAAATTCGTCCTTTGAACAACTGGCAAAAAAAAAAAAAAATGCATTTAATACATAAATGCTTTGAGAAAAAAACATCTTAATAGTGGAACGGTTTCGATTGAAAAGCAGAGTGCAGCATGTAAGAGTTGTCTGTCTAGACTTTAGTTGGACAATGTTAAATTGAGAGGTCTGCCCAGAGTATCCACGGTGGTATATTACACAGGACAAAGGACCGAGACTCAAAATGATCAGACATACCACCCACATCAAATCAAATCTTATTGGTCACGTTCACATATTTAGCTGATTTTATTGCGGGTATAGCGAAATGTTTGTGTTCCTAGCTCCAACAGTACAATAATATCTAATAATTCACAACAATACACACAAATCTAAAAGTAAAATAATGGAATTAATAAATATATAAATAAATATAAAATTTAGGACGAGTGGCATTGACTGAAATACAGTTGAATAGAATACAGTATATACATATAAAATGAGTAAAGCAGAATGTAAACATTATTAAAGTGACTAGTATTCCATTTTTTAAGTGACAAGGGATTCCATGTCTATGAATATGGGGCAGCAGCCTCTAAGGTGCAGGGTTGAGTAACCAGGTGGTAGCCAGCTAGTGATGGCTATTTAACAGTCTGATGGCCTTGAGATAGAAGCTGGATTTCAGTCTCTCGGTCCCAGCTTTGATGCACCTGTACTGACCTCACCTTCTGGATGATAGCGGGATGAACAGGCTCGGGTGGTTGATGTCCTTGATGATATTTTTGTCCTTCCTGTGACATCGGGTGCTGTAGGTGTTCTGGAAGGCAGGCAGTGTGCCCCCGGTGATACGTAAGGCAGACCACACCACCCTCTGGAGAGCACTGTGGTTGCAGGCGGTGTAGTTTCTGCACCAGGCGGTGATACAGCCCGACAGGATGTTCTCAATTGTGCATCTGTAAAAGTTTGTGAGGGTCTTAGGGGCCAAGCCAAATTTCTTCAGTCTCCTGAGGTTGAAGAGGCGCTGTTGCGCCCTCTTCACCACACTGTTTGTGTGGATGGACCATTTCAGATCGTCAGTGATGTGTACGCCGAGGAACTTGAAGCTTTCCACCTTCTCCACTGTGGTCCTGTCAATGTGGATAAGGTCGTGCTCCCTCTGCTTTTTCCTGAAGTCCATGATCAGCTCTTTCATTTTGTTGACATTGAGGGAGAGGTTGGTTTTCCCTTTGTAATCCAATTCGGGAAAGTCATATTCCTGGTCGTATGTCGTAGTGCTGGTGAGTTACCGCCGCTCTGATATCCAAAAGTTATTTCCGGCTGTGTATAATAACACAAAAAAACGTTCTGATATAATAGTGAAAGAAATAACACACAAAAAAACTAAATACTGCAAAATTGCTTAGGAATTAGAAGCAGAGATGCCATGTCTGTCGGCGCCATCTTGCTGTAGCAGTGCAGAGAAGGGCATTTGGAAAGATAGGACTCTGTATGAATCTCTAGAGTGGCTCAATTCTGTGTATTACTGTTGAAATGTTTTGATATTATTTTGAAGGAAATAAAATAATAAAGAGAGAAATATTGCTGGAAAGATTAGCCAATCTGACCCTTTCGGGAAATGGCTGTGACAGTGTGAAATTCCACGGCCTCGTCGCTGAGGGATGAAAGTCTAAGAAAAGCAAGGGATGAAATCTGCATCCCAAAAAGAGCCTCTGCTGCTCTAATCTTTGCATTGTGAAGGCAAAAAGACGGGTGAGTCAGATTTACGTCACTATTTGTTTGGTCTTTCTTTTTTTCCCTCCCACAAACCCTCCTTCCTGCCTGGTTTTTCAGTCGAGCCTTTAGGAAATGAATCGGTTTACAGTCGGTTCCTTATTTAAATGAGTGGGCGGGAGGCAGGAGGGTATTTTAATCACTTATATAAATATTTGCATTCACATGAGCTGACCCCTGGAATAGCCTATTACTTAATCTCTCTCACCCCCTGGCACCCACCTCTCATCCAGACACGCTTATTTACCTCCGCCACTCAGCCATTCAATAAAATTCCTCCCAGCCCAGAGACATTAGCATATCTACGCATAGCTCCACGGGCCAGACTGAGCCTACTCCAGCACCGCTTTGTTCTCAGCTTTGTTCTGAGGGGACACATATAAATGCCTGCTATGTGAGACTGAGAGGGGCGGGGAGGATTGGTGAGGGCTCGCTAGGGAAACTGGCAGGTCTTCGGCGCCTTCCCTCAAATGCTTTGACAGGGAGTAATAAATTGATCATAGCGTTGCGGTACGATGCTGACCTTGAGATTTCCTGCTTAAGTGCCTGCCTGCTATGCAGTGGAGCGCTGGAGGAAGAGGAGAGGTGGTCATCACATCGCTAAACTGCACCGTCTACAGTTATGCTGGGAAGGCAATGCATGTCGGTGATCAAGGATGGATCTCAGAAGAGACAAGGCTCCTGCATCTTTAATTGTTCCGAGGAGCTGAGCCTCATCACAATTATAGAGCATTCAGGAAGACTCCAAACTCATTTAGCTCTCCCCATAAGGGAACAGGAATCCACTAAACACAAATTCCACTTCTGCTGCCTGCGGCAAAAATACTCCCCCCCCCCCCCAAAAAAAAGATTCATAAGATGGGAGATTTAAAAATATCCAAAAGAAGGAATAAAATATTTGTTATTGTTAGTGAAATGTATTTCAGTGGTGGGGGGGGCAGTTGGACAATACTTAAAATGTGTAATTGTCCTCCTAACCATGGCTGTGAATGAAAATGTATGCCCACCAGAGACCAACCTATACACAGAGCAATACACCTAGTATTCCTAATGAACCCCCTGCTCTCCCTCCCCCAGTACCTCTAATCTACTTTCCCTGTGCCTGATGAGGAGAATTACAGCTCTAAATGAAACACGTTCATCCAATGAGAACCATATCATGCATGAGACGCATGATTGAGGAAGCAATAATGCATTAAAATAACAAAACACAAATTAATTAAAACAATGTTCTACACTGCACTTGTCACAGATTAAACACATAAACAATTTGTAAATCTAATCAGGAGAATACAAGCCTGATGATGGAGGCATTCTTGGAATATCACACCAGTGAAAACAATAGGGCCTTAGAGTGCTATTCTGCCAGTTGTTAATGGAGGCTTCTGAATGACCTCACACCATAGGTCCCTGGATAGGTGTCCCAGGCCACCTGCAGTAAGTGCAGCCCAGAGTACAGTGAAATGCCATGGCTAACCCAGAGTAAGATCCTGCAGCCCAGCATGAGTCCAGTGTGAGGGAAAGGTGTAACCATGTCCAGCCAGCATGGTGTGGCTCTCGGCTTTGTGCACCCAGCACGTCCTCATACACACACACCTTATACACAACCTCATAGACAAACCTCATATACAGCTTCACCGCCACATGCGTCTCAGGGCACAGAAGCAGGCCAGCCCCAACTCCATCTCTCTCTCCCCTTTCGACCTCTCTATTGACTATTTCAAGGGCCATGAAAGTGTATAAATATTTCAGCTAAAGTAAGCACACTGTTGCTTTACCTTTCAACAGTGTACATAATTCATGACTGGCTGTGCACTTATTGTTCACTTTCGGGAGAGAAAATGTTTACAGATAAGTCTTTATTCTGGCTTTGTTGAGTGATGGTTGCTGACAGGAGAGCATTGTTTCATCACTTTACAGTTTCAAAAACCCTTTTAAGGGATCAAGGTTCAGTTTGGGGTCCATGTGATTCTCTGAGTATTGTGGCAAAAATATTTTTGCTTAAACATTGTAGCGCACCTTCATTGGCTGTGTGTAGTAAGATGGTGTCAATCACCATTTACTGTAGTAAAGATATACTGAAGAAAACGGTCACCATTGTAGTCCTGTAGAGGGCATTGTACTGCATAACCAGAGTACAGTGTCCCTGCTACATGCATGTCTCCTAGTCAGGGCTCTAAAGTGCGACCAATTTGGGTGCATATGTGGCAAAATATTTTGTGGGGTTTTTTTTGAGTTGTGTGACTACCAAAAAAATCTCCCAGATAATAATTGTTATAATGATTCACTGTACCGTTGCTTCCGAGTGCCGTAGAGAAACAAACAAGTGCAGATTCGTTAGCGCCTTTGGTTGCACTATTACTACAGCAAAAACAGCTTGCTTGTAGCCTGAACAAGTGCCTGGGCTTGAGGAGACGAGATCTCCTCTGAAGCCCAGAATCCTTTAATTCAAAGTCTCATTAAACAGCTCTGCAAACGCATAACTTAAAAATACATTCGGTACTCACCACAATATGGAGTTTCTTAGAGCAACTATCGTCATTATTTCATTTATTTGTGATTAGGGAAAGGGGGATGTATTCAACTGAAATCTGTCTTCCGCATTTAACCCAACCCTCTGAATCAGAGAGGTGCGGGGGTCTGCCTTAATCGACATCCACGTCTTCGGCGCCCGGGGAACATTGTGTTAACTGCCTTACTACTGTTGTGCACTGTATGTACTTCCAAAAAAGGTAGAAATAAAAATGATCTATTGTTTTTTTTACCAAGTGTGCATGCTCCAAATCCACCCTCGGCACTTTCAATAAAATCACTCATTACTGCCATCCACAGGTCGGCTGATCCAGCAGCAGTGTCCTGAAAGATCATTGATTTTATTTTTATTTAGACCTTTTTTGGAAGTACATACCGTGCAGAAGGGCAGTAATGATGATAGTTGCTATGTGAAACTATATTTTGGTGAGTAATGAACATATTTTGACATTATAAGGTTTACAGAGCTGGTTAATGGGACTTAATTGCCGGGAAAGCATTTTACATTCATAAACCCTGTCGCGGGCCATTCTAAAACTACTCGCGCATCGTTAACCATTTGTTGGTTCAGTCACGTTACCTAATTGGATAGCTAGCTAACAACCTGGTAACTTTACCAGTATACCCAAACATTTGGGGGAACAGAAAGAAAGGAAAAAGGGTAGCTTCTTCAGGAGATCAATGATCATAACAGTGAATGAATGGCAGATCTCTTGCATGTCATCATCATAAACCTGAAAGAGATAGTGTACAATTTTCAATGTAATGCATCTCATTGTGCTTTTACACAATGTAGAAACCTAATATTCCACAAATGACTTTTTAATGACAGGTATTCATATTAACATTTTAGCTTTAATAGTAAACAAATGTCTTTACAATGTTACATATTAGTTTCTAGGGCACTCTGTGTGCTTCAAAAGTAGCTAGAATTCATATAGGCCCAATATGGGCTGTATCTCAATCAACTAAAACATTTTTTTTTTTACGTGCTCCTAAAAATAATTTACTTAATTCCCGCACATCTATTTAATGTCTGACAGGCAGTCATCCCTACAGATTTGTTCGGGCTTTCTTCCCCTGCTGTGGGAAATGTAAACAGACAGTTTGCGGCACGTTGTTAACGCAAATGATATGTGAGCCGAGTTCACACTCCAACCTGTGTCCCTGGGCTGGGCTGGACACAGGACAGATTGTTCTCCTGGATTATGACAGCTTCACCCAAAATGCCTGATCTCATACGAGCTCCGGGACACAGAGCAAACAAAGGCTGGGATCACTTGGCAGCGTGGGGTGTGCTGAGAGCAGGGTCTGCCTGTTAAACTGAGTTGAGTGGTTACAGAAACTGGAGAGCTATGGTTGCATAACGCCAGTGGCGTAAGAACAATTCTGACTTGGGGGGCATTTTGCTACGGATGTCGGGTGCAAAAAAAAAAAAAGTTTTAAATGCTAATTTCTAGCGACTTTTGAGAAAAGGATACAGACAATTATTAACTTACAAATGGGCAAATGTACGAGGCTAAAAGGGCCTTGCAGAGGGTCACTTACTCTGGTACAGTCCAATCAGTCTTAGGGCCATGGCCATTCATACTGTACTGAATACCAGTGTGACTGTTAATGTGGAGATATTCAATTAACCTGTTAGGGCTAGGGGGCAGTATTGACACGGCCGGATAAAAAACGTACCCGATTTAATCTGGTTACTACTCCTGCCCAGTAACTAGAATATGCATATAATTATTGGCTTTGGATGGAAAACACCCTAAAGTTTCTAAAACTGTTTGAATGGTGTCTGTGAGTATAACATAACTCATATGGCAGGCCAAAACCTGAGAAGATTCCATGCAGGAAGTGGCCTGTGTGACAAGTTGTGTTTCATCTTGGCTCTTTTTATTGAAGACTGAGGATCTTTGCTATAACGTGACACTTCCTATGGCTCCCATAGGCTCTCAGAGCCCGGGAAAAAGCTGAACGATATCGAGGCAGCCTCTGGCTGAAACACATTATCGCTTTTGGCAAGTGGCCGATCAGAGTACTATGGGCTTAGGCGCGTGCCCGAGTCGACCCCATGCTTTATTTTCTTTCGTCTGTTTACCTAAACGCAGATTCCCGGTCGGAATATTATCGCTTTTTTATGAGAAAAATGGCATAAAAATTGATTTTAACCTCTCTGGGCTAGGAGGGACGAAATCGTCCCACCTACGCAACAGCCAGTGTAATCCCGTGGCGCGATTTTCAAATACCTTAGAAATGCTATTACTTCAATTTCTCAAACATATGACTATTTTACACCATTTTAAAGACAAGACTCTCGTTAATCTAACCACACTGTCCGATTTCAAAAAGGCTTTACAACGAAAGCAAAACATTAGATTATGTCAGCAGAGTACCCAGCCAGAAATAATCAGACACCCATTTTTCAACCTAGCATATAATGTCACAAAAACCCAGAAGACAGCTAAATGCAGCACTAACCTTTGATGATCTTCATCAGATGACACACCTAGGAATTTATGTTATACAATACAATACATCGGGTACGTTTTTTATCTGGCCGTGTCAATACTGCCCCCTAGCCCTAACAGGTTAAACAGCGGTTGACATGCTTCGAAGTACGGTAATGGAATATTTAGAAATGTTTTGTCACGAATTGCGCCATGCTCATCACCCTTATTTACCCTTTCGGATAGTGTCTTGAACGCACGAACAAAACGCCGCTATTTGGATATAACAATGGATTATTTGGGACCAAACCAACAATTGTTATTGAAGTAGCAGTCCTGGGAGTGCATTCTTACGAAGACAGCAAAGGTAATAACATTTTTCTTATAGTAAATCTGACTTTGGTGAGTGCTAAACTTGCTGGGTGTCTAAATATCTAGCCCTGTGATGCCGGGCTATCTACTGAGAATATTGCAAAATGTGCTTTCACCGAAAAGCTATTTTAAAATCGGACATATCGAGTGCATAGAGGAGTTCTGTATCTATAATTCTTAAAATAATTGTTATGCTTTTTGTGAACGTTGATCCTGAGTAATTTAGTAAATTCACCGGCAGTGTTCGGTGGGAATGCTAGTCACATGCTAATGTAAAAAGCTGGTTTTTGATATAAATATGAACTTGATTGAACAAAACATGCATGTATTGTATAACATAATGTCCTAGGGTTGTCATCTGATGAAGATCATCAAAGGTTAGTGCTACATTTAGCTGTGGTTTAGGTTTATGTGACATTATATGCTAGCTTGAAAAATGGGTGTCTGATTATTTCTGGCTGGGTACTCTGCTGACATAATCTAATGTTTTGCTTTCGTTGTAAAGCCTTTTTGAAATCGGACAGTGTGGTTAGATTAACGAGAGTCTTCTCTTTAAAATGGTGTAAAATAGTCATGTTTGAAAAATTGAAGTTTTTGCATTTTTGAGGTATTTGACTAACGCGCCACGGGATTACACTGGCTGTTGAGTAGGTGGGACGCAAGTGTCCCACCTAGCCCATTGAGGTTAAACAACCATTTTGTTCTCTTTCTCCGCTACTGTATGATTCATTCCTAGTATTTTCTCACTTACCCTATGTCAGGTTGTAATTACTGCTGCTCTACATACTGTATGGTTTAAACTTAACATAAACTTAACATAATAATTACAACTAATACAACTGTAATAAAAACCAGCAACATACAGAGTTAAAAACTGTTTTAATAAAAGAAAATGTAGGCATGAAACGTCAAACTGAAATTAATCAATCTCCACTCTAATGATCAAAAAGACAATATCATCATGGCTGCCTCTCTGCAGGAAGTTAACACCCTCTAGACTTAAGCTACTATAATTTAATCCGAGATCATATATGATCATTCAGATTGATTCACACTATGACAGATCATCAGTATTTGAACTCTATGAGCTTGGAGAGGCACTTCTCACTATCTGACCTGTTTGTTTGCGGCCTCTCTCTCTCACCCTCTCTGCCTGTCTGTCTGTCCGTGGGTATCATCATGGCTGCCTCTCTCCTGCATGAAGTTAACACATCCAATACAAGTTCAAGAGCAAGGAGGAGAACTTTGATGGGGGTGAGGCCAACAAAAAATCTGAACTCATCATGAGGGGCCGCAGTGGCTCTCAGGTCTCCAAACCCACACCCATGCAGTCAGAGCAGCCTTTGGGGGAGACAGCTAATTTCCTGAATTTCTACATATTTTGCCATAGGTAGGCAAGAAATGTTTGCAGTTTTGAATATGATATTTTTGTGAGAGTGACTAACAAAGTCAATTGGTTTAGATAGCTGGCTAGACTAGCTTACCAATTATTATTTTTTATTGAACCTTTATTTAACTAGGCAAGTCAGTTAAGAAGAAATTCTTATTTACAACAATGGCCTAGGAACGAACAGTGGGTTAACTGCCTTGTTCAGGGGCAGAATGACAGATTTTTACCGCGTCAGCTTAGGGATTCGATCTAGCAACCATTCGGTTACTGGCCCAACGCTCTAACCACCAGGCTACCTGCCGCCCCAATTAAAACATTTAGCTTACATGGGCTAATTGAATGCCTTTCAGTGACTGCTATTATAAGAGAAAAATTGGCCTCCCGGGTGGCGCCGTGGTCTAAGCCACTGTATCGCAGTGCTAGCTGTGCCACCAGAGATTCTGGGTTCGAGCCCAGGCTCTGTTGCAAATACTTATTTCCCTCATTAAAATACAAATCATTTTATAACATTTTGGACATGCAGTTTTCTGGATTTTTTTTGTTATTCTGTCTCTCACTGTTCAAATAAACCTACTATTAAAATTATAGACTGATCATTTCTTTGTAAGTGGGCAAACGTACAAAATCAGCAGGGGATCAAATACTTTCCCCCCCCACTGTACATACACGATTATGACACTGATCAATTTGATGTTATTTTATTATACAAAAAATTGCTTTTCTTTAAAAAACAAGGACATTTCTAAGTGACCCCAAACTTTTGAACGATAGTGTGTATATATATATTTTTTATTGGAGAGGACCATTTTACCTGCTTCTACTCCCCGCCCACCCCCACTCCCTGGGCTCCTACAGCCCTGCATAACACTGCTGCCCACTTCAAGGCTCCTCATAAAGAGGAGAGAACCTTTAACCTCTCTTGGGTAGGGGGCAGTATTTTCACGGCCAGACGAAAAACGTACCCAGATTAAACAGCCTACTACTCGGGCCCAGGAACTAGAACATGCATATTATTAGATTTGGATAGAAAACACTCTGAAGTTTCTAAAACTGTTTGAATGATGTCTGTGAGTATAACAGAACTCATATGGCAGGCAAAAACCTGAGACAAATCTAACCAGGAAGTGGGAAATCTGGTGCTTGTAGTCCTTTCAAGTCATTGCCTATTGAACACACAGTGACTTAGGGTTCATTTTGCACTTCCTAAGGCTTCCACTAGATGTCAACAGTCTTTAGAAAGTTGTTTGAGGCGTCTATGGTGAACAGAGAGCGAACAGAGGAAGTTGGAAGTTGTTGACTCAGGAAAGGACATGAGTTCATTGGCGTGCATTCACTCGTGTTCCAAAACGTTTTTCAAGACACTGGAATCGTCCGGTTGGAATATTATGGAAGTTCTAAGTTAAAAAGGCCCTAAAGATTGATGCTCTACAACGTTTGACATGTTTGAACAAACGTAAATATAACTTTTTTTGACTTTTCGTCGTGACATTTTGGCCACGCTTCCTACACTTGGAGTAGCTTACTGAACGCGCAAACAACAAGGAGCTATTTGGACATAAATTATGGACTTTATCGAACAAAACAACATTTATTGTGGACCTGGGATCCTGGAAGTGCCTTCTGATGATGATCATCAAAGGTAAGTGAATATTTCTAATGCTATTTATGATTTTAGATGTCTCCAAAATGGCGGGTATCTGTATTGCTTGATGTCTTTTTCTGAGCGCAGTACTCAGATTATTGCAAGGTGTGTATTTTATCAACGTTTATGATGAGTATTTTTGTAAATTGTTGTGCTGATTCAACGGCAGTATTGGAGGCAAAATATTTTCTGAACATCACGCGGCAATGTAAAATGCTGTTTTTGGATATAAATATGAACTTGATCGAACAAAAAATGCATGTATTGTGTAACATGATGTCCTAGGAGTGTCATCTGATGAAGGTTGTTCAAAGGTTAGTGCATAATTTTAGCTGGTTTTCTGTTTTTTTGTGACGCCTGTCCTTGCTAGGAAAATGGCTGTGTGGTTTTTCTTGTGTTGGAACTGTCCTAACATAATCTAACTTTATGCTTTCGCCATAAAGCCTTTTTGAAATCGGACAATGTGGTTACATTAACGTGTATCTTTAAAATGGTGTAAAATAGTCGTATGTTTGAGAACTTTGAATTATGACATTTTGTGGTTTTGAATTTGGCGCTCTGATTTTTCACTGGCTGTTGAATAGTGTGAACGCTAGCGTCCCACCTCCCCAAGAGAGGTTAAATTCTACTCACAATGAAGACGGGATTAAACGAGAGAGAAACATACTTTGGGACTGTAGGAATCCCATTTGTGTTTTCAAGATGAGTTGTTTGAGATAGCGCTGTTGTTTGTAAGCTGATCACTATGGAATGTTAATAATCCTCTACTCAAGATATATTAAGTGGCTGTTTGAGACCTCTCGTTCAGCTGGTCTTCTGGCTCTCATCCCAAGGATTGGCATCATTTAGAAGAGTTAACATCGTGCTGGGTGACAGGTATCAAAGCTGAAAATACCATCGCTCCTGTAATCACGCAGATACTTCAGCACATGGCATGTAGTCATTTATCTCCTTCTCCTCAGAGGCAACTGAACCAACCCCCTATTAAAATGGATAAAACCCAGCGGGCCAACTACTGCTGTCTATACACCACCCTTCACAGCCAGAATTACACTGCAGCTAAAAGGAGGAGACAGCTAAACCCATTTAGGCATAGGTATGTTGACACTGACAGACAAGTAAACTACACCCACATGTACAGTGCATTCGGAAAGTATTCAGACACTTTTCCACATCCTAAAGTTAAATAAAAGAAAAAATGTTCCGTATCAATCTACACACAATACCCCATAATGACAGGTTTTTAGAAATGTTTGCAAATGTATTAGAAATAAAACCTTATTTCCTTAAGTATTCAGACCCTTTATAATGAGACTCGAAATTGAGCTCAGGTGCATCCTGTTTCCATTGTTCATCCTTGAGATGTTTCTACAACTTGGAGTCCACCTGTGGTAAATTCAATTGATTGAACATGATTTGGAAAGGCACACACCTGTATATATAAGGTCCCACAGTTGACAGTGCATGTCAGAACAAAAACCAAGCCATGAGGTCGAACGAATTGTCCCTAGAGTATCTGGGGAAGGGTACCAAACATTTTTCTGTAGCATTGAAGGTCCCCAAGAAGACAGTGTTCTCCATCATTCTTAAATGGAAGAAGTTTGGAACCACCAAGACTCTTCCTAGAGCTGGACACCCAGCCAAACTGAGCAATCGGGGGAGAAGGGCCTTGATCAGGTAGGTGACCAAGAACCCGATGGTCACTCTGACAGAGCTCCAGAGTTCCTCTGTGGAGAGGGGAGAACCTTCCAGAAGGACAACCATCTCCGCAACACTCCACCAACCAGGCCTTTATGGTAGAGTGGCCAGACGGAAGCCACTCCTCAGTAAAAGGCACATGACAGCCGGCTTGGAGTTTTCCAAAAGGCACCCAAAGGACTCTCAGACTATGAGAAATTAGATTCTCTTTGGCCTGAATATCAAGCGTCACGTATGGAGGAAACATGGCACCATCCACACCGTGAAGCATGGTGGTGGCAGCATAATGCTGTGGGGATGTTTTTCAGAGGCAGGGACTGGGAAACTAGTCAGGATCGAGGTAAAGATGAACAGAGCAAAGTACAGAGAGATCCTCGATGAAAACCTGCTCCAGAGCACTCAGGACCTCAGACTGGGGCAAAGATTCACCTTCCAATAGGACAACGACCCTAAGCACACAGTCAATACAATGCTGAAGTGGCTTTGGTACAAGTCTCTGAATGACCCTGAGTGGCCCAGCCAGAGCCCGGACTTGAGCCCGTCCGAACATCTCTGGAGAGACCTGAAAATAGCTGTGTGGCGACACTCCCCATCCAACCTGACAGAGCTTGAGAGGATCTACAGAGAAGAATGTGAGAAACTCCCCAAATACAGGTGTACCAAGCTTGTAGCGTCATACCCAAGAAGACTCAAAGTTGTAGTCACTGCCAAGGGTGCTTCAACAAAGTACTGAGTAAAGGGTCTGAATACTTATCTAAATGTGATATTTTATTTTTTTTGTAATAACTTTGCTCAAATTTCTAAAAAACAGTTTTTCTTTGTCCTTATGGGGTATTGTGTGGAAATTGATGAGGGGAAAAAAACACATTTATACATTTTAGAATAAGGCTGTAACGTAACAAAATGTGGAACAAGTCAAGGAGTCCGAATACTTTCCGAATGCACTGTATAATGGAATAAAGAATCTAGCTAGTTGTGTGGTGCCTTTCCTATAACTTACAGTATAAGGTGCAGAGAGTGGTTTCTTAGGTAAAGTATACTTTTTGTGAGGTCTCTCCTCTCTCACCCTGCTTTGTGTGCATGAGAGGGTGGGTTTAAGAGGTGGGGTATTATTTATGGCTCTGCCACCCCAGTGCACTCTCAGGGATAATGTTCTTATTGGACGTGATCCTCCAACTGCAGAAGTCATGCTGTCTTTACTCAGAAAAGCGGGGGGGGGGATATGGGGGGGTTGGTTTCTCTCGCTCAGATTTTAAAACCTAGTGCTCCGAAAGGACCCAATGTCTGAAGAAGAAAAAGATTGCGAAGGGTTTGGTAAAAAGCATTCAATCTGCTCAAAGAATCAACATAACAAAGCAATATTTAATTCAGTTTGAAGATCTGAGGACAGTGTATAGATATTGAACTGCCCAACAAGGTCAAACATAAGGTAAAACTGAGTACTTCACTGCACTAAGTGTACACTAACTGAATTAACAGTTAGACTGAAATAGTTTATTAAGGTAAATCATTTCAATAAAGCCATTGAAACTGTGGGTACATGAGTCTTCACTTAGCCTACTCCACAGAATGCACCTGTTCCACAGTGGTCCAGCTAGCCAGCCAGACAAACAGTGTCATATGGACCAAAGAGAGAGCTTGAAATCTGTGCTCTGTACTGTGAACTTTTCAGGAAGGCTTTCAGTGTAACAGAAAGTTGTGTCAATATTTTACTGCGACTGTGGCAGGATGTATAACATAACCCAGAGGGATATACAGTGCCATAACAGCGTTATAACAAAAGTACAGTGAGTGTCCAATAACGCTGTATGAGCATATTGTATATGAAAAAATATATGGACATGTACTGTTATGTACGAAGTTATGTATTAAGTAGACAACTTCAGCAGTCAAAAATGAAATATATACCGGCAGTACCAGGAATGTACTATATCTTGGTACTGTATCGTGGTACTGTATCTTGGCCAAATCTAAGAATCTTTTGAAGAATAAATATATGGTTTATGAAAACTTCAGGACGTGACAACAACACATCCTATCAGCCTCCTAAGATCTGATCAGGTCTATCGTTCTGCCTGTGGCTTGCAATCTGGGGATCAATTTCAATCTGGAGAAGTGATAAAGAGTCCAGATGTGCTTTTGGTTTGTGCCTGAGCAGTAAATACACCATGTCATGTCTGAAAATAACTGGTAAGAAATTATTTAAGCTTGAAATGTACACGTACTGTATTACTGTAGACTTTCCTCTCAGTCTTCTGGCACAGTAATATCAACATCTTGTGTAATATCTACTATATCTATATTCAGTTTAGATACATTAGCAATTTTAATAGGAGTGAACTATGTATTAATACACACTTTATACCAACATTTTAATAAAAACCTGTTTCAGGGCAGTTTCAATTCCCAACTCCCAATTACTTAATCTAAATGAGGCAGTGACATTTTATACAAAAAAATGTGTTCTTTATTAGCAAACAGCAATTGCACGGAGACAACTCTGCCAGTTTCCCAGACTGAGGTGACTGACTGTGTTATCTCTGTGGCCGGCTGTGCAGCTCTCTCTCCATTGGGTTGGTTCCTGCAGCTCTACAGCTCTGGGTCTGTCCCTTACCTCGGCACGGCAGCCAGTCGGCAGTACAGTCACTACCATGAGCAAAGCACCTCAGAGCACCGCTTCTCCCCTGCACTCTAATTGCCTCCATTACTGTATCTGCAGTCAGATAAAATGCTAATTTCACAGCACATTAATTTCTCCAGGCTGAACAATAAGCAACACAAAGCCCAGGCTGCCTGGGCAGGCGCGTCTACAGCGCTGGGCTCCTTCCCAACGGTGGAGGAGTGAGAACGCCATTATGCACAGGTCAATGAAATTAAGGAAATATCCATCGATTCTACATTTGAAAAGAAAACGGAGGAGCGGCAGAGGGGCAGGGTGATTTATTAACCTCAGACGGCCCTGGCAGCCAAGCCAGGAGAGGAGCAAGGGAGAGGAGAGGACTGGAGAGAAGAGCAGGTGAAAGGACTGAAGCTGAGGCTGAGCAGAGGATATGTACTGCAGGCCACTGTTGGTCTGCTGCTGCTCACGCTTACCACTCAGTCTAGTCAAATCCTCTTTCTAATTTGTAAAAATGTGGGTTCTTACACTATTGATGTTGGTAACAACATGCATATTCACATTCTATAATTTCACACTGACCTCATGTGGAGATAAAATAACATTGTTTTCTAGTTAAGGATTTCATTGATCATCCATATTTTTATTGATTAATTAGACCTGTCCCCCCCCCCCCCCCCCCCCCCCCCCAGCACCCTCAACTGGATTAGCAAGTCCACATCCCACTTCACAAATCAAAATGTTTAACATAATAGCTTCCGTCCTCTTAATAGCTACACAACACACTTAATTACTTATTCAAAAACTGTGGTTGAGTAAATTATCAAATTCTGCTTAATTCTACTCTGCCCTCCAGCATAGCAAGAGCGCTGCAGGCTACAGTACAGTTACTCTATGCAGAATGCCTCTATATACCAGGAGCAGTGTGAATCCTGACTGCAGGACACACTGTCTTCCGGAAAGAGGCAGATTTCAGCCCTAGAGAGGAGAGAAGAGAGGCTGGCCCCTCCACTTTGTGATTAGCTCTTCATGTGAAGAGCACTGGAGGGCTCCCAAGTGTGTGCAGCAGCAGCAACATAAACATGTGATGTCACACACCTTTCATTCACACTGTGATGATAAACTGAGGATGTGGGTTTAATTCATGTCACACCTCTTCGAATAGCGGAATTCCTCCAACATCACAGTGGATGACAGTACTAAATGCAGGACAAGAAGGCTGGGACTGTGTCTCCAATAGGGCGGCAGGTAGTCTAGTGGTTAGAACGTTGGACTAGTAACCAAGAGGTTGCAAAATCGAATCCCCGAGCTGACAAGGTAATAATCTGTTGTTCTGCCCCTGAACAAGGCAGTTGTTGCTAGGCTGTCATTGAAAATAAGAAATAGTTCTTAACTGACTTGCCTAGTAAAATAAAATGAGCACCATATGCAGGACCTTAGGAGAGAAACCCCTCTTTGAGCTTCAACCCAGTAGTTTGTCATTCCCCGTGTGATGAACAAAGTGTATAAGTATTGTGTCTAGACTATTGCGGGGAACAGAAACCAAAGGTAAAAATGACATTTTTGGTGGAACTGTGTTTGAACTGCAGAAAGGCAGATTTTTACATTCCTGTGGAATGGAGGAATAAGCAGCCCTTAAAACCCAGTCACCTTCTTCATTGCAGGGCTTTTCTAAGGCACACTAAATGAGTTACATCATCGTTGACATTAAAACCCTTGTTCTGGGCCTGCGCTGGCACATCCATGTGATCCCGCCCGTATTCATTGAGACTCTTAGAGTGCTGTGGCAGTGCTAACAGACTGAGCATGCCCGTGCTGGCTGGGGACTGCCCAGGGACTGGGTGGGGTTGGATGGGGAGGAAGGCTGTTGGAGGAAGAGGAAAGAGGAAGGAGGAAGGAATCTTGGCCAAGGGGGCCACAGGCAGTGTGTGGAACAATGAACTGCCTCTGCTGCCCTTTCTCAGTGGGAATCATGTCAGTATGAGCTCTGCTAACACCTTTAATCGGGGGAGAGGTGTCCATCTGCTAGTGTGGGACAAAGAGAGGTGTCTTTGGTTCAGAAATCACTCAGTAAATCAATGTAGGAGCGATGGTATGGCAGGTGTATTACATGATGCCTGCTAAACCTACTTCAAGATTTTGGCAATGAGGCCCTTTATCTACTTCCTTAGAGTCAGATGAACTCATAGATACAATTTCTATGTCTCGGCGTGCAGTTTGAAGGAAACTGTTAACAAGCCGAACGCAATTGCTAACTATCATTAGCGCAAATACTGGAAGTCTATGGGTATCTGCTAGCATGCAGATACCCATAGACTTCCAGTCATTGCGCTAATGTTAGTTAGCATTGGCTCGCAAAACCACCTCTAACTTCCTTCAAACTGGACACAGAGACATAAAAATGGTATCCCTGAGTTCATCTGACTCTGGGGAACAAGATAAAGGGCCTCATTGCCAAAATCACGAAGTATCCCTTTAATTAAACCATTACTGCAGGGTGAGGAGAGTTACTGGGGATTATATAATGCACTCCAATGGGCTGGAGTGGGCCAGTCCCACAGGACAGAGAGGGAGGGAGGGATTAATTCCCTTTCATCTTTTCATCTGCTGAGTTAAGAACTAGAAGAGGACTGTAGCTCTCTCTCACTCGCTCTCCCTCTCTTGCAGCGCCCTGTCTCTACTGCCTTTAGAGGGGCTCACGAGATCTGCATTAAAATGCCTGCAGAAGCCTCAAGCTCCCAATCCCCAGTGCTAAATGCAGGAATTTCAACGAATAACAGTTCAAACAGGAAACACTCCGCTATCTGCTCTCACATTTCGACAAGAGGTCTGTGGACAGGGACTCCAAAGACAAGAGTTGGTCATGGATGCCGGCAGTATGTACTTCAACATACACTGGATTGTGTGAAGTGCTCCAGAAAATGTTTACATAGCTGTATACCGACGATAAGGGGCGGCAGGTTAGAGCGTTGTGGTTAGAGCGTTGGGCCAGTAACCGAAAGGTTCCTAGATCAAATCCCCGAGCTGACAAGGTAAACATCTGTCCTTCTGCCCCTGAACAAGGCAGTTAACCCACTGTTCATAGGCTGTCATTGTAAATTAGAATTTGTTCTTAACAGACTTGCTTTATGTGAAAGAAAAAAGCGAGAGACTAAAGTTGAGGTGGTGAGAGGTCAAATACCATATGTGTTCTGTTTCTGCTTTCAGGGAACAATTATTGTGTGAGTTAACGGAACTCAAAGTCACAGTAACCTGATGTTGTCAGGGACCGGAAATGCAAACATGTGTTTATGAAGGCATTTCTCTAATGTCTTTCAGAATCCAGATTTAGTACCTCATCATAAACACATGCTGAATACATGTATCACTACAGGGTCATGACTAGGGAACTTCACTGAGACAGTCACGGCACTTTATTACTGTCCTCACATTTCATCACACTGTTATAGGGGGCGGCAGGTAGCCTAGTGGTTAGAGCGTTAGACTAGTAACCGAAAGGTTGCAAGATCGAATCCCTGAGCTGACAATCCCCCCCCGTATATAAAGTTGTTAATTTACTGCTGCTCTTTAATCACTTGTTCCTTTTATTTCTTATTCATATTTTTTAAACTGCATAGTTGCTTAGGGGCTTGTAAGTAAGCGTTTCACTGTAAGGATACATGTTGTATTCAGTTGTCACATGTTGAATTCAGCACAAAGCCCTTCCCTGTAGCTCAGTTGGTAGAGCATGGTGTTTGCAACACCAGGGTTGTGGGTTCGATTCCCACGGGGGGCCAGCACAGAAAAAAAAAATGTATGAAATGTATGCATTCACTACTGTAAGTCGCTCTGGATAAGAGCGTCTGCTAAATGACTAAAATGAAATGAAAAAATGTGCGCATGTGACTAATACAATTAGATTTGATTTGAAGATGGCACAAGCCACAAGAAAGACACATGTGCACAAGTAAATAGATACATTATTCCATATCTTTAGTGTGATGGAATTGTTTCCCTCACAGCCGAGGTAAGGGAGTGTATCACTGCGATCATTCACATAGAAACAAATCCAGCCGAGACACACTCAGATTTGGGAGCCATCAGTCAAACCCAGAGAGACAGACCACTCAGAGCCTCCTCATTGAGGAGGGCCGTCTAAGCCAAGTGGACAGGGGAAAATCATCACATGAAATATGCCTATTCTCTGGCTGTAATCACAGGGGCCCTCATATGATCATGGTAATATAGCAATCAAGCCAGGGCTTGTGGTGTGTGTGTGTGTGTGTGTGTGTGTGTGTGTGTGTGTGTGTGTGTGTGTCAGCTCCACTGGGGCAGGCCTCCTCCACTCAGCAGTGTTTGCTGAAATAAATCCTGCATCTCCAGCGGTTCCAGACACCAAACGCTGTCCTTGCCAGGTGTCTGCCACGCCGCAGTGACTGCTGACGGACGCACGGCGCTCAGCTCCTTGTTTTCACAACAGCTCCCGGTGTGGACCCTTGGCACAGCTGTTCCCCGGGTCCCCTTGGCCGCTTAAAAAAGGCAATACATCAATCTAGGCACTCAATACAGTCGGAAAATTGACCAATTAAATAAAATAAAATAAAAATGCATGTCACATGCTCCGAATACATGCTTACTTACGAGCCCTTAACCAACAATGCAGTTTTAAAAAAAGCAAGTAAAAAAAATATCTAAATACAATAAAGGAAAAATAGTAGCACAAAAAAATAACAACGACAACGAATGTGAATACATGTACAGTTGAAGTCGGAAGTTTACATACACTTAGGTTGGAGTCATTAAAACTTGTTTTTCAACCACTCCACAAATTTCTTGTTAACAAACTATAGTTTTGGCAAGTCTACTTTGTGCATGACACAAGTCATTTTTCCAACAATTGTTTACAGACAGATTATTTCACTTATAATTCACTGTATCACAATTCCAGTGGGTCAGAGGTTTACATACACTAAGTTGACTGTGCCTTTAAACAGCTTGAAAAATTCCAGAAAATTATGTCATGGCTTTAGAAGCTTCTAACAGGCTAATTTACATAATTTGAGTCAATTGGAGGTGTACCTGTGGATGTACTTCAAGGCCTACCTTCAAAGTCAGTGCCTCTTTGCTTGACATCATGGGAAAATCAAAAGAAATCCGCCAAGACCTCAGAAAAAGAATTGTAGACCTCCACAAGTCTGGTTCATCCTTGGGAGCACTTTCCAAATGCCCGAAAGTACCACGTTCACCTGTACAAACAATAGTACGCAAGTATAAACACCATGGGACCACGCAGCCGTCATACCGCTCAGGATGGAGATGCATTCTGTCTCCTAGAGATGAACGTACTTTGGTGCGATAAGTGCAAATCAATCCCAGAACAACAGCAAAGGACCTTCTGAAGATGCTGGAGGTTAGGTACAAAAGTATCTATATCCACAGTAAAATGAGTCCTATATCGACATAACCTGAAAGGCCGCTCAGCAAGGAAGAAGCCACTGCTCCAAAACCACCATAAAAAAGCCAGACTACTTTTTGGAGAAATGTCCTCTGGTCTGATGAAACAAAAATAGAACTGTTTGGCCATAATGACCATCGCTATGTTTGGAGGAAAAAGGGGGAGGCTTGCAAGAAGAAGAACAACATCCCAACCATGAAGCATGGGGGTGGCAGCATCATCTAGTGGGGGTGCTTTGCTGCAGGAGGGCCTGGTGCACTTCACAAAATAAATGGCATCACGAGGAAGGAAAATTATGTGGATCTATTGAAGCAACATCTCAAGACATCAGTCAGGAAGTTAAA
Organism: Salmo salar; assembly: GCF_965601325.2. Taxonomy (NCBI): domain Eukaryota; kingdom Metazoa; phylum Chordata; class Actinopteri; order Salmoniformes; family Salmonidae; genus Salmo; species Salmo salar. Next base: position 29,611,562 of record NC_138306.1, on the reverse strand, counting down.
GCTTGGTCGCAAATGGGTCTTCCAAATGGACAATGACCCCAAGCATACTTCCAAAGTTGTGGCAAAATGGCTTAAGAACAACAAAGTCAAGGTATTGGAGTGGCCATCACAAAGCCCTGACCTCAATCCCATAGATAATTTGTTGGCAGAACTGAAAAAGTGTGTGCGAGCAAGGTGGTCAACAAACCTGCCTCAGATACACCAGCTCTGTCAGGAGGAATGGGCCAAAATTCACCCAACTTATTGTGAGAAGCTTGTGGAAGGCTACCCGAAATGTTTGACGCTGTCACGCCCTGACCATAGAGAGCCCTCGGGGTTCTCTATAGTGTTTTAGGTCAGGGCGTGACTAGGGGGTTATCTAGTATTTTGTATTTCTAGGTTTGTTGGTGAGTATGGTTCCCAATTAGAGGCAGCTGTTTATCGTTGTCTCTAATTGGGGATCATACTTAAGTTGTCATTTGTTCCCACCTGCTTTGTAGGATATTGTTTTGTGTGTGTGCATGTTGCACCACGGCTTTCACGTTTCGTTGTTTGTTTATTGATTTTGAAGTTTCACTTTAAATAAAGATGTGGAACTCAACTCACGCTGCACCTTGGTCCGTCATGTACGACGAACGTGACAGAATATCCCACCAACGCAGGACCAAGCAGCGTGTTATGGAGGTAAAGGAGTTTTGGACATGGGAGGAAATAATGGGAGGATGTGAGACCCTTCCTTGGAAGGAGACACCAAGGAATTTGGAAGGACAGCGACGACGCCGAGGTCCGCGGCCACAGAAACCCCAAGATTGTTTTGGGGGGGGGCACAAAGGGCGGACGGCTGAGCAGCGGAGAGTGCCAGAGCCCGAATGGGAGTCGGTGGAGGAGTTCAATGAGGGGTACCGGAGAGAGGTGTTAGCGAGGAGCATGCTGCAGCGCAGGCGTGCTGAAGAGCGTGTCACCAATCCGGTGCCATCTGTGCAGGCTCCACGCACCAGGCCTCCAGTGCGCCTTCTCAGCCCGGTAGGTTCTGTGCCTGTTCCTCGATATCACCTTGAAGAGCGTGTCTTCAGTCCGCTGCCACAGAAACCCCAATCATTTTTTTTGGGGGGGGGGCACAAGGGACTGTTGGTCAAGCCGAGGAGAGAGCCAGAGACCGTTGGGGAGGTGATGGAGCTGTTGGAGGAGAGAGAATGGAGATAAATGTTAGTTCGGTGTGTTCTCCACGGCATTCGTCTTGAAGAGCGTGTCATCAGTCCGGTGCCATCTGTGCCGGCTCCACGCATCAGGTCTCCAGTGCGCCTCCCCAGCCCGGTACATCCTGTGCCGGCTCCCTGCACTCGCCCTGAAGAGCGTATCTTCAGTCCGGTGCCACCTGTGCCAGCTCCACGCACCAGGCCTCCAGTGCGCCTCCCCAGCCCGGTACGTCCTGTGCCGGCTCCCCGCACTCGCCCTGAGGTGCGTGTCATCAGTCCAGTGCCACCTGTGCCGGCTCCACGCACCAGGCCTCCAGTGCACCTCCCCAGCCTGGTACATCCTGTGCCGGCTCCCCGCACTCGTCCACCAGTGCGTGTGTACGGTCCGGAGACTCCAGCGACGGTCTACAGCCCGGAACCTCTAGCGACAGTTCACAGTCCGGAGCTTCCAGCGACGGTTCACAGTCCAGATCTTCCAGCGCCGGTTCACAGTCCAGAGCTTCCAACAACGGTTCACAGTCCAGAGCTTCCAGGCAAAGCGTTCAGTCCCGCTCCATGGCCGGAGCCTTCCTCTGTGCCGGTGCCCAGTCCAGGCACGGCGTCCAGTCCCGCTCCATGGACGGAGCCTTCCTCTGCGCCAGTGCCCAGTCCAGGCACGGCGTCCAGTCCTGCTCCATGGCCAGATCCTTCCTCTGCGCCAGTGCCCAGTCCAGGCACGGCGTCCAGTCCTGCTCCATGGCCGGAGCCCTCCTCTGCTCCGGTGCCCAGTCCGGGCACGGCGTTCAGCCCGGCTCCATGGCCGGATCCGTGGTCTGGCCGGGTGCTAAGACCCGCACCAGAGCCGCCACTGACGCTAGTCACCCCCCCAACCCTCCCCATCTGGATTCAGGTTTTGCGGCTGGAGTCCGCACCTTTGGGGGGGTACTGTCACGCCCTGATCATAGAGAGCCCTCGGGGTTCTCTATGGTGTTTTAGGTCAGGGCGTGACTAGGGGGGTTATCTAGTATTTTGTATTTCTAGGTTTGTTGGTGAGTATGGTTCCCAATTAGAGGCAGCTGTTTATCGTTGTCTCTAATTGGGGATCATTCTTAAGTTGTCATTTGTTCCCACCTGCTTTGTGGGATATTGTTTTGTGTGTGTGCATGTTGCACCACGGCTTTCACGTTTCGTTGTTTGTTTATTGTTTTTGAAGTTTCACTTTAAATAAAGATGTGGAACACAACTCACGCTGCACCTTGGTCCGTCCTGTACGACGATCGTGACAGACCCAAGTTAAACAATTTAAAGGCAATGCTACCAAATACTAATTGAGTGTATGTAAACTTCTGACGCACTGGGAATGTGATGAAAGAAATAAAATATGAAATAAATCATTCTCTCTACTATTATTCTGACAATTCACATTCTTAAAGTGGTGATAAAGTGGTGATCCTAACTGACCTAAGACAGGGAATCTTTACTAGGATTAAATGTCAGGAATTGTGAAAAACTGAGTTTAAATGTATTTGGCTAAGGTGTATTTAAACTTCCGACTTCAACTGTGTGTGTGTGTGTGTGTGTGTGTGTGTGTGTGTGTGTGTGTGTGTGTGTGTGTGTGTGTGTGTGTGTGTGTGTGTTGGAGTGTCAGTGAGTGTACATCAAGCAAAAAAATCATAATAGAAAAGAATAAAATAAGGGGGTCAATGTAAATAGTCCAGGTAGCCATTTGATTAACTGTTCTGCAGTCTTATGGCTTGGGGGTAGAAGCTGTTAAGGAGCCTTTTTGTCCCAGACTTGGACGCTCCTGTACCGCTTCCCGTGTGGTAGCAGAGAGAACAGTCTATGACTTGGGTGGCTAGAGTCTTTGACAATTTGTAGGGCCTTCCTCTGACACCACCTGGTATAGAGGTCCTGGATGGCAGGGAGCTCGGTCCCAGTTATGTACTGGGCTGCACGCACTAGCCTCTGTAGCGCCTTGTGGTCAGATGCCGAGCAGTTGCCATACCAAGCGGTGATGCAACCAGTCAGGATGCTCTCGATGGTGCAGCTGTAGAACTTTTAGAGGATCTGAGGACTCACGCCAAATCTTTTCAGCCTCCTGAGGGGGAATAGGCATTGTCGTGCCCTCCTCACGACTTTGTTGGTGTGTTTGAACCATGGAAAGTACTTAGTATTGTGGACACCAAGTAACTTGAAACTCTCAACCTTCTCCACTACAGTCCTGTCGATGTGAATGAAGGTGTGCTCGGCCCTCCTTTTCCCGTAGTCCACGATCAGCTCCTTTGTCTTGCTCACGTTGAGGGAGAGGTTTTTGTCCTGGCACCACACTGCCAGGTCTCTGACCTCCTCCCTATATGCTGTCTCATCGTTGTCGGTGATCAGTCCTACCACAGTAGTGCGTGGCCAAGCAGTCGTGGGTGAACAGGGATTACAGGAGGGGACTAAACACGCACCCCTGAGGGTCCTCTGTACTGAGGGTCAGTGTGGTGGATGTGTCGTTGTCTACCCTCACCACCTGGGGGGTGGCGCGTCAGTGACCCAAGAGGCTTATGTTCAGGCAGAACATGTGATAAATTGGCCATCTACTGTATTTATATGAACACTGGGTCTCTGCAAGAAGACTCAACTCGCTACAGCGTTCTGTGATGCTGCTCCTTAATCACAAATCAACAACCCCGATTCAGCCATAGTCCTAGCATGGCTGTGGTGCCAACAGTACAGTATGTTAATGTCCATACATGAGCCATGCTCTCATAACACTTATGTGAAGAGATCTAACCCATCAGAAACACAATGCCATGAGCATGTCAGACCTAAGCTAAATCAATCTGAAACGTTTTTGCAATAATAATTGCCTCGTTATAATATCTTTCTATCCCGATTAGAGGGTGATTTAATGTTTTTGCTAACTACACAGTACTGTGTGCCAACTCTTACATTTACCAATATTTAACTTTAGATTCCTACAGCTAAAGCTAGGTCATATTTCAGCGTTACTATGCTATGAGTGTTATTATTTTGGCTCGGCATAATACAGAAGGACCATTTCAATATGTTATTCCTCCTGCCTTTCAGATACATTTGCACCCCAAAAACAACCAGAGAGAAAAAGAACTCTGCAAAATGAGAAGTGCTACAGGTGTGCAGGCATCTGCTTACAATCTGTCCATGTGCTGTTCTTTTTCATGCTCTGTCTAAAAAGCATTTATTGTATCCTTCTGCATTAGCAAGGCTGAACATCATCCTCATTCCTTTATTCTCCTGATTATCAATCTCTAGGCAACAATCAAATAACAGGCTGGATGCACCTGCACGGCTGTGTCTCCATATGCCGCTCTCATAACAGGTATTACCTTTCCTCCAGATCCTATCACTGTTTGAATCAATGCTCAGGCTAGAGTGAGCCAGACATCAGTGGAGAGGTAATGGTGGTTTTACGTCGCCATTGGCTGAATGTGGTAATGCCTCATTAGAGAAAGCCATAGCATACTCTCCTGACTGTATGCAAAATAATAATCTTAGCATATGCACAGTGCTCCTCCCTCATGTTATTCAAAGTAGTACTGATCATTATTGTCATACACAGTAGTCTGAATTATAGACTTGCTTGCAGACCCATCAAGCTTATAGCAGGCCTAGTCTGTATGTAACAGTACACTCCCTTCGCCATCTAACCCAGCCGGCTGAGCTTGTCAATATACAGTATGTACACATTCTGGAATGAGACATTAACATTCAGAGTAAGTATCCACTGTCCCTCCACTGTCACACACGCATGAGAATGAATAAGAATAAATAAGAATAGGACCAAACAGTTGTGAGCAACATTTCTCCTAGGACGATCTCAGACTAGAGGGAGTTCAGTGAGTGCTGTGCTGCGAGCCCTGGGTTGGCCCCTGGAGTGAGAGGGAGAAACCCCACTCATCGTCCTAGTCCTAGGATGACTCACAGCCCTCTCTTCTGCATGTCTGCCTTGCCTCACCTTATCACTGCAGCTCCCCACCCATTGATTGATCTGAGCCCCAGATCCATGGGATCCCACTGTTCCTTTACTACCACTACAGTATCTGTTCACAGGACCTTATCAACGCATAACACAGCTTTAACCCCAGTAGATGAGTCACTAGAACAATGTGCTCCTTGGGACAGATCCAACTAAAAGCCATTTACGACTGTAATCTATAACTGTAATTAGAACTGAGTGAGCCCTTCACAAACAGAGCGCAGCAGACGCAGCTTTAGTTTCAATCTGAATAAAATATTTAATGAAAAAAAAAAACGCTGTTTGGATGCATTCCTACCACTTAATTGCGGCACTATTACATACATTTAATAATACAATAGAGTTCAAACACTTCCATTTTGATGCTATCAATTACCTCTTTATTCCTCAATTCCAGCCCCTTAAATATTAATATAATTCCATAATGAGGCTGAGTGGACGGAATCACTCAATGTCCCTTAGGGCGGATCTGCTGTCGACCACAAGAGCACAGGCCTTGTCTGATGAATATAATCAGCACATTAAACTACACTTCACCACTCACTCCTGTCTGGTTAGATATATTTCTTCTTTGTCCGGGGAGAACAGTGAAAGGCTTGGAACCCAGTGTGCAAGTGCCTACTTTATAACAACATTCTTCAACGTTTCCATTTGTGTACAACACGGCCGAGTCAAATGAAAACATATTGTACCTCTGTGTTTCCATATGTGTGTGTGTGTGTGTGTGTGTGTGTGTGTGTGTGTGTGTGTGTGTGTGTGTGTGTGTGTGTGTGTGTGTGTGTGGCATGGCATGTGCGAGCGTGTGTGTTTGTGTGTGTGTGTTGACTTTGAATTGGCCTACAAGGAGAGTTTAGTGTAAAGGACAAGACATTTGACATTTAACAAGAAGCTAAAGCAGCTTAAACAATTACTAGCCAACAAAACTGTCATTTTGTGCCTGTTTCTTACAGGGATTCCTCCTGTCTCCCATTGGCCTAGAAGAGCAGCTCCACATGCTTACATATGAACCGTGTGATAAATTCTGAGGGGTGAATGGTTTACAAGCAGAAGGAGGACCTTTCAATTAGTGCCTGATGAGGGCTGAAAAGAGACACTCCTCAGTTGATGCAGAGCCACTGAGAAATGAGTCGCTTAAGATCATTGAAATTGTTACATTTCAAAAAGCAATTTCCTCAAATTGCTGAACAAGTTGCTAAAATCAGACATCCAATTAGAATGAGATTTTTGCGAGTGGAATTAGAAGAGTCGCTGTGCTATCAGCATTGTCTGGGGTACAGACAACCCAGACTCATCACCAGTGAGAAGCTTTCATGTGCAGGACCCCATATCACACAACACTCACAATCTAATTAGCTGCTCTCAAATGGTAGAATAGTGGTTTGGAAGCACTGCTGTAAACGGCAGCAGATAAATGGTTTGTGTTATTGCTGCATTTATCGACAGATCATTCCTTTTAAGTGTCATGTGAATATGAGCGACCATGTGGCTGACTCAGACAGAAAGTTAATACACTGTGAAATGAGCACCATATTTAACACCATCACAGGGCAAAATAAATCAGTATACTTTGCATACAACTTATGACAGGACCTTATATAATTTCTGTAGTACTGTGAACTCATGGTCCTCCATGTAATACTAGAATGCTCTCTTATTATCAAATCAAACTTTATTTGTCACATGCGCCGAATACAACAAGTGTAGACCTTACTGTGAAATGCTTACTTACTAGCCCTTAAACCAACAGTACAGTTCAAGAAGAGTTAAGAAAATATTTACCAAGTAGACTAAAATAAAAAGTAATAATAAAAAGTAACACCATAAGAATAACAATAACGAGGCTATATACAGGGGGCACTGGTACCGAGTCAGTGTGCGGGGGTACAGGCTAGTTGAGGTCATTTGTACATGTGGGTGGGGGTGAAGTGACTATGAATAGATATTTAGAACCATCATGACCTTTTACTCTGCTACTTAAAGGGATACTTTGGGATTTTGGCAATGAAACCCTTTATCTACTTCCCCAGAGTCAGATGAACTCATGGATACATTTTTTATGTCTCTCTCTGTGCAGTTTGAAGGAAGTTGTAAAGTCGCGGTAGCGCAATTGCTAACTAGCATTAACACAATGATTGGAAATGATGGGTATCTGAGACTTCTAGTCATTACGCTAATGCTAGTTAGCATTGATTCACAAATCTACCTCTAACTTCCTTCATACTGGACACAGAGACATAAAAAAGGTATCCACAAGTTCATCTGGGAAGTAGGTAATGGGACTCATTGCCAAAATGGCGAAGTGCCCCTTTATTGTTTATGTCCTTTAGCAACACGCAGTGACTGCAGAATCATGCACATTCCCAAATACAATGGCCACACAAACAATGACTCACAATCACGCTCACACAGACAGACAGACACACACAATGAGTATAGGCAACCAAAGATGAAACATCTTTATCCCTCTCTTTTCCCATAGCAACGAGTGAAATCATATTCCCTTTACAACTTTGTTCTCCACTCAACAATTTTACCATCTGCTAAAAACATATAGAGAAAAGAGAGCCAAAGAGAAAAGTTGTGATGAATATTTCAGAGGGCCTGCGCTGGCGGCTGCAGGTTTTATGGTCCCTGGCCAACAGCTTCCCGGGGGACAGAAAACTGCCACCTCCTCCCCCTCCATAGATAAAGCACACTGGGATGTCCTCCTTGGCAAGAAGGCTGCATTCTGGTAGTTCCATAGGATCTGATTCTTTAACCGGGCTTTATGTCTCTCTTTCCACTACATGTCCTACCTGACACATGAGAAGCCCAGCTGATTTGATGGACTGCTATAAAAGGTCATATTGTTCAGAGCTCTGAATCACATTTTATGGCCTCAATAGTTGGACCCCTACAGTAATTTATTTTTAAATCTACAGTCCAGTGCTGCATGTTCCACCACTGACAGACAGCTGGGCTGTGTTATAGGGAGGAAGCCTCGGACACAGCAACGCTGCTTAGACCGCTCTCCTCTCCTTCCCACTCTGGACCTGTGCCAGAGAGCTTCATATGAGCTGAAACCCCATTGTTTGCCGAGTTTCTTCCTGGTGCAATACATCATGGGCGGACAGAACACTGCCCAGGAATAAAAGGTACAACTGAGACGGTATATTAAGTACAACAGCATCCAATCCATAAAAGTCAGCATTAATAGCCAGGCCAGACATTTAATTTTTCATCTACAATGAGGCCAATTAGAAGAGCTGAAATGAGCTGTTGGAAAGATGCCCATTCTTTATGGTCGTGTCACAAGACACAGCCACATTATTTATTCCACCCACTGCCCCCTCACCTGCCAGAATGAATGGCCCACAACAACCTCCTTATACAGGTTAATATGGATTATTATGTATGTTCCTCCTCTCCTGACCAATGTCAACAGTTAGTGGAGCATACAGTATGTGGCAAGTCTGTGGTCTTCTGCTGACCTTGTGTCTAACATTATTCTGGAGGACTTACACTCCTCGCAACAGATGGGGAAGACTTCCAACATATCTGTTTGACATTGTTTCATTTAGATGATTTTGTCTGGAAGCAACATTTTGTATGGTCTTAAGAGGCTAAGAAGTGACATGTGGCCCAAAGGAAATGTTTGTCTTGTTTGCTGCAAAATGTAATGACAACTTATGTTCAACCACAGACATGATGAGCACTATGGTGCATTTCTGAGGTTATTCTGCTTCAGCGTGGTTTCTGGAATGTACTGTAGATACTTGTACTTTTTCAGCACCCAGTTTACTGCAGAAGCTTAGCTCAGCTTCATAATGATTTCTGAGTGCAGTTACATGTATCACCATCCAATATATTGCAGAAAGTATCTTGTTCATGACATATTTTAATCATTATAGTAAATTGTAACAAAAAAGTGAAATCATTAATTTGCTAATTGTCATCATAAACTTCTACAATAAGTTGTGCACGTATTGCACATCATATTTCAATGTATTTTACCAGTAAATGTGTCATTTTCAAAATGTAAACAGAATGGCTAAAGATTGTATGCACCATGCTGTGGAGGAGCCTGTGTAGTAGATTTTGCATTATACAATCGTCATTTTGCATCACGCCTTTGTCCTTCTCAACGATAGAATACAAATGTACAGGTGCAGGACAAAGGTAACCGACTCAGCAATTGCAGCACCTGTTTTCAACGGCACCTGTTGAATGCCTGTTTGCTTTGAAACTACTAAGCTTTCTCTGTACTTTGAAAGTCTCTTCTACCGACAAACTGGAAGGGGAACATATGGTGCAGGTAACCCAGATACAGTATATGTGTGGCTTAAAAATACATTGGAGAGTTGTGTGTCTTTGTCTTAGTGACAGTAGTATTGCCTCCTAACTATGTTACACTGACACCTGCTGGGAGCGGAGTGACTCAAGCCTAACTCAGCGGCAGGGAGGGAAGAGAGGAGTTCTGAGCCCAAGCAGAGGCTAGGAGACACACCAGAGAAACCTTTTCTACTGTCTGAGACTGCAACAACTGGAGCCTCTACTGCCATTATCAGTCAGACTGGGCCCTCTGTCAAGCAAATGAGAACCTGTAGTCAGATACTGGACATGGACTAAATCTGTTTTTGTAAGTGAGGATGGTGCATGCAGAAGTTTAAAAGATAAATACTGTTACTTGTCCTCACTTGGTGACTAGAATCCGAGACTTAAGTCCAAAGTTTCACCTAGCCCTCTCTACCTCCTCACTGCAGCTTACATATCCCAGGGGAGAGGATGTGGCATGGGGGTGTTTCATTTGGCACTAGTGGACCCATGAAGAGACAACTTTGCCTGTAAAATAATAAAAAAATGTAGTAAAAATGCCCCATTTTGAACAGCATGTTTCCTAATGTAAAAGTGGCAGGTGGCCCATTTCAAGTGGGCTTTGATTGATCCCCAGCTGTTTGGGAAATTGTCCCTCTTCCCTGAATTGAGGTCAGAGTGATAAGCATTGTGGGCACCTCCTCTAGGAGTGCTTCTCACATGCTCTCATCCAGGTGTGTGTGTGGCACCGCTGAGGCAGAATCAGCCTAGCCACATGTACTTCACTGACAGTCACTCTGCCCATGTACAAACACATTGGGAAGAAGGTGAATAAGACAACTTGAACACAATGGTAGATCTTTACATTCGTACCCATATACGGCTTGAAAATGTTAGATTTGGACACTGACAAGCGCCTAGATTGGAACACAGTGGCTGTACAGTAACATACTATATATGACATCAGAGCTTAGGCTCTAAGCTCTACAGCGCTGTAACACCACCCATGACAAGAAGACGCCCTCGGCCCTTCCGCTAATTGGGCAACTTTTTCAAATGTTTTGCTGTCTGAGTGAGGGAAGTGCTGTAAACTCAGTGGACTCAATGTATTTTGAAAGATGATATGTTGAGAATTATATAAATAAATAATAAATACCACTTTGATGTTATACAAGGAAACCACAGGTCTGACAGTCCAAATATGTATTTCATATTTCAGTATCACAAAACATATCACATTTACAATGTTGAAGTTTACAGACGCAACGTGATATCTACAATTATAGACATGGCATGAAACAATTGTTTAGGTCGTCCTGAGAGAAATAAGCCTTATTTCACTACATTGGGATAGAAAATAGCGACTCCAGCCTTTCCAGAATGCACCTTGCCCTTCCAACATGAATTCAAAATTGACTAATGTTTCCTTTTCAAAGCGGCAGGAAATCTGAACACTGGAATTTTGTGTCATAAAATAGCCAGGTGAATAGTAAAGAAAATAAACTTTCAAAGGTTACTTACATGATCAAGGCCTGGTGATCCTATAAAAGGGCATGTTAATCCATAACCCACCTCTTTGTGTTAGAAGGTGCACAAACTAAGCATTACACACAGCACTACAAGAAAGACAACAAACTTCTTAAACTGATCTTGTTTTGCTACACAAATTGCTTCAAGACGGGGTAAAAGAACTCTAAATAATAATAACTGCTCCACAAATAATGTTGAAAATGGACTCAAATGACGAAAATCCTGCCTCCTGGGAATTGACTAAGTATTTGATTGATAAGTATGCAATAATGTATTTAGAATGATAATGGAAAAGAAAAGGTATAGGCTTGCTAATTGTAATTTTAGCATTCATTTGTTTAACACATTGCAAGCAATTTCCCGAATACATTATTCTGCTATTTCACGACGTCACCTATTTACAAAACTAAATATGTAACACAACATGTTGTCAACTAACCATAGAAGTTCAGTCCAACCATATGCATATACCTCATTGTTCTTTTCTACTGCTTCCCCACAGGGATGACTCTGATGATGTGGTGGGTAATTCTGTCACGTTCCTCGTATTCTCCCTCATCGGAAGATATGTCGAAATCACTCGATGACCAATACGCAGCAGGTTGACTGTTCCACATCATATTTATTTTAGATGGAAACGACAAAACAAAATAAACACGCAGAGGAGAAAGGTGACAGTTTCACAGGTGAAACGAAACACAGTGCAAAATTACAATTACCCACCAAAAATCAAACAAACACACCCCACTATATGGGACTCTCAATCAAAGGCAGATAGACAACACCTGCCTTCAACTGAGAGTCCCAACCCCAATTAACCAAACAAACATACACTCACTAAACTCCACATAGAAATACTTAACCTAGAACCTACCCCAACACTCACAACCCCACTATACCATAACCAAACATAACTGCCACGTCCTGACCAAATATAATACAAAAAAACCTAAGTATATGGTCAGGACGTGACAGATGATGAGTGTTGGAAACCAAGAACACCCCCCAAGACAAAATGGGCCCGCTCCATTTCCCCAACTGCTCCTCCAGAGGTAGAGGAAAACAGAACTGCTCCAATCCCCCAGCTACAACCTCCGCCAGAGGTAAAAGAAAAAAGACCTGCTCCTATCCTCCAGATGCAACCTCCTCAAGAGCAGAGGTAGAGGTAGAGAAAGAGCTCCAAAATGGTGGCGTGCAAGTGTCTCATCTCCTTGTGTGGGGCGAACACTGCAATGGCTGAGTAGATGATCTTGCCCTCCACAGTATAGGCTGAGCCCTTCTTGGATCCGCTGTTGACGTTCGATAGACAGGAGAGGAGCATGGCCCAACTGCATGGGCACCCTCCGATCCAACAGGTCCCAGACGTACTCTATGGGATTGAGATCCGAGCTCTTCGCTGGCCATGGCAGAACACTGACATTCCTGTCTTGCAGGAAATAATGCACAGAACGAGCAGTATGGCTGGTGGCATTGTCATGCTGGTGGGTCATGTCAGGATGAGCCTGAAGGAAGGATACCACATGAGGAGGATGTCTTTCCTGTAACGCACAGAGTTGAGATTGCCTGCAATGACAACAAGCTCAGTCCGATGATGCTGTGACACACCGCCCCAGACCATGACGGACCCTCCACCTCCAAATCAATCCCGCTCCAGAGTACAGAGTACAGGCCTCGGTGTAACGCTCATTCCTTCGACGATAAACTTGAATCCGACCATCACCCTGTTGGGACAAAACCGCGACTCATCAGTGAAGAGCACTTTTTTCCAGTCCTGTCTCATCCAGCGACGGTGGGTTTGTGCCCATAGGCGACGTTGTTGCTGGTGATGTCTGGTGAGGACCTGCCTTACAACAGGCCTACAAGCCCTCAGTCCAGCCTATTGCAGACAGTCTGAGCACTGATGGAGCGATTTTGCTTTCCTGGTGTAACTCGGGCAGTTGTTGTTGCCATCCTGTACTTGTCCTGCAGGTGTGATGTTTGGATGTACCGATCCTGTGCAGGTGTTGTTACACGTGATCTGCCACTGCGAGGACGATCAGCTGTCCATCCTGTCTCCCTGTAGCGCTGTCTTAGGCATCTCTCAGTACGGACATTGCAATTTATTGCCCTGGCCACATCTGCAGTCCTCATGCCTCCTTGCAGCTTGCCTAAGGCACGTTCACACAGATAAGCAGGGACCCTGGGCATCTTTCATTTGGTGTTTTTCAGAGTCAGTAGAAAGGCCTCTTTAGTGTCCTAAGTTTTCATAACTGTGACCTTAATTGCCTACCGTTTGTATGCTGTTAGTGTCTTAACGACCGTTCCACAGTTGCATGTTCATTAATTGTTTATGGTTCATTGAACAAGCATGGGAAACAGTGTTTAAACCCTTTACAATGAAGATCTGTGAAGTTATTTGGATTTTACGAATTATCTTTGAAAGACATGGTCCTGAAAAAGGGACGTTTCTTTTTTACTGAGTTTAGTTCATGAACATGTCAACAGGCGGCAGGTAGCCTAGCTTTTAGAGCGTTGGGCCAGTTACCGAAAGGTCGCAAGTTTGAATCCCTGACCCAACAAGGTGAAAAGCTGTCGGTGCCCTTGAGCAAGGCACTTAACCCTAATTGCTTCAGTAAGTCGCTCTGAATAAGAGCATCTGCTAAATGACTAAAATGTAAAAAAAATAAACAGGTCTAGACAATAGAGACCCGTCCGCTTAGCTAGATGTGTCTGGGGGGTGGTTTTAGTTGATACAGTGGCTTGCAAAAGTATTCACCCCCCTTGGCATTTTTCCTATTTTTTTGCCTTACAACCTGGAATTAAAATAGATTTTTGGGGGGTTTGTATCATTTGATTTACACAACATGCCTACCACTTTGAAGATGCAAAATATTTTTTTATTGTGAAACAAACAAGAAATTCACCCCCCCAAAGTCAATACTTTGTAAAGCCCCCTTTTGCAGCAATTACAGCTGCAAGTCTCTTGGGGTATGTCTCTGTAAGCTTGGCACATCTAACCACTGTGATTTTTGCCCATTCTTCAAGGCAAAACTGCTCCAGCTCCTTCAAGTTGGATGGGTTCCGCTGGTGTAAAGCAATCTTTAAGTCATACTGCAAATTCTCAATTGGATTAAGGTCTGGGTTTGACTAGGCCATTCCAAGACATTTAAATGTTTCCCCTTAAACCACTCGAGTGTTGCTTTAGCAGTATGCTTAGGGTCATTGTCCTGCTGGAAGGTGAACCTCCATCCCAGTCTCAAATCTCTGGAAGACTGAAACAGGTTTCTCTCAAGAATGTCCCTGTATTTAGCGCCATCCATCATTCCTTCGATTCTGACCAGTTTCCCAGTCCCTGCCGATGTAAAACATCCCCACAGCATGATGCTGCCACCACCATGCTTCACTGTGGAGATGTGTTCCTGAGGTGATGAGAGGTGTTGGGTTTGCACCAGACATAGCGTTGTCCTTGACGGCCAAAAAGCTCAATTTTCGTCTCATCTGACCAGAGTACCTTCTTCCATATGTTTGGGGAGTCTCCCACATGACTTTTGGCGAACACCAAACATGTTTGCTTATTTTTTTCTTTAAGCAATGGTTTTTTTCCTGGCCACTCTTTCGTAAAGCCCTTCTCTGTGGAGTGTACGGCTTAAAGTGGTCCTATCTCCACAGTGGAGCTTTGCAGCTCCTTCAGAGTTATCTTTGGTCTCTTTGTTGCCTCTCTGATTAATGCCCTCCTTGCCTGGTCCATGAGTTTTGGTGGGCGGCCCTTTCTTGGCAGTTTTGTTGTGGTGCCATATTCTTTCAATTTTTTTTATAATGGATGTAATGGTGCTCTGTGGGATGTTCAAAGTTTCTGATATTTATTTATAACCCAACCCTGATCTGTACTTCTCCACAACTTTGTCCCTGACCTGTTTGGAGAGCTCCTTGGTCTTCATGGTGGCGCTTGCTTGGTGGTGCCCCTTGCTTAGTGGTGTTGACTTCTGAAGGTAATTGGTTGCACCAGATCTTATTTACGGGTTTCATAGCAAAGGGGGTGAATACATATGCACGTACCACTATTCAGTTTTTTTTGTTTTTTGAATTTTTTTAAAGAAGTTATTTTTTTCATTTCACTTCACCAATTTGGACTATTTTGTGTACGTCTATTACATGAAATCCAAATAAAAATCTATTTAAATTACAGGTTGTAATACAACAAAATAGGAAAAACGCCAAGGGGGATGAATACTGCAAGGCACTGTATATATACAATTTTGATGCTCTGAGTCAGTACTTTTATAACATTTACAAATATTGGAAATGGTACATAAGACTCAATTGGGAAATGTATTCAAAACATATTGTGGACATATTGTATTTTTTTGTTGTTCAGGGGGGAGGTTGTGGGGTAGTCTTTTTTCCTTTTCCTTACATACAATAAAAAAACATTTACTAAACTCTACTATGATCATTGCTATCTTCGTATGCATATCTTTGTTTTTTATTTTTGGTGGCAGCCCACAGGTACAACAACAATATATATGTAAAAATCTGAAAGGAAAAATATCTGTACCTGCAACCCCCCAGGTAAAAATGACTAAATATATCAAATTAAAAGTTACTCACAAAAATGTATTATTTTCATTGTAGTTTATTTATTTATTCCAAATAGTTGGTTATGGACTTTGGAAAGGCCATCTGGAGATCCAGGTCCTTCAATTCACTCTAACCTTTATAACTCTTCAGTCTTTTGCTTTATCAACCTAATGTTTGGCACCAATATTATTGGCAAGTTGTTGAATACATTTGTAGTCATTCCATATAGCGTTGTCAAGAATTGTCAGAGGAATATGTTGTAGAAGATTGCACTGTTGTAAAAAAACAACTAGTGGAATTGTGTTTGCTTCTCTTTCATTCAGATTCTGTAACACTCACTTAAGTCCTGAGTGTTTCTTCATTATCTCTAGTGTACACTTTCAATTGATATCATGTTTGTGAATATACATCTCATATTTACTGAGTAGTAGGTGGTTAAACCTGGGCATGTTCATATAATTGGAAATCCCTGAAATTAGCCACGAGTGTAAGGGGTTAATGCCTAAATAAAAATAAATTGTAGTTTATGATTTTTTTATAAATGTAGGCTAATCGTTAGATATTCATTTACTTATAGAATATTACAAAATTCCATAAACCATTATGAATTAACTCAAATTTAAAATTACAATAGATACATTTAAATCGTATCAAAGGTCCAATGCAGCCGTTTTTATCTCAAAATAAAATCCTTTCTGGGTAACAGCTAAGTACCTTACTGTGATTGTTTTCAATTAACATGGTCAAAAATAAACAAAAATAGCTTCTTAGCAACGAGCAATTTCTCAAGCAAGAATTTAGTATGGGAGTGGTCTGAGTGGGGAGGGGGAAACTGCAGTGGCCCTTTAACACAAAGCAAATAAACATGTCAGGCATTCCAAAGCTACATAAGTAACCTTACATTCAGTCTCAGTTCTTACCTTTCAAAACAGTGTTTTCCTTGAGAAAATCAAGTAATCATTGAAGATGTTGTCTTGGTGTATTTTCCAATCACTCATAATTTTGAGGAACATTTTCAATATGAGATTATTACCTGTACCCTAGAGCCACTAATATGGCTGACGTTTTCTGGTACGAGGAAACAACTCAAGTATCCTGAGCTTCAACTGAGTTTGTTCGATTCATTGTTTACCCAGTGCTACCATGAGAGTTAGACAAAATTCATATAAATAACAACGGAGTTCTGCCATGAAAGGCATGTGCCATTTTAATTTTATTTTATTGAACCTCTATTTAACTAGGCAAGTCACTTAAGAACAAATTCTTATTTTACAATGATGGCCTACCCCGGCCAAACCCTCCCCTAACCCGAACGACGCTGGGCCATTAGTACCAGTGGCAGCTGTTACTTTTTTATATTTCTATTTTTTTCCAACCTGGAGGATAATCAAAGCCTTCCACAAAAGGAGGGGGGACAGTGACAGAGAAATGAAATAAAAACGACATGAACAGTCATACTTTTCTAATGGAACTCTTCTAATCTTGAAAGGGAGACTTTCAATAGTGAATTAGTCTTTTTTTGTATTCCTGTAATGCTTCTCAGAGAAATATATGCAAATATCTCTGGCTAATGTTAACAGTAGTGACAAAGGAGCCAGTTCTACTCTGCTAGTCTGTGCTATCCAACCAGGGGTCCTGTATGTGGCAAGCATAATGTACTGCCTGCAGACTCTAAGGCTGCAGAGCAAGGCCCTCTGGAACCACTCATGAAGACATCTGGATGGCCTCAGCAAAGACACAACTCTATCTTTTCCTAGAAAACACTTTGGTTTAGGCTTAACTTACAGTTTTTCTTCACTAGGTTGTCATTTTAAACAGGGTAATCAATGCCTCACTATAAACTATATTGAAACGCTACACAGTATTTCTTGTTTTCATATTTCAAAACCTGACTTGAGTGTGTTGCTAATGAAATTGTCACTATATTTACACTATTTTAGTCATGGATTTAACTTAATTCAACATTTCAGGAGCTTGACAGATCACTGGCAGTTTGAGTTTTAGAATATATAATTTGTGGATGGAGATTTTGGAAAGGAGAGGAATCACTGTGATTTACAATGGATTTTACCTAATACCAATTTCAACATTGAGACATGTTGATAAATAAAAAAAAGATATCAAAAAGTTATCATGTTACAGTACCTCTTTACTATAATTTTCAAATAAAAAAATATATATATTAAAAGGAGAACTCAAATGTGTGTGTAGGAACTAAAAGTTGTGAGAAATTGTTCAGACAGAAACATATGATTCAATGCAGTAATACATATTGATGACAAATAGGCACATAACTTGCACCATATCATTTTGAAGTTTCTGAGCTCATAATCTATTGATACAAAAACCCAATAATGTAGGAATTAAACACACACCACAGGCAAGGAATGATGTTATTGTTCACTAAAGTAAAGCTATACTAGTATAAGTTATAGATAGCCATGTAAAATAACACTATCGGTACATCATCATTATTGAACAATCAATATCAAATTCTGTGCTAATGCAAGGAGAGACTTGCATTATTACAGTATATCTGTTTCACATCCGTAATGAGACATGATTAAAACACATTGAAATAGGCATTGCAGAGCCATACGTTTTTTTGGGGGTCTAGCTGGCTGGGTGTAAACGTGGCTAACTAGTAGAGGCTGAGTTAATCCTTTTATCTAGATCCCTGCTGCAGGGGATCCCAAACGCTCCCTGATTAAAAAGGGAAATGTGGGCAACCAACAGTTTAAGAATGATGGTCTCTAAACAGATAAAGGCGGAACGTCTTGTTGCTATGGCAGTGCATATGGAATGACTTGCCAGTGCCACACTGTTCTCCCAGTCTAATATATTCACATTATTTCTGAAATATTTCATAAGTACTGTAGCATAGCAAACGCTAAATATAAAATCCCAGGGAGATGTTCTTCCCTTTTTGCAGCTAGAGTCATGGAATGGCACACAGTGCTCATGTTGTGCAACATCTTCTGTGGAAAAATGCTGGTGTTTGTTCACAAGCTACACTGCTTTTCATTTCTTCATCCTCCTTCTCCTCCTCAACAAGGGAAAGCCCTCCACACTGCCAAATAGAACCAGCGAACAAAAGAGGCGATTTGATCTGTTCATGTGGGAAATCAGATCGCCGTCTGCGTCTGAGATGTATCCAATGCGCTCCAGGATACTGTTATGCAACGGCCACAAATGAAAATTACAGTATAATATCATATAGAAATGCAGAGAGGACGGCTTACGTATATAAGGAATAGAAACATGTCAATTGTTCCTGCGATAAATCAGAACTATCCAACAGTGAGAGTGGGCATAGCATATACTGTAGCAACCAAGTAAAAGAAATGCAAAAATGTACTACTATTCAGGATGTGTGTATTAGCGTAACTGTCTCCTGCAAAGCACACACAGTGAGGTACAGCAGAGGAGACATTCCCCCCTCTCTCTATCTGGTGTGATGGGGCAGGACAACTGCATGGCCATTTCTCCTGTCAATACTCTCCCTACATCCATTTTCACCTGGCTGACACCTTTTACTGGTCAAGGGATGAATAAATCACACTTAGTGTTCTCCCCTGGTACTTTGACAACAAAAAAAAGAATCTCAACATGAAGAAGGACTGCAGTGTTTCCCTGTCATCACTGCCCCTGAGGTACGGTGAAAAATTACCGCCCATAAAATAACATTTTTCAAAGAGCCTTATTGCCCTTTTAATCTATCTGCCACAATGGACGGCTTCAGGGATGTATTTCACTTCATCTGAAGACAAACAATCTTTCAAAGGGCTTAATAACAGTTACACAAATTAGCTTCATTAATTAGCTGCTAATGGAATAATAGCTCTGCCACCTTGTGCATCTCAACAACAGGAAAGGTGTGGGGCTGGAACAAAATATACACTTGTCTCTGAGCTTCATTAGTGCACTAACAGAATGCTAAAGAATGCACACATCTAGAATTGAAATATGCTGATTGCATTTTCTCGGTTTTTAGTTATCCATTTAAAAAATAAAATGTTTTTGCACGTGCAGCGACACAAATAGTATTCTACAAACAAGCAAGGCCATCACAAAGTGATGTAAATTACGTGGTATACTAACAATATTCATTTCCTAATACAATAGTGGACTGACACTTCAAACAAATGAGATGACTAAATCTTAGATGTATAAAATGTATTCATAAAATGAACAATCCTCACACTAACAGCCCCCCCAAAAATAATAATAATTATTATTATTATATACATATATATATTATCAAAGAAACTTCACTGATAAAACTGATAAATAGAGATGGATTCTGTAGAGAAAATAGTAGTTAATGAATGATGAATTAGAGACTAGGCGAAGCATCATAAATTCTGACAACACAGTGTTGTCTAGCCGATGATAAACAGCACTCCTGGATCCGATCTGCCTGTGCCTGCATGTATCTTTGAGAAGCTCCCTGCCACTTTATCTTTTCCATCCTGCTAGATTACACCTCCAGGGTTCAGGTGTGAATCCATCATTGCTATTATTACCTGAAGTCACAAGATGCATCTATCACGGCTAAGGTTACCATAACCTCAATATTAGCAGAGAAAAGCCCCTCTAATAAACAGCAGAAAGGATGGCCCGGGTGGTGGGATTTCATCTTCCTTTCACTTTTAATAAGGTACTCAGAGGAATAAAGATTACAGGCCATATTTAGAATGCAGAACAAATCAGCCTTTTCTTCCCCATCCCTCCTCATTGTGGTTAGTCATTAGGATCTTAGGTTGGGGGTTCTGGTGGAGAGAGGCGTTCCCTGGTTCAACAGCTAACCAGCCTCGCTGCCTGCCTGCCTGCCTGCCTGCCGGGCTCTGTTCTGTTCCTGCTACAATATTGTATCGCCTGCAGCGTCTCTTAATAAGGCTGGATGTATGGAAACGCAGTGGTGTGGCTCATCATGCCCAGCTGGACCAGTGGCAATCACAGTGCTGTAAACTGTGAGGGCCTGACTGGTTCAAGGCCTGAGGACAGTGGTGTTTTAATGATCATCCGCCACTTTAATAATCCATTACACAATAAAGTTGGTAAAAACCAAATGCAGAGACATGGGGGCATTAGGCTAAAATGGCTAAGCTTTCTTTGAGGATTAAGAGAATTTGGTCAAATAGGAATCTCAGAGTGCATCAGTGCAGGAGTTGACACAAGGACATGTTTACACACAGCACCCCGTGACATGAATCATTCATTATCATTCAAATTAATATCAACAGCCAAATAAATTACCATCACTGCAGCCGGTCTCCATAATATACCTCCAATTACACTATGATCAGAGCATCAACTCTGATAATAGATTCAAAGTAATTAAGTTTGAATATATTCAAAGGACTTTTCACTTTGAAAACCAGTCTTGTTATTCCCCTGAACACCCAACAACAACACTCATTACAGTGGCTTGAAAACCAGAAGTGGAGAGACCATATAAATATTTATTCAGGAATGATTTGATGCACTAAATAAATAATCCCTTGTTAAATAAATGACACCCTAAATAAAACTTTAAAAACAGGATCTGGGGAAATTAAGATGAGATGAATCAGACAGGGAAGGATTCCGGCGAGAGGAGAAAATATCAGCTATATCTCCACCCCATTTGAATTTCTAATGGCAGACATGCAAACGCGACGTGCTAATTAAAGCACAGCGACCAATTAGATGAGCTTTAGCTGCACCTTTAGGGGGAGGTACCGTGGCAGAGCCTCAGAGGGGGATATGGATATCTGTTCAGAAGGTGGAGCAGAAGAGAGAAGCTACCAAAAACAATCCTCAGATGCCGCTACTTCTGCCTAACGGGTAAAAGGTTAGCAGTTAACGGTTCAATGTTGGATAAACATGACCCCTTTCCACAGTGCCATCCATGTGCTAGTGTCTCACTGAGGATGTGGGGCAGCAGAGGACATCCAATACATATTCAGCAGTAATTCTAATCCACTAGCATTATAGTATCTCCTATAGACAGCCAGGCTGTTGCTTCAGCGTGGAACTATTAGTCTATATCAAACTAAAGATTGGGACATGCATTACAAATAAAATATACATAGCAAAAGTCTGGGCGATGTTCTCATAAAAAAGAAATAAAGATGTTCCTATATAATACCTGTCTGCTGTGTGTCCTAAACCTGTCCTCTACTGACAGCACAGGACATAAGGGTGGTCCTATAGGTTCACCCCACACAGCACAGGAAAGAGGTAATCCTAGGTCTGGCCTGGGCCCATTCTCCTTCCTGTCGGTCTGCCTCTCTCTGCTCTCTGGAGAGCCTTTATGCTGCCTGAGCCTGCCTTATCACACACTGTGAGACAGGAACAAGGCTTTTGTGATGGCCATGATTAGTCTTTTGTGTTCCCAGGTAGAAATAAGATGAACTTCTACAGGCAGTCATTGTGTTCCTATCTTCAGAACACTCAAAGAAAGATGTTGCGTTTTGAGGGGGTGAAATGAAGCCTGCAGGGCCTTGGCAGGCCTTGCTCTGTGGGGAAATACATGGTGAAAACACAATGGGAACAATCTTGTCCTTCAGTTTTCTTTGTACTCCATTGAACCTTAGTCAGTCCTGCCTATTTAGACTTTTTGAACAGAGCAGTATTTTCTTGCTATACGGTCTCTGCTTTTCTCTTTTTCGGTGGGTTTCTGAGAAAGACCCAAAGGCTGATGAGAGAGACGACAGCAGCCACTTTGCCAGAGTCTGCCAGACCCTCCGGGTGTATCAGCCCCATCCCTCAAAGTGTTCCATATGCAAATAAAGTTTGGGATGACAGCTTTCAGATGTGATAATTATGTATTTATTTGTAAGCTGTCACTTCTCTTAATGCTCAGGGACATCAAAATAAGTTCAAATAGAAGCATCAGAGAGGATCACATTTGCTAGAGTACCACAGATTCAAAGAACACGCGAAACCCATGACACTGAAGGTCTGTCAATAACCAGTCATTTAGACAGCAATGTGCTGCTGAGACCCTCACTGCATAC
The DNA here is from genome assembly GCF_965601325.2 of Salmo salar. NCBI lineage: Eukaryota > Metazoa > Chordata > Actinopteri > Salmoniformes > Salmonidae > Salmo > Salmo salar. Next base: position 29,589,021 of record NC_138306.1, on the reverse strand, counting down.
AGCCTGGTTTGAAATTTGCCGCTAAATATATTCAGATTTTCCCAATTTCCTGAGTTATTCCAACATTTACAGTTGTATGAGCGGGTGACATATTAACAAAGACAGAGAACCCATTTCCATCCCCATCTCTCCCTCCCAAATGGACTGTCTAGTACAGTATTATTCTTATTCTGTTTGATTAACAAATACAGGAATATCTGTTTACATGTTCACATTGTGGGAAGGGCATTGTGCTTTAGTAGTTGAAGCACACCTCCCTGACATCTTTGTAGAACTATCCTGTCTTTTTAGAACTATCCTGTCTTTTTAGAAAAATGTCCTGTCTTTTTAGAACTATCCTGTCCCTTACAGTGAGGGAAAAAAGTATTTGATCCCCTGCTGATTTTGTACATTTGCCCACTGAAAAATAAATGATCAGTCTATAATTTTAATGATAGGTTTATTTGAACAGTGAGAGACAGAATAACAACAAAAAAATCCAGAAAAACACATGTCAAAAATGTTATAAATTGATTTGCATTTTAATGAGGGAAATAAGTATTTGACCCCTCTGCAAAATATGACTTAGTACTTGGTGGCAAAACCCTTGTTGGCAATCACAGAGGTCAGACGTTTCTTGTAGTTGGCCACCAGGTTTGCACACATCTCAGGAGGGATTTTGTCCCACTCCTCTTTGCAGATCTTCTCCAAGTCATTAAGGTTTCGAGGCTGACGTTTGGCAACTCGAACCTTCAGCTCCCTCCACAGATTTTCTATGGGATTAAGGTCTGGAGACTGGCTAGGCCACTCCAGGATCTTAATGTGCTTCTTCTTGAACCATTCCTTTGTTGCCTTGGTCGTGTGTTTTGGGTCATTGTCATGCTTGAATACCCATCCACGACCCATTTTCAATGCCCTGGCTGAGGGAAGGAGGTTCTCACCCAAGATTTGACGGTACATGGCCCCGTCCATCGTCCCTTTGATGCGGTGAAGTTGTCCTGTCCCCTTAGCAGAAAAACACCCCCAAAGCATAATGTTTCCACCTCCATGTTTGATGGTGGGGATGGTGTTCTTGGGGTCATAGGCAGCATTCCTCCTCCTCCAAACACAACGAGTTGAGTTGATGCCAAAGAGCTCCATTTTGGTCTCATCTGACCACAACACTTTCACCCAGTTGTCCTCTGAATCATTCAGATGTTCATTGGCAAACTTCAGATGGGCATATATATGTGCTTTCTTGAGCAGGGGGACCTTGCGGGCACTGCAGGATTTCAGTCCTTCACGGCGTAGTGTGTTACCAATTGTTTTCTTGGTGACTATGGTCCCAGCTGCCTTGAGATCATTGACAAGATCCTCCCGTGTAGTTCTGGGCTGATTCCTCACCGTTCTCATGATCATTGCAACTCCACGAGGTGAGATATTGTATGGAGCCCCAGGCCGAGGGAGATTGACAGTTCTTTTGTGTTTCTTCCATTTGCGAATAATCGCACCAACTGTTGTCACCTTCTCACCAAGCTGCTTGGCGATGGTCTTGTAGCCCATTCCAGCCTTGTGTAGGTCTACAATCTTGTCCCTGACATCCTTGGAGAGCTCTTTGGTCTTGGCCATGGTGGAGAGTTTGGAATCTGATTGATTGATTGCTTCTGTGGACAGTTCTTTTATACAGGTAACAAACTGAGATTAGGAGCACTCCCTTTAAGAGTGTGCTCCTAATCTCAGCTCGTTACCTGTATAAAAGACACCTGGGAGCCAGAAATCTTTCTGATTGAGAGGGGGTCAAATACTTATTTCCCTCATTAAAATGCAAATGAATTTATAACATTTTTGACATGCGTTTTTCAGGATTTTTTCTCACTGTTCAAATAAACCTACCATTAAAATTATAGACTGACCATTTCTTTGTCAGTGGGCAAATGTACAAAATCAGCAGGGGATCAAATACTTTTTTCCCTCACTGTATATGGCTGCTAATCAGTCTCACTATAGAAGAATATCATTGAACGAACAAGAGGACAAATTATTACTGACAGTACACAAAAGGTGGGAGAAGAGCAACTACTTGAGACCTGACATCCCACTGGGCACACACTGGTTGAATCAACATTGCTTTCATGAAATTCCAATGAATTTCCACCTTCCACCTTCCACCAGTGTGGAATAGACGTTGAATTGATGTCTGTGCCTAGTGGGATGTGAATTTAAAAGGACAACAAAACACCTTGTAGTGATGAGAGGAGAGCTATTGTTCCATGTCGAGTGGCACTCCTCTCCACAGAAATAAGTGGGAAGTAGAGAGCGAGCATCAGAAAGAGAGAGAAGCACAATCACCAGATGGTGCCGCAAAGTATTGGCAAAGTATTATGGGTTGCACCTCCATCACTCCATCAGTTGCGTCATGGCCATTGTTATCAACGTGTCACAGACGCCACAGTGCTCACGTCTGAGTCACTGGGACCACATTAACTCAAAAGAAAGTTATTTACCCAGTCAGATATAGCGTAGTGGAAAGAAGGATTTAGGCAATAAATTGTTTGCTATCCCTTTTCCTTGATATGTTCACAGCTGTGGCTGCAGGGGAGGCCAGGGCACTGTGCCTACTGCCTACCTGAGGCCGTGTCTGTGGCTCAGTTGGTAGAGCATGGTGTTTGCAACGCCAGCATGGTGTGTGCAACGCCAGGGTTGTGGGTTCGATTCCCACGGGGGACCAGTACAAAAAAAATGCATGAAATGTATGCATTCACTACTGTAAGTCGCTCTGGATAAGAGCGTCTGCTAAATGACTCAAATGTAAAAAAATGTAAAATGTGTCTAGACTAGAAAGTTCATGCAGCTTTAGTATTCTGATCACAGAGTTCTGATCATAGAGTTCTGATCATAGAGTTCTGATCATGGAATTCCGAACGCATTATGCATCTACATTTAAATGTGTCTACCGTGTCCTCACTGTGTCTGGATTCCCTTTCCCCAATGCCAGTATGCATTCTACAAACGGCAAAGTATTACAATAACGCAACAACTGATGGCAGTAGCTAACTAGCCAGATAACCTCTGTAGCTAGTCAGCAAGCTAGCAAGCAATGCTAAAGGGATTGCAAACGTGTTAGCATAACTTTAACCAAAAATGTGTTTCTTTTTTTATTAGCTAGGAGGCCAGCAAACACATTCCTCACACGCTAGGAACACATTTCCCACAACGTTATAATGAAAAGGTGACTCTTGGTCCCAAAACAGGTTTTCTGGAGACTTGTGGGTGGAGTGCTGATGACGTTGCCCTCTGTATGCGCTTCGGTAGCCTGGTTGCTTCCAGACTGAGGAGAAATCCGCACATAATGCATCCCTGACCACCTCCTGAAGTGGTCAGCCAGATCTGAACTCAATCTGACCACAATGCGACTTTTGTGCGTCTAGACCGGTCTTTTCAATGCGATCTTCGTATTCTGATAGCAGGAGTCGTATGTAAGTGTCAAGTGTAGACACAACCTGAGACTGCCTGCCTGCCATGGCATCTCATCGCAGGCTCCCTCTCTGATGGAACTAAATGGCTGTGCCTGGAGAATGCTATCTCCTGCCTGCTCAATTCTCAAACATTGGCCTGTCCTCTTCCAGGAGAGTTCTCTGTCACTGTATAACTGCACATTAAGGGATAATAAAACTATGAAATCTACCCATCCATCTTGATTTGCCTGTGTTAGCGGGTGGCCAGTATTAGAACAAAATACCTGCCACTCAGTGGAAGAACACTGGAACTGTAGCTCTGCTCTGTGTGACTGCCTGGCAACAGCAGCAAGGGAACAGACTGCCTAACCAAATACCAAATGGAGGAATATGAAGTCTTTTTCCTAATTTTCTTTTACATAAATATGGTAATTTGGTGATTTTGTTAGAGACTAATACAGTTATTTTTTGATACAGACTGACACACAGTTAGAATATGTAGTACACTTACCTTGCTTGTTTGTGAGTCCACCTACACAGAAGTACATATTTGGTGTTAATGTTATGAGTGTACATAATGTTACGAATGTACATTTAGAAAGTGAGTAGTTCTGATCTCTTTTTCAGTAACTAAATGAGTGCTGACTTATGAGACGGGTAATACGACACTTACCTTTAGTACATACGAGGTTCAGAAAGCAGGGAGGCACAGCACACAACATCACAGAGATAAAAAAAGAGAGAAATGAAAACACGTTAATAATTTGGACAATGCAAGCAAACTATTCTTTTACATTGTCTTCCTAACAATCTATTTCTGTGACTGACTGAACATATGATAAAAAGACACAATAGACTTGGCTCTAGTAGTGGGTCTGTTTGGGACGAAGGGACAACCGTTGCCGTGAAAAAAGCACAACACTTAAAAAGAACAGCATCATTTGTTTTGCAGATACTTAACAGAATAGGCCTATATGCTTCACTAAAACTCAGTCAAGCAGTCTTCCTCTGACTCAGACACACACACACTAAAGGGGTAGCTCTCACAGTAATACCAAGATCCTATTTTACAGTGACAGTTGTGCTGCCTCAAAGCACCCTCACTCTACCTCCAGCACAGCAGATAGCATCTGATGAGTAGTGCGATTTAATTGAAGTGTAGATTACTATCGCTTGTGAGCTTGCAGGATCAAAATAATTTTAAAAAGCATGGAGGGAGAAGATAGGAATGTTAGTGGTCCACTGTGGTACAGTAGCAGTCCAGACTGAAAAACAATATCTAAAAGCCTCTCTGGAAGACACCCTGGTGCTTAGAAAGAGAATGGCCCCCACCGCAGCCCAGCTGTGGGTGAGTCATGTGTGACAGACAGGTCCAGACATGTCCCTCTCTCTCAGAGACACTGAGGGCTGAGTGTTGAGAGACATAAAGTGTTAGAGGACATAGACGTCACTGAGAGCTGACTGGCAGCTGTGACAGGATTGAGATGAGCCTAAGGGCTGGATGAGCCTAAGCACTTACAGTTCAAGGACATGGACACACGTTGGGACGTAGAGTCTGACTAAATCTATTGACACAAACTAACAAATTCCTGCTCTGGTCCTGTGGATCAGAACTCAGCTTGTCGTGATGGGACATGTCTACAGTAGTATACACTAGAAATCTGCAATTATGCAGAGATAGTCCTACAACTCTGAACGTAATTAGTCTATTCCTGCAGCATGAACACTGACCTAGTGTAACAAACCCTTGGTGAAGAAATAATGCTAAAGCCAATCACCGGAAACAGAGAGGGAATCGATGAGAGAATGAGAGCGATAGAGAAAGATAGATAGAGCACAATGATCAGGTTGACAGAGCACCAAAAATGAGAAAATGATCAGGTTGACATGTCTGTCAGTGCTCTCAGGAAGGAAGGACTCGTTACTGCACCTCGTGGGCACCCAGTCCAGTCAGCCTTCGAAAAGAGCATCGCTAATCCATTTGTTAATCAAGTGTGTTTCTGAGCATTTTATTTTATAGGCATGCTTGTAGCACATCCTACATTTGTGTACACCAGCTCATAATGCAATGTCACATCATGGAATGAATAAGCCTACTGAATTAATGTCATAGAAAACATTCATGTAATTGCAAAAATATCTTGCAGCTATGTTCTTCTTGATTCCGTGGTCTAAAATATGAACAGTGCATTCAGTCCCTTACAATACAAACCACAAGATGATTAAAGCACTCCATGGACTAAAATAATACACAGGAGGAGATTCAAATAAGAAACCCTTTCAGGTTTTGAAGGAGGGAGCTTATATGTGAGAGGGGCTGGGCTGGGTGGGGGCCGCCTTTTCATGGTTGTCTTCCTCGTTTTCCTGCCCGCCCCTGACAAGTGTGTTCTCTCACTCTTCTCCCCAGCAAACAGGAAACAGACAGACACACGTGAGAATAGGACACCACCTCTTCTCTCCCTTCTCCTCCCAGCCCTGTGGGCCGCTGCTAGGCAGTGCCATGGAGGCCTAGCGCAGTCCGGCTCCCCCACTGCGCCTACAACTCTCCTTTTCAGTTCAATTAATGAGTCATAAATAACCCAATGAAGGTGTCAACAGAGTGCAATTTATCATGGCTTTCACCACTGCACTTCATGTGAGGAGAATGCTCATCCTGCAGCCAAACGCTCGCCCAAATAGAGACAACATTGTAATAAAAATATTTATAAAGTAAAGTCGAACACTCCAACCTCGAATTTATCTTGAGCAGGGTGATCTTCACAGGTGCGTCGATTTGACAAGTATGTTGGGAATCGTGGGCCTGCTCCATTTGTTAGGGTATCACGGACAGACTGGCAATACATTTGGTTAAGAGCGAAAGACAACATACTCACTAGGCTTCTGTGGGGCTGCCAAGACACTTCTTTCTGTTAAAGACACTTCTTTCTGTCTGGGACTACTCTGAGCCTGCATTGCAGATCACCAAGGCAGCCATGGTCTCTCCAAAAAAGTGGAATGCAAGTAATGGTGGATTTCTGTTCAGTCCTATGGAGTTGGTCTAAGCAGCAGGAACAATTGCTTTATCAGTGTGTCCCACAAATGTCACTTTGAATCAACTACATGGTGGAAACATATACAGTTCTGAATAATATACAGTAGCCTGTGAATTGAATGGCTGCTAGAAGCAAGCTGAAACCAGAGGTAGTATGGTGTAGTGCTTCAGAGAAAATAGGAAAACTCGTTGAATAATATATGACAGCTTGGGTTTTTGAATCCAACATTAAAAGTGATGACGTGAGTACAAACTCTGCTTCATCTTAGACCCCCAAATCAAAACCTAAGGCTTACAAGCAATGTTAAACAGCCTATCTTCACAGTGAGATCATTTCCTGGGAAAAGTAAGCAGTGGCTTCTGAATACATGTGAATACAAGAATTTTCAGCCTTGAAGCTAAGCCGGAACTTGAGTGCATACGAATCCTGCTAAACCAATTTATGGTTCCTGTTAACCCACTCATCTTCGGAGAGGATTGTTTTTCTAAATAATACAAGCAAACAGCCCACACAGACGCTTTGACAAAGACTAAGAGATTGGCACTTGAATCTGGGGGCTTTTTCTTACACATCACAAACACACTCTTCAACTCACACATCTTGCGTAGCATCACCAATACGGGAAACCTTTGTCTCAGTATCAAGTGAATCCCCCAATCTGAACGCCTCTGTGCACTGAACACTTTGATGGTTTGTAATACATGATTAAGTTCAGCAGAATATAGAGTGGTTAGTGTATTCAGAATTTAAAGCACAATAACAGAGAACTAGGCTATATCAAAGCAATTACAATATTAACAGACTATCACCAAAGGGACATTAAGCACTACTATGTTACTGAAAAACACAACATTTCCACTATTTCACAAGGCACCCCGCAATGATATAAATTTCAACAAACCATAATCAGTCTGGGTTACAGACATGGCTAGAGAGCCGAGATAAATGACATTTTCCAAAATCACGCTGACATTTTCCCTTATCGAGCGCCAGGCACTGGCATGGCAAGAGCAGGCTTGTCAGTCAGTGGCAGACAGGCCTCACACCTTATCACAAGGGCACTCAGCATCTCTGGAGCTAGAGCTTGGGCTTGTGGCTGGTGCTGGAGGAAAAGGGGAAGAGGATGGGGCTGATGCTAGAGCCCCCATCGCTACTCTCTCATCTCCTCCTACAAGACTGCTCCTCCAGCCAGCCAGTCTCCCTCAGAAGCTAAATGTAATACTTAAGGTTGATAATGACGCTCTTCATTAAATAGTGATTCCAAATAAGGATGTGGGGTACATAAATAAGGAAATAGAAGAGAGGTTAAAATTCAGACATTTTGAGTGGGTTTTGGGTGAGGGATAGGGAGCGAGAGCAAATTTCTGGACCATGGGATCAAGACAACTGGTCACGCAGACAGAGAGAGGGGCTGTTTACACGCTACTACATTACGTGTCAGAAGTATAGACCAGTGTTTCCCAACCAGCTGACAAGTTGAATCAGGTATGCTTGTCCAGGGTTACAATACAAATGTGTACTGTTTGGATAATCGAGGACCAGGGTTGGGAAACACTGGTATAGACTGATGATGATGTTGAGGAGCTGAGTACAGAGCTTCAATACAAGGAGCAGTAGGGATGGGGGCAGAAGTTATTGTGGCCATTCTCACTTCAACTCTAAAGAAAGTTATTTGGTACACTGAAAATACAGTACCAGTCAAAAGTTTGGACACACCTACTCATTCAAGGGTTTTTCTTGATTTGTCCTATTTTCTACTTTGTAGAAAAATAGTGAAGATATCAAAACTAGTAAATAATACATCATGTAGTAACCAAAAAAGTGTTAAACAAATCAAAATATATTCTATGTCTTATATTCTTCAAAGTAATCACCCTTTGCCTCGATGATAGCTTTGCACACTCTTGCCATTCTCTCAACCAGCTTCATGAGGAATGCCAACAGTCTTGAAGGAGTTCCCGCATATGCTGAGCACTTGTTGGCTGTTTTTCCTTCACTCTGCGGTCCAACTCATCCCAAACCATCTCAATTGGGTTGAGGTCAGGTGAGTGTGGAGGCCAGGTCATCTGATGCAGCACTCCATCACTCTCCTTCTTGGTCAAATAGCCCTTACACAGCCTGGAGGTGTGTTGGGTCATTGTTCTGTTGAAAAACAAATGATAGTCCCACTAAGTGCAAACCAGATGGGATACCATATCGCTGCAGAATGCTGTGGTAGCCATGCTGGTTAAGTGTGCCTTGAATTCTAAATAAATATTTGACAGTGTCACAATCAAAGCACCCCCACACCATCACACCTCCTCCTCCAAGCTTCATGTTGGGAACCACAAATGTGGAGATCATCCGTTCACCTACTCTGCATCTCACAAAGACACAGCTGTTGGAACCAAAAATCTCAAATTTGGACTCATCAGAACAAAGGACAGATTTCCACTGGTCTGATGTCCTTTGCTCATGTTTCTTGTCCCAAGCAAGTATGTTCTTATTATTGGTGTCCTTTAGTAGTGGTTTCATTGCAGCAATTTGACTAGGCCTGATTCATGTTGTCTCCTCTGAACAGTTGATTTTGAGATGTGTCTGTTAAATAAACTCTGTGAAGCATTTATTTGGGCTGCAATCTGAGGTGCAGTTAACTCTAATGAACTTATCCTCTGCAGCAGAGGTAACTCTGGGTCTTCCTTTCCTGTGGCGGTCCTCATGAGAGCCAGTTCCATCATAGCGCTTGATGGTTGTTTTTTTTCTGCACTTGAGCAAACTTTCAAAGTTCCTGAAATGTTCCGGATTGACTGACCTTCATGTCTTAAAGTAATGATGGACTGTCGTTTCTCTTTGCTTATTTGAGCTGTTATTTCCATAATATGGACTTGGTCTTTTACCAAATAGGGCTATCTTCTGTATATCACACATACCTTGTCACAACACAACTGATTGGCTAAAAACGCATTAAGAAGGAAATAAATTCTACAAATTAATTTTAAACAAGGCCCACCTGTTAATTGAAATGCATTCCAGGTGACTATCTCATGAAGCTGGTTGAGAGAATGACAAGTGTGCAAAGCTGTCATCAAGGCAAAGGATGGCTACTTTAAAGAATCTGAAATATAAAATATATTTTGATTTGTTTAACACTTTTGGTTACTATATGATTCCATATGTGCTTTTTCATAATTGTTATGTTTTCACTATTATTTTACAATGTAGAAAATAGTAAAAATAAAGAAAAACCGTGGAATGAGTGGGTGTGTCCAAACTTTTGACTGGTACTGTATTTGTCAGTCAACATTCTAATTTCATCAAATAGATGTGTTCCTGTATATCCAGATAGTGGTGATAAACATGACAACAAACTAAGAACTCTGTTCGAGCAGCTGGCTCAGTTTCGCTATATCCGCGTTCAACACCGTAGTGCCCTCCAAGCTCACCAAGTTATTAACCTGTTAGGGCTAGGGGGCAGCATTTGCACGTCTGGATAAAAAAAATGTACCCGATTTAATCTGGTTACTAATCCTACCCAGTAACTAGAATATGCATATACTTATTATATATGGATAGAAAACACTCTAAAGTTTCTAAAACTGTTTGAATGGTGTCTGTGAGTATAACAGAACTCATTTGGCAGGCAAAACCCTGAGACATTTTCTGACAGGAAGTGGATACCTGATGTGTTGTATTGACTTTAAACCTATCCCATTGAAAAACACAGGGGCTGAGGAATATTTTGGCACTTCCTATTGCTTCCACTAGATGTCACCAGCCTTTACAAAGTGTTTTGAGTCTTCTGGAGGGAGATCTGACCGAACAAGAGCCATGGAACGATGATGTCCCATTAGACACCTGGCGCGCGAGTTCATGTTGGGTACCCTCGTTCCAATACGTTATAAAAGAGTATGCATTCGTCCACCTTGAATATTATTCATGTTCTGGTTAAAAAAGGCCCTAATGATTTATGCTATACAACGTTTGACATGTTTGAACGAACGGAAATATATTTTTTCCCCTCGTTCATGACGAGAAGTCCGGCTGGCTTAGATCATGTGCTAACAAGACGGAGATTTTTGGACATAAATGATGAGCTTTTTTGAACAAAACTACATTCGTTATGGACCTGTGATACCTGGAAGTGACATCTGATGAAGAGAATCAAAGGTAATGGATTATTTACATAGTATTTTCGATTTTAGATCTCCCCAACATGACGTCTAGTCTGTATCGCAACGCGTATTTTTCTGGGCGCAGTGCTCAGATTATTGCAAAGTGTGATTTCCCAGTAAGGTTATTTTTAAATCTGGCAAGTTGATTGCGTTCAAGAGATGTAAATCTATAATTCTTTAAATGACAATATAATATTTTACCAATGTTTTCTAATTTTAATTATTTAATTTGTGACGCTGACTTGACTGCCGGTTATTGGAGGGAAACGATTTCCTCAACATCAATGCCATAGTAAAACGCTGTTTTTGGATATAAATATGAACTTGATAGAACTAAAAATGCATGCATTGTCTAACATAATGTCCTAGGAGTGTCATCTGATGGAGATTGTAAAAGGTTAGTGCATCATTTTAGCTGGTTTTATGGTTTTGGTGACCCTGTCTTTGACTTGACAAAACATTACACACAACTCTTGTAAATGTACTGTCCTAACATACTCTAAATTTATGCTTTCGCTGTAAAACCTTTTTGAAATCGTAAAACGTGGTTAGATTAAGGAGATGTTTATCTTTCAAATGGTGTAAAATAGTTGTATTTTTGAAAAATTTGAATTTTGACATTTATTTGGATTCAAATTTGCCGCTCTTGAAATGCACCTGCTGTTGATGGAGTGCACCACGGGTGGCACGCTAGCGTCCCACCTAGCCCATAGAGGTTAAGGACCCTGGGACTACTGAACACCTCCCTCTGCAACTGGATCCTGGACTTCATGACAGGACACTCCCAGGTGGTAAGGGTAGGCAACAACACAGGGGGCCCCTCGGGGGTGTGTATTTAGTCCCCTCCTGTACTCCCTGTTCACCCACGACTGTGTGGCCGCTTATGACTCCATCACCATCATTAAGTTTTCAGACGACGGTAGTAGGCTTGAACACCAGCGACGATGAGACGGCCTATACGGAGGAGGTCAGAGACCTGGCAGTGTGGTGCCAGCACAACAACCTCTCCCTCAACGTCAGCTAGACAAAGGAGCTGATTCTGGACTTCAGGAAACAGAGGGCCGAGAGCGTCACGTTCCTCGGTGTCCACATCACTAAGGATCTATAATGGTCCACACACACCAACATAGCCATGAAGAGGGCACGACAATGTCTCTCCCCTCTCAAGAGGCTGAAAAGAGTTGGCATGGGCCCTCAGATCCTCAAAAAGTTCTACAGCTGCACCATTGAGAGCATCTAGACTGGCTGCATCACCAGTTGGTATGGCAACTGCTTGGCATCCGACCGCAAAGTACTACAAAGTGTGGTGCATACGGCCCAGTATATCACTGGGGCCGAGCTCCCTGTCATCCAGGATCTCTATACCAGGTGGTGTCAGAGGAAGGATCTAAAATGATCAAAGACTTCAGCCACCCAAGTCATAGACTGTTCTCTCTGCTACCGCACGGCAAGCAGTACAGATGCACCAAGTCTGGAACCAACAGGACCCCGAACAGCTTCTACCCCCAAGCCGTAAGACTGATAAATAGTTTGTTACATTTACATTTACTTTTGATACTTTAGAATATGTAAAACCAAATACTTTTAGACTTTTGCTCAAGTAGTATTTTACTGGGTGACTTTCACTTTTACTTGAGTCATTTTCTATTATGGTATCTTTACTTTTACTCAAGTATGACAATTGGGTACTTTTTCCACCACTGCCACGAACAAGTAGCAGCGTGGGGTGATGTTTTCCGGGAGAAAAAGAAACAGGGATTGTGTGTGGGGCTCTTGGCGGACGCATTGTGGGGGTGAGACAATGTGTGGGTGAGTACAGAAGCATTGGCAGCTCATGTTTGAGTCAGAGGACCACATCCTCCTAAGCCTCTCTGAGTCACAGCAGAGCCCATAGAGTAGAGCTTCAGACATGGCTTTCTACTGAAAGGCATCCTTTCCCACATCAAAAGCATCAGTTCAGAAACGTTGGGTTAAAACATGCATGAAATGAACGATTAATCGAATAATTGGGTGTTTATACTAGCAGTACGTATGATTAACATTTGGTGTGATGAAGAACATCAGTTACGATGAACAATCAACTTCATTATAAGAGACTCACACTTTTAAGATACTTTTTCATACTAGCGATAGCAACACTGTCTCACACTTGTAGCTATGCTGGGAGGTGATGGATGACTTAACAAGATATAAATTATATAACAGCGGGTAAACTCAATACACTCATTAGTTTCCAATGTTTTTATTTTTCCCCAGGAGTAGCTTAGCTAATTGATGCCTCCCTCTTCCGTCGCTTTGTTTTCGCCCAACAGAAACAGTGAGATAAATTCACGCTTGACTGCCAGACTGGCACACAAAACAACACCACTGTGCTCGCCATAACAACACTGATCAAATTGAAACCTGGGTACAATTTGATTTCTAATTTCAGGATTTTATTTGATGGACATAGTAATATTTTCACAAGTCCATGCTTTTTCTGTTTAAATTAACATTTATTTTTGAAATGTAACACATGATTTTAACTGCCACCCCATTGTGAAATCGACTGGGTAAGCTACTAGTATAAAAAGCTCTTGTTTGCCTATTTATTGAAAAACTGGGTGCCATTCTTTTTAACATTAACTCAAGTATGTCAGCAATCCAGAAAGTTCATACAACGTGCTGAGAGAGACACAGAACTCTACAGAGAGACAAACAGAATGGAGGAATGACTGTCATGTAAGAGACTAGCTGAATGGATTACATAAGTGATTTCTCATGGAAAGATGGAAATTCCAATGGACAGAATTTTTAAAAATGACATACAATTTCACTCATAGGGTACAAATCACACCGAACTATGACAATGTTTGCATGATACAAGTTGTGTTGTGTGTGAAACTTGCTGACGTCTAGTTACCACGATAGGATAGCTCTTTAACGTAATATCTCAGGAATGGTCAAATATTTACAGCACAGCCACGACATGAGACAACAGTCCCTCAAGCAGCAGATTTAATTTCATAGAGTATGATAACTTGCTGTTTTACGTCAGTACCTATAGCTTTAGGCTCTTCTCCCCACCATTATGCTTTCCAGCGGTGGGCCTCATTCCATTCCATACAATGAAGTCATCATCTGCAATGCTCCAAATGTGAATGAACAACACAACAACAGAGAGAAGCCATTTATGTCCTTCTGAGCATATGTGCTACCATTTCTCTATACAGTCTACATGAAACCCCAGTCTATCAGTCTATTTCGAAGACACAGCTACTACAAAGCCCAGTCCAGGCAAGGGACTGGGACATCATTCCTTTTCATTTCTCTCTGAGATATGTCTGATGGAGAGGAAGTCTGCATCTCAAGCCAAACATCCAGCCTGTTCCCCGTCCACTCTGAGCCTCTCCATCTGCACCCTATACTGCTATTAAAACGAGGAGCTGAGGAGAGGCTGTTGCCAGGGCCATAGAAAGGGAAATAAGTCATTTTATATTCAGAATATTTCAAACTGCAGCTAGTGCTGTATTATGGAACTAGCCAGCGAAGATCATGACAAATAAATCAGTTATAAATGTTAAAGAACGACATCAAACTGCCAATATGTAGGACAAGCATAATGTCTTTGAACAATTCCTAGAAATATCCGCCACTATATTTCTAACAAGAGTCCTACAGGGTCACAATATCATGTCGTATAAGACATCTTACACATTGTAAAGTGGTTGTTAGCTCTTCAAACCTGAATTTCAATGAATGCATTAAATATAATTACCCTAAAGTAAAGGGTGTAGAAATTAGAATTCATACAAATATTTAGAGAAAGTGTTGTATGTGTATTGACAGTCATTGCCAATTTCCTGTTTTACTATGGATAGTCCTCAGCTTTACTGAGCGTGAGGATGGTCTCCTCCAAAGATTTCCCTGTGATGCGTACCATTTGACATTCATTTTTCAGATAAGACATTTGACGCCCAGTCTACCACCAGTGATCAATATCTCATCTGGGGAAATAAATTGCAGCTGTTTCTCTTTCATCTTAGAGGAAATGTATAAGCACTGTGACAACACCGTGGAAGCATTAATCAAATAATAAAACATTGATTTGGGGGAGAAGAAGAGAAGCGTAACCTGCTCTGATATTCATTTTGACCTAGTGCTGTTGACATGATGCATCTTGTATCACATCTTGTTACTTCTGTGCAGTTAGGGAAACTTGAGCGGCGATCAGCTCCTCTTTTTGTCAGAAACCAAGGCGATGAATTGGATATCTAAGAAAAGATACAGTTCCCCTGTGTACATTGTGAATAATGTGCTGTAACATGTATGGATGTCATACGCTTGTACTTTTGACCTTCCTCTATCTGACAGTAAAGAACTATTTTCCCATTTATTCTCAGCCCTTGTCTTTGCAATTACCGTGTTCCAATCTCGCCTTGTCCCTACAGTCACCGATAATACCCAGAAGGATCGGCAGTCTTTCTTCTGGTGTACCAATTACCGTCCCTATCCTTTTGAAACTGAAAGTTTGGTATAGGATATTAGAAAATGTCAAATTCAGGTTATATTTCACTTTAGTCCAAAGGTAACATGGTGCACTCTGGAAAAACTATTTTCACAGCTGCTGAATAATGCATGAACCCTGTGGTCCAACACTACTGGCTGGGCTAAAATAGACAGTGTGCGTTGTTTACTGTCAGTAAGGTGTTTACATGACCAAATAATGAGCTGAGATTGATGTCTATATCACAGAAAATAAATTCGTGAATTATATATCCGTATGATATTTATAAGCACTAACTGAATGTATTTACAAAAGGCTGTTTGTCATGTAAAAACTACTGCTCTTTCACAATTTGTAAAGAGAAAGAATAAGGAAGCAAGGGAATTCATGACATTATCAATGGTTCTTTAATTTGACTTTTCTGTTCTATATCATGGTATTATCTTAAAGAATAACTTGTTAGGTGCTTATTAAATCTAGTCCTGCTCTCTCTGACTGATGTGCATGAACTGTGGGTTCTTATCAAGGTCCTGCAGGACAGGCTAATCTACACCCAGACATCCACCTGCATGCCTGGCATGCTTAGCTAGAGCTGATGATGAACATTCTCCTGCATGGCAAAGCACTGTCATTCATCCACTGCCTCGCTCAATTAAAAGTTAGCTCACACCTCAGCTTAAACATAACAGTTATTAACCATGGATAATAAGATCGTTAAATATACACAGAACTTTAATGTTGCAATAAAAGTGAAAATTAAGTTTAAAAAAATTGACTTCTGTGTTTATACATGTCTGGAAGAATCAAATAAAATAAAATTCTATTTACACATAAACATATTTAGCAGATGTTATTGTGGGTAAGCGAAATGCTTGTGTTTCTAGCTCCAACAGTGGAGTAGTATCTAACAATTCACAACAATACACACACATACAAAAGTAAAAGAATGGAATAAAGAAATATATAAATATTAGGATGAGCAGTGTCGGAGTGACATTTACTGAAATACAGTAGAATAGAATACAGTATATACATATAAAATGAGTAAAGCAGAATGTAAACATGATTAAAGTGAATAGTGTTCCATTATTAAAGTGACCAGTGATTCCATGTCTATGAATATGGGGCAGCAGCCTCTAAGGTGCAGGGTTGAGTAGCTGGGTGGTAGCCGGCTTGTGATGGCTATTTAATAGTCTGATGGCCTTGAGATAGATTCTGTTTTCAGTCTCTCGGTCCCAGCTTTGATGCACCTGTACTGACCTCGCCTTCTGGATGATTGCGGGGTGAACAGGCAGTGGCTCGTGTGGTTGATGTCCTTGATGATCTTTTTGGCCTTCCTGTGACATTGGGTGCTGTAGGTGTCCTGGAGGGCAGGCAGTGTGCCCCCGATGATGAGTTTGGCAGACCGTACCACCCTCTGGAGAGCCCTATGGTTGCGGGCGGTGCAGTTGTCGTAACAGGCGGTGATACAGCCCGACAGGATGCTCTCAATTGTGCATCTGTAAAAGTTTGAGGGTCTTAAGGGCCAAGCAGAATTTGGAGGTTGAAGAGGCGCTGTTGCGCCTTCTTCACCACACTGTCTGTGTGGATAGATCGTCAGTGATGTGTACGCCAAGGAACTTGACGCTTTCCACCTTCTCTACTGCGGTCCCGTCAATGTGTATAGGGATGTGCTCCCTCTGTTGTTTCCTGAAGTCCACGGTTAGCATTTTGTTGACATTGAGGGAGAGGTTATTTTGCTGCCACCACTCCACCAGGGCCCTCACCTCCTCCCTGTAGGCTGTCTTGTCATTGTTGGTAATCAGGCCTAGTACTGTTGTGTTGTCTGCAAACTTGATGATTGAGTTGGAGGCATGTGTGGCCACGCAGTCATGGGTGAACAGCGAGTACAGGAAGGGGCTGAGCACGCACCCTTGTGGGGCCCCTGTGTTGAGGATCAGCAAAGTGGAGGTGTTGTTCCTACCTTCACCACTTGGGGGTGGCCAGTCAGGAAGTCCAGCACCCAGTTGCACAGAGTGGGGTTCAGACCCAAGGCCCCAAGCTTAATGATGAGCTTGGAGGGTACTATGGTGTTGAAGGCTGAGCTGTAGTCAATGAACAGCATTCTGACATAGGTATTCCTCTTGTCCAGATGGGATAGGGCAGTGTGCAGTGCGATGGCGATTGAATTGTCTGTGGATCTATTGGGGCGGTAAGCAAATTGAACTGGCTCTAGGGTGTCAGGTAAGGTGGAGGTGATATGATCCTTAACTAGCCTCTCAAAGCACTTCGTGATGACAGAAGTGAGTGCTACGGGGCGATAGTCATTTAGTTCAGTTACCTTTGCTTTCTTGGGTGCATCTGGTATATCCATGTTTTGAACCACAGTGTAGCCTAGTAAATTGCTCTCAACCTTAGGCCAACAGAACAATTATCTTTCCAGTACCATATTCATTGGAATAAATACACCAGCAATGGGGAACCAAAAGCAGCACCAGTCTGCGTGCTGACCCTTGACAACCAGTGTAGTTTCATTCGTCCAAGTCTCTGTGGCCAAATGGACATTTCTGGTGATGATGTAACAGCTTCTGAGTCTCAATATTCCGCTAACCGTTTTCTGGTGATTCCATCTTTTTCTCTTTTTCCTCCACATTTCAACACAGTGATTATAAATACTGACAAAGCAGTGTCACAGATGACTTTGGTCATGTGTCATGTTTCTAAAAATAGATATTTTCCAAGACTCGCACATCTATGCAAGGTCTTGTTTAAAATTAAAAGCCTTGTTGATGAGATCACCTCTCATGGTGAAACCTAAACCAGTTTGGAGGGGCACTGTTATTGTTGTCTTGTGAAAGGAAAAGAGCTGTCTTACAAAGAGAACTTTAAGTCAGTGAGTGGAAATGGTGATCCGAAATCTGATTTCTACTAGTTTGCCTACTTACTGTTTGTTCAGACTAGACCAGTACAGTTCAAGAAAGCAGGAGTTGCTATAGAAACAAAACAGGATGGACTGCAGTATTGTTGCTAGTCCAGGGTCCGGGTCTGGAAATAATATACTTCCATTGTAATTTTGTAGTTGGGGATTTAAGCTGCACTCACTCAGACCCAATATCCTGTTTTGGCTGCGACATAGTTTATTTAACCTTTAACCCCCCCCCCCATGTAATTTGTCAAGAAAAAAGTGAACAATATCCCAGCGGCCAACTACCAAACCAGCTAACCTGGACAACATGGATGAACTTGAAAACGGAATGGGAGTTGAGCTACACCACATAAGTTTACTCCAAAGTCAAGGTGGACAGATGGTGGTGGGGCGTGTATTAGCATCTTCATTTCTCCAGTGAAATAATGCAAACAAAACAACTGTCCTTATTACTAATCCCACTTTCTTTAAAGGAATGCTCAGAACACAATCCAAACCGATTTCCAAACTGCATTAGGTGAGCGAGCTGCAGTGAGGTTCATTACATTGACAATACACATTGTCATTTTCAATTCAGTGATGCCATCACATTTCACCGTAGAACAAAGACTTCCTATTACCTGACCTCTCCCAACAGGGAGCCACTCTGTAACATCACAGCTTGCACAATCAATTAGATGGGGTAGAAAATGTCTTAAGGGCTTTCAGGGTGAAGAGACTCAAACATGACAGAAGAATTAAGCTTGTTACAGACGGATTTCAACTTTACTTAATTCTGCCTCACATTACCTCCATCCCTCCACCTCACTGACTGTGTTTTTCTCCCCCAACACGGAGGCAGGATTTACATATTGCAGGTAAACTGGGGAATATAGAATGCAGATCCAATTAAACCTCTAGGGAGCTAATTAGTTACAATTAAGTTTCTGCTTCACTTGTTGTGCAGGATTATTTAGTAAACACCAACTGAATGCATCAAACTTGGCCTTTTCCCTGAACTTACAAAACATACCACCTTGTTCCCATTGAAAAATTGCCTGGTGTTTATTTTATAATATTAGTTCATATTTTAGGGTTCTGTTCTGTATTGTGTTATTGACATAAACAATAATGAAACCCCACTAAAGGAACATCTGTGCATCCCCATTGTATTTAAATGCCATAACACTGTGATGGATGACAAACGAATGGTGCAACCCGCCAGTGTCTTGTGTGGTTATTAGAGAAGGGTAACACAGACATTGTATCACCACTGCTTCCTGGTGAGTTAATTGCATGTTGACTTCATTAACCTTGATCCTCACTATTAAGATCCTCCCACTTCTCCTCTCCCTCATTATCCCATCTTATTTCAGAGAAAAAGAAGGTAAACAAATTATACAGTCGACAAACATAAGTAAACACAGACAAGGACAATATTCAGCATTAGGCTTTGTTGTTCACAGAATGCTGGACCATTAGTAACCAACGAAAGAGACACATAATATAAGACCAGCATGGATCACAGGTGTGTCCACTGGCTTCACCCAATCCCAGGTGTGTCCAATGGCTTCACCCAATCCCAGGTGTGTCCACTGGCTTCACCCAATCCCAGGTGTGTCCACTGGCTTCACCCAATCCCAGGTGTGTCCAATGGCTTCACCCAATCCCAGGTGTGTCCAATGGCTTCACCCAATCCCAGGTGTGTCCAATGGCTTCACCCAATCCCAGGTGTGTCCAATGGCTTCACCCAATCCCAGGTGTGTCCACTGGCTTCACCCAATCCCAGGTGTGTCCAATGGCTTCACCCAATCCCAGGTGTGTCCAATGGCTTCAACCAATCACACATCAAAATGAATGTGTGTGCTGTATGTTACGCAGTCCTACACAACGTGTCACTTCCTGTTACACTGCACCCAGAGTGACAAGCATAGAGCTTTAGCTGTCCTGGCACTGACTGAACAATGCACACACCACATGCACAAAAATAAACAGAGAGGAAGCAAGATGGATATACAGCACTATACACAAACATATGCAAACGAAATGTGAATTGACGTCTGTGCCCAGTGGTTTTGTTCATGCTCTAAGCATTACAGTATATGGGCCGTGTGCCTGGTTTGGCACTGAACAAAGCAAACCACTTGACTTTCTTGTAATAAAAGTGCTTAAATCTCATGATGGAGATAGACATGGCAGCTGCTGGGCAAGTTTACATTGTAATGTAGCCTATTACTGCTCTCCACTCACAGTACAGAACAGGCCGCCCATCAAAGTGAGATCTGAGAGGTAGAGAGGAGAAGATCAGGACTCTTTTCACACCTTGTCAGATTGAGTAGCCTCTGCCTGTACTGAACAAGTTTGAGGGTTTTTCCTGTAAAGTGATAGCACTATTGAGCTGTTCGTTTGCTGGAAAAGGTGAACAGCTGATGTGCTTATTACAGTAAGAAACCTGTCATCTTACATCAGTGAAGGGGTCACTGAAAAGGAATAAACATTTGAAGAGCTGCCATATAGAGTAAGTATGAAGGAACTGGCCACAGACAGTCAGGATTAACACCAGAATCCCCAATCATTTGAAATCATTCATTTGTTAGCTGCAAACACATCTGAGTCCGTCTCTGAAGCCAGTGAAAAATGATTAAGTCGTTGTTTTTTTACTGTACAAGTTTCTTTCAGCATTACAGTGCACTCACAGTGTAATACTTTACAATCTACATATGTCAACAGACTGGTTCTCTCTCTCTTTCTTTCTCACTGTGTGTGTGTGTGTGTGTGTGTGCGTGCGTGCGTGCGTGCGTGCGTGCGTGCCTACTAGCGCGTGCCTACACATCGCATAGAATTTACAATAAAAATATATATTCTAATTGTATGTATGCATATTAACAAGAGTGCTGACAACAAAGATGTCCACAGGGAGAGTCTCATAATAAACTGTTCACTCTGCTACTGTGTCTGCGTCTACACAATACCTCTGCATACGCTCTGTTGAAAACAGAAATATGCACTCCAATGGAAAATGAAATAAATCTAAAAGCCAAGCATAATACTAAATCAATTATAATTGTCCTCCAGATTTAAATGTCTAATATAATTTAAAGTATATTATGCATACTGTCTGGTGTATTTTGTCTTTATTGTCATACAAAGCTACTTTCAAAGTTGCATTGATACATCGAAGAAATGACGTGGCACTAACTCTAATGAAAGGTTGAAAAGGTTTAGAAAATGATTTTGAACAAATCCAAAGCTACAGTAAAACTGATCACATGAAAGGAAAGATTGCAACTTGCAAGCCTATTGCAAAAAGGTTTCATCATCCATACAAACTGAAATATGCTGTTGATAGTTAGAGACTTTCCCCACTTGAATAATAGATCCACACAATGCTCTGTCTGACACTAAGCACCTATTCAGTATCACACCACATCCATTCTCCAGCTGGCTACAGTTGGGGTGTAGTACTGTATGTAGCATGACCCTATAAGTGATATATGATCTTTGAGGTCATATGTAACATAGATGGAAGAACACACACATATATATACACACGCACGAGCAGAGAGACACTTGTAGAATACTTGATTCGTGTTATTGTGACTACAAAATGTTCATCTGTCCGTTTATGTACAGTATAATTGCTAGAGTAAAATACCCTTTTTTTTGGGCTAGGATATGGTAACACAGGTAAAGCGACTAAGAGACAGCATGAAAGGTGCTGACGTGTTGACCACAACATCTGGCCATCCAGAAGAGCTGTAAAGAATGAGCTTAACGAGGCTTATTTTAATTCTGTGTTCGAAGCCCTTCTCCATATGAAGAACCTGTTTCGTAAGGCAGTCAGCTTTGTAAATCGTCACCTCGGGACGGAACACGATACATTCTGATGTTTCTCTAACTTCAGTTTGAGTGTGGACAGGAAAAACTGAGGTGAATCTCTAAAACTTTCTTTCCTATGATTTGCAAATACTGTTGTTGGTTAGAATGTTTTGCCTCATTTAAAATTAAATATAATTTTAAATACTTTAAAGCAATTAAGGAAATAATCGGGGAAGAAATAATTATAGGAAAGGGCTTTTGTTACTGTAACAGTATATTACATTGACTTAAATATTGCATTTACTCGCAATTGATTCACTTAATCGACTTAAATGCACTGTATAGGATGTGGATACTGTTGCATTCTTTGTCATTGTGATTTGGACATATAGTAGAGCTTACATGTAAGCAATGCCGTGATTATGAGTGATACATCAAATTCTGCCGCTAGAGAAAACCACACACAAAGTTAAATATCCTCCGATACAACTAGATTACCAGTAAATCTGAGGACCTCCTGCCATTAAGAGACCTAAAATATGTCACAGGAAACAACTCTGCCAGATGCCCAAGATGCTCATTTCCTATGAGGCAGTGCCAGGACAGACTCAGTCAGACAGATAAAAACAATTGTGAAAACTCTCTAAAACTGCACAAAAAGAGACAAAAATCAAGAGAGCGAGAAAAATTTGAGAAACTTTCATTGTCCTACACCTTCCCTCCGCACAGATGCGCAGCTGAGCCAGTGCAGCTGGTTGGCTGACAAATGGGAAAAAATAGTCCAATTTGAGCTGGTCGTTAGCAATCGGAGAGCCGCATTCCAGATAAATGAGCGGCTGCCTCAGGTATGGCAGCAGGTCTTCCTGAAGCATTCCTGGGAGACCGGTCCATACCACAGCAGCCCATTCGCCATGCCTTCGATCCGACAGCCCTGGCCGACACTACAGCAGAGGTGACCTTGCAGCTCCGCTCCTGCAGGCCACCTTATTTTTACACTCACAACCCCCTTTTCCCTTGGTCTCAATTTCTCTTTTTGTAATCCCCACTTAAAGAGACAGTTTGCTGGTTCTTATATCATTAATTTCCTCTTTCTACTACTTTTTAGATACAAAGGGAGGGACAGAGGGAGGGAGGAAGGAAGGGAGGGAGGAAGGGGAAGGGAGAGGGAGGAAGTGGGAGGAAGAGGGAGAGGGGAAAAGGAGAAAATAAAGAGAGGGGTGGCACACACTAAACTCCATCTGGTCTCATTCTTGGGTGAAGGGTGGAGAGCACACTCCATTAAAAGTGTCTATGAGGGGTTGAGCTGAGTCAAACACTTACTCAGACGTTTTGACTCCTCTGACACTCCCCTTGTTGATGCTATAAAAAGTATGTGTATGGCTGTGTATGTGTGTGTGTGTGAGTGTGTGTGTGTTTGTGTGCGTCTGTGGTGTGTGTGTGTGTGTGTGTGTGTGTGTGTGTGTGTGTGTGTGTGTGTGTGTGTGTGTGTGTGTGTGTGTGTGGTGTGTGTGTGTGTGTGTGTGTCAGTTGCCAAAGTAAGGCATACACACTGTGGTCTGCGGGACATCTGAAGAGTCTGCTAAATTATATATTTTTATTTTTATTTTTTTCATGTAACGAGTGGACAAAACAAACACAGACCTGTTTGATCCCACTTGTTTTACCCTCTATTTCAGGCCACTGTGTTGGTTGGTGAAACCATGTGTTAAAGGCAACATTTAGACTTCACCATATACTGTATAGGAGACAGCTAGGAAACCGACTTAGACAGGGTTCAGTGTTCATTTTGGCACTCCTTTTTACATTTAGTCTAAAATATCATTAAATCTTATTCACATTTTTGTCATTTGAATAATGATTTAGTCTAGTTATTGTCAAAATGACGAAAACAGTGGGCCATTTTAGTCAACTAAATGCCCTTTCATTTTAGTCACATTTTAATCGCATCACATGTAGTGCCTCATTAACATATAGTAAACATATATCACTGACATCTATGTGCACATACATAGGCCTGCATAGCATTGTCCTACCAACATATTTTTCTGCATTACATCCTATTATCTTCCCAACAGCAGAAACATGACAAACATACACTCACCGGTCAGTTTATTAAATACATCACCCGTTCACGAAAATGGGTCGCTCCTACAGACTGTAAGGCACGTGGCCATGGCTTGCTATATAAAGCAGGCAGACAGGCATCAAGACATTCAGTTAGTGTTCGGTTGAACGTTAGAATGGGCAAAACGATTGATCTTAGCAACTATGAGTGTGGTACGATCATCGGTGCCAGGCGCACAGGACCCAGTATTTCAGAAAATACACCCTGCTGTGCTTTTCACACACGACAGTCTAGGGTTTACCTAGTACTAGATGGATGTACCTAATAAACTGGTAGGTGAGTGTATATAAGAATAATATTATATAAGAATTATCTGTAAATTCCTAATTCAGCCTACATAGATATTGCACATTACATACAAAACAAACGGGCACATACAAGTGCACACACACAGAGAGAGAGAGAGAGAGAGAGAGAGAGAGAGAGAGAGAGAGAGAGAGAGAGAGAGAGAGAGAGAGAGGGAGGCACAATCCTCAGATGGTGCCGCAAAGTATTGGCAAAGTATTATGAGTTGCACCTCCATCACTCCATCAGTTGCGTCATGGCCATTGTTATCAACGTGCCACAGACGCCACAGTGCTCACGTCTGAGTCACTGGGTCCACATTAACTCAAAATAAAGTTCATTACCCAAATCAGATATAACATAGTGGAAAGAGTAACTTGCTATACCTTTTCCTTTCTTTCTGTGCCACCAAATGCTTGCATATATGCAAAGGGACAATTTCAGTTCAAAAACATTATTAAACGTTGCAGATAGAAATTCCATGAATAGAGCTAATGGCTAGAATCAAGCCATTTTCTCAGTGAAAAAGAGGTAGACTTGGCTATGTTGGCTACAGAGCATGTACAGGAAATGCAGTGGGAGAAGTGGGAGGGTTGAGTGAGATTACAAATTCAAAGACAGTTTACTTTTCCAGAGCAGTGGAGGCTGCTGAGGGGAGGACCGCTCATAATAATGGCTGGAATGGAGTAAATGGAATGTCATCAAACACATGGAAACCATGTGTTTGATGTATTTGATACCATTCCACTCATTCTGCTCCAGCCATTACCACGAGCCCGTCCTCCCCAATTTACGGTGCCACCAACCTCCTGTGTTCTATAGTCTACTCAAGAGAGATGAAAACATAGCTCGGCTGTTGTTTTACTATTAAACTCAATGCTGTTATTGTTTTTAATTTATTAAAGATTGTGTTTCTTAACCAGGCAAAGGGTAGCTAACTAAAAGGCTGGTGGTGACTGATTAGCTAAGGTGAAGCAAGAGAGTCACCTGCACGATGTTTATAATCGGACGCAGAGCCAGAGCGGAGCCTGTCTACTCACTCTACCCACTCGCTTGCTCCCCTGCAGCTCACCAGCTGATGTAGGCTGTTTGCCGGGTGTGACGCATTCTTCCCACTGCTGAACAGAACTACGCTGATCATCTGTGCTGCTAATATTAATTGTGCTTATCACTGAAAAGCTCTCAACCTCTCCAAAAACTATTGTCCAGTCCACTTAGTCAGATTTTAGTCACACAGATAATTTTGTCTCATCTCATTTAAGTCAGCTGAATTGAAAAATCATTTTTGTTTAGTTATAGTTTGTTCCGGGTCTGTTTAGTCAGTTATAGTCTTGTCAATTCATGGCTCTACAGTGCGACCATTTTACTCGCATATGCACCTAATTATTTTACTGTGCGACCTGAGATTTTTATTTAGGAACATCAGTGCGCCTTGAAAAATTAAGGATTCTAGCTTTAATAGCTCAAATATTTGTTATCGTCCTACATCTCTTATTGTACGCCTAATGTTTTTCATCCAAGGCAGACGTGCTACTTGCTAAAAAAACAGCTAAGAACCCTGCGATTGACACTGAAAAATAGGTATCTAATGAATATTTGAGTCATTCTTTTTGTTTAAAAAATTAACAATGGTTCAAATGCCCTCGATGAACTTCCATAGGGCCTAATATGAACAAGCTGTAACATATTACTAAATACATTACAGTTCATGGTGTACAACGAGCTGTTCATTTCAGATGAGGTTTTGGTTCATCCATTACCTTCTCATGGCTCCTGGTTAGAATAACTGTGCTCCATCTCATTAGACACTAATAAAAGCAGGAGAATGACATGATTCTCAAAAGCTTTTTCAACACTTCACAGAGCTACTTCCAAGCCACTACATTCTCTCAACTTCATAAATCATGATGGTTGATTTACATACGCATAGCTGTCTACATACACGTATTTCTAGTTGTGTTTGTTAAATGCAAAGCTCATTTAGCAAGGGCCCTTTCATGTGAGTAATTGTGTCTCCTTGCAGCAATCCTTATACACCCTGCATATAAAATGGAGAATTCCATGTCTACTCTGAGAAATAAATTAATTGTGATGGAGTGCATTGAATCAATTATTGCCTTAAGGTCAGAACCTATTAAAAGCGTTTCCCTCAGTTACCATTGATTATCTGTTCCCCTGTACGTGATCTCATTTGGTGTAGTAAAACATGCTGCAAAACACCCAATGAATTTGTAATATTCTATATATATATATATATATATATATATATTCATAGTTCTTTCCTTCCCTCAACTAATACTCTCCCTCGCAGCAGCAGTCCTATGCACACATGTATGTATGCATGAATGCATGATACAGAGCGAATTTGTACAGAATTAAAGTACAGTACGTTCAATTAAACATGCTTTGCAGCGCCATATAAAGTGTCCCCATGGTGAGGCCCCTTCATCTATGATAGCTTTTAGAATTTTGAATATTCTCAAACATTTTATGTAAACTAAAGAATCAAGAATACCAGAGACAGTGAGTCTTGCAAAAGAGGGGGAGTGAAGTAATATACATATGGAAAAAGTCAAAACAAAGCCCAGAACCTTCTCCACTTTCCATTTTTAATCAAACTCTTAATATATATTTTTTTAGTTGAGGGTCTTTTTATACCTTTTCTTAGGCCAAGTCGTCTCTCCCTACAGAGTAAATAGAGGAGTGCTGCTCTGAGCGAGAGGGGGGTAGCAGTAGGGCTGGGGTTCTAAAAGAGCGGAGGGTAGCAGTAGGGCTGGGGTTCTAAAAGAGCGGAGGGTAGCAGTAGGGCTGGGGTTCTGAAAGAGAGGAGGGTAGCAGTAGGGCTGGGGTTCTGAAAGAGAGGGGGTAGCAGTAGGGCTGGGGTTCTGAAAGAGAGGAGGGTAGCAGTAGGGCTAGGGTTCTGAAAGAGAGGGGGTAGCAGTAGGGCTGGGGTTCTGAAAGAGAGGAGGGTAGCAGTAGGGCTGGGGTTCTGAAAGAGAGGGGGGTAGCAGTAGGGCTGGGGTTCTGAAAGAGAAGGGGGTAGCAGTAGGGCTGGCGTTCTGAGCGAGAGGGGGGTAGCAGGGGTAGGAGTGGGATCCACCTGTCACAGTGGGGAGAGGGGGATCCTCTGGGAGCTGCTCAGTCACCTCAACACCACAATAAGCATGTAGATCCTGTCAGATATGGATAGCTAGGCCTCCTCGGCCATCCCAACCAGTCCCTCCACTATCCTACAAATGAGCTGGTACTCTGTCCAACAGGCCTGCACAATAAATGAGGACGGCCCTTCATTGGGGAAATGAAGGCAGCGCACCACACGTTAAAAAATACCAAGATTCTCTCTCTCCCTCTCTCCCTCTATTTTTCTTTAAGTGGAAAGCAGAGGAGCAGCAGTGCTAGCGGAGGGTGAAAGCATCTGGATCATGACCTTTCCTCAGGCGCGCTGAGACAAATTAAAAGCAGACATCTGAAGAAACAGAGGAGTCCTTCCAACCCACTCTGAGCACCGCTCCAGAGTTCTCCACTCATTTGAACTCACAGCACAGGGGACAGGCTTCTACAACCGAACCCTTGGCCTAATTATTGATTATATCAGTTAACTAAATCAATAGACCCCATAGGTTTACTATTTCTATCTATTCTACATTATTATGCTTACAACTAAGCAGACTCTTGCCATAGACAGTTGATTCCTCAATAAACCCTCTGTCCTCCTTGATTTCATAAGTACAACATTAGAGGGGCATTAAACATGTACTGAAAATAGTAGTGGTCCATAAAAACAAATCTTTAGCCTGTCAGCACACTTCCAGTAATATTAAAATCCCCTTTGGATTGCATGATTAGTTTTGGGTACAAGACATTTTAAGGAGCAACAACAGATTATCTAAGCTGCTAGACTAATTGTTTCCATTTCAAAGCCAGTTAGAGGTCCTGAGGAAACTCTGACAGCTGGACACCACAGGACCATACATCCTCCATGAGCCCTGGAACGTAGCCTTCATCTGGAATGTGATACTAGGATCTGTTTCTGTTCCACTGTCTGTTATTTAGATTCAGTTACCATCCTGGTTCATCTCTGCCATTACAACAGGAGCGTGACAGTAAGGATTTGCTTGGCCAGATCGAGCTTTGATTTGATTTGAACAAACTAGACTCTTAAATAAGTCCTCTTTCACAGTGTGTAATTGCTGAGGAGGACCAAGAGAACTGCTTCGATTACAAACAAGTGCTCAGTTTGGCTTGACTCAAGTATAATTAACAGTGTTTTCAGAGGAGGTGAAAGGACTTTATGTTTTTAGTCTGTAATAGAGGGTGCTGATTTAGATGTAATATGCAATTCCATTGGAATTAAACTGAAGTAATTGAGTTAAGTCCAAATGAGTTAGCTTTATGTAATGTCTTGAATAACGTTTGGATGCTTATTGTACAGCTGTAGAAATGCTCTCTTTAAGGGCTGGAGAATATCTCTGGTAGTTCAGGCTTCATTTTTATCTGCTCACAAATAACACTGCATCAGTAGTGTGCCATTGCATTTGTACTATGTACACCACATGGACAATGATTTAGTATCTGAATGTTGTAGCTACTTCACATTACACCTTTCATGCTCTAGTCTATGTTCGCCAAAATATTTTCCTTACCTGGAGTCATGTAAACAACAGAGAGGCCACAGGCAGCAGGACATGGAGAGAAAAGAGAAGGGGAAAAAGTGATGATTAGACGTGGGTTCAGAGAAAGACAACTTGACATAAAAATCATTCGTGACTAGCCACATATGTTACTGAAGATATAGAAGAGATGCATTCCAAGTGTTGTTGTCTGTACACCTGAGTGGTCTACAGACCTTCCTAACTGGAGACACATTGTGGTTTTGGCCTAACAATTGGGGAGGAGGTAAGAATAGGGGGGAGTAGATAAAGTGACGAGAGAAGAGGCCTAGGCATGATACTACTGAGGCGAGTAATCTACTGAGGCGAGTTCAATCTCAAAATGCCACAATCTATAACCCCTTTACACTTGAATGGTTGCTATCCCAACACATTGCCTGCTTTCCCTAAAACCTCTCAATTTAAATATAATGGAGAAGTGCACATTTTGCACTTTGCATTCATGTGGACGCAGTTTACTTCTGCCATTGCAAAGCTAAAAGCAAACTGAATGGAAACCGTGTGTGAAATTAAAAACCGTTTTGGCAGTGCCTTCTTCTTATACCGATGTCTGGGCAGACAATCACCACTGCACACCACCACTTAAAGACAACATCCATTTTGGGTAACATAAAGGGAACAATACTACTGCTAAAAGTCCAGTTTATTGTATGTAGGTTATTGTAAGGTTTGTTAAAACTTAATGGGGATCTACACACAGCACAACCAAGCCAGTCTCCCTCCCTATGTATGAGAGCCAGCTCTCACCCATAGCTGAATACTGATGTGTTTGACTGATTGCCATGTCAGTGGGATCTAATTTGAAAGGTGGACAGTGATGAATGTCTTTCCTCCACTTACTGGCCGTCTGATGTATAATGCATCCCCATCTGATCAGAGAGGCTGATGAGGCGCTCTGCGGAGGGGGGCGTCCATGTCCAACGCACCCTGACATTGGTTATATAAATGACTGCACCTCCCCGCTCTCATTTTCCACCACACAGGTCACGGGACCGGTTAATAGGGCCATCGGTAATAGGGGATGAATGACCTCAGCTAGGGCCGCCCTGCATTCTGATGGTCTATGAATATGACAAAGTCTCTTTTCATAGTGGCTGAACTATCCTCCCTGTCAAGACACCAGCCTAATTGTCATAGACACACCGTCAGCGACAGCCAACGGATGGTGCTATCGACTACCCAACAGCCACTGTGATCATCTGTCTTCTGTGCATATTACTTCCTCAGAGAAAATAAGTTGTTTTCACTTCAGTTCCCTCACAGACAGAATCCTGAGAAAATTACCTTTATCATTATTACCCGTCAGAGACAAAAACCCAGGATTTAAGACTATTGCTTTGATCTGCGGCTACTGGGCAGACATGGTGTTTTGTGACATCATGTTGCCAGCCGTAAAGCTGAAGGACTGAAACCCTGCTATTAGCCTGTAGAAGAGAGAGAAGCCTAGCTGGCTGATGCTGGGCTGTGTTTTGTTCTCTCCCCAGGAAAACAGCATGGCCAATTGTGGCTCTGCTGAGGGAGCAGCCTCAGCTCCTTCTTTGTTTAAGTGTCTAACAGGAGAGCCCTCTCTGACACATCCAGGGCTCCTGAGCCCTATCAGCCACACATTTGAATGTGCTGAAGCAATATTGACTGAGCCAGAGAAATAAAAGATCCATGCCCCCAGCTGGCTCCACGTGGGCCCTAACAAGGTTATGGTCGTCCTAATTGAGCCATTTTCACATCAGCGCTGTTTTTGTCAGATCAGGAACTGCTCTCACAGTCTCAGCTGTGATTTGCTTCTCTCACAGTCAGCTCAGCTCACAGTAGCTGGTAACAACGCCATACACCGGAAGGTCAATGACAGACCCATTCACAGAAAGGCCAGACACTGACATACACCCTGGGTAGCATTCAGACTACAGTGAATCTCCAGGAAATACAGAATCTCTTGCAGATAAGACAAAACGCAAGTACAAAAGATGACAGTGATTAAGAGCTGCTTTGTGATATACCAACTTTTACGTCTGCTTATGATTTCACATACACTGTTTTGAATGTCTTTCACTTTTAACCAGGCATTATCTAAAGTCTGCATTAAGCATGGCGCTCATTTGTATAAATCTGCATGTAAATGATGTAGCAGGCAGGCAGCCGTGTTTACCAGGCAAGGAGGGAGAAGGGAGCCATCTTTAATTCATTAGAAAAACACACTTTGGAAAAAGACTTTCAGTGGAGGGTTAACATGAACCAGGCTGGCTTAATAAGCCCTCAGTACATGCAGAGAAGGACTTTATTAAACCAGTGGGTAATAGGTGAAAAAGGCTTTAGCGAAATGCAGCCCCTTTTCCAATGAGCCATTCATTAGTGGTGAAGGAGGTGAACGGCGTGTTCAAAAGCTAAGGATTCTTTATTAATCATCCGAGTAGGACTGCAAACTGGTCTTAGAGACACACAATTATCCCTCCTAAACCGTCCACTGCACCACACCGCCCGCCCCGCACAGTGGATCCTGGCTGGCTGGCTGGCTGGCTGGCTGGCTGGCTGGCTGGCGGGTGTCAGGGTGTCATTGTCAGCAGACCAGAGCGGATCTACATAACGAGCAGTCCAGACTTATGTCCAGGCCATGCTAACATGGTGTCAGTGTCACCACTCACAGGCCATCAGTCATCTCTTTCACAGCACTGCTCTGTGTTTTATAACCTAGCTAGCTGGCTATCCTTCTATTGGGCCATATCAGAGTGGTGTAATTAGAATGAAGGATGTGAATAGATTTCAGGAGAAGACTGCATGTGATCTAATTAGCATTGTATCAAAGCATTATATCAAAGTTTTAGCAAATTTGCTTTTGTTTCTTATTTCTTTCATCTTCGGAGGGTTTGTTGTAAGAATTGTTCATGTCATTAATCTCATATGTAGACATTAAATAAACCAGAATTGTAAGCACTTGACTGACAGGATGACAGGATGAAAGGATGCTATGCATGTTGGAGGTTTTGGTGGTCTTTGGTGGGATTGTGAAATGTAGAACATCAAAGGGGCATTGTTGCTGTTAAACGGGCCAACCACTGCTGTTGTTTATACTTAATGGAAATATTGTCCAACACCTGACCAATAAACTAAGAATTGGGGAAAATCTGTTTGAAATGTAGATCACTTGGTCCATAAGTATTAAACCAGTCACTCTTCGTTGACAGTACTGTGTTGTGGTGATCATTTTGTAGTTCACCTACCTCTTTTATTTACAGGACAGTATATTCAGACAACCAATTTTGGAAAAACCACAAAAAACACTTCCATAACAAGTTTAAGTGGGTTCTTTCGTTCATGACTGGAATAGAAGAATGGAATAGAAACCGTTTTCCTTGGATGGCTTTGTTCTCGGCTTTTCCATACAACCTGTAACATACAACGGATGTGTTCTTTCAACATAACCGATATTCAGCAAAAATGAAATTGCAAAAACTACAGCAAAATGATGTTTGAGGAAAGCAGGCCTTGATGGCAAACTTCAGAGCGCTAGTCTTTGACAGGTGTGGCACGAGCAAAGACAAGACCAGCGAGGTATAAAACAGGAAGAAGAAGAGAGTTCTATTGGGAAGGAGACAGGCTGCTCTGAGCTCAGTCTATTATTTCATGCTCATGCAAACATGAATACACACACAGTACACACACACACAAACATCACAAACGCACACACACACGCATTGCACACATACCACACACACCAACTCCACTGTTAGCCCCTCATCTTTTTCCTTATTTATGTATTGTCTTCCTGTCGTAATACACTGATAAGTGGGAACAAGAGCAAAAGGAAGAAAGTAAGAAAACAACACACATATAGTCATTTACAGGCAGTCTATTTTCAGTCAGGGACAGCTCCTTTCCCTGTTACTGAATTAATCAAATCCAAAGGACATCATCTTCAAACTCAACATCCCCCTAAAGGCGAGCATCTCATTCCGTATGCAGCCGAGGAAACTTCACAACATCCTAAAAATACTGGCGCTCCTGGAAGAGAGGTGCTCTACCAGTCTGAAGGGAAGCATGAGTAACTAGCAAGCTCATGGGAATAGACATTGTGATTAGATGCAAAAGCTCAGCTTTCATAAACAGCATTAGTTCTTGTTAGACATCCCACCCCTCCTACAGATGCAAGGCCTCTCTGTTTTGCCAAGCAGGGAAGGAAGGCATTGTGTGTGTTTTTTTCTCCCAGGCTCTCTCTCTCTCTCTCCTCCTATGTTAAACACAACTGGGCACATGGTGTTCCTGTCAAGTAGGTGTTTGTACTGAGTGTACAGTCCATGTTTGCCGACTGGTTGCTGTCTTTGGTAACAAGGTGCGAATGCAGCTCTCTGACCAGAGACAAGGATTCATCCTGTTACCAACATCACATCAGCTGTGAGCTAATCAGGTTTGCTCCTGGATATAAAGCTCTCCTGTGGTCACATACAGGAAGTCCAATAAAAAAGGCAAATGTTTATTGAAAATTCATCCTGAAATGTGTGGTTTGGGAATCAGTTGATTAGCCTTTGATATTATGAATGTTCGCTCAATATGTTAGCTTGAAATGAAATATACTTTGAATAATATTTAGACATTTAAAGGGGGTGTCTCCAAGGACTTTAATGGCCTACTTATGGGGCAGTTTTCAGAACTTACTCTTAGACTGAAAAACCCTTCCCAGCTACGAGGAGAGTATTCTTCTTTTGTTTTCTGTCCACCCGATGGTGAGTGAGGGCTGGAGTTGCCATGGATACAAACAATATGACACAACCTGTATTTCAATTTCAAAAGGTAATGGGAGCAGGCATTTAGCACCCTATCACTCACTGTCAGCGCCAGTTATCAACACATCTGTCTTACTGTCAGTTAGTCACACTCTGGCTTATTACTCTGTCGCTCCAATTCAAGAAAACAACCAATTTGAAAAACAAAAAGACATTCTCTGCATTTTTATTAGCCTATAAGGAAGTGTCGAGAGTGTGCTGTGTCATGATTACGGTATACCTAACAGATGAACATAACACCACAGAAAGTTGGACTACACAATGTATAGATCGTATCTATTGTGTATCTACAGTATCTCAGGTAAAAGTATTTTGTATCAACATTGTATATTGCGGTATAGGAACATACAGTTTGGTTAGGTCACTTAGGCAAGTTAACCTTCCAGGGATGTAACACTGCTTAGAGATGCTCTGTTGTCAGTTATCTTGCGACAAGGGCAAGTAAAAAAAACAATTAACTACCTGTTGAAGATCCATGTCTTCGTTACTAAATTGGATTGCCAGTGTTTTTAGTCAGCTAAGTTAATAAACAAAACAAGTGCCCTGCAAAACAACAAATATAAACATGGGCTTGACCATTCTTAAATACTGCACTGTATCACCACACTGCTTCCATTTCCAGTGTAGTCTTATCATAAAGCAAATGCTTGCCTTCCATTGAATAGCATCCTGCAACTCTCAGACTCATATGCAAGGAGCCATTTTGCGTGCAAAGCTTTAGTAAAATGAAGTGTACAATATATGAACTAATAAAATGCAAGGTCTACTCCCCGCACCATGAATGAGTCTGTCCTACCATGGGGAGCCGGTGACATGATTGTGATTGGACAAGACATTGAGAATTCAGATCAAAGCAATCTCTAGTGTTTTGGCCCCTAGCGCAGTGTAGAGCAGCCCCCCCCCCCCACACACACACACACATACACACATATATATAGCCTCTCCCCCTCTCAAACACATTCCTAGTGTGGATCTGGCTTTGACAGTGAGGGTCGGAGCAGGCTGTAAGAGCTGAATGGGAGCATGAGGTCCTTGTAGTGCCTTCTATCTGACCTTGCCTGTGATAGAGCAGTGTCATGGCTGGGGTAGTAGCTGTGGCTGTGGCTTTGACTGTGACTGTGTGTGAAGGAACAGACAGCCCCTGGACAGGCCCATATCATTAGAGAGGGCTGAAAGCTGAGCAGAACATGGTTGCAAGAACTTGGTCCTTATTTCATACTTTCCAGTGGTATCAGACAAATTTACATTTGCATTCCCGCCATCCCGTCAATGACAGCCTCCGTTTAATTGCTTTCATATGGCTAATCCAAATTAACCATGCCCACAAAATAAGATATTCAATTTAATTTGGATGGCTGGTGATTCCACCAAATCTTTCCCTTTCCTTCAAAGTGTGTTTGCAATACCAATAATCTGAATGGCTAACTTCAACGTACAGAAAAATACAGCATTTTTTGGTGAAGTTCTTTGCACAAGACAATATCATATTTGCCGAGGCACGAGTGCTGATTTTGAATGTGGTATTTTGAAGTCGTTTCGTGGCTTAGAGAAAAGTTGGAAAAAGTTAAATTAAACCAGATGCTCCATTGTGTAACTAACAGCAGCATTCTTACTCAAAGCCAACAGAGCAAAAATGACTGTGTAATATCAAAAGAATGATAGAATTATCTTAATGCCATAATTCATGCAGTTCTCTTTACGTCTAAAGATTTATCTCAGCAGTAGTTGGTTTACATTTCCATAATCATAATCATGTGATGAAGGAGGAATTAGAGCATTCTTCATTAAAATATGTGCTTTCTCTGCTCTAGTCTCCCGAGTGGCGCAGCGGTCTAAGGCACTGTGTCTCAGTGCTAGAGGCATCACTACAGACCCTGGTTCGATTCCAGGCTGCATCACAACCGGCTATGATTGGGAGTCCCATAGGGCGGCACAAAATTGGCCCAGCATTGTCTGGGTTTAGGGTTAGGCTGGGGTAGGCCTTGTTATTGTAAATAAGAATTTGTTCTTAACTGACTTGCCTAGTTAAATAAATACAAAATAGTCCTGTACTCTACAGCTGAAATGCATTTAGGATGTCTGTGTCTAACACTGCATGTTAAATTTTTTTTTATAAAAATAAATTACAAATAATATTTCACTCTAGCTTTCTACAGCGAATGTACAGGTAACTTCTTAAATAAAGGAAACAGGTGTTGGGCCACCGCGAGCCGCCAGAACAGCTTCAATGCACCATGGCATAGATTCTACAAGTGTCTGAAGTCTATATGAGGGATGAGACACCATTATTTCACGAGAAATTCCATAATTTGGTGTTTTGTTGATGGTGGTGGAAAACTCTGTCTCAGGCACAGCTAGGGGTGTGGCGGTCATGAAATGTTATCAGCCGGTGATTGTCAAGCAAATAACTGTCAGTCACACGGTAATTGACCGTTAATTAATATAAACACATTTAGCATTTCCTGGCTTCCCCGCATAGCATACAAGGCAGTGATGCAGACCCATGTAATATAGCCTACACCATCACCATAAATCCATTATTTATTTTAGACAGGTCTAAAGAAACATAATACGAAGAAAATGTTGTCTATTTCAGAAGAACAGAATAGCATACTCTTGTTGTCCTTATGTTAGGCCCTGATTTGGCTATGTCATATGGCTGTGGGCTACACTAGTTCATTTAGCAGAATTCATGGCATTATTTTATATTATTTTATTATATGAAGAATAAATTGAACACAGCTGAATAAATTCGAAAGGATATTTTCTCCAAACGATTTGAGGGAGTGAGCACATGCGACTATACTGTGTTGAGCGGTTAACCTGTTATGGCTAGGGGGCAGTATTTTCACGGCTGGATAAAAAACATACCCGATTTAATCTGGTTACCACTCCTACCCAGTAACTAGAATATGCATATACTTATTACATATGGATAGCAAACACTCCAAAGTTTCTAAAACTGTTTGAATGGTGTCTGTGAGTGTAACATAACTCATTTGGCAGGCAAAAACCTGACAAGGTTTCAGGCAGGAAGTGGCCTGTCTGACAAGGTGTCGTTCTTCTTGTCTCTGTTTATTGAAGAGTGAGGATCTTAGCTGTCCCGTGACACTTCCTACGGCTGCCATAGGGTCTCAGAAGGCGGTAAAAAGCTGAATCGTGGCTTTGCAGGCTCTGGCTGAAAAAAAGTAGCGCGTTTGGGTAGTGGCTGGTTACAGTACTGTGAGACTCAGGCTCGTGCCCGCGTCGACCGAAAGCTTTGTTTACTTTCCTCAGTTTAGCTAAAAGGAGATTCCCGGTCGGAATATTATCGCTTTTTTACGAGAAAAATGGCATAAAAATGGATTTTAAACAGCGGTTGACATGCTTCGAAGTACGGTAATGGAATATTTAGATTTTTTTTGTCACGAATTGCGCCATGCGCGCGACCCTGATTTACCATTTCAGATAGTGTCTGGGACGCACGAACAAAACGCCGCTATTCGGATATAACGATGGATTATTTTGGACCAAACCAACATTTGTTATTGAAGTAGCAGTCCTGGGAGTGCATTCTGACGAAGACAACAAAAGGTAATGAAACTTTTATAATAGTAAAGCTGATATTGGTGAGTGCTAAACTTGCCGGGTGTCTAAATAGCTAGCCCGTGATGCCTGGGCTATGTACTTAGAATATTGCAAAATGTGCTTTCACCAAAAAGCTATTTTAAAATCGGACATATCGAGTGCATAGAGGAGGTCTGTATCTATAATTCTTAAAATAATTGTTATGCTTTTTGTGAACGTTTATCGTGAGTAATTTAGTAAAATGTTAGCGAATTCCCCGGAAGTTTGCGGGGGGTATGCTAGTTCTGAACGTCACATGCTAATGTAAAAAAAGCTGGTTTTTGATATAAATATGAACTTGATTGAACAAAACATGCATGTATTGTATAACATAATGTCCTAGGGTTGTCATCTGATGAAGATCATCAAAGGTTAGTGTTGCATTTAGCTGTCTTCTGGGTTTTTGTGACATTATATGCTAGCTTGAAAAATGGGTGTCTGATTATTTCTGGCTTGGTACTCTGCTGACATAATCTAATGTTTTGCTTTCGTTGTAAAGCCTTTTTGAAATCGGACAGTGTGGTTAGATAAAGGAGAGTCTTATCTTTAAAATGCTGTGAAGCCCAGTGTCCCTTGATCGGCCACTTGAGAAAGGCGATAATGTGTTTCAGCCTGGGGCTGGAATGACGACATTCTGTTTTTTCCCGGGCTCTGAGCGCCTATGGACGACGTGGGAAGTGTCACGTTAGAGCAGAGATCCTTAGTAAATGATAGAGATGGAAAAGAAGTTCAAGAAATGGTCAGACAGGCCACTTCCTGTAAAGGAATCTCTCAGGTTTTGACCTGCCATTTGAGTTCTGTTATACTCACAGACACCATTCAAACAGTTTTAGAAAATTTAGGGTGTTTTCTATCCATATGTAATAAGTATATGCATATTCTAGTTACTGGGTAGGAGTGGTAACCAGATTAAATCGGGTATGTTTTTTATCCAGCCGTGTCAATACTGCCCCCTATCCTAAACAGGTTAAACCACCTATGCTCCTTTGAGTCACTGAGATCCCTTCTTCTAGCCATTGTTGCCAAAATAATGGGCCGCTGGGCATTTCATACATGACCCTAGCATGATGGGATGTTAATTGCTTAATTAACTCAGGAACCACACCTGTGTGGAAGCACCTCCTTTCAATAAACGTTGTATCCCTCATTTACTCAAGTGTTTCCTTTATTTTGGCAGTTACCTGTACATTGTACATTGTAATTATGGTATGTAGATTTGTAGATTTGTCATGAATACATTTTCAGCATATTCTCATCGAATTTAACAGTAAATGCCATGTTTTAAGATCACTGACCACTAAAACCTGGAACTGTGTGTATGTTGAGGAATACGAGGAGAGTATTTTCAGCCGTGCTTTTCAGACCCTGGACTGTACTGTAGCGATAGTGGGGGTCCTTTCTTCTCATAGAGGGCTGGCGCTGTCACAGAGGGAGTGCTACTACTCCTCAAAAATGGACTTCAAGTCTGAAATTACCTCCTTTCTCCCGCTCTTCTTTCTCTCTCTAAGTCTTATGTGTGATTCCCACCGGCTGCTGTCGATTTATGTGCTACAATGTGTTGGTGGGGTTCACGCAAGCCTCATTTCACTGCACCAAAGTCTGTGCTGCCTTTTCAACCTGTACCACTTCCTGATGGAATTCCCTGGTGTTGGAACCCTGTGCATACTCAATGATAACACTCAATAGGATGGTATCTGTCATATTAGCCTGCTTCATTGTGACAGATAAAACCAACTCCAAACTCTGACTCTACTCTAAGATTCAAAGTGTGAAAGTGATAACAGAGAGAGCAAGATGCTCAGCAGAGGCATATCAGTGTCTCTTGGGTCTGGTACTCGTTGGGCTCAATGCAGAAGTGAGTGAGTGAGTGAGTGAGTGAGTGAGTGAGTGAGTGAGTGAGTGAGTGAGGGTGAGTGAGTGAGTGAGTGAGTGAGTGAGTGAGTGAGGGTGAGTGAGTGAGTGAGTGAGTGAGGGGGGGGGGGGCTTATGAACCTCTATCTTCATTGTGACATGATTGGACCTCCCCCCCCCACCCCCCAATGACCTGGAGGTAGTAAGGTCTGTTCGGATAGAGGAAGAGGAGGATGGGCCGGGTGCCAGGCTGAGGTGAGCCTAATTCTGAGAATCAGACTCAGTTTGTCATTTTGGGTTCAAGTCAGGACATGCTCTCCAGCAGCTGGCTCTACAGGAGCTGTTGCGCAACAGCAGGGAAAGTAGAAAGAGGGCCCAAGCTCCTGTCCAATCGGGAGGCGCCTCAGTCAAATACATGGCTGAAGATCAGTTCACCATGGACCAGACTTATTAGAACATCTCACAGGGCCAAAGAGCAGGTGTTACCGCTGTAGATGGAAATGTGAGAGAGTAAGGTTCTCAAACTTCCCAAATTCGAATCCCTTGAGACAGCAGAAAAATCATACAGGAAATAACCAAGAAGGAGGCATTTTAATAAATTGCCTTCGCAGGCAGAATATCTCATGTACAGTATGTTGACATTTAATGGACAGTTAACACTGATATCTTTAACTACCCAACATTAACTCACCATATTTCATAGATGATACTGGTCTCAGCCAAAAAGGCTTATCTATTGAGTTGGTACATTAGAGTAGCAGCAGATGAAACCCATCTGCTCTAGCCAGCGAAAGATCTGGCTGCCTTAATAAGTAGGCAAACTGTCATTGAGGATTAATGCTCTACCTTAAACCTGAGTTCATAATAAATGGTCTGTTTACTTGTTCAAGGAGAGGCCATAGATAACAGCGCTCAAAACCCCTCCTCTAAGTGCTAAAAAGATACATTCTGGATAAGTGGGGACCTGTCTGCTTTGTGGCCTCCTGTTCCCCAATCATTACAAACAAAACAATAGTTTTTATCCCATTTACTAAAAGGAAAAGGTCAGATTACATTCAAATATGCACTGCTATGGACATGATGCTCCGACGTGCTGGACAATGTCTCGTCGGTGAACCTCAAGTCCGGTTCAGAATCTAAATGGCGCATTGTTTGTAACTTATTTAATACATAATATTTCTGCTACCGTCTCTTATGACCGAAAAGATCTTCTGGATAATAGAACAGAGAGAATTCAACACACCTCGACCATCCGTCCAATAAACCAACGTGCAATCGCTGGACAATAAGCTAGGTGAGCTCCGATTGAGATTATCCTACAAACAGGACATTAAAAACTGTAATATCTTATGTTTCACCGAGTCGTGGCTGAATGACGACATGGATAATATACAGTTGGCTGGGTTTTCCATGCATCGGCAAGACAGAACAGCTACCTACGGTAAGACGTGGGTTGGTGGTCTGTGTTTATTTGTCAATAACAGCTGGAGCACGATCTCTAATATTAAGGAAGTCTCGAGGTTTTGCTCGCCTGAGGTAGAGAACCTCATAATAAGCTGTAGACCACACTATCTACCAAGAGAGTTTTCATCTATATTTGTGACCCGTTTCAGGAAACTAGGCGTATATCGCAGGTCACTACTTCACAGGAGAGACGTTTGAATATACACTTATTTTGTTATATCAAAATGCGTTTTTTGGCAGAAATGCCTTCTCGAACATGTGAACTTTCATGTGCCTTAATAACAAACTTGTAAGGGAGGAACCTTCCCGCTAGCCATGATTGGCTGAGATAATGAGTGGGCTGGACATGCCAAGAGATGAGTTTGGATTGGTCTGCCATATAGCACGTTTCTGTCTATTGGAGCTGGTCAGTATGTCTAGGTAATCCTGTCAAATGCAGCTTTTTTTGTAAAACTGCATAAGTGCTGCTCTCCACTTTCTGGAGGATCAAGTTTTGAAATCAGTGGAATTCAAGTATGATAGCTAAGGAGATGGATAAAACACCCGTCTCCAGATTACATCTTCAAACTAAGGGCAACCATAGCATCCGACAGGAGAAACGTCCAGCCATGATGTATACGGGTAAGATAGTCTAGCTATCTTTCAATAGAATGTCACCACAACAACTGTTGATAGACGTACAAGCTGGTAAATTCGCTCTGGCTATGTACTCCGACCACGGGTAAGATAGTCTAGCTAGCTACATTTTAAAATATTACACTTTCAAATTTTGACAGAAAGTGGTTTCATTTCAAGTTAAAGTGTTCTGCTAGATAGCTAACGTTAGCTGGCTGGCTCGCTAGCAAACATTATGTGTATGACCTTATTATTCGTATCTCAGAGTCGTTGCTTGGCTAGTTATAGCCTAATGTTAGCTAGCTAACATTGAACCTGGTTGGTTAGCTATCTGCAGATTCATGCAAGGTAGCAACGTCATGAGTTTTGTATTATGGTTCATTGTTTAGCTAGCTAGCTAAACAATGAACAAAAGACTCTACTATGCAAGTATCCATTTCGTGTGCGTTCATAAATTCAGTCTGGACATCTACTCCGATGAGCACTCTCGTCTGAGTGTGCCAGAGAGCAGAATAAGTGATGAATTTACAAACGCTCCACACCCGTTGAATATGGCCGGTGTTGGTAAATGTTGGCAGAAAAGCGTAATTCAATTGTTGCCAGCAGTACAGTTACAATCACCAACATTCTGGGTAACATGAAATCAGCCTAACCAGCTCTGCTAGGGCGGGTGGGATCTTCTCTCATTTGTGTCTGGATGTAGCTAGCAAGCTAGCCAATGTTAGCCAGTTAGGTTGGGTGCTTGACTGCCGTTGTGAGGTCAGAAAATTCGGATCAACCCTACTCATTGGCCAGAGCCTCCAGTGTGTGGTCTGAACGCTCCGAGAGCGAAAGGCTATGAATAAACGAACTGACAATCTGACAGCACAGCTGCAGTCACCGAAGCTCTGGATACAATAACAGCCTAACCAGCTCTGCTAGGGCGAGTAATGTTCAGTGAGCTGTTCACTCATTTGTGTCTGGAAGTAGCTAAAAAAGTTAGCTTGGATGCTTGGCTGCTGTTGTTAGTACAGAAAGCTCGGATCAACCCTTAAAGTGATGGGTGGGGCTAAAAACGTAAGTGTGTGAACGATTCTGATTGGATGTAGACAAAGAAGGGCTCTCCAGTCGTAGTACCAAAATATTCAAAAGCCATTTTCTCAAAAGTGAGTTTACAAGTTTATCAACTTTCAAAGCAGAATTACTTCCCATTGTTCCTCAACTGTAGTGTATGATATACCATTTTGTAGCTCTGAGTTTCTACTTTTATCCAATGTAAAAAACACGGGCAACATCCGTACCAAGCTAAATGCTTTCAAGGATAGGGACACTAATCCAGACGCTTATAAGAAATCCTGCTATGCCCTCAGACGAACCATCAAACAGGTAAAGGTCAATACAGGACTAAGATTGAATCCTACAACACCGGCTCTGAAGCTCGTTGGATGTAGCAGGGATTGCAAACTAATATGGACTACAAAGTGAAACCCAGCCGCGAGCTGCCCAGTGACGCAAGCCTACCAGATGGGCTAAATGCCTTTTATGGTCGCTTTGAGGCAAGCAACACTGAAGCATGCATGAGAGCACCAGCTGTTCCAGACGACTGTGTGATCACACTCTCTGTATCCGATGTAAGTAAAACCTTTAAAACAGGTCAGCATTCACAAGGAAACAGGGCCAGACAAATTACCAGGACATGTACTCAGAGCATGCACGAAGCAACTGGCAAGTGTCTTCACTAATATTTTCAACCTCTCCCTGACCGAGTCTGTAATACCTACATGTTTTAAGCAGACCACCATAGTTCCTGTGCCCAAGAACACCAAGATAACCTGCCTAAATAAAAACCACCCCATGGCACTCACATCTGTAGCCATGAAGTGCTTTGAAAGGCATACCGTGGCCAAGCACGACTCCAACACCATCATTAACCTGTTATGGCTAGGGGGCAGTATTTTCACGGCTGGATAAAAAACGT
Source organism: Salmo salar (assembly GCF_965601325.2). Taxonomy (NCBI): domain Eukaryota; kingdom Metazoa; phylum Chordata; class Actinopteri; order Salmoniformes; family Salmonidae; genus Salmo; species Salmo salar. Next base: position 29,545,891 of record NC_138306.1, on the reverse strand, counting down.
ACCCGATTTAATCTGGTTACTACTCCTGCCCAGTAACTAGAATATGCATATAATTATTGGCTTTGGATAGAAAACACTCCAAAGTTTCTAAAACTGTTTGAATGGTGTCTGTGAGTATAACAGAACTCAAATGGCAGGTCAAAACCTGAGAGATTCCTTTACAGGAAGTGGCCTGTCTGACCATTTCTTGAACTTCTTTGCCATCTCTATCTTTTACAAAGGATCTCTGCTCTAACGTGAGACTTCCTACGTCTTCCATGGGCGCTCAGAGCCCGGGAAAAACCTGAATGTCGTCATCCCAGCCCCAGGCTGAAACACATTATCGCCTTTCTCAAGTGGCCGATCAAGGGACTGTGGGCTTAGGCGCGTGCCCTGGCCGCCCCCGTCTTTGTGGTTTTTCCTCTGTTTGCCGAAAAGGAGATTCCCGGTCGGAATATTATCGCTTTTTTACGAGATAAATTGCATAAAAATTGATTTTAAACAGCGGTTGACATGCTTCGAAGTACGGTAATGGAATATTTAGAATTTTTTTGTCACGAATTGCGCCATGCGCACGACCCTGATTTACCATTTCGGATAGTGTCTGGGACGCACGAACAAAACGCCGCTATTCGGATATAACGATGGATTATTTTGGACCAAACCAACATTTGTTATTGAAGTAGCAGTCCTGGGAGTGCATTCTGACGAAGACAACAAAAGGTAATCAAACTTTTATAATAGTAAATCTGATTTTGGTGAAGGCTAAACTTGCCGGGTGTCTAAATAGCTAGCCCGTGATGGCTGGGCTATGTACTTAGAATATTGCAGAATGTGCTTTCACCAAAAAGCTATTTTAAAATCGGACATATCGAGTGCATAGAGGAGTTCTGTATCTATAATTCTTAAAATAATTGTTATGCTTTTTGTGAACGTTTATCGTGAGTAATTTAGTAAATTGTTAGCAAATTCCCCGGATGTTTGCGGGGGGTATGCTAGTTCTGAACGTCAAATGCTAATGTAAAAAGCTGTTTTTTGATATAAATATGAACTTGATTGAACAAAACATGCATGTATTGTATAACATAATGTCCTAGGTGTGTCATCTGATGAAGATCATCAAAGGTTAGTGCTGCATTTAGCTGTCTTCTGGGTTTTTGTGACATTATATGCTAGCTTGAAAAATGGGTGTCTGATTATTTCTGGCTTGGTACTCTGCTGACATAATCTAATGTTTTGCTTTCGCTGTAAAGCCTTTTTGAAATCGGACAGTGTGGTTAGATAAAGGAGAGTCTTGTCTTTAAAATGCTGTGAAATAGTAATATGTTTGAAAAATTGAAGTTTTTGTATTTTTGAGGAATTTGTAATTCGCGTCACGCCTGGTGTCCACATCACCAACAAACTACCATGGTCCAAACATCCAAAGACAGTCATGAAGAGGGCACGACAATGCCTATTCTCCCTCAGGATACTGAAAATATGTGGCATGGGTCCCCAGATCCTCAAAAAGTTATACAGCTGCACCATCGAGAGCACGCTGACTGGTTGCATCACCGCCTGGTATGGCAGCTGCTCGGAATCCGACCTTAAGGCGCGACAGAGGGTAATGCGTACGGCCCAGTACATCACTGGGGCCAAGCTTCCTGCCATCCAGAACCTCTATACTAGGCGTGTCAGAGGAAGGCCCAAAACAATGTCAAAGACTCCAGCCACCCAAGTCATAGACTGTTCTCTCTGCTACCGCACAGCAAGCGGTAAAGAAGCGCTAAGTCTAGGTCCAAAAGGCTCCATAAACAGCTTTACCCACAAGCCATAAGACTGCTGAACAATTAATCAAATGGCTACCCGAACTATTTGCATTGACCTCCCCCCCCCCCCTTTCATTTATTTTACACTGCTGCTACTCACTGTTTATTATCTGTGCATAGTCACTTTACCCCTACCTACATGTACATATTACTTCATTTATCTCGACTAACCTGTACCCCCGCACATTGACTCGGTACAAATTGTACTCCCACATATTGACCCACTGTATATAGCATCGTTATTGTTATTGTTATTTTATTGTGTTACTTTTTTTACTTTAGTTTATTTCGTAAATCATTTCCTAACTCTTATTTTCCTAAAACTGCATTGTTGGTTAAGAGCTTGTAAGTAAGCATTTCACGGTGTTGTATTCGGCGCAAATACAATTTCATTTGAAGATGTTAAAGGCATCAAGATGAAAAAAAGAATACTCTAGTTTGTAGTTGTCTATTGGCGCATTTCCATTCAGAATTTACCCCAGTGTTTTTCCCAAAAGGCTCAGACTTTCTGTTTCTATCTACGCAGGCCGGCACCCATGTCTCACTGGGCCATGGCTCCGGCAAACCTACTCTCACCTGGGGCTAAAGCCATGCCACTGGTACTTTTCAGCTTGCATTTACATAACAATGGCTAACTGTGAACTTTAACACCTTCCAACAAAGCAAGTGTTTTTGATTATGCAGAGCTTGTTGATTCTGCTGTTCATAAATTCTCACTGTCAGCCCTAGCTATGGAAACACAATTTTCCTAGCATAACATAAGGGTACATACACTATACACTAGCTACAGTCGAAAAGCAGCATGTGTCCATCCATTCTAACATCAAACTGAAAATCTAAAACATATGTGTAACATACTATATCTTATCCAGTGCCCTGTTGACCCCTTTTAAGAAAATCACACCAAAGGTTTGTGCAGAAACCCGAGGACGGCTTCAATACTGGCGACATGCATGCCCTCTCAGCTGCTGATGCATGCAAGAAAATGTCGGAAAGAAACCCCTGAGAAGGAGTCAAAGAAATGTCTTACTCTACCCCCATTCTCTGCGGTGCTCCTGGAGGGCTGCATTAGCCCACGGTGGGGATTTAACTAATGAGCCTCTCTCCACTGGGGGCATCCCAAGACAGGCTTTCTCCTACAATTGGTTCCAAAGGGCTTAAACAAGTTGGTCGCAGCACAGCTCTTATCTGATAATAGTGTGATAGAATCAATAGGTATTGGATAATGAAAATCTTTTAGAACCTATACATATAAACATATATTCCATATGATCTACCCTCATGTTTGATTCGGGTAACAACAGCAACAACAACAAAATCATATCTGATGGTTTAATATTTGAGCTAAACAATAGCTCAGTGTTCTTTACTAAATAAAATAGTCAATAAAAAAGGGCATAAAGAATGTATGAAAAATGTGTTTATTGTAGAGGATATTGCTCTAAAATGGCACTGTGATATTTCGCTAACATGCCTAACTAACATTCCAGACTAACATTTATTTTGTAGCAAAATGGGCTCCAATTCTTCAGGATACTTATTGTAGCTTCCCTACGCAGGTCCAAATGTGCAAACAAAACCTGCTGTAATCCTTCCAATGTGTAGGCATAGGATTCTCCTCGCTGTTCTTGTAACACGTACAGCTGACAAAGAGTTTATCACCTAGGATTACTGCCTGGCTTTAAAGGTGTTTTTCCACATGAAAATGGTATTTATGATACAGCATCAAAGAGCAGGGTGTGGTATCTTACAAATCTCTCTCTCTTCCTAAATCTCCCTCGTTGTTATACCGTGACATGACTGAGTGGTTTTCATCAGCACAGCTTGGATTACTGTAGTACTGACTGGCTACACTCTTAGAAAAAAGGTGCTATCTAGAACTTAGAAGGGTTCTTCATAGGAGAACCCTTTGAAGAACCCTTCCTGGTTCCATGTTGAACCCGTTTAGTTCCAAGTAGAACCATTTTGGCTTCTATGTAAAACCCTTTCACCGGAACGTTGTACATGAAGCACAAAAGTTTTCTACCTGGAACCAAAAATGGTTTTACCTGGAACCAAAAATGGTTCTCCTATGAGGTTAGCCGAAGAACCTTTTAGGAGTGCATAGAGTTCATGTCAATACTCCATGTCACCCATCCACGCCTTATGTTGAAACAACATACGTATCATCATCTACCTTACATCTACTGAACACATTTATTATGTAATCAAGAATGGGAATCCACCAATATGTGTTTAATCTGTGATGCAAAAAAAAATGAATTCATCTGAGACAGCGAGCTTGTCATCATTGAACAATTACTGTACAAGTCGAGCCAAGTCTCTAAAAGTTACATGGGTGTGTACCTCGACAAAGACGTCCGATTCAATAGCAACTGGCTGTGTTTTCCTGACAACCATTCATAAATAAACCACTTGAACACAGAGTCACTCATACAGGACGTAGACTGGAGCTGTGGACCTACTCCATTAAAAGGTGCGGTACTATACCATTCAGGTAAGAAGAGCAAGTAGCTAGAGTCAGACTCCTTGAGCAGAGTGAGTCTAACTTCAGTCAAAAGGCATTGAGAACTGTCTCCTCAACAAACTCCTATTCCTGGAAAAACCTTTCTCAAAAATCTAATAATTTCTCCTCATCTGTTCTGAGAATTTCTTATTCTTGGAAATGCGTCCATGGGTTGTCCATTAGCAATGCTGAGAGGAAAATATCACCCTGTTGTTAATTCTCAGAGGTCTATCTGCTGGCATAAATCATTAAGACAGATGTTCTTCTGAGATGCTCAGAAGGTGCTCATATACATCTTGCACCAAAATGCATTTGATTTCACTTGCTCTCTGCTCCATCTTTATCAACATGCATAATACGCTGGGTTATGCTAAAACTTAACCCCTTGTTGTGATGAATTGCATCGTTCTCGGCTGGATCTACAATGTGGTGTACTCAGTGATGACAAAATAGGACATTGTTTATTCAAATATGCACCATTAATCCTGAGATTGTTAAACAAACCAAGTTAATTCTGTCTAGTTTGTGTGGTTAGGTGAGCTTTACATCTGAGGCAGACCGAGTGATGCATGGAGTATCCATTTTGAGGGAGCCATTGTTCTCATGTTAATCCAGGCTCAGCTCTGTAACCAACAAGCACACAGTAGGTTTCAATGCACCAAGAGAACCAGCTCGTTCCTTTCTTTAATTTTTTCAACCAAATATCATCAACAGGCAGAGAAAGTAGGTCTGCGATTGAAATATGAGCTGTGTCTGAAGAAATGCATTGTGACTAGCCAATTAAATTTGGTTTTTTCCCTCCTCCTTTCGGCACGCTCTCGTCTGCTGCCAGGAGGCATGCGGAGGCAACGCTGTGACTCTAGTGTCGTAGAGTACATCAAAGACAGGGGGCCTGTGAGAGGCCTGCTCTACCTTTGAACATGGAATGGGATTGGAGGAAGCGCATGCTCTCTGCAGGCAAGGCTCAGGCTGATCAGAGGCTGCCCAGCGCTGCTACTGCAGCAAGCACAGGCACAAACACTCATACTACAGCCACTTTCAAAAGCCCTGTCTACCCACCACTGTTAGCCTGCACACTGAGAGAGCACACGCTCCATGACAGAGGGAAACTGAGCCTGCACGTTGAAGAACAGTCCTGCAGAGATAGGGTAACTCTCACAATGGAATAAAGCTCTTGCTTCCAGAGACAGTCTCCATAGCATCCTAAGTAATGTGTGTCCCTCAATGGCATGCCAATGTGTGAAATATGTCCAGTAGACCATCAATCAGACAAAGGTACTGCAATAGTGGCGTCAGTCAAATTAGAGAAGTAACATGTCGTGAGCTTTATATCCAGTAGACGCCTCATGCACACCTGTGTGGCTGCATTGGTGTGCAGAGATAAAGCCAGCTGGCTCTGACCTGTGGCCCAAAGCTTCATTCAATTAAAACGAGCTTTGTTTTTTTTGTTCTTCTCTTTCTTCCACTTCTTCCACACAAAATATGAATTACATTAATTATAGTTCACAGTCTCCCAGTGAATTGTTCAGCAGTGGAGGATTTGACAGGCAGGGCCCCAGCTGAAGCCTGGGAGATGAACACAGGATTGGTGTGTAGGGGGGGGGGGGGGGGTCTAATGCGTTTGTCCCGTCATTGTACTGTGAAGCCCAGATGGGACCCCCATGCATTGCCTGCTCTGCGTTGCACTGAGCACCACCTTCCCCTCTGTCCACCTCCTACTGTGTCATCCTTCCCCCAGCAACCATCAACCCTCCACATTGTATTCTTATAGCATATGACCACCTTTTCCTCTCTTTGTGGAATACAGGAATCTTTTATTTAATCTTCAAGTAAGTGGTGTACACTCATCGGCCAGTTTATTAGGTACACCCATGTAGTATCGGGTCAGACCCCCCTTTGCCTCCAAAACAGCCTGAATTCATCAGGGCATGGATACAAGGAGACAAAAAAACGTTTTACAGGGATGTTGGTCCATGCTGACGCAATGGTATCACGCAGTTGCTGCAGATTGGACGGCGTACATTCATGCTGCGAACAGCTCGTTCCATCACATCCGAAAGATGCTCTATTGGGTTGGGGTCTGGGGAATGCGCAGGCCACTCAAGTAAACTGAACTCGTTATCATGTTCCAGTTAATGTTTTTCCACTCTTCAATTGTCCATTGTTGGTGATTGCGTGCCCACTGGAACGACAACTTCTTGTTTTTAGCTGAAAAGAATGAAACCCGGTGTGGTCGTGTGCTGCAATATCCCAAGACTGATGGTTTGTGCGATCTAAGATGCCATTCTGCTCACCGCTGTTGTACTGTGCCGTTATTTGTCTGTTTGTGGACCCGCCTGTTAGCTTGCATGATTCTTGCCATTTTCCATCGACCTCTCTCATCAACGAGCTATTTTCGCCCACAGGACTGCCACTGTCTGGATGTTTTTTGTTTGTCGCACCATTCTCTGTAAACCCGAGACACTGTCGTGCGTGAAAATCCCAGTAGGGTTGCCGTTTCTGAGATACTGGATCCTTCGCGCCGGCAACCGACGATCACACCATGCTCAAAGTCACTTAGGTCACTCGTTTTGCCCATTCTAACGTTCATTCGAACAGTAACTGAATGCCTCGATGCCTGTCTGCCTGCTTTATATAGCAAGCCATGGCAACTTGACTCACTGCCTGTAGGAGCAATCCATTTTCGTGAATGGGGTGGTCTACCTAATAAACTGGCCAATGAGTGTATATTTCAATTATCAATTTGGTTGGATGGTGTTTCCGCACTAATTTACAATTATAAACTCGTTTCACCATGTTTTATAGCCAGTGGCAAAGAAGAATATCAAATTATTATAGGGTTTTTTCATCTAGAAAATTATCTGAGAAAAAAGTATGTGGGTGAGACAGTTTGTTACCACAGATGATTATCAGGTTAACCAGAGAGAAAAAATACGAGCTGGCAATTTGCTAGCTTCGTAATCTCTCAACTCCCTACATCTGTGTAACAAATGCAGTGTGGAATCCCCATCTTAAAATAAAAGGGCCATATTCTGTCTGCAACCCTCCAATTAAACTGATCATTATGTTAATGTGCCTTTACTAAATCAGCGAGGGGCAGCAGCAGCAAGGGGTCCTACAGGGTAGCTAGGTCTACCGCCACACACACACACACACCATCTACTACCACACACACACACACACACACACACACACACACACACACACACACACACACACACACACACACACAGGGTCTACCATCCCTGACACACACGTACGAGTGGGCGCACACACACACACACACACACACACACACACACACACACACACACACACACACACACACACACACACACACACACACACACACACACACACACACACACACACACACACACACACACACACACACACACACACACTCGCGTTATTGGAAACAAGAAACATACAAGCATAATGTCAGTCAACACCAGGAGGTAGTGAGAGGCCTCTGTCGACAATGCTCATGATTCCATTATGTCACTAAACAGGTCTGACTCTGGTATCACTCCTTGATGAGGCTGGTTTGGGAATTACTTTCAGAGATTCCAGTAACTCAACACAGATATCATTTTTTTTCTGGGTGTAGGAGCAATGTATGATTTTGTTAAAGTTATATTACTGCTTTGTTTATAACTAAATAACACAATTTAATGTGTGGCAGAAGGTTTCAAAACACAACATTGTTACAATTGATCACGAATAAAGGCAGTCTCATTAGTATTGACTGCTATAGTTCCTAAGAAGGCCTGCCAGAGTGAGGAAACCGAGAAGGATTCCAAGCCCTTCAATGTGCAAGCCACTAAAAAATGCTAATGCCAGAGACAAAGCAGCTCGCTGACAGGATTTCGATATGTGGGTTGTTAAAAGTCAGAGAGGGAAAGCCGGATGCTTCAGTGCTCTAATCCCACCTGCCTATCTCATGCACTGGGGGAGAGGAGAGCCAGGCTGGCCCTCAGGAAGTTCAATATCTGCATCTGCTTGACCACATCTTGGCCCCCTACATGAGCAGTGGAGCCTCCGTGGCAGCCAGGCTGGCAGCAGTGTGCCGGGGCCGAGGCCAGGGGAGAGCATTATTAAACCAGCCTCTCCAGGCAGGCTTCACACGCAGAAGCACTCCACTGAAAGATTCTTAAGGCATGGAGACTGGCCCCAGCCTCTGATCCACGTGCAGACCATCCAACTGAGACAGAACCCCCATCTGCTCTCTGAACAGGGGTGTCTGTGACGAGACCTCTCCCCCTGACTGCCAGGGGCACTGGGGCAATGGAGTTCTGGCTGGTCTACTTCTAGGGGGTTGAAGGTAGGTGGCCATGCTAAAGTCTTGGAGGGGGATTGTGGAGGTGAAGGCAGCCAGGCAGGCAGGGTTTCCTTTGACATGCAGCGTTTATTTCTCAGTGGCGAACAGAGGGCTGCTTGTGCCTGCAGAAAAGTAATCATGGGGCTGATGTGTGTATTGGAGAGCAGTTGGGCCGGACCACATCGCAGCAGTACAGCAGTGGACAAGTGGTACAGTACAGTAGGCGTCGTGCAATTCCATGGTAAAGGAATAATGCAGAGACTCACTTTAAAATGTATGCCAAACAAAAACCATTGATTTCAACATTGAACAAACCATACTACTCCATGCACAATGACTAGTTTGAACAATTTACACAGTTAAAAAAACTACATTTACTGGAAAAACTTGGCAGATGCAAAGTTTGGTAAGAGAATTACAGTAAAATCTCCCTCAGCTTTGTTCTGTTACCAAAAGTTGTATCTGCACGGTTCTTCCTGTAAATGTGTTTTTGTAAACTTTTCAGTGGAAATTGTTAAAAGTAGTCCTTGTGCATAGAGTTATATGGTTTATTTAACTTTGAACTTTTGGGGGGGGTATGCATTTTAAAGTGATAAATCGGAGTCTCAGCGTAATTCCGTTACCGTGGAATTGACCTTACTGCTAATGTTGGAAATGTATTGGGTTGAGCAAAGAAGGATGTTTTGATAGCTAGGGTGCCCATGTGCCATGTTACTATAACACAAAGTTCAAAAACTTCACTTGGCAGCAACATTAATCATTAGTGAATTATCCATACAAAACACAACACAACCTTTTCCATTCTGTTTTCTGAGCCCTCTGCATTTGTTTTCCACTGCTATCCCTCCATGACATAGCTAGTGTGATTCTCAGAAGCTTTTCATTTCACACCTAATACCATCTGGGTTCTCATTGATTCTAATTAGCATGATTTACTTGCACATGTGAATAAACATGCCAGACTTGTGCAATTATGGCATGACTCATAGACTAGAGAAAACTACTGAAATCCCCTCCCCCTTCACAGCAGCGTTGACTTTGTGTCTACCATACAGTATTTCTGCTGGGTCTACTTTCCTTTCGGCTGCAATGCCGTCATCATCCTATTAAGGGGAAACAGCATTCCTCCTCACAGTGAAGACAAGTCTGAGCTCCGCCATAAACACCTCTAAGAGAGGACAACAACGATGTAACATTTCTATCCAGAGGTTAAACGTAGGGAGAGATACACATTCATATTATGCCTAACTCAATAGTGTTTGCCAGGCAAATCGTTTTTGCATTTGTATGTGTCATTCTTTGTTAGAGTGTGTGGCTTGTATTCCTGTGTAACTAAGTGTCTGCACAGTTCTTACACATCTGCACAGACTGACAGGCAGACTGATTCACTGTCTGGCCAGAGGCTGCTGCAGCGCCTCAGAGAAGAGGAATGAGGCAGAGGCCAGGCCAGGGAGGGTGAGGTGAGACATGGCCACAGCCTCTCCAATACCTTTGAACCACTGCTCTCCGTTAAGATCCCAGTACTGCACAGACAGAGCAGGGCTCTGTTAATGTGAGCACTTCCAGAGGCAATCCATCTAAGACACCAATTACTCAGAGTTTTAAAGTCTCTAATTAAGGCCCTTCAGTCTGAATATGTTATTGCCACTTTGGATTCCGAAATGAAGACAGCATGCTCCAGCGTTTCTCCTAGGATTTTTTTCAGCCGAAGAGGTAAGGGAAGTGCGGTGGCAACAGTGGGCCACCGCTGCTAAATTAATACAGGGGAAACACTGTTTCTGAAGCAGTGCAGCAATGTTGCTTCCTCTTCAAGGGATGAGTGGTGTTAATAGCAGGCTTGGCTGTAGTGCTTCTCAGGCTTTGGTTGGAAGAAAGTCCTCTTTCTGGACCACCTCTTCCTGGAGTGATAATCCTTATTTTGTTACAGTGGCTTATTACAATGCTAGTGGTAAACTTTGAATTTAACCACAGGCCCTGCTTGATGGGAGAAAAAAGTCTCCCCCAGGAAAACATCTATCATTTGTTGAGAATTATCACTATTTAGTTAAGATGAAAATTACAATGGACAAGCATGTACATTAAAATAAATATTAATGTGCAATATGTGCATTACTGATTGAGTAGTTTTACATTTTCACTGCTTTGTAATCTGATATTTACCTCAGGGAATGTCATTTCAAATTTTCAAAAGAAACTTTTGCGCTTTTTACATTTCACATTTTTGGAAGGTGAAAGACTGTGTGTAACATTCTATCTAGCTACATGCCCTGTGTTCGTTGATAGGTAGGAAAGCCAATATATAACTCAAATCAGAAAGTGAAGATGATATGGAAGGTTGACTAGGAGAGATACATCAGAATGATTCAAGATTCTTGAAAATCAGAGCACTGATGAATTTCGTGGGACTTGAATTTCAATGCATGTCTAGAGCAGACTGAGACGAGTCCATGAGATCTCTAGTGCTCTGGTGTGGGTCACACTGAGATTTCCACAACTCCACATCCAAAAACAGCCACTAGACTCTCATTAGGCTCCCCATGTTGGAGAACATGAATAATGCAGTATACTCAGAACACTGGCCAGCGTCTGTACATTCACCACTGTGTTTGATCTTGTCAAGTTTATCTCACATTTTTGCATTTATTCTGTGGCGTTTAACTAAGCAAGTTCCCCCGAATGCACACAAGGGTGTCACAGGCAGTCACTGCTATTTGATGGGTATAAATATTGGCGCTTTTGAAGACTAACCCAAAAGACTAATGCGGGCTGTAACTCTTGCAATGGGTACATCAGCTAATGAGAAGCCAGCCCCGGTCTTTGGCCTCATAAACATTTTACCAAATATATTCCAAAGCCCCCTGGAAAAGTGTCTTGAGATTTCATCTCCTTATGTACTGTACTTCGTCTCATTACTAGAAGGCGTCAAAAACATCATCACTGTGTGTACTGAACCATGTGCCAAAGAGGTGATGTATTGTTCTCTCTACCTTCTTGCCCTTTGTGCTGTAGTGTCCTAATGTCCTGTCCAACAGTGAAGTTAAACAAATAACCAAACAGCCAAACTGTATCACGATGTATGCCCGATGGCAAACTGCACACCTTGGCTGAAAAGACACAATCCCTCTCAGACACAGATAGCACGTTGGCTCACTTAGGGAAAGAGACTAGTGATTTAAATATATATTTTTAATATATTCTCAAAAGGAAATCCCTCCCTGAAAAACTATGTACGGATTTTATCTGAAAATATTTGTTGCATTGGAGGTTTATCATTGAGTTGACCAGCTTATCTAATATGTGTGGTAGTGCTCTTTGACTTAATGAGCACTAAGATACTTCACATCAAAACCCCTGGATGGCAGTAGAAAGTTTTCTTCAGAATGGCCTGAGAAACTGATCACAGAGGACAGCAGTTAATACCGAACCATCACGTTACGACCCAATTGATTTGAAAAGACTTGCGCAAAAAGGGGGAAATATAGGCATGTCAAGCTGAGCTTTATTGAAGGTCAGGATAGCCTATTTGCAGTGTGGGAAATCTTCCCCTTAAGTCATTTAGCTTTAATTTCCACATCTGATATCAGAAAAAGTGGTCTCTGTAAGACGGATAAGCTTAGTATTGGCCGGAGCTAAAAATAATAAGCCTTAGATGTTAAGAGACCAGGGTTTGTTCTCCCAAGTCATTAGCTGTGATACCCGTTACTGACTTGTATTCCCTGAGAGGAGTAGTAGAGGAATGGTGCAACGGTTGTTCTTGCCATCAAAGTCATTCTAAAGAGTTTGGTTTTCACACCAAAACGGCACAATTCAAGGGACATTTTTTAACGGACACCCCTATAGTGTTCCACTTCCATTACATTCAATAATTTTCTACAATTCAGTTTACAAATGAACTCCTATTTCAATGCAATATTAAAATAGTCTTGAAGGTAGTGTTAAGATTGGTCTATCAATTACACACAAAAAAAGCTTATCTAAAGGGACTTTGGTGACGAGCTGCATCAGCTTTGTGTAGATAAGGCAATCTTCAGTACACGCCAGGGAGATTCTGATGTTATCATTGCCCCTGTGAGAGCAACTCTGATGATCTCAACTTGTATTAATAAACACTCACCCAATAACTAATTTACAGTAAACAAGAATAATTAACATTTGTTGCCAGCAGATAATCAAAGTAGATTAAGCCGATAAAAGCACTCAGTGCCCCCTGATACTGAGGTATAGAGCGCCACTGCTAGGAATCAACTAATACTCTATGCCTAGTTTGATGCCTTCACTCTACAGTGGGCTACTTGATAAACAACTATTCAGTGCCCCCTGATACTGAGGTATAGAGCGCCACTGAAGGAATCAACTAATAGTCTATGCCTAGTTTGACGCCTTCACTCTACAGTGGGCTACTTCATAAACAACCACTCAGCCTGCCCCATTGATGGCAATGAGTTTTAAAAAGTTAGAAGCTATAAAAGTGATGTATGTGACAGAGCCATTTCATCATGTTGTACCAGCTCCCGGATACTGTAGCGAGTGTTAGCCTGGGACCCGGAGGAGCTTCTGTATCTCCATGATAAACTAATCTGGCATGATTTATTAACTAGTGGATCACACCGCTCTGTTCTCACTTCCCCAACACACACTTAGACTGTCTGGTACAGAAGGAGCCTTTCCATAGGGACACTCAAAGTCATTAGCAGCACATCCAAACTTTCTACACATACTGTACTTTCAACATTGTCTATACAAATATCCTACACTGTCTACACAAACTTTCTACACTGTCTACACAGTCTATACAAACGTTCTACACTGTCCACACAAACCTTCTACACAAACTTCCTACACTATCTACACAAACGTTCTACACTGTCTACGCAAACGTTCTACACTGTCTACACAAACGTTCTACACAAACTTTCTACACTGTCTACACAAACTTTCTACACTGTCTACACAAACGTTCTACACTGTCTACACAAACGTTCTACACTGTCTACACAAACTTTCTACACTGTCTATACAAACGTTCTACACTGTCTACACAAACGTTCTACACTGTCTACACAAACCTTCTACAATGTCTACACAAACTTTCTACAATATCTACACAAACTTCCTACACTATCTATACAAACATTCTACACCGTCTATACAAACTTTCTACACTGTTCATGCAAACATTCTACACTGTCTATACAAATGTTCTACACTGTCTACACAAAGTCATTTAAAACATTGTTTTGATTCTAAAGTCAAAACATATGCTTGGAAAAGTTTCAGACAATACCATTATGTTCTAATCGACTTCAGCACCAAATGGCATATTACTTTTCATGATAATAATATAAGCCATAACTAACGCCACCTTGAAAAACTATTTCTCCACATACTGCTACCAAAGCATAATCTCAATAAGTGATGTTTTTCTACGTCATTATTTCCTCCTTAGTTTCATAATACAGGTATATCTTTTCTCATCAGTTTGATGGTTCAGTCTCCTGGTCTTCCCCAAAGTGACCTTGCGTGTTGGTGAGGCTATAGAGTAAAACAGCTGTCTTCTCACATCGCTCCTGTCCTGGTCTCTCGTGGTCCACAGCAGAGTGCAGAGCTGGCACTGGACTGCACAAAGAATGCTGGCATCATTTCATTCTTTGAACCTCCATCTGCCACCACTCTGACCAAGGGGCTACTTCTAATTTTAGACCATCTATTCACATCCTCATCACTGTGTCCGTGTCCGCTCATCCTCCCAGACCCCCACCACCCCAACACCCCTGTCCCACTTACCCCCCAGCCCTACTCCCTCCCTCCCATCCACTCTTCAAATGCAAACTTTGCTTCCCATGGCGAGGCTGCACTCTACCAAGTAGACTAGAAGCATCAGAGTGTCCTTCCTCAAACTTTTCCAGGTGAAGAATGGCTGCTTTGCTCAGTCTAATGGACAGGGCAGCTTTGTTCTTGAGCTCTCTCTCACACATCAATTTAGAGGAAATCCCTGGCAGCTAGTAAAAGAGAAACACTCAATCACACAGATCACATTGTAATGTGCCGCAGGGTGAAATATAGCAATTATGTAATAATCTTAATAGCCCAAAAACTCTTGCAACTCCAATATCTCTATCACGACTTGCCTGTTGGAGGCCACAGTATGACTGTAGTGGATAATTCATCATACATTGTCACGCTGTTACTGCACAGACTAACTGTCTTTTAGATGTCTGTGCTCAATGTAAAAGTTACGTGGATCTATGTTGACTACATTTTCAAAAATTCAATGTAAGGCACTTTTTTTTGTTCTGTATACACACTATAGCGGCCAGCAGTAACACACACCCACCCACCCCCCCCCCCCCCCACACACACACACACACACACACACACACACACACACACACACACACACACACACACACCACTCCGTTATGGCTGTGGCTTTGTTTAAAAATGCATCACACTTTTATTACTAGGCCTAGTGTAGCAGCTTGACAGGCCAGGCTGAGACCACAACATTCTATAATGATGGATGGCTTTCATGTTAAAGATATCTGTGCAACCCCAAAAGAAATACAGTCTAAGTGACATCGATGTATTATCAAGGGAACGGTAGATCATAATTGAGTGCATATGTAGCCTGGCTGGGATCTGGCGAGCAGCTGACAGCTCTGCACAGGCAGTGTCATTTTACATCAGATATAAAGAATGTGGCTCTATAGGATGAAAACCACAGAAAATATCAAAATATCTGGGCTGCAACATGCTACACAGTAGCAGATATTTTATGTGGTGCCTATTGCGTTACATAAAATAACGTACATACTTTATTGCAGTTTCTTTTTGATGATCTCCTGGTGATTTTGGCTAAGGTTTATGTTTGTACATTCAGCGTTAGCAATTAATTAAGCTCTTTTTAAAGATAGGACACAGGCTGTTGCATTTATACGGTAGGAAAGAAAACCGGTTCCTGTGAATTCATAAAGAGAGCTAAAAGAGGTGATGACGAGCTGACAGCTTCTGGAGGATGTGCTTCAAAATTGTTGCTTTTTTAACCATATTGTTGGCTGCAGTGGTAAGTGTAGCCACAGAGCCAAATCTGGCAGTGAAAGATTGCCAAAGAAATGTCTGGCAGACAGAAAAATTCTCTCCTGCTAGATGATCTGTACTGTGGAGAGAGAAGTCCACCTCAGGCCATTGCTGTACCAGAGCTGTTGAGTTTGACTTTTCACTGGTCCTACTCTCACAGGTTGGACTGACTTCACTGTAACCCTGCCCTCACTGTATCATTAGTCCATGTATTAAGGTATTAGAGCTGATACTTTGAGAGTGCACTACTTTGTGTTGGGCCGTATGCCTAATAAAATCATCCTCATCATCTAGGGAGAGTAAACTTGCCTATGCCTCATACCAGTGACCCTCTCATCTTGAACCATTGGCTTCCACACTTCTGTTCCCCCTGTGTCCCCCAGCAGCACGGTACTGTTATATTGTCCTCACTTTCCATCAGTTATACCGAAGACAAAAAAGTGTTGCCTCTGAATTGTTCTGTGCATTGAGATTACTCCCCAGAGTGGGGGCTGTAACCCCAGATGGTTATGTTGAAATTTAAAGGAGTGCAGATTAATAAATCATAATCCCCCAACCCAGAACTCAGTCACCTTCTTTGTTGTATCTAACACCCGTATTCCCCGCGGGTCAGGCACAGTGAGGCATTTAAGATCTCCGCTGTTGAGGAGAAGGAAAACAAACAGGTGGCGTAAACCTCAACGGGCTGGTTGTCTCGCGCTACGGTCCACGCCGAGCCTCCCTGACTCGGTCCTATCAAAGCGGGTTGTGAGGCCTCGCCGCGCTGCTCCACTAGTCCCATAGCGGCCTCTGGGACCAACGCTCCAGGTGCTCATTGAATTGCATGAAGGCTGAGTTTATTTCTCACGCTACTGAATGCACAAGACTCATGAGCTGCCTATTGATTTGTTGCCGGTGATCTCGTGTTTCTCATCCACAAAGAAGATTAGATCATAATTAATTGAATGAAAATAAGTATCCTTCATTGGTCATTAATTTAATAGTTTTGCATAAGGATTGGCCAATACATTTTGTAAATATAGAAAAGCTATAGATTAAGCACTCAACGGATGTGAGGAAGTGAATAGGTGTGAGAGTATATGGTTAGTGTGTAGAGAATGTGGACTGCCTTTACCCATGAGAGCTGTACAGCAACGCTTGCAGGTGCCGGCTGGACATCAGTGAGATCCCGTCTGGTTTCAAGGACACTGAAGATCCCAAGGTACTTGTTGAAGAGGAGGAATATTATTAACCCCAGTGGCATGGCCGTCCATTTCTTCCTATTTCACAGCCACAACCGTCAAACCACTATATTGGAACATTTCTTTGAATGGTGAAAGCTAATTTGACTTGGGGGAAACTATTCCAAGTAAGGTCAAAACAATGCCACAACAATGGCGGAAATAGGGCATTGTAAAAATAACTACATGGGGAGAAACTTTTGCAACACAAACCGTTCTTTGTTTCTAGGGCAGTGTACACCAGCATGACTAGACACTTGTCTTTTCGAAAAAGGGAGGTAGATCACTTCACTTCTAAGAATACCGAGATCAAAGTTCATATTGAGATGCAAAACTTGTTTTTAGATTTTAGCTTTGACATTCATATTCTTTTGGGCAACTTTGAAAATGTCTACAGAAATTTCACCTCTTTCTTTAATAACTCATTAAATCTATGATATTACATCACATTGGAAAAGTTGGAGCACTGGGATGAAACCTTGTAGTACTCCATGTTAGGGGATATCGAGTTGATTGTTATAGAGTGAGTCTGTTCAAACTCAGGACAAGTAGAGGAGTGTGCCTTTCCTCTTGTCTTTGCTGTATAGGACATGGCAGTATGACAATATTCTGACTGCCATCCTCAAGACTCCTGAGCTCCACTATAATTAACCCTGGCCAGGCTCCAGGCCAGGTAGTGGAGGCACTAGGCAGGCTAGAGTAGCGGAGCCGGGCAGGTGGCTGCCGGCGTGCCAGATAGACGGCATCCATTCCCAGAGCCTGGAGTTGATATTGCACGGGAGACGCTTTGACACTCTCTACCGCATGCCTACACAGTGGACTCAGCAGAGCGCTCCAGCCAACAAACCCATCTGTGGAAGTCATTATTAGATCATCACTAAATGACTCAAGCAGGGCCCTCAATATGACTCTCTGCAACTCCTTCTCTGCACAATTCACCAAAATGCAGCCTATCCTTCCTATACTATCATCACTTCATACTGAGAATTCACTCTTTTTATATTCATACTTACTGACATAATGGATGTCATCATAACTTAATGTACAGTAGCCTACCACAGGCTCAATCAGTAGCCTACCACAGGCTCAATCAGTAGCCTCCCACAGGCTCAATCAGTAGCCTCCCACAGGCTCAATCAGTAGCCTCCCACAGGCTCAATCAGTAGCCTACCACAGGCTCAATCAGTAGCCTACCACAGGCTCAATCAGTAGCCTCCCACAGGCTCAATCAGTAGCCTCCCACAGGCTCAATCAGTAGCCTACCATAGACTCAATCAGTAGCCTAACACAGGCTCAATCAGTAGCCTAACACAGGCTCAATCAGTAGCCTACCACAGGCTCAATCAGTAGCCTCCCACAGGCTCAATCAGTAGCCTCCCACAGGCTCAATAAGTAGCCTCCCACAGGCTCAATCAGTAGCCTACCATAGACTCAATCAGATTTGCCACCAATGCTCCTTATTGGACAAATCACTGCACTCTATACTCTTCTGTAAACTGGTCATCTCTGTATACCCGTCGCAACACCCAATGTTTGATGCTTATTAATAAAACCATCTTAGGCCTCACTCCCCCCTATCTGAGACGTGTACTGCAGCCCTTAGACTCCACATACAACACCTGTTCTGCCAGTCACTTTCTGTCCCCAAAGCACTCACATCCATTGGTCGCTCGTCTTTTCAGTTCGAAGCAGCTAGCGACTGGAACGAGCTGCAGCAAACACTCAATCTGGACAGTTTTATCACAATCTCTTCATTCAAAGACTCAATCATGGACACTCACTGACAGTTGTGGCTGCTTTGCGTGATGTATTGTTGTCTCTACCTTCTTGCCCTTTGTGCTGTTGTCTGTGCTCAATAATGTTTGTACACTGTTTTGTGCTGCTACCATGTTGTACTGCTGCCATGTTGTGTTGCTACCATGTTGTTGTCATGTTGTGTTGCTACCGTGCTGCTGCCATGCTATGTAGTTGTCTTAGGTCTCTCTTTATGTAGTGTTGTGTTGTCTCTCTTGTCGTGACGTGTGTTTTGTCCTATATTTTTCTTCAATGTATTTTTCTTTTTAATCTCAGCCCCCGTCCCAGCAGGAGGCCTTTTGCATTTTGGTAGGCCGTCATTGTAAATAAGAATTTGTTCTTAACTGACTAGTTAAATTAAGGTTAAATAATATACAGTTGAAGTCGGAAGTTCACATACACTTAGGTTGGAGCCATTAAAACTCATTTTTCAACCACTCCACAAATTTCTTGTTAACAAACTATAGTTTTGGCAAGTTGGTTAGGACATCTACTTTGTGCATGACACAAGTCATTTTTCCAACAACTGTTTACAGACATATTATTTCACTTATAATTAACTGTATCACAATTGCAGTAGGTCAGAAGTTCACATACACTAAATTGACTGTGCCTTTAAACAGCTTGGAAAATTCCAGAAAATGATGTCATGGCTTTAGAAGCTTCTGATAGGGTAATTGACATCATTTGAGTCAATTTGAGGCGTACCTGTGGATGTATTTCAAGGCCTACCTTCAAACTCAGTGCCACTTTGCTTGACATCTGTAACAATATTCGTTGTCTGAAGAAGATGAATCATCGGACCAAAACGCAGCGTGGTAAGTGTTCATGCTTATTTTAATAACTGAACACTAAAACAAAAATAACAAAGAGAATACTGAAACAGTTCCGTAAGGTGCAAACACTATAAAATAGAGAACAAAACCCTCTCTATGGCCAGGGCGTGACAGTACCCCCCCCCCAAAGGAAAAACAGACTCTAAAGGGGAGGGTCCGGGTGGGCCTTCTTTACGGCGGCGGCTCTGGTGCGGGACGTGGACCCCGCTCCACCTTAGAGCGACTCCGGGCGGCTCCGGACCGGCGGGCGACTCTGGCGGCTCCGGACTGGCGGGACTTGCAGTAGGCCTGGCTCTGGGCGCAGGCACAGGATTCACCAGGCTGGGGAGACATGCAGGAGGCCTGGCTCTGGGAGCAGGCACAGGACTCACCAGGCTGGAGAGACATGCAGGAGGCCTAGCTCTGGGAGCAGGCACAGGACTCACCAGGCTGGGGAGACTTGCAGGAGGCCTGGCTCTGGGCGCAGGCACAGGATTCACCAGGCTGGGGAGACATGCAGGAGACCTGGCTCTGGGAGCAGGCACAGGATCGATCGGGCTGTGGGGGAGCACTGGAGATCTGGTGCGTAGGCTTGCCACCACTCTTCCAGGCTGAATGCCCACTTTCGCCCAGCACGGGCGGAGTGCAGGCACAGGACGAACTGAGCCCTCCCAGCGCCCCGGAGACACAGTACGCAGAACCGGCGCAGGATACCCTGGGCCGAAACGGCGCACTGGAGACCAGATGCGCTGAGCTGGCACAATCCGCCCTGGCTCGATGCCCACTCTAGCATGGCACTTGCGGGGGGCTGGCCTATAGCACACCAGGCTATGAGCACGCACCGCATAACACGGTGCCTGACCAGTACCACGCTGCTTCCGGTAAGCATGGGGAGTTGGCTCAGGTCTATCGCCTGACTCCGCCAATCTCCCCGTGTAGCCCCCCCCAAAAAAATTGGGGGCTGCCTCTCAGCCTCCTCTTGCCGTGCCAGCCGATCCTCCCAGAAAGGCCGTTCTGCCTTCACTGCCTCTATCTCCTCTGGCGGGCAGCGGTATTCTCCCGGCCTTGTCCACGGTCCTGCCCCATCCAGGATTTCCTCCCAGGTCCATGACTCCTTTTTCCCACGCTGCTTGGTCCGTTTGTGGTGGGTGGTTCTGTAACAATATTCGTCGTCTGAAGAAGATGAATCATCTGACCAAAACGCAGCGTGGTAAGTGTTCATGCTTATTTTAATAACTGAACACTAAAACAAAAATAACAAAGAGAATACTGAAACAGTTCCGTAAGGTGCAAACACTAAACAGAAATTAACTACCCACAAAAACCCTGTGGGAAAAGGCTACCTAAGTATGGTTCCCAATCAGAGACAACGATAGACTGCTGTCCCTGATTGAGAACCATACCCGGCCAAAACAAAGAAATACACAAAACATAGAAAAGGGCACATAGAATGCCCACCCTGGCCTAACCAAAATAGAGAACAAAACCCTCTCTATGGCCAGGGCGTGACAACATCATGGGAAAATCAAAAGAAATCTGCCAAGACCTCAGAAAGAAAACTGTAGACAAGTCCGGTTCATCCTTGGGAGCAATTTCCAAATGCCTGAAGGTACCACGTTCATCTGTACAAACAATAGTACGCAAGTATAAACACTATGGGACCACGCAGCCGTCATACTGCTCGGGAAGGAGAAGCGTTCTGTCTCCTAGAGATTAACGTACTTTGGTGCGAAAAGTGCAAATCAATCCCAGAACAACAGCAAAGGACCTTGTGAAGATGCTGGAAGAAACATGTACAAAAGTATATATATCCACAGTAAAACGATTCCTATCGTTTTACCTATCGACATAACCTGAAAGGCCGCTCAGCAAGGAAGAAGCCACTACTCCAAAACCGCCATAAAAAAAGCCAGACTAAGGTTTGCAACTGCACATGGGGACAAAGATCGTACTTTTTTGAAGAAATGTCCTCTGGTCTGTTGAAACAAAAATAGAACTGTTTGGCCATAATGACCATCGTTATGTTTGTAGGAAAAAGGCTGAGGCTTGCAAGCCGAAGAACACCATCCCAACCGTGAAGCACGGGGGTGGCAGCATCATGTTGTGGGGGTGCTTTTCTTGCAGGAGGCACTGGTGCACTTCACAAAATAGATGGCATCACGAGGGAGTAAAATTATGTGGATATTTGGAAGCAACATCTCAAGACATCAGTCAGGAAGTTAAAGCTTGGTTGCAAATGGGTCTTCCAAATGGACAATGACATCACACATACTTCCAAATTTGTGGCAAAATGGCGTAAGGTCAACAAAGTCAATGTATTGGAGTGGCCATCACAAAGCCCTGACCTCAATCCTATAGAAAATGTGTGGGCAGAACTTAAAAAGCATAAACGAGCAAGGAGGCCTACAAACCTGACTCAGTTACACCAGCTCTGTCAGGAGGAATGGGCCAAAATTCACCCAACTTATTGTAGGAAGCTTTTGAAAGGCTACCCGAAACGTTTGACCCAAGTTAAATAATTTAAATGCAATGCTACGAAATACTAACTGAGTGTATGTAAACTTCTGACCCACTGGAAAAGTGATGAAAGAAATAAAAGCTGAAATAAATCAAAGGTAAGAATATAGGCAACAATAGCTAAACCATTAGGTTGGAAATTAAAGAAGAAAACATGATTACGGATTGCTTGATTTGAAAATAACTAATGAAGTCCATAATGTTGTTATTATAAGACAGAGGAAATCCATTCACTGTGTCAAAAATGCTGAGCTTTATTTTGCCTGGGCTTTTCTTAAAAGGGCCCCTAAGACTTCTAACATTCTAGATATCATCTCAGTCATCCTGAGATAAAGAGAATCCATAAGCCCCTCATTGTCTTCAGTTTGACCAGGTGCTTGGCACATACAGTAGAACCCACACTGGCTTTGCCAAGAACTGCTGGCTCGCACACAACACCACAAATACATCCTTTCTCTCTATGCTGTGAAATGATTTAGAGAGGAGAGGACTCACTCTAGATGGCAGAAAGCAACCCAAGAATACCATGATGTTTTATCCATAGATATAGGATAAAGCAGAACATTGTAGGGATTAGGCCTATGTTAAGAAAACGAAATCCTACCACTTATTCTATGCTACTGTATATGGCAGTTACAATCTCTTAAGAATTTCCATTCTTCCAGCATACATAAATTAAATTGATCATGCATTCAGTACCACTCAGGTACCTAAGTAACCATAATTTAGCAGACAGCTCCAAATAGTCTTTTGTATTTCAGAGCGACCATGATTTAGTAGTGAACTTCATGGATAACCTGTTCATCATGGAATGCGAGGCAGCAGTCACTTAATATTTAATTTGTCTGCAAGGAAACATGAGGATTTTAGAATTTTACTGCAAGTTTTGAAGAGATGAACTTGCGGTTTCTGTTTCATAGGTCAACTTTAAACAAACACTCCTCTTTGATCTTTGCTTCCCTTTTAAAATGATCGATTCATGAGTGGATGTTTGCACAGACCTGGGGTGTAATGCACTATTTATTTCATGTGGCTAACATAATCTAAACAACATGATCACACTGTTTTGCTCAGGTTTTATTTTACTAAACCCATTAGAGCACAATAGATAAGGGCTTCGCGATTCAATTAGGTGGTAGAAAACAAGATAATAATACAAATCCTAGAAAACCCACAGTTTACTTTAGAACTCAGCTACGCTGCTGCACTTCTCTTTCCTATTAGCATTACAATTGCTGAATTTAAATATGCTGACAAGCTGACCGACCTGCTGCAGATTTCTCACTTGCTTTATCTCTCCTTAAAGGTCCAATTCAGCCATTTGTATATCAGTATCAAATCATTTCTCGGTATGTACCTTAGTGTGACTGTTTCAATACAAATTGTCAACAAAAAAAAGAAACAAAAATAGCTTCTTAGCAGAGATACATTTCTTAAGCAAGAATTTTTCTGGAACTGTCTAGGAGTGGGGAGAGGAAAACTAAAAACTAGCTGTTACTGGCAGAGAGGTTTGGAACTATCTTTCTTATTGGTCTATTAACTAATTATATTAACTAAAACTCCATCCCAGCAAAACAGGATGAATTTTCAGGTGGTCTTTTCAAACAACTAATTTTCACAACTTCATAGTGTGGAAATATATATAAAACATAGGAACATTACGCTTTTGACTGTGCTGGGCTCCCGAGTGGCGCAGTGGTCTAAGCCACTGCATCTCAGTGCTTGAGGTGTCACTACAGACACCCTGGTTCAAATCCTGGCTGTATCACAACCGGCCAGGATTGAGAGTCCTATAGGGTGGCGCACAATTGGCCCAGCGTCGTAAGGGTTTGGCCGTTGTAGGCCATCATTGTAAATAAGAATTTGTTCTTAACTGATTTGCCTAGTTAAATAAAGGTATTAAAATGTAATGACAATTTCAGAATCACTTAATCATCTTGTGACCTTTTTAATGGCAAACAATTTAGCTGGTGATTTGATTTCCGTGTTTGCTTGGTTATAATTTGAATCTTTAAAAGAGCAATCTCAAGTTACAGTATTTGTATTTTGACAATACATTTTCTGTTCCTCCTTATCATAGGGATGCATTACATATTCGAGATGTCTATAAAAGCAAAAAAGATTAAAATAAATAAACGTAATTAGCATGAAAATAACCCTGACAGCCCCCTCTCGTCTTATCTCTACATTTGAATTCCAAGGACTTTCTTTCTGACGAACCTACAAGCAGCTACAAAGAGCATAAGAGGATTTTAATTACTGGGAAGAAAAATGTTCAGCTAATCTATACCGACCTTTGACCTTCATGGCAATTTAAAGTTCCATTTTAAATTCATGTTCCTTAAGCCTCTGCTAGGTAATGTTCAAAGAAACAAGAAATAAAGACAAGATGAGATCTGAGAGGCAATACTGGATCTTGTTTAAGGAGAAACGGCAATGCAAAGCAAACAGCCATATTTCTACAGGTCCAGGGTATGGACCTTATGGGTCCAGTTTCTGTTCCAGACTTTCCTGTCAGACCTTCTCTACATCTCATTGCCAGTGTCACCTGTTCAGTTCTTTCCTGACTTTCAGCTTCAACACTTCAATGCCAACTTGGAAACCTAAGCTCAGGCTCCATGTCTAGATCTTGACTCACTTTTATTTAGAGGCTATGTCATATTTAGAGCCAGTATTTCAGGTGATACTGACCCTGCTTTTACTCACCTCTCCTGCTTTTCCTTTTCAACTGACATAAATCATAAAAAAAGAACACATCATTGAAACAAGTGTCGTTAAGGATCAAATGGAATACAAATGTATTACAAGAGGTTGAAACTACCCAGCACTCTCAGAGTCAGCTGGGCACAAAATACCCTTGTGTTCCCACTGTCACCTCCTGGTACCTTCACGCTATGTGGACAGATCTGGGAGGGACGGGTTGGAGGGGGACGGGTTGGGGGAGAGAGTGGGGTTCCAGGGTGTGAGGCTGAGGAGGATGGAGAAATTAGCCAAACCACTTAGGTGATTTCAACTAAAATTAGCAGTGCTGCCTGTGGGCTCCATCAATTTTCCAACTTACTCAAACTCTGACAAGCATGGAGGAACTTTCTCCCTCTGGCCCCTCCAGTATCTACGTGCCACTTCTCCCTCTTCACTCCCCTATCCTCTACACTCCCACTTCACTCCTCTATACTGTACTCCAATCAGGCCTCCGCTCAGCAATCCCAGTATAGACACGGTGGGCTAATTTAGAAATATATAAGGAAGACACCCTAAGAGAAAGATTCTCTCTGGTTTCTCTTCTTGGAATGCCATCATGGCCATCTTCCTCTGTACTTGAGCAACAGTTAAATGAATAATGTTTTATTGATGACTCAACCCACAGAGCATTGAGAAGTTTTAATTTACTGCTTGATTAAATTACACAATTGAATGTAGTCAGAACTTTTATTCAGGCCTCAAACAGAGCTTTGTGTTGTCTTTTTCACATGTTCATGGTTTCTGTTGACACACAGTAATCTGGTAGCAGAGAGACCACGTCATTTCAATACGCTGAATTACATTGGATATGAATTTCAATACGCTCCCTTTAACGTAAGTCTTATACAAATATTGCTCAGCATAGCAACTGGGAATCCCATGTTTCTATGTATATACTGTATATGTGATTCTGTTGAAAACAGGTCATATAAAGAGAAAGAGCATTGCTCCAACAATTAAATTGATTAAATGGAAAGGTTTGTCCAGCCTGTACAGGATGAATACCCAATTTCCTTCTTAATCAGATGACATATGGGGCACCATTTATCTACACCTGGTCCCCCCTGGCACCTTTTCTCTCTCCTTAACGAATGTCCAAATTTCCTACCTACCTACACCGACAGACAGGTGGCCCACCTGCCCTAGAATATCTAATTCACATTTTATGGTTAGTGAGTGTCAACTCTTTCTCTCTGGACAGCATTTACTACGGTGTTGCCTCCCATATGGTGTGTCTGGTAAACCAATTAACGGAAAATTTGATAAAATGATGCATTTAGTCTACGTGAAAAATATCTGCCTGTCAAACACACTCAGTAGAAGGGACCTGTGATTAAAACTAGTACATATTGAAATATGACAAAGACATTCAATCTCTTGGACCTACCATTACCAACACTCCTTTGTTGTCAACAAGCTTGAAGCCATACTACAAAAATGTTGTGTTACAACATTATGTTATAGGATATGTTTTCCATTTCAGCAAACATGTCTCCATACGTGTTTGTTAATGAATATAAAACACATTTCTAGATTTCTTTTTAAATCATGCTTAATTGCTCACAGTAGTAGACGCTGCAGGCAGAACACTGCATTTTGTTGTTAATCAGACAGCAGCTCATCAGCACAGACGGCAAACAGACTGAAACAGAGCACACAGAGTGTGAACCAACGCGCACACACACACACACACACACACACACACACACACACACACACACACACACTTTACATTTAAGTCATTTAGCAGACGCTCTTATCCAGAGCGACTTACAAATTGGTGCATTCACCTTATAATATCCAGTGGAACAACCACTTTACAATAGTGCATCTAAATCTTTTAAGGGGGGGTTAGAAGGATTACTTTATCCTATCCCAGGTATTCCACACACACACACACACACACACACACACACACACACACACACACACACACACACACACACACACACACACACACACACACACACACACACACACACACACACACACACACACACACGCAAGAGCACAAACAAAGCAACCCTTAAAAAGATGCTGCCCTGACTCACTCTGACATGTACCGTAATCAGACAAAAAAGTGACTGCTCATATTGGCTACCTAACTGACCAACCAGACCCACAGATCCTGAACAGATGAAAATGAAGCCATTTCATACAGACTGCTCAGACCAGCCAAGCACACTAAATTGACCTATTCCTTAATCGCTTATAATGAAGACAATGTGAGCCTTGAGTGGTGCAGAGACCTCGAGCACAAGAACAGCCCTCACACATCCTCCGACTGGCTGCCACACAAATTAAACAAAGCTGTCGGTGAATTCTAAATCGAAACGGTGAATTCCAAATCACCTCCCTGAGAGACTACCTGTCCCCCAACAGGCACCCTCTAATTTGTCCAATTAATGGGAATAGTGTTCCAATTAAAATGTCATATCCAAATTAATTTCATTTGAGATGAAAATCTGCCTGGCGAGGCTGCCTGGTGAGAGACCTTTAACAATACGAAAAACTAAAAAATGCACTTATATTAATTTATCCAACTAATAGCTTTTCATCTTTCTATGCACCTGAAGATCATGCTCAGAATTTAAAATAGCCATTGTTCAATCTGAAATACAAACTGCCATCGGACACGAAGGCAAGGTTAATTGTGCATTGACAATATGTACAGTGCAGTGCACATTAGTGATAGGGGGGAAAATCGATACAGTTACATAATCGCAATATTATTTGTGGAGGATATTATTCTATACATATAGAATTGTGAGAACCAAGAGAATCGCAATACATATCGTGATAATAT
This sequence comes from Salmo salar, assembly GCF_965601325.2. Classification (NCBI taxonomy): domain Eukaryota; kingdom Metazoa; phylum Chordata; class Actinopteri; order Salmoniformes; family Salmonidae; genus Salmo; species Salmo salar. The sequence goes on along the minus strand of NC_138306.1, from coordinate 29,518,306 downwards.
CGTATTGTGAGGTCCATGGCAATTCCCAGCCCTAGTGAACATTTGACTGTTTTTGCTCCTTTGCATTACCTCATTTTAAAAAGGCTAACAAAAAATGGTATACTTGTTAACACACTTTGTTAAATTTAAGCACTGATTACCATTGTCATATGTGAAATATAAAGAACTGTCAAATAATCTCAGCTCATCTTTTCATTTCTTGGATATAACTGCTAACATTCTGCAAAACATTATACATGTTCCTATGGTATGTTCGTATGGGACTAGTATATTCAGGGCCACTTTGCTCTTCTATTCCTTCATCCAGCAGACCTGCACAATGATAGGGGCCTGTGTTTTGTCAGCTCCAGCCGAGAGGCAGCCTTGGGATACCACTGAGACAGAGGGGTCAGCTTAAATTAAAACCTTTTGATCACATCACTGTACAACATCACAGCCGGCCGCCTCTTTCTTGGCTATTATGCAACCACTAACATCTGTTACTCCTTCCCAATCTTTATGTTCGGCCTAAGAGCTGCAATGTTATGCAATAGGTTAGAGTAAGAGCTTAGATCAGCATCAAAACGAAGCTGAGCAACACACAGCAATGACCAGCCAGGCCAGGCCAGGCTGAGATAGACAGGCAGCACTGTATAGGAATCTAGTCAGCCATTTAATAACCAAATAATGGAATACAAGGATAAGTGGTCTAACATGCAAATAGGGGAACTTTCTCTCTCCCCAGGTGAAATACATTTATTTTGTTTCAACCTCCATTTTCTTTTAGCCGGAACCGGTGAAAATGTGTGCAGACAAAAGTTCTCATGTCTTCGGGACATTTCTCAGGGAATTGGCCAATGTTCTTTATGCTGCATAATATTTCCAGCAGCAAGCCTATGCCTATTGTTTGGAGCTGACAAGGTGCTCCACGGAAGCAGATCAGCTCTTATATCAATCAAATTCGCCATTATGACCTCCTCCCTAGAAGGAAAAAATTGTGGGAGTGAAAGAGAGAGAGGGGGTGAAGACAAGAGAAGTTAGAGAGAGGAGACTTCCAAGGACACGTCCAACTTCCTAATGGAATCTCCAGAATGAAGGAAGCAGAGCTGGTGATGGTAACGAGGAGGGCAGGAAGAACAGGGTCTATCCCTGGAGGCAGAGGCCCTCCCATCACTCTGAGTTATACAGTACAGAGAGGACAGGGGTCAAGAGCACTACTCATTTCTTTACATCATTGGACAGGCTGGATAAACGTATCGAAAATGAAGCTAATTGAAAATAGGAATCAACTTACTTGGTGAATTTTGGTTTTGTGACCAAATGTGTATATTTTGTGTGTGTGTGTGGGAGGGGGGGTTACACGTACAATATTTAAAAAATGTATGTCTCCATCTACCACCCTCCACCCCATTTTACTTAGCTGTTCATACTACACTCTTAGAATAGTTTTTTTGCCATCTAGAAACGTATACGGTTCTTTCTACAGAGGGTTCTACCTGGAACCAAAAAGAGTTCTGCTATGGGGACAGCCGAGGAACCCTTTTGAAACCCCCAAAAAATGTCAACAAAATTTGGTAAAGAAACTGGGTAGTGCACGAGTAGATATAGAGATTGTTTTCTGCATGGGACATTATTTTATTATTGGGCAACTGAATTTCAGGGGATAAATAAACACTTAGTAGTGAATAAATATATTCTTCCTAATTCACAATCTGTTATTTTGTCCTCCCTGAATTGCTGTAGAAAGTAATGATATTGTGACAAAGCATTTTCCATATGCCTACAGCCATCATCAAAATACTATTTTAATCTTTATTGGTAAATCATCAACTTTGATTTGAAAGTGAAACAAATGGCAGACGTGAGGGCCCCTTGGTGGACCATTGAGTGGGCAGAGCAGCAAAGATAGGCGGCCTGACGAATGCTCAGCCAAACCAAGCTGGAGGGAAGTAAAAGACACTCCTCCTCAAACATCCCCATCGGCTTTCAAAGTAACCGCCATTAGTGAGTCCTCATCAAGCGGGACCAGGGGCTCGTTCCCCCACCGGGCTGAGGAGAGCGGCTGGGGACACAATGAGGAGGAGGACTACAGAGATGAGTCCTGCCTAGACCCAGTGGTGTCTCAGCGAAGAGAAGCCGCATGGCCCAGGCTCGTTCAATTCCCAGCTGTCACTGCTGGCACAGGGCTCAGGCCCTTCAAGCACATCATCTGTGCTCGTATGGCTGTTAACCACTATACCCCCCAGCCCTGAACATATCCCCTGGCATAGCATTGTTGTCTTTCTGGGCCGTTGTACTCTCTGTCATCAGACCATACAAGGATACACAGAGACCATGTCATATCTTAATCCATAACAAGACAACTTGTGAACAACAGCCATATCTCCATATCTGAAGTGATAAAGATAAATATTTAGAAATGCTGTACTGGTCAAAATGCATTAGTCATTTTTGGAGATGGCACTTATTCATACACACTATCGGTATCTACATAGGAGAGTAAGATGACCTCCTGAAACATTCGGCACAGTATGATGTTGGCTGTGCGCAGTACAGAGGAGGATGTATGTAGTATGAGTGAGCTGAATGAGACTCCAGTGAGGCGGAGGATCACTGCATTAATCTCATTGAACACTGAGGGTTCTGCTGTGCTGCTGCAGCCTGGAGACTCCCACTGAAGCCAATCTCTCCCGATGACAGAGCAATAATGTCACATGAGTCCAGGTGAGCGAAAAATGGCAGCCTGGTTGATGCCCAGCCGGCTCCTTTAATTGGGTAAAACAAAGTAATTTGAGAGCAGCGTGGGGGGGCACGAGGGGATAAATGACGGGACAGAAGGTCACTGCTTCTCTTTTACTCTGTCGTACGCGATCCACTAACACTCCCAGCATGCTCTACAGTTAATATTGAGATCCATTATACGGCACCCTTTCACCATCTGCTTCACACACTAAGGACTCGTGCTACACTACGTGTTATTCCAGAAAAGGACTGATTTCATATCTTTTTCTTTGTACTGAACAATATAAAACATGACATTACTAGGCATACTGCTCAGTCATAGCAGGCATGGTTTGTCCGTGTTGTGGTATAATAAAAAATACATCATTATGACTAACCACAGGTACAGATACATTTTCCATTGAAATCATCTCAATAGCATCCATGATAATAGTGCACTTCTGTTCCTGTATTTACATAGACGGTGGGTATAGATAAGCAAGGCTTATACATCCAATTGCATCCTATACACACCGTACAGATATAGGATCTTAATTTGATCACTCTTTTGTTGCTGAGAATGTTCCTGTTTAAAAAGGCTTCTAAAGTTTGTAATTTCCACTTTAAAATGTATCAACTCTACAAAAAATGTCATTAATTACTGTATAATCGACATAATAATTCACATTTTCTGTTGCTGCAGGATTATCTTCCTGCTGTAGCAAATTGCCTCCAATTAAGATCCTGCATCTGTATACGTTAGGATCTCAATCCTACGGCTATATCAATTTGAGAGGTGAGCTAAAGTTATTCCACAATGATTACTTCTCTACAACCTGCTTGGTCTATCACTAATAAATAATTCAGGAGATATTTTCTGCTTTATAGGTGAAATAGCAGTTGAGTGGTTTTCAAAGGACTCCTTCCAAGAATCATGTCAGGGTCAAAACAAGATGCCATTGTAGATCCTTTGAGCAGGCAGGGCAGGATGGTGCAGCATCAAACTGTGAAGATAACAGTGCGGTGAGATAATCACAGTGGTGCCTCAGGTGTACTGTACTGTACACACACAGAGGGCTCAGCATAGACCGACCGCTTCCACATTCCCAGTCAGGTTCCATATGACAAATACTATGGCCAAACTACTGTACACATAGCTCAATTCCTGTAATTGTATGATAGCTGAAAGAGACTGTATAGGTGGAACTGTATAGAACCTTAACTACTTACGATAATATTTACAAACAGGCATGTGTGTGCATGTGTGTGCGTGTGTGTGCGTGTGTGTGTGTGTGTGTGTGTGTGTGTGTGTGTGTGTGTGTGTGTGTGTGTGTGTGTGTGTGTGTGCTAGTGCATGATGTACTTCAGTTTCAGTTTAGTCATTTAGCAGACGCTCTTATCCAGAGCGACTTACAGTAGTGAATACATACATTTCATTTCATGCATTTTTTTTTGTACTCTTCAATGGGGACGCCTGTGATGTGACCACATGGGCCAGGTGTCTACTACATGCAGGTGCAAATTGGTATGATTTGCACAGGACTGAGAGAAGGTAAGGTGCTCATCTGGACTCCGTCCCAGCAAGTTGTCATCCCTGTTCCCCATGATGCACAGTTCTGTGCAGAGGCTGTCCTGAGGTTGAAGGCATTCTACTTTACCCACATGCTACCATTTATTGTTGAGGAGCATCAGGCAGATAGATTGTCACTGAGTGACAAATAGATGCAGCTCTGTAGAATTATGTAGTAAGATGTCTCTCCTGTTTGCAGTTACTATTAACACATTGTTTTCAATTACTGACTTAATGCATCAACAGTCACAGTATTGTGGAAATTATTTTTATGGCTTTGTTTTTTTAATAATATTCATGATTATGTAAAACAAATAATTAAGTCGAGTTGTTATATAATGAATTGAAATGTATTTCAAGTAACTTTTGACAACTTAACTCATATTGGGAAATCGATCCTGTGAATTGCATTTGACTTGTCAGTTCATTCACCACGCAGGTAACACAGGGCAGCACATATTCGAAGTATTTTGTCCATTTTAGATGAGAGGTTGATTGACACTGTCTGAGATGATTCTAAACCGCTTGAGGCTTTAAATTACGCGTTTCACATGAACCCTCACGTTAGTTTTAGATTCATCGCTTTGAGCCAGAGCCGCAAAGACTCTGTCTTTAGGAGGTGGATGCAGGTCGTATGGGGCTCCACTGGTACATTCCGATCGACGTAGAGGTTGGTGTTCAAAACATTGCTGTTGTAAAAACTCCCTCCTCTTCATCCAATTATTGTGATAGCCTCGTACTGAACATATAATGCTTGTCATGTTGATCGATTTTGTGCGGTTCTGTCAGTGTAAAACTATCAAGCTCTCAACGGAAGGTTTTTGCATGCGATAGCGTCACGCGAATGTACTTCTGTGAATGGACTCTCTTGCTTGTGTGGGTTTTGTCCCAGGTGCAGCTGATGCATGGATCATGAGGTGCAAAGTGCTCAGGGCTTTGTTGGCACAAGCATCCTGGGATCATCTCTGAATGTGTCCCTACATTTGCATTAAGTGGAGGAATGGTTCACATCCTCAGTCTAGTCTGCTGTGTGTCTGAGGGCCAGTGGAGCTGCATGCTAGTCTAACCCCCTGCAGGCAGAATCAGGTGTTATCTGTCTGACTGGGGAGACCGCCATCAATCTCTCCTGGCCCTTCTCCTGCCTGGATTCAAATCAGCACATGGATATACATCTGTGCCGATGATGCAGACAAGACTCAAAATGTAATATGTCAGCCAGATGCTTACTGTGTATTTGTCCCTGTTTATAAACGTGTCTTTCTAGTAATCTGGAAATCAATGCTGTATAGTGTGCCCCGGGCCACTAGGAGGCAGGGAAAGAAACATTGAGAGAATGAGAGAGACAGAGCGCGCGAGAGAGAGAGGGAGAATGAGAGAGAGACAGAGCGAGAGAGAGAGAGAGAGAGAGAGAGAGAGAGAGAGAGAAAGAAAGCTATGTTGACACTTGTTCTGCCTGATGGTAATCTGATGTGTGAGAGATGGCTGAGAGTTCGGAAGGCACTTTGTCCAATTAGAACTGTGCAAATTTCCACCTGTCCCTGGCATAGATGAAGTGGCTCTTTGAGAAGACATTGTGGCGCAACGCCAGCTAAGAGAGCCCAACACACTGCTTGTGGAGCAAGCTGCCATTTATGAGCATAGCAAGCCACCCCTAATTAATATTCCCTCACATTTAAAAACAGATTTTGACATTAGTCTATTTTATTTATCAAAGTAAAAGACCTGAACAAACCATATAAACACTGAACAAAAATATAAACGCATGTTTTATGAGCTGAAATAAAAGATCCCAGAAATGTTCCATTCACACAAAAATCGTATTTACATTTAAGTCATTTAGCAGACGCTCTTATCCAGAGCGACTTACAAATTTTCTCTATGTTGTGCTCAAATGTGTTAATTTTTTTAATTTAACCTTTATTGAACTAGGCAAGTCAGTTAAGAACAAATTCTTATTTACAATGACAGCCTACCAGGCAACAGTGGGTTAACTGCCTTGTTCAGGGGCAGAACGACAGATGTTTACCTCGTCAGCTCGGGGATTCAGTCCAGCAACCTTTCGGTTACTGGCCCAACGCTCTACCTGCTGTTTACATCCCTGTTAGTGAGCATTTCTGCTTTGCTAAGATAACCCATCCACCTGACAGGTGGGGCATATCAAGAAGCTGATTTAACAGCATGATCATTACACAGGTGCACCTTGTTCTGGGGATAATAAAGGCCACTCTAAAATGAGCAGTTTTGTCACACAACACAATGCCATAGATGTCTCAAGTTGAGGGAGCATGCAATTGGCATGCTGACTGCAGGAATGTGCACCAGAGCGGTTGCCAGATAATTTAATTTTCATTTCTCTATCATAAGCCTTCTCCAACATCGTTTTAGAGAATTTGGCAGTACGTCCAACCGGCCTCAAAACCGCAGACCACGTGTAACCATGCCAGCCCAGGACCTCCACATTCCGGCTTCTTCACCTGCAGGATCGTCTGAGACCAGCCACCCAGACAGCTGAAGATACTGAGGACTATTTCAGTCTGTAATAAAGTTATTTTGTGGGGAAGAATGTATTTTGATTGGCTGGGCCTTGCTCTCCAGTGGGTGGGCCAGTCTCCCAAGTGGGTGGGCCTATGGCCTCCCAGGCCCACCCATGGCTGCACCCCCGCCCAGTCATGTGAAATCCATAGATTGGGGCCTAATTCATTTATTTAAATTGACTGATTTCCTTATATGAACTGTAACTTGGTAAAAAAAAAAAAAATTGTTGCATGTCGCATTTATATTTTTTGTTCAGTATAATAATCTAATGTAAAATCCCTGTTGCGATCCCCATAGGATTCTATGAGGGCGCTTTGTCGTAATATCTCACTCTCAACAGGAACATTGACCCAGGACTTCCATCTTCCTATTTCTGTGTGTCTATTTCCGTCTCTCACTTAAAAATAGCCTTTTAATATCCCAACATGCTGTTAATTATTGCTAATGTATTGTACTACATTAGGAAAATAAAGTAGCAAATATTGATCGATAAGACAGATCAACTTTTGTCAGAGGATGTGAGCATGATTGGTGTTGCAAACATGGTGAAGAGTGAGTCCAACTTTCAATCACTGTCTACCACAGATCTGCACATCAGCTTTGATGGAACCTCATGCTGTAGCAGCACCCACTCCATCTTAACGCACCTCCTACAACAATCAATCCACACAGGCAATAATCATATATTCATTAGTGGCTTATTCATATTTAAAATCAGTTTTTCGAAATAACAAATGGACAAATGTCCTCTTTATTCTTTCTGAGAATTATGATCATACTTTTTGGGATGATGAAAATGGAACAATTGGGATAAGAATTATTGTCAACATAAGTGGAGAATTAGAATCAGTTCTGTTTATTGTCATTGTCTCTTAGTAAATGGGTGGAGTCCATATGAAACTGAAGCTTGGTTGTATGTTTACAGTAGCTTATATCAAAAGCAGTGTTTGTCTATGAAATGAATATAAATGGACTAGAAACCTGCAGAGGGCCTCTAGCCTTGGAAAAAATACAAGTGCACATTAATGCCCACTCTCACAATTAGGACGTAGTCGTTATGGAGGAAGCCTGAAGGGTCAGTAAAAGGCACGTCTCTGGACAATATGCTCCAGACTACTGTGTGATATTTAAATAAGAATAAGATAATAGTTTCACATCCAATGTGATTCAACATGATTAATACTTTGGGGTATTGTTTAACCACTCAAGTCCATTGGCATTCTGTAATTGGTGAAAAAGATGGAGAGATGGGTTCCAATATTAATAATTAGTTGGTTCTGCTCTCTAAAAAATTCTGTCCAACCTCGCCAGATTTTAATCAAACGCTGAAAATAGTAGCTGATTGTAATCGGCACTCAGAAGTCAGCAGGGGTGTTTGAAGAATCCGTCAAGCCTGAGAGTGGCGCTAATTCGATTAAGTGGCAGCAGTACCTGGAGGGAATGAATCTGTATGTCTCTCTTTTTGATTTAGATACGAGATTAGGTCTCGCTTGTTACTCCAATATAAATACTCAAGCCAATGAAAATGACACTGATTTTCAAGTTGTTAATATTTTGTCTCAAAAAGTGACAAATAAACTTTGTTTAAATGTGGAATACTCCAGTGTCTACTTGACAAAAGTGAACCAAAAGCACATTAATTAAAGGCTGAAACAATTGAATTAAAATGAATTATACGCATGACCTTAGCCCTTCTGTTTGAACCACAGCCCTGACAAATTAAGGCTGTTCTGAGGGCAAAAGGGGGTGCAACTCAATATTAGGATGTTTTGTACACTCAGTGTATATTACATACTACATAGCTGCATACTAAAGAAGCAACGCAAACATAGTTTGGTTTCAAGGAACTTGGGAGGTCGCATTATCCTAAACCCGCACAAATAAAGTGCAGTAAACACACACAAATCTACAAACACATAGAACACAATATGCAAAGAAGTAACTAAACTGGTGTATTCAGACAAATAAAATGTAAAGTCAAGTTCCAGAAATTGTCTGCCATATTTGCTTTAACAACCATGTTTAATGCATCTTGTGAACGGACATTTGAAGATGAAAACCTGAGACAATATCGCACAAATATTGCAAAAATATCCACAATCTACATCCATTTAAAAAGACAGTGGGAGGACCAACATGACTTTCACCTCAGACTCAGTGGTGTGCAGTATTCTACCATTTTCTGTCTGAACTCACAGTCGCCCAATATAGTCCTTACAACACAGCTGCCATGAGAGACATTTCACCAGAATAACAACAGCTAAGGGACTCTGGGGGTGTTCTGCTCAAATACAACAGGTTTTACACTGTTACCTCTTGCTGTTTTAAAATACAGCACATGCACGTCATGCCTGGGAAAGGCTCTATGGCTCTCTGCTCTGCATTAGAGGTGTTCAACACATGTCGGTGCTCCACTCCCTGCATTAGGAACAATATATGGGACTTCGCTTGAACGGTTTAATTGCATGCATGTCCAATTCACGTAAAACTTAAGAAAAGACAAGTATGATTATGGTGCAAAGGTACAGTTTCACAAACTGCACAAAGACTTGATTACTTTCAGGTGATAGGAATACGAGTTCATACCAATGTTGGATTGCTCATTGATCATAAGCCCCTGAAAACTTTCTCACTGAAAGAAAGCTCACCTACCTTTTCAACTTCTGTACACTCTCCAGACCAGAAGAGCTGCTAAGGGCTTGGCTTGGATGTGTCATAAGAATTCTATTGAGTGATCCCATATCCCCTACTTACCACCTCCCTCTCCCACGAGGCCTCTTCAGAGGGGTCCACTTCATATACTGCAGGGACATGCTATACAACAACACTACTTAGGCCACAGTGTGCAGCATTAAATATAGACTCCTTTAACACCCTCCAATAATGCATCTAGAGTATTTCAGTTCATTACTATTCAAACTTTCTATCTCAGATATTAACTTCAGTAAATGGGCCACAGATCAGAGCTGTCGCTCACCGCTGGAGATTTCACATCAAATCTGCTTCTAGTAACCAGCCGAGACTTCCTTGCCAGCCCCAGTTGAGCCACTGCTGACGTGGACTCCAAAGAAAAACTGTCCCATAAGGACAAAACTTTCAGTGAAGTTTAAAAGCCAATAAACTATGTTTCGTCAATACAGTAAATTGGGGCAAGCGGTGGATTAACTTGATGTTAATAAACTTTCGAATAGAAACAAATTATCAAACTTCATAGACTGACTTGGTCGGACCTAGCTTTTTCTCCTCAAATAACATAACCTGTAGGCCTACATGGTACAAACAGAATAAGTTCTATAGAGCATCAATATCAAACACTCAGAGCTATCAAATACATGTGAAGTTTGGAGCTATAACTCCAGATGTTTAGGCTTAACCAAAAAAAAAATTTTGGTCCATTAGTCCATTGTTGAAATAGTCCCTAAATGTTTTTTCTAAATGTCAGCAATCAAGTTTTCAAGATATATAACTTTCAAAATACAGAAATACAGCCGGTATGATCCATTTTGCATTTTGGGACACCTCACACTCCTCATAGTATTAACAAGAGCGAGAGACAGAGACCATTATTTTGTCAAGGTCTATCTGCCAAAAAGAAAGACACAAACGAGTTGCTCTCCAGGATGTGCCCTGGCTGTCCGCATGGTGGCTACCTGCTGCTTGGCCCTCCTCATCGAGCAGAGAACTGTAATCCAGCTGGTATTTGAGAATGTCACAGCCTCACTTACGCTGCTGTCCAACGGGGTAGTGTGAGCACCGTGCCAGCTTCAGGCTTTCACAGGCTTTGTGCAGAACCTTGTTTAGAGGCCTCTGCTCCCCCATGAGCCATCCATCTTCTGTCAGCACAGAGTAAACACACGCCACAACTCCAGCCCACAGCGCTCCCTCTCCGTCCGCAACATAGAACCAATCGGCTGACTGTGGAAGTGAAAGTCCCCTTAAATGTCCAGAAACGGAAAACCATACCATGACGTGGTTATTTTGGACCAGCAATGTCCAGCCAAAGAAAACTGCATACGGAATGGTACGTACAGTTGAAGTCGGAAGTTTACATACACTTAGGTTGGAATCATTAAAACTCAGTTTTCAACCACTCCACAAATTTCTTGTTAACAAGCTATAGTTTTGGCAAGTCGGTTAGGACATCTACTGTGTCCATGACAAGTAATTTTTCCAACAATTGTTTACAGACAGATTATTTCACTTATAATTCACTGTATCATAATTTCAGTGGGTCAGAAGTTTACATACACTAAGTTGACTGTGCCTTTAAACAGCTTGGAAAATTCCAGAAAATGATGTCATGGCTTTAGAAGCTTCTGATAGGCTAATTGACATAATTTGAGTCAATTGGAAGTGTACCTGTGGATGTATTTCAAGGCCTACCTTCAAACTCAGTGCCTCTTTGCTTGACATCATGGGAAAATCAAAATAAATCAGCCAAGACCTCAGAAAATAAATTATAGACCTCCACAAGTCTGGTTCATCCTTGGGAGCAATTTCCAAACGCCTGAAGGTACAACGTTCATCTGTACAAACAATAGTACGCAAGTATAAACACTATGGGACCACGCAACTGTCATACCACTCAGAAAGGAAACGCATTATGTCTGCTAGAGATGAACGTACTTTGGTGCGAAAAGTGCAAATCCATCCCAGAACAACAGCAGAGAACCTTGTGAAGATGCTGGAGGAAACAGTTACAAAAGTATCTATATCTATAGTAAAACAAGTCCTATATCGACATAACCTGAAAGGCCGCTCAGCAAGGAAGAAGCCGCTGCTCCAAAACCGCCATAAAAAAAGCCAGACTATGGTTTGTAACTGCACATGGGGACAAAGATCGTACTTTTTTGGAGAAATGTCCTCTGGTCTGATGAAACAAAAATAGAACTGTTTGGCCATAATGACCATCTTTATGTTTGGAGGAAAAAGGGGGACGCTTGCAAGCCGAAGAACACCATCCCAACCGTGAAGCACGGAGGTGGCAGCATCATGTTGTGGGGGTGATTTGCTGCAAGAGGGACTGGTGCACTTCACTAAATAGATGACATCATGAGGTAGGACAATTATGTGGATAAATTGAAGCAACATCTCAAGACATCAGTCAGGAAGTTAAAGCTTGGTCGCAAATGGGTCTTCAAATGGACAATGACCCCAACCATACTTGCAAAATTGTGGCAAAATGGCTTAAGGACAACAAAGTCAAGGTATTGGAGTGGCCATCACAAAGCCCTGACCTCAATCCTATAGAAAATTTGTGGGCAGAACTGAAAAAGCGTGTGCGAGCAAGGAGGCCTACAAACCTGACTCAGTTACACCAGCTCTGTCAGGAGGAATGAACCAATATTCACCCAAATTATTGTGGGAAGCTTGTGGAAGGCTACCTAAAACATTTGACCCAAGTTAAACAATTTAAAGGCAATGCTACCAAATACTCATTGAGTGTATGTAAACTTCTGACCCAGCTTGAATGTGATGAAAGAAAGAAAAGCTGAAATAAATCATTCTCTCTACTATTATTCTGACATTTCACATTCTTAAAATAAAGTGGTGATCCTAACTGACCTAAGACAGAGCATTTTTACTGGGATTAAATGTCAGGAATTGTGAAAATCTGAGTTTAAATATATTTGGCTAAGGTGTATGTAAACCTCCGACTTCAACTGTATGTAGAAAGTGTCTAAGGCGTTGTATAACTACAGCCTGCATGACAGAAACAGGAAACAGCTAACAAAGTTTGAGATAAGAGGTATGGCACCCTGCACATCGCCTGCTTTTGTGTGTTATGGTTACGTTGAGTTGTGTGCAAATATGTATGAGTATATCACTGTCCTACCGAACAATATACCTGCTGGAGTAAGCCTGTGTAACCGGTGTGAAATGGCTACTAGTTAGCGGTGTGCACTAGTATTGTTTCAATCGGTGACGTCACTCACTCTGAGACCTTGAGGTACTTGTTTCCCTTGCTGTGCAAAATTATGGCTTTTGTGGAGTGATAGATAACGATGCTTTGCGGGTGAATGTTGTCGATGTGTTAAGAGGGTCCTTGGTTCGAGACCAGGTTGGGGCAAGGAGAGGGACGGAAGCAATACTGTTACACCTGTCTGTCATTCCCTATATGAGGGCTTTTATGTTGCAGTAAGGAGAAAACAAAATGATGTTATCTGGCATGCCAACTGATATGTTATTGGGGAAATCCTGAACAGACGGCAGAAAATGATGTTACAACGGCACAGCACATTAGGAATGAATATTAAAATCACATCTAAAGCCTGAGCTACAAGCCTGCACCACAGTCATCACTACCCATAACATGATACTTTAGTCTTAACAGTTCAGAGCAGAGTCTCCATCGTGAGGTTATGTACACACACACACACATCAGCGAAGCTGAGGCTCGTTCAAGGATAAACAGTGCAGAGTTGAGGACTGGGCATCATCACATCTGCAGCTTCCCTGAGTAATTGTGAGGCTTCATCCCAGCCTCAGTAGAGGCTGGCAATTTACAAAACACGCCATTAATGATTGTTTCCGAATTTGCTCCTCACGAACTGAGGGATCCTGCAATATGAAAAGAACACCCTTTCTTCTTTCCACTAATGATATCCACAGACCCCAGGCCCATTCTCTGACCCACTCAAGCCTTCCAGCACAGCTTCTGCTGAAGTAAGCCTTTTCTATAGGGTATTAGTGCTCAGGGTTAAAACAGTAAATGTGCATCCTCTGAAAAGGGAAAGGGTTCCTCAGTAAGCGGCTAAGCGTCTGCAGTGTCTGAACCCAACACTGTAATCGTGGAAATGCTTTACTTGGCATTTTTATTGTTTCACTTTTTTGTGTGATCTCATATTGGATTGTGACACCAACCAATAGCAATAAGAAATATTTCTAATCAATTCATGTATTGTGGACAAAATGCCTAACAAAGTTTCAGTTTCTATAAAAGCAATGTTTGATAAAAGAAAAAAAAAGAAGCCTCTAGAACTGGGTTTCCCAAACTCGGTCTTGCCCTAGCACTACACATCTGATTCAAATAATCAAAGCTTGATGATGAGTTGGTTATTTGCAACAGCTGTGTAGTGCTAGGGCAAAAACCAAAACCCGCAGGGGGGGGCTACCGCGGACCGAGTTTGGAATCACAGAAACCAGACAAAGTTTTGATTATTTAAAAATCTTACTTTAGGATTTTATCATATTTGTTAGAATTGTTATTAAAAGAAAAAGTTGGGGAAGAATAATAATGCAGTAACATCATTTTTTTATTTGCCTGTTATTGAAAACTTGTTGAAGTGCTACAGGATAACTTTTGCCAGTATGCCATGGATATTCAAGTTAAAGGGAAATATATATGTTTTATTACTTGATAGACATGCATGTTTCTATGTTTTGTGGTAAGAAAAAGATAGGGGAAGATAAGTGTTTCCAATGATGTCATCAACCAGTTAGAAGACAATTAGAAGACAATTAGTTGGCAATGCCTACTCATAATTGGTTAAAATCACACAATGCACACTGATGATGTCATTGGAAACATTTATCTTCCTCAATCTTTTTTACTACAAAACCTAGAAACACACAATGATGATAATGATGAATAGGAAGTTGAACATTTTGGAAATGTCCCTTTAACTAAAGCATTCTGAATCCCACTGAACATGCTTTTTTTTTTTACCCATTCAAGCATTACATAACAGAGCAAAGGCATTATTTTTCCTGTCTTTCTCTTCCAGACACTTTAATCCAATGCATAAATGGGTGGGGGTGAATATGGGTCAGCAGGTTAGGAGAGTCTAGAAGCCAGACTTCTTCATAAAACACCCATGAGATCAACCTAAAAAGCCTTTGTCCAAAATGCCTTTATAACTACCTGCCTTTGCCGGGTATTACATAACTGAGCACTGGCTGGGATCTACCAAGTTAGTACTAAATTAAACAATCTCGTCTTCACACAAATAATTATCTTATGCAGCTGGAATGCTTAGTGTTAAGAACCATTAGCCTACACATGTCTTGAACTCAGGAGTCAAGAACTCATCCACAAGTGAAATAATATCTAATGATTTTCGCTTTCTCTCTGTCTTTCAGTGCGCGCCTCTGTTTATGGCTAAACCTGTTACATAACCAGCTTACATTCCACATTCACCATATCACACTCTAAACATAGGCTACCCCTTCCGCAGAGGAAATGTGCTCATGCAAACAACAGAGCAATGAATACACTGACATGTCTAATATGTAATTTAGTGTCATAATAGCAGGTGAATATACTGTACTTTGGAGTATTAGTCTATTCCATTGAACTTGGATGAACTAAATTGAATGGAAACAGTCTAGAGGGGGTGTGGCTAAATACTGTCTGTACTGTACACGGACGGTACTCAATCTCGCATATTCGTAATACATGTATACGGGACCAACACAATAAAATTATTTATTTGATAAATGATCAGTGTCCACTGTCCATCATGTCCACCATCAGGCAATTGTCAACCCTTCATTTCTGTCCGCTACAATGTATCAGATGTGGCGCGCACACGCAAGGCAAGGTAAATCAAATTCCTGCTGCTGATGCGTCTATATCACATACACACACAATTACAGACTATCTATTCTGTAGCCTGTCACTTCGAAACAAATACGACCATAAAATACATGTCGCTTTTAAAGTTGAGGGCACTGGTGGTCGATAGCATACAGTTTCCCAAAGTTCACTTGTCTTTAGCACCATTGTGTAGCCTAATACACGTGTACTAAAATAATATAGCTAGTTGCCGTGCTTGTGTTTTAAGGCAATTGTAATCGACCTGTTTAATACACTATCCTAACTATAACTGTTTTATTCAGAGTTTGATTTGTCTCACAATGACACATCATCCGACAACGGTTGGACCTGTCAGTTTTCAGTTGTGCTTGAAGACCTAAGGCAACACCGAAGCAACTCTCTCATCATAATAAATATGGTAAACATTAAAAATGCAGTGCAATAAGAATACATTCCAGGTGGTTTTAAACATTTAGTTATACACATGGCTTATTTGAGACCTCCGTAATTTCAATTCTCCATGCAAAGAATTCATGTTGAAGTTTGATGCATCAAATCGGTAATCAATCAATATTACTCGTGATGTGAGATGTCGGCCTCTTACCTCTGTTGGTGCTTGAACAGGTCTGCCTTCGAACAGGGGCTGGATGGTCCGCTTTTCGGAGCGTCTCCAGGTTTACCGGGGTTTCCCTGGCCGGGGTAGCCGGATCGGAGGCGCTGTTGCCCGGGTCGCTTGCTGGATCTGGAGGGGACTCCATGTTGAATTTCAGATTTACTGTTAAACTATTGCTAGTTTTTCAGGACAAGTCTCTATGATTTGTGAGCTCCGAGAGTCCGTTTAGCTATCTATATTATAGTAGAACTAAGAAATGAGAAAATGCGAGTGTGTCAAGAGGTGGGTGTGTTGGTTTGATTGTCCACCGGCAGCGCTAGAGAGAGCTTCAGTCATAGGCCTACAACTGAAAAGGGAGAGGTTGTCAATAGCCGATGAATAGATGTACAGTAAGTAGGCTAGTTAGTGCCTGCGAGTTTAGTTCATGTGATAGCAGTTTGATGCAGCCAACTCGCGTTTCTATTAAGTTTATCATCCCAATTTTCATTTTACAGGATAAAGTCGGATTGCAGGCTATAGTCTATCATCACTGTGTTCAAACATCATCATGTGTATATAGCCACATTGGGAGAGGTACCCAATATCTCCTGTTCATTTAAA
The DNA here is from genome assembly GCF_965601325.2 of Salmo salar. Classification (NCBI taxonomy): domain Eukaryota; kingdom Metazoa; phylum Chordata; class Actinopteri; order Salmoniformes; family Salmonidae; genus Salmo; species Salmo salar. The sequence continues at coordinate 29,501,749 of NC_138306.1, read as the reverse complement.
AACCTGCTCACATCTTCAAAATCATCATTGACAAAGAATATGCCTCGGCTAATGCAACTGCAACTATAGAGAGAAAATGAAGAGAACATGTCCATGCCTGCACAGTCGATGATCTGCAGAGCTGTTTTAGCTCTCATCAACACCACCATCATCTATATTTTAAGGTTTACAGTGTAAAAGCCCATGGAAGCCTGCATAATTGGTAGCACTAAAATTATTTACAAAGCTTTAAGGAAATTCTTTCAAATGTATTCTGCTGAGATAGGCCACCAAATAGTAATTATATGAATATGAGTAGGCTATCTATTGTCAATGTGATGATCATGAAGATGATGATGATATTGACGAGATGCTGAAGATTATGCTGTTAGTGACAATGCTGCTTATGGAGAATAATATACATGTATTATGTTTAATCAGAGCATGGGGCAGTAGATTAAGCTGGTCTGAAACGGACCTTCTCAAGCAGCTGATCAAAGCTGCTGGGTCCTGTCTTGCTTTCTAATTTTCATTTTACATCTGAGAGAAAAATACATTTCTCCCGATGGCACGAAATTGCACACTTGTCTTTGCAGAGGATGTGCAATGCTATGTCTGCGTTTATGTGGTAGGATACACCGTGCATTCAATTCCCGCTCGGGCCTCTGTGTCTACGCCGTTTGTGGTGTAATTACAAACACCATGCCTTCTGCATGTGATCAGCAGCAGGGCGCCACAGCGGAACCCCGCCCCTTCAATGCCTTTCACGTGGACTTGGTCCTGCTTCTCTGTTCACACCGGCGGTATTTACGATTGAAAGTCACTGTCCATTGTGTCCAGATTTCTATGAAATGTGACCTAAAACGAATTACAATATGAGTGAAATAGTTATTCTTCCCAAAAAATTCAATTAAAATGTACTAGTCCGGCCATTTCCTCGTCGCTAAAATTCTAATAGTTCATCTAATTTCAGTTTGTGACAAAACCAACAAGTATAGTGTAGAGAATCATTGTACCATCTAAACCACTGTGAAATATATTTTCCATAAAGCAAAGCATTGTATTTTACAGCTGTTTAAAGCTGGTGTACAAAACCAAAAGTAAAAGACGCAAAAACGATTCTTAACATAGAACAGATCTATAACTCACATTTCTATGCAGCTTTAGGTACGTTATAAAGCAGCTTTTCTGTGTTGGAATGGTGTGGGTTTACCCTAACGACAGAATATCCTCAGTAGGAAATAGCAAGCATTTTTTAAATATCAGTTTGAGATAGAAGTTTGAGGGGTGGGTTTTGAAGTTTCTTTTCTCCAATTTATGCTTTGGCACAAATATGAGCATAGGATGAATCAACAACATTATTTGGGTATACAAAATATGAACTTTTAAAAGTGAGATTTTCACTAGACAGTTACTTTATGAATAACATATTTCAGACTTATTTAATGTTTTGTTATATGAACAGCAGGGAAATTATAATAATAATAATGATTATAATTTAATATAATTATTACTAGTATTTTTATTATGCTGTTATTACTGTGCTTTGCTTTGTTATTCCTTCAGGAAGGGGACTTTAAATGACAAATGATGACAACCAAAAAAAACTTAATACGTTTTAGCTATAAATCCAATTATGGCATCATTATGCAGGTTAATCACAAGTCCTTACATTTTTGTCACATCACTGGGCTCTTTGGATGACTATTAAACTAGATATGGATTAGTGTAAGTGACATAATTTGACTGATTTGAAAATCTTCCAATGTTAACCTTGTTCAGCTATTCTCTCTTTTTACAAGGCTTCCAGTCTGCGTTTACACCGATGATGGCCCCCAGTCAAATGAAATATGAGATCGAACTTCAAACCACAGCCAGACTGGCATTTCTTTCATACCCTTTTACGCTGCTACCTCGTTTTCACAATAAGGAATCAAGTTTGACATGCAGAGTAACATTTCTTTTATATTGTTTATTTCATGGGGGAAACAATTGCCCGTTGTGCATTGCCTTGACATGACAAGGATTGTTATTCCAGTTTCAGATTTGCACTAGAAAAGGCCACAAATCAAGTAGAAATATCAAGTGGAGATATCTCCACCCTTCCTAATAACCAACACACTATAGACGTTACAACCATGCAACAAATCTATAACAACCACAGTGCACTATATCGTGGTGCAGTGGTGTTCAACAAAGTCTATGCTAGGTTAGATAGTAACATTGTGTAATGCTCATTTAGAGAAAAGAGAGTGTGTTTTTGTCTGCTCTGATGTACTGTACCGTAGTGTCTGTTTCATATTTTAATAAACAAAGACAAAGTGTCTGCTATTTGCAATGTCAGCTGCTGCTGTGGATCTGAAGGTAAAGTTTTGTCTTACCTAATGTAACTACAAACACTATATTTAGGCAGGAAATCACTTTTAATTTGCTTAGCTGAGTAAGAGTGCATCATCCATTCTCCATTCGATACTGTTTAGCAACATTCTTTTCATTGTCATTCAATTCAAAATGGCCTGTGTGTGTTCCTGTAGCTGTACATGTGTAGTTTGATGGAGAGAATTCTGCTGCTGGCATGCACTACTACTTGTTGCATTGTTTAGATTGATACAGCTTTGGAAGTATATATTATTTTTTATAGAAAAAGAATACACGATTATGTATGTTATTTATGTAAATAATTGTAGAAATTCCACACAGAACTGTATTTTCAGTGTGGGGCAAAATGTTTGATGAACTACCGAGTTACATCAACTGAATACAAACCTATTAGAAGAGTCTGATTGGCTTGCCATTATTTAATCATTTTCCTCTCTTTCCTCTGAGGGAACTATAATCACCACTTCCACATTTGGCCATAATAACCCCTCATGGTGTTATTCATCACGATCATCAGCTATGCAGTGCCTTTTGGATACAATAATATTTATCTTTTAAATATTGATTCAACATATCTGCTAGAGTTGTGAGTCATGTAAAGTCAAGCCATTAGCTTATCCAAACAGCACTCTACTTATCAGACACTCCTACAGCACTGAAACACCAGGATCTTACAGGTTTCACTAAAGTAGCCAATGGAGCAAAATATAACATTACAAAATCAACAGTTTCTTATCTTGATTTGTGTCAAATGAGAATTTCACAATAATGTTCATCCCTACTTTGTTATAAGGGAATATCCCTTGATGGAGACTGACCTCACACCAAATCACACCTTATGTGTGAGTCATTCTACTGTATTTGGCAAGTTATGGTCATTTGCATGGCTAAGCCCTGTGTCTCAACTATGAACACCATTGGAAATGCCTTTGTATTTTTTCAGTTTCATTCCTGCCAACCTAAGGGTTCATTGAATTGCCATGGACCACACACATTCATCAATAATATACTTTATTTGCAATATTTAATGTCCCTCAATAATATCAAACCACTGTGAAAAGACACATTGTCTGTATCAGTTTGACGATTATGCAACAACTAGTTTTGGTTTTGCTAAGCAAAACTGGAGGTGGGAACTTTGTCAGAACTGGGTACAGATCAGGTTTCACTGACATTATTTAAAACTCAGCCCTTCCTACAACAACCAACCCAATGCCTGTAATTCTCTATGACTGCTGCTAGAAAAATACGTATGAAATACGCCCTGCCACATCCGACGAGCGTCAGAGCCGGTGTGGTACGAGTCAATCTTAGTCCTATATTGACGCTTTGCCTGTTTGATGGTTCGTCAGAGGGCATAGCGGGATTTATTATAAGTGTCCAGGTTAGTGTCCCGCTCCTTGAAAGCAGCAATTCTACCCTTTAGCTCAGTGCGGATGTTGCCTGTAATTCATGGGTTCTTGTTGGGGTATGTATGTATGGTCACTGTGGGGACGGCGTCATCGATGCACTTATTGATGAAGTCAGTGACTGATGTCGTGTACTCAATGCCATCGGAAGAATTCCGGATCATATTCCAGTCTGTGCTAGCAAAACAGTCCTGTAGCTTAGCATCTGCATCCTCTGACCACTTCCTTATTGAGCGAGTCACTGGTACTTCCTGCTTTAGTTTTGCTTGTAAGCAGGAATCAGGAGGATAGACTTATGGTCGGATTTGCCAAATGGAGGGCGAGGGAGAGTTTTGTATGCATCTCTGTGTGTGGAATAAAGGTGGTCTAGAGTTTTTTTCCCCTCTGGTTGCACATTTCACATGCTGGTAGAAATGAGGTAAAACTGATTTAAGTTCCCCTGCATTAAAGTCCCCGGCCACTAGGAGCTTCACCTCTTGATGAGCATTTTCCTGCTTGCTTATGGCCCTATACAGCTTGTTGAGTGCCGTCTTATTGCCAGCATTGGTTTGTGGTGGTAAATAGACGGCTATGAAAAATATAGATGAAAACTCTCTTTGTAAATAGTGTGGTCTACAGCTTATCATGATATACTCTACCTCAGGCGAGCAAAATCTTGAGTCTTCCTTAATATTAGATTTTTTGCACCAACTATTATTTACAAATAGACACAGACCGCCACCCTTTGTCTTACCGGAGGCAGCTGTTCTATCTTGGCGATGGACCGTAAACCCCGTTATCCATGTCGTCGTTCAGCCACGACTCGGTGAAACATAAGATATTACAGTTTTTAATGTCCCATTGGTAGGGTATCCTTGAACAGAGCTCATCCATTTTGTTATCCAATGATTGCATGTTGGCTAATTGGACTGATGTTAGTGGGGCATTACTCACTCGCTTACGAATTCTCAGAAGGCAGCCCGACCTCCCCACCCTTTTTCTACGTCTTTTCTTCACGCAAACAACAGGGAATTGGGCCCGTTCCAGAGAAATCAGTATATCCTTCATGTCAGACTCGTTAAAGAAAACATATTCGTCCAGTTCGAGGTGAGTAATAGCTGTTCTGATGTCCAGAAGTCCTTTTCAGTCATAAGTGACAGTAGAAGCAACATTATGTACAAAAAAATTATAATAAGTTACCAACAACTCAAAAAAACTAACAAAATAGCACAGTTGGTGATGAGCACATAAAACTGCAGCCATCCCCTCCGGCGCCATTCCATTACTCCCTCACATCAGGATAATTGCTGTAAAACTGATCAAAAGTAAAATAGCCAAACGTTATTTTGGTCATGTAAAGGAATTATTTTGTTAGTACTAAAAAGTTTACAACTTACAAGCTCAGAGCTTCTTATGATCTATCCACAGGATCGTTGTGGAAAGAAGATACTTTCAGGAAAAGGAAGAATGAATCTCTCACTTGCCTGATATTAGAACTAATCCCTCTTCTTCTGCTCAGGCCTGTATCCTCCAAAATTCATAACCTCCTGACCCACTGCAATGTGACCCTGTGAACCTTACTCCAACATCTCTCTCTTTCTCAAGTTCAATGGCTTAACCAGGGAAAATTGAACTTGAAGGTACATACAGGAGTGGACTGTGAGGCTTGCTCTTTTCAAAGACCCCCCCCCCCCACACACACACACACACACACAAACACACACGTACGCACGCATGCACACACGCACACACCCTCCCCACCCCGCGTTTAAACACACAGAGGATGCAAGGACGAGTTTGATGCTGCTGCTGGTTTAATTTTTGAGTTGTAATGAATTATGCCGCTGTCATCGACTGGAGCAGAGGAAGGATGTGCGGATGTGAGGCGGGCAGTGCTACATGGCTGCCTCTCTCCCTGTGTTTAAAAATGATTGATTAAGCTGACACCAGCTCAGGGGTGCACCACCGCTCTATTTTTCTCCCTCATTATGTAAGGCAATATTTCAAATCAGGAGAGCACAGGAGGAAGACACTAGAGACAGAAGGTAGGACACCCTTCAGAGAAAGTTTATCAGACAATAGAATAGCCTCTGAGACTGATGGACTTTTCAGCATGTCTTGGGAGTGCTTGTTATTGTCAGAGGGTACTTACTGACTGACTTACTGACATACTTACTTAGGCCCATCGCCCCATCAACGATGCCTCTCCAGCAAACTCGACTTTGGGCAGTTTTCTCCTTCCAGGAGTAGCCAATCTTTCTATGCCCTGGTGTAAAACAACATTTTTGGTCATGTCCTTGTGTTTTTATTTCAACATATTGATCAAGTGAAGGTGTAAAGATTCAACCAATGGTTCAGGAGATGAAAACCAAAATCAAAAATAGAATATATTGTCCAATGTATAGTATGTGAGTAGTGGGAACAAATAGCAAGAAATTTGAAAATTCCATTTTTCAATACTGATGTTTTTTTCCAGTGGACATCATGACATCTCTTTGTTGCTTTACAAATTGGAAATCAGAATGGTTCCCCTCCAAACACAGATGCACTACAAATTATTTTCCTCTTGATGATGTACTGCAGTGTGGAGTGCCAGAACATAATGAAAGAGATATATTAATGATGTTTCACTTATTCATTTGTAGGAAATGAAGAGGCACGGCAATGGATTGAAACAGTTGACAGAATAAAGACCCAACGTTGTGGTAATGATTGTATTTATGATTTCATTCTGACAGATCGTGGTATCAGGAGAGAAGCACAGTGCCTCGTTTGTGGCAGTTCAAAGTGTTAAATTATGGGATATATGGTGGAGTACTCTGGCACGGGGGCACGTACACTTAGACATTCAGTACAGAACTGAATGAATGTGTTAAGCCTCCTGGGTGCAAAAGACCTCAGGTAGTTCTGCCACCTCCAACTTTACAGGAGACAGCTATGCAGTCAAAGGTTTGTGAATTTTAACATGAACATGTTATATACACGATAATGTTTCAGTTTAACTGAGGTATGTTAAGGATGATGTATAGACTATCATGGTTAGATGTGCCTGGAACTTTGTGTCTCACTCCATTGAATGAAACAATGCTACTGAACAGCACCACCTAGCAGCAACCTAACAATAGTAAATCCCTGAATTTACTGTAAATAAAGGTTTAGATTTCCTTGTATAAGTGCTGCTGTACAGGCAGCTGTGCATTCCTAAGTGGGCTTATGTATGTTATTGAAGGGAAATATGTTTTTTGAAGATGACATCTAGATGACAGAAAAATTTAATTTATATTCTACATTAAAGGACTACTGTAGCTGCTGGTAGTAATTAGTATTTCCAACCCATACAACCCATAATTACTTTCTATACAAACACAGATATGCAAAGTAAATTGCTCTACATTACATAGTCAATGTGTCTCTAGAACTGAGCAAATATCCTAAAGACATGACAAACTACAAAGAAAAACACATTTTCTGGTCATAAATCCGCTTTGTGTGAGGACAACATAATTGTCAGGTTACGGCCAACTATTTTCTGTGAGAGTTAGAATTGACTCATGGCATGTGTGTAGAGTTCATATGACTAGGGACCGGAGTGATTTTCTCAGTTAAAATCAGGAGGTGAAAAATTGCGTGGTTATTTGTACCTGACAGAAGTTAAGAGCTTCTCCCTGGGGCCCGCTTGCTCCCTGCTGACCGCAAGGCTGCCTTCTCCTCTCCTCTCCTCCAGCATCAGCTCACCTTGTGAGAGTACACTTCACTTCCCCACTGGCTGCTGGGATGGCCTGCTATCCACTAACTCTACTCTGCTCTACTCTGGCTCTGGAGCTTAGCTGTCCTCATGGGTTGTTGCTGTCCTTATGGGTTGTTGCTGTCCTTATGGGTTGTTGCTCTCCTAATGATTAGTTACTGTCCTATGGGGGTATACGTGTGTGTGCCAATGACAGTAAAAGCAGTGGTGGAAAAAGTACCCAATTGTCATTGTCAAATTAAAGATACCTTAATCGGAAATGAGTCAAGTAAAACTGAAAGTCACCCAGTTAAATACTACTTGAGTAAAATATTAAAAGTATTTGGTTTTAAATATACTTAAGAATCAAAAGTTCATGTAATTGCTCAAATGTTTTTTATATTTTTTATTTAACCTTTATTTAACTAGGCAAGTCAGTTAAGAACAAATTCTTATTTACAATGAAGGCCTAGGAACAGTGGGTCTTGTTCAGGGGCAGAATGACAGATTTTTACCATGTCAATCTAGCAACCTTTTGGTTACTGGCTCAATGCTCTAACCACTAGGCGACCTGCCGCATCAAATATACTTACGTATCAAAAGTAAAAGTATAAATAATAAAACAAATCCTTATATAGATCAAACAAGACGGCACCATTTTCATGTTTAAAAAAAAAAGTTACATATAGCCAGGGGCACACTCCAACACTCAGACATCATCTACAAACAAAGCATTTGTTTTTAGTGAGTCCACCAGATCAGAGGCAGTAGGGATGACCAGGGATGTCCTCTTAATACTGTAAGTGTGTGAATTGGACAATTTTCCTGTCCTGCTAAGCATTCAAAATGTAATGAGTACTTTTGAGTGTCAGGGAAAATGTAAGGAGTAAAAAGTACATTATTTTCTTTAGGAATGTAGTGGAGTAAAAGTAAAAGTTGTCAAAATATAAATAGTAAAGTAAAGTACAAATACCCCCGAAAACTATTTAAGTAGTACTGTAAAGTATATTTACACCACTGAGTAAAAGTAATGTGAGTGTGTGCATGTGTGGTGTGTGTGTGTGCACATTTTTGTACATATTTTGATTCAGAGACAGAAGCATCCTATAATTTTAAATGTGTAGATATTTTCACCAAAATACCATGTTCTGATATATAATGTTTGGTGGGGATGTATGCATTAGTTGAGAGACCAGCGTCCTACTGCTCAGGACCCTGTTTTTCAATAGCGATGGAATATAGGTTTACGAGATTTTAACGACGCATTGTTCCAACGACAGTCGAAGATGTAACCATGCGTTTCCCAAACCACCACGCAGACAGTGCATCGTTGGAGCATGATACATGATTCCATATGTGTTATTTCATAGTTTTGATGTCTTCACTATTATTCTACAATGTAGAAAATAGTAGCAATAAAGAAAAACCCTTAAATGAGTAGGTGTTCTAGAACTTTTGACCGGTAGTGTAGAATAGTATTTGTACTGCAATAGTTAAATAGGATGAACACAGTATATAAATAAATATGAAATGGGTAAAACAGTATGTAAACATTACTAAAGTGACCAGTGTTCCATTATTAAAGTGACCAGTGCTCCATGTCTAAGGAACATATGGTAGCAGCCTCTAAGGTGCAGTGATGAGTAAGCAGTCGGTAGCCGGCTAGTGACAGTGACTATGTTCAGGGCAAAGTACTGGGTGGAGGCTGGATAGTGATGGCTATTTACACTGGTGACCCGTCATTCAGGGCAGGTGGGGTAGAGCCCCACCTGTTTTGAGACCCACTTGCATGTTATTTTGGCAATAATATGTGTCACATATCAATTTGCAAACAAAGTAAAAAATATATATATAATTGAGTTAATAAAGCCGTATACAACCATGGTCTCTTTTTTGCTTTCTTGAGATAGGCAGCTCCAAAATGCATGTGTTTCAGCATAGCTCAGTGCTTTCTGTAGTGGTGGGGCAGGCCAGCAGAAAATAGGAGCATTGCACCGTGATTGTCTCAGTATTCTGTCACTCATGGGGACCTTGCGCAATCGCCTAGCTTTAGTCTTAGTAATGGTAGACATCCAACATTTCTATAGAGTTATATTACCATAGAGTTATACTACAAGTGCCCTTCCAAGAAGGCTCAAGGTCATTGGCCACAGAAATTACGTGAAATCACATTATATGTACAGTGGCTTTGATTGGACTGATCATGTCAACATCTTACTTTCACAATCTTAGCTAGCAGTCATCATCGTGAATCAAGTCTACTGGCAAATTATTTTGAATCCTTGTCATATGAAGAGAAATAATGAAGAGAAAATATAGACAAAACTTATTGGTGCTCATCGGCCATTGGACATAAACGTTACACAACAAGTTGGAAATCGCAAATTCAACATTGAGTTGTTTGGAAGGAATCGGTGACAGTGGCTAACAGCAAGCATTGCAACTGGGAACTCAGACTGGGAAAATCCGTTTTGAGCAGTCATCCAACTCGGAATTGTAAAACTTTTTCTTTAATGACAGAATTTGCCAACGAAGGACCGCCGCACACAACAAGGTGCGTCCAAAAATGTCTTATATGCTGCTGCGTAAATGATGTAATATGGCAGGGAGATCTGGTCAGCCATATCAGCTATGTTTTTAAAAAGGAAGTAAACGAGGCTGAATGAATTGTTTCACTGCCAGACAAGGCTCCGCTGATAGCCAAGTGTAGTGGTGGTAAGGATTCACTTCATTGTTCTGGAAAGAAAGCTCTGCTGTTGGGACAGCTTCATGTAGGCCCTAAACGTTTTGGCCCTAAACGTTTGTGGGCACCGCTTGTCGCCGTTACAGTGCAATTAATGTATTGTTTAGTGTTGTGTTGTGTTGTGTAGTGGCTTTGCTGGCATGCATCTAAAACATTTGGGGGGTGTTTGCCCCACCAAGATTTACATGTTAAAATCACCACTGGCTATTTAACAGTCTGAGATAGAAGCTGTTTTTCAGTCTCTCGGTCCCAGATTTGATGCACCTGTACTGACCTCGCCTTTTGGACAGTGGCGGAAAAAGTACCCAATTTTCATACTTGAGTAAAAGTAAAGATACCTTAATAGAAACTGACACAAGTAAAAGTGAAAGTCTCCATGTAAAATATTACTTGAGTAAAAGTCTAAAAGTATTTGGCTTTAAATATACTTAAGTATCAAAAGTAAATGTAATTGCTAAAATATACTTAAGTAGCAAAAGTAAAAGTATAAATCTTTTCAAATTCCTTATATAGCCAGCAGCATACTCCAAGACTCAGACATAATTTACAAACGAAGCATGTGTTTAGTGAATCCACCAGATGAGAGGGATGACCAGGGATGTTCTCTTGATAAGTGTGTGAATTAGAAAATGTTCCCGTCCTGCTAACCATTCAATATGTAATGAGAACTTTTGGGTGTCAGGGAAAATGTATGCAGTAAAAAGTCCATCATTTTCTTTAGGAATGTAGTGAAGTACAAGTAAAAGTACTCAAAATATAAATATTAAAGTAAAGTACAGATACTCCAAAAAACTACTTAAATGGTACTTTCAAGTATTTTTACTTAAGTACTTTACACCACTGCCTCTGGATGATAACGGGGTGAACAGGCCATGGCTCGGGTGGCTAAGGCCTTTGATGATCTTCTTGGCCTTCGTGTGACACCAGGTGCTGTAGATGTCCTGAAGGGCAGGGAGCGTAAGGAAAGAAAGACAGCACTGCTCTCAGATCAGATTTCTAGATTAAAATGTTACCTTAACTACAGAGTTAACATTTCACAATACTGATGAAGGATCAGCTCCTGGAGAGATTTGACCACTATGACTGCCAATATTGAGGTGGCTTATTCTAATGCTACCCAATAATAATGCACTAAATCACAGATTTGACACATCACTGTGCACATGATGTTACACATCATGAAATATACTGAGGCAAAAATTACAGACTCTAGCCTGCAATTAGCAAAATAAAATAAAAAAAAGGAAAATGACATTTATTTAAATATTATTTAAATATATAAGCCTATGTAGCCTACAGTATACTGGAGTCATCTCGGCTTTAATTTGAAACAAGTTCAAAGACATTCCGAACTTCATGTTTGTAGTGAACTTTGATCTGAAGTTATCGGCTGTCACAGAGAGACAGATAAACATCTTGATTCTAATTTTAGCGGAGATCTTATGTGTATAAAGTGACGCAGAAGGGCAAAAAAAATCATCTAACGACGCACTTAGCTGTTCTACAAGTGGTCTGAGGCAGTCGGTAAATAATAAGCGTTTTGAAGTGCAGCTCTACTAACGATGGTTTTGGGAAATAGCTAAAAAATGTAACGACGCTCCTACGAAGGTTCTAATGATGAACTTAGCCTTGAGATGCTTTTGGGAAACCGGGCCCTGCTCCATATGTCTCCTGATTACACTAATGACCCAGAGAATCCACTTCACCATAAATATTTTCATCATTTGAGGATCACTGGGAGAACGTTTAATCCGCATTTTGTTTTCCATGATACAGTCTTTGATATAAGACACTGGAATGGGGGAGCACAAAATGTAATGTCAAACATTTCTACAATCATGCAATAAATGAGGAAAAGGAGAATTCCTTACATTTCTGATAGTGTATACTGTATATGACTGTGTGCAATTACCTCACCACATACACCAGTTTTGTAATCTTAGTTGTGTAACCTTTATTTAACTAGGCAAGTCAGTTAAGAACAAATTCTTATTTACAATGTGAGCCTTATATACTATATACTACTTATATACTAGAGAAGGTAGGATTGGCTATATCATTCATATTATTTCAGCGTCTTTTAAGGGTCATGAAGCAAAAGCCACTAGTATGCATAGGAGCTTTATTCACAAAGCAAAAAGCACATTGCTCAGCTGCCCATACATACTAACAGCTTCTGATGAAAGACCGCAGCATACTGCCTGCACAATGCTGTCTGACAAATCCAGCCCATCAGACATTACTGTGAGGTCTCTGATGTTGGGGGGTTGCTAATTTAGCCTTTAGCTCCATGGTACCGTAAATCACAACACTCACGAAGACAAATGTCAGAACACATGTTGCCAGACTGTCTTTGAGCATACAGTAGGATTCCTTTAATTGGGTGTGCAGGGACTGGGTCCAATCCCCAGCAACCACTCTTCTTCTTCTTCTTCTCTCTCTCTCTCTCTCTCTCACTCTCTCTCTCTCTCTCTGTTAACAAAAGGCTGAGAAATGGAAAAGACAGCATCAACCGATCCCTACTTTGTGCCATTATAGAACAGACACACTGGGGGTAAAGAGGTGTGATGGTGAACTTCAAGGAGAGCTTTATATAACGTATTTTTTGTCTCCATGACTTATGTTTATTTTACTTCTCCTTCCTCCCCTCATGTCTGATTGACACTGCTTCCTGTCATAATAACATTTTTTTTTATCAAACTTGCTCATATGGAATCCACTGATTGCTTCTGGATATATTTGTCTGAGTTGAGGAAAATGTGAAAAGAATCAAAAAGCTCTCCAGTGTCTGAGCAGACAGTAGCATCTTATCAGAACTGTGATTCCAACCTGTCACGCCCTGACCGTGTTGTAGGTCAGGGCGTGACTAGGGGGTGTTCATGTCTTTTCATCTCTATGTTGGTGCTCTTGGTATGGTTCCCAATTAGAGGCAGCTGATGTTCATTGTCTCTAATTGGGGATCATACTTAAGTTCTCCATTGTTCCCACCTGGGTTGTGGGATATTTTTTTGTTGAGTGCTGATGTGTGCTCTGTTACTTCACGATTGTTGTTTGTTTATTGTTTTGTTTAAGTTTCACTAATAAAAGATGTGGAACTCGAATCATGCTGCGCCTTGGTCCGTCTATCCCAACAACCGTGACACAACCCTTCCCCTTTGCCTGCTCTTACATACTCTGAACTTCAGCACAGGGAATAGAGATCTTAAAGAATAAAAGGCCTAAACACAAAAACATTTCTCACAAGTATTCCTCACTGTTGATCCACGGGGCTACAGAGAAAGGTTTCAATGTCCACACTCTGTCATGCCCTGACCTGAGAGAGTCGTTTTTCTCTGTTTGGTTAGGTCAGGGTGTGACATGGGGTGGGCATTCTATGTGTTGTATGTCTATGTTGTTTTTGTATTTATTTGTTGGGCCGAGTATGGTTCCTAATCAGAGGCAGCTGTCTATCGTTGTCTCTGATTAGAAATCATACTTAGGCAGCCAGTTCCCCACCTGTGTTTGTGGGTTATTGTTATTTCTGTGTGTGTACGGCGTAGTGCGTTACGGTCTTACTGTGTACCTGTTTATTGTTTTGGTTTCCCTAAATAAAGATGTGGAATTACCGGCACGCTGCACCTTGGCTCCTTTATGACAGGGAATTTGAGGATTCAGAACGTGACACATTCAGATAAAACAGTCTCCTTTCTTGACATTCAGTAAGTTGTGACTTGGTACCTAATTTTGTAGTCAATTTGTATGTCCATTACAGCCTGATTCTGGCTCGTTTTGCGAATAACATCCATGAAGCTCACATTTACAGCATAGAAATACCATAAACACCTGTGTAGTTCAAATACTGTGCCTTTGTTTCCTCAGAGAGCTTCTGACCTGTGATTCACATCTCAGTTAGTTTAGCCCAGACCAGGCGTGGAGTAGCAGACTCCAGCCGTGGGCCCTGAGCTGTACACTACAGCCCTACTACAATAATGAGCTGAACTGGACACACCTTGAGAAAGAGGACATGGACCCAATTCAATATCTCAGCCTAATGTCTGTCTCCTGTCTAGCACACAGAAATTCATTTCTGCTCCCTTCAGTAATTACTTAAGTGTGTTCCTTCTGTCCACAAATCAAATCAAATTGTATTTGTCACATGCTTCATAAAACAACAGTTGTAGACTAACAGTGAAATGCTTACATACGAAATGCATACTTAATTAATGCACTAAGTCAATACTGAAAGACCTTTGTAGTAGTTATGATATTTCCAACCAGATATTACCTAATTACACAAGTAAATTATGATGTACTGTACTATGCTACAATAGCAGATACAGAGATACAGCATTATTTAAGATACCTTTACCTTATTAGACCAATAAGTCTAATTTAACAAATGAAAGTGTTAACTGTAGTGCATCCATGGAGGAAATATAACTGTACTTTCTCTTGTGTTTATACTTGTCTAAGCCAATCATAGTCAAATAATATTGAACATACTAAACAAACATTTCTTGTAGAACATATATTTTTTTAAGGTGTTTGGGAGCCTTGAAAGGAACTGCCTCGGTTTCAAACCGACCAAAAATAGAGACCATGTAAACAAATAATTTCAGAAACACAAAAGCTGGAGCCAGTTTTCCCCAAGATTCTCTAAAGCTGGAATTGTTCACAGTTATGTTTGTCTTTGACATCAAAACAAGTCACTTTTTTTCCCTCTGTTTTTATTTCTCCCAGCCAGACCCCATGGTGAGCAGCAGGAACCTTTTATTGATCAACACAAAGTCCCAAATAAATGAGCGGAGAATGAGAGCTATGCTCCAGGGAGTTCAGGGGAACCTAAGCTCTATGGGCTCCCATCAATTTGAATCACTCCCCTAATGAAGAGGCTCCTCTCTGCTGGGCGACCATAACTCACTGTGGCAGAGCTACCTCTACCTCCACTGGTTCATTTCAATCATTTTTAAACAGACCCCTCCTCTTCTCTAGTCTAATGCCCTTTTCAAAATAAACAATGCGTTAACTAATGGATTCGAGTAATTATTATAGATATGAATAGAACAATTCTTAGTTGGACAAAGGGAGTGTAAGCAAGACATATAGGGTTTATCAAGTTGGCCCTCTGATATTTGTGCATCAATATTTATTTTTGTCAAGAGTCTAGTGTGTAATGGTTTAACAATAAGATTACAGTGTGTGTATTATTGTATCCAGTCTCTTCAAGTACTGTAAAATAACATAGTCATCCCGGATGGAAATGGTTGCTCTTAAATGTATCCCCAATGCCATGCCCTACCAACTGACCATTAAGAGTGTCTCATTAAAAATATTTGATCAAGGAGCAACAACTTTATTGGAAAAACAATCATTGGTTATACAAATATATATATTTTTTTTCTTAGACTAGAATCACAGTTTAAGTGGGTGCTTTGTAACTGAAACTAAATTGGCTCATAATACAATCAGTGAACCTAATGAAATAATTGTTAATGATTCATCTGTTTAACAATTATAGCACACAGTATTTGATCTGAGTGGCCTTTGTTGTTGTTTAGTGGACGGCTCAAGGTAAGGAACGCAATGTGTCACGAGTTCAGTAAATTGTGTTATGACATTTCCTATTGTAACACAATCTGATGGTCTGATACAACCACGGAAAATTGAAAATGTACGTTTTTCCCAATATATCAACAAATCTAACTTTCAGAAGTCAACTAATCTAACTAGAAATCTGGGCCTTCCTTGGGAGGTACTCTACACAGCATGAGGCTGTGTAACCTCGTTCTCTACTCACCCTCCAAGTATGGTAGAAGTTATTGAAACTTCAGAACTCTGAACTAGTGTATCACACACACTCATATTTTACTTCTAGTGACGTCCAAAATCTTTCTCCAGCATCTGCTCCTCTCACTGTGTGTAAGGGGGAAAATCCATCACCCTCCCCCAGGGTTTGCATAAGCCTCTCAGAGTGGTGGGGTGGGGCTAGTGGGCTATTTGTTGCCACGTCCTGGGATTTGCCCTGTCTTCTCATATTTGATATGTGAATTTGATACGTTTTCACCATCATTGTAAAGCCCTAGTTATTTTGTTGCTTTGACAAAGTCGTTTCTGAAGATTATTAGTTATTTCATGTGATTAGTGATTCACTTATGTCTGTCCCTCATTTTAAGGTCAACCCTGTTACGTGAACTGAACTCTTGTTTTAATATGGTGAAATGAATTATTTTAAAATATTTTTTTTCAAAAGAAACATTGAACATTAACAGTCAAATCATAGTGTAAAAGCAGGTGAGCTGGTTCTACTGTTTTTAGCCATTTTCTGGTGTTTTGGGGTGAAAAACTGAGCGTGTCGAGCATAATACGTCAACCCTGTTAGCCATAGACAGGCTAGACATTTTTTAACAATTCATATTTTTTGGTTAAGCTTATATTTCATTGTCACTCCCTGTTGCACACAACAAGTTTCCACAACAGGATTCATGGATGATTGAAGATGAAATTGTGAACCCTGTTACTTTATTTAGCACGCAATAGGCACTAACTATAGTCATTTTTTTTTTATTTATTTGACCTCTTGAGATGGGGAAACATGTTTTTTATGAAGTTGAACATCTGCTCTTTATGACAAAGTTTCTTTAGACCAAGTTACTTTTCTCAAAAGGTACTGAATTGGTGGAATGACCCAAAGACGTACAGGTATATGCCAGCTACCCTGCGCCACCCAAAACCCTTTCTATCCGTTCTGTCCACTGCTGCATTTCCCTTTTCAATCCAAAACATCCCCTGTTGTGTGGATCTTTTTTTTTTACTTGAATAAAAAACACACACTTGACTGGCGTACACTGGGGATCCTCTTCTCTCAACTGGAACACATTATGTTCAGTGTGATTAACAGCTTGCTCAGAGGCCCTATGGTGAACATTGATGTTTGATCTTTCATTTGTGGTCTCACACATGGGGCGCTCTTTGTGTGTGTTGCTTTAGCCCATAGGCACAGTGTGCTCTGTGTGCAGGCCAGTCAGGAGGCACTGGGCCAAATGGACAGAGAGAGACAGAGCTCTCATCTCTACAGCTGGGCTGACCCTCTCATACAGTCACATACGAGGAGTGTGTGACCGGAGCCAGCACAGCTGTTTAGACACAGGGCCCAAGAGGATGGGAGACAGGGGGCGGAATGACGGGAGGGGAACCTGCTCAACAGGCAATCAGGCAAAGCTGTTCTGCGTGCTGCAGTTGTTGTCAGATTCAATCCACACTGAGTTTCGAACATTTCCTTCCATGCATGGGGCAAGTTCACGTCAAGGCATGAATTTTATTTTGTTTATTTTTTTCTTTCCCCTTTATTTAACCAGGTAGGCTAGTTGAGAACAAGTTCTCATTTACAACTGCGACCTGGCCAAGATAAAGCACAGCAGTTCAACACATACAACAACACAGAGTTACACATGGAATAAACAAACATACAGTCAATAATACAGTAGAAAAAAGAGAAGTCTATATACAGTGAGTGCAAATGAGGTAAGATAAGGGAGGTAAGGCAATATATAGGCCATGGTGGCGAAGTAATTACAATATAGCAATTAAACACCGGAACGATATATGTGCAGAAGATGAATGTGTAAGTAGAGATACTGGGGAGCATGATAAATAAATAAATACAGTATGGGGATGAGGTAGTTGGATGGGCTGTTTACAGATTGGCTATGTACAGGTGCAGTGATCTGTGAGCTGCTCTGACAGCTGGTGCTTAAAGCTAGTGAGGGGGATATGAGTTTCCAGCTTCAGTGATTTTTGCAGTTCGTTCCAGTCATTGACAGCAGAGAACTGGAAGGAAAGGCGGCCAAAGGAGGAATTGACTTTGGGGGTGACCAGTGAGATATACCTGCTGGAGCGCGTGCTACGGGTGGGTGCTGCTATGGTGACCAGTGAGCTGAGATAAGAATGCAAAATAACTTTTGGCAACTAGTAGTCACCATCAAATACACATTGCTCAGGTATGCTACCTTATCTGTGCTTGACCATTTCTACTCTCTAGATATTCTGTTAAAAGTTACTCAAAAAGCCAAGGAAAAGATAATGACTGCAGGTATAACTGATGAATGAATTCTTACACCAGAACTCTCCCTGTTAAGTGTGTTCCTTATTATCGATCAAACTGAGTGAAAGTCACCTTGATGTAATTCTGGCAATCAATCATTTCCAAACCGCTCTTAGTCGTGGTTGGCAGTGCCATTAGCATGTTTGGGGAAGGAAAGCGTACAGGGTCTATAGTGATTAACACGATGAAGTACCTTGTTTACCTACCCTACCCTCTATTGTCTATTGTTTCAGTTTTATTCACTAATTTCCCATGGATGGTTGATCTCTGATAATATTCTCATGGATTGATTTCTCTCTCTTTCTCTCTCTCTCGTGCATCATCAAAGAGAGTGAGGCCCGCTCGGAGTCTCTGTCAGTCACTCAGTACAGGAGATAAAAAACTGAAAGATGGTGCCCGAAAAAGTTACAGACCAAAAAAAAATGGTTCTTGAGGCCGACGCTGCTAAATGTGTGAAATAAACAACTTATTTACAAAAAGTTCTGGTTCTGCTGGTCCGAGTGCTGGTGTCTGTGTCTGTGAGAAATGACAGCTCGGCTGCTGCTTCCACTGCAGTAGAGGACAGTGATGCTGCAGTCGAGGTATGAAGAAAACAGAGAAAGACACACTCACGCACACTGTGCTGACACAGATCATGTAGCCCAGTAAGCCTACTGCTGCCAGTTATGCCTAATATTTTGGCTGTATATTGTATGAAATAGTAGGTTAATTAACACTTAGGCATAATTATGGAAAGGGGGATTCGGGGGAACAGATATGACAGGCACTAACTTGCAATAGCCTAAAACGTAGTTAGATTGCTTTTATAAAACATACATAAGCCAATAGCCATCTAACAGACATTAAATACAGTGCTACTGCTTTTTGTTAAATACAAGTCAATGGCAGACTGAATGAATGCAGAATAATTGCTAAATAATCCTCTGTTAAAGGTCAATTCGGGGACTGTCTGTGTATTTTAATTGTTTTATCAATGTTTATTTGCTTCTGAATCTCAGTCCCTTCAGCCAGCAAGTGGCTCTTAGTTCATGTGCTGTAGTAACAGTGACTCTGGTGTCGGATTACATTACATAGCCACCACCACTCGAGGCTGACCAGCCTCACCTATTTCCCACCTATTTCATTCGCTGAAAAAGGCCCATCAATTCTTGGCCAGAAAGATACACATACGAGGCACTATCAGATAAAGCACAAAGTTGGAAATCTATCCACATCCACATAATCTAGTCCCGGCATCGTTCTATGACAAACACAGAAGGTTTTAAATTGCATTCAATAGAAGAAAACAGAGAGAGAGGGAGAGAGAGAGAGACTGACAGTTCCTTAATGTAGCCATTGGCTGGATTATACAGCCAAAACATTAACTCTCTCTCTCCTTCTCTCTCTGTTTTCTTCTATTGAATTATATTTAGCCTAATATTTAAACACTTAACTAAGTGGGCTAGGGGAACACATGACCGGCACTAATTTGAAATGTGTACTTAAGCTTTTATAAGGTATTATATAAGCCAATGGTGATCTATAAGGCATTTATCTGCTGATTTTCCTAACATATGTGTTTATTCAATAACAACTAGGATAGCTAACACTTTATTATAAGGATCCATAATAAACCATTTTTAAGGCATTTAAAAATAGTGTGTTCATTAATCATTACTCACACATTAATAAACCATGTACTAATCATAAATTAAGTATTTTTGCAGTCCCTAATCTAAAGTGAGTGTTATTTATACTTTATAAATTCTTTATAAACGTGTGACCAGTGCAATTTAGAAAGGTTTGTGGTCATATGTGTCACGCCTTGATCTGTTTCAACTGTCCTTGTGCTTGTCTCCACCCCCCTCCAGGTGTCACCCATTATCCCCTGGGTAATTATACCTGTGTTTTCTGTCTGTCTGTGCCAGTTCGTTTTGTTCGTTCAAACCTACCAGCGTTTTCCCTTGCTCCTGTCTTTGCTTTAGTCCCTGTTTTCTAGTTTCCCGGTATTGACCTTTCCTGCCTGCCCTGACCCCGAGCCTGCCTGCTGTCCTGTACCTTTACCTCTACTCTGGATTACCAACCTCTGCCTGACCTGACCCTGAGCCCGCCTGCTGTCCTGTACCTTTACCTCTACTCTGGATTACCAACCTCTGCCTGCCCTGACCCTGAGCCCGCCTGCTGTCCTGTACCTTTACCTCTACTCTGGATTACCAACCTCTGCCTGCCCTGACCCTGAGCCCGCCTGCTGTCCTGTACCTTTACCTCTACTCTGGATTACCAACCTCTGCCTGCCCTGACCCTGAGCCCGCCTGCTGTCCTGTACCTTTACCTCTACTCTGGATTACCAACCTCTGCCTGCCCTGACCCTGAGCCCGCCTGCTGTCCTGTACCTTTACCTCTACTCTGGATTACCAACCTCTGCCTGCCCTGACCCCGAGCCTGCCTGCTGTCCTGTACCTTTACCTCTACTCTGGATTACCAACCTCTGCCTGCCCTGACCCTGAGCCCGCCTGCTGTCCTGTACCTTTACCTCTACTCTGGATTACCAACCTCTGCCTGCCCTGACCCTGAGCCCGCCTGCTGTCCTGTACCTTTACCTCTACTCTGGATTACCAACCTCTGCCTGCCCTGACCCTGAGCCCGCCTGCTGTCCTGTACCTTTACCTCTACTCTGGATTACCAACCTCTGCCTGCCCTGACCCTGAGCCCGCCTGCTGTCCTGTACCTTTACCTCTACTCTGGATTACCAACCTCTGCCTGCCCTGACCCTGAGCCCGCCTGCTGTCCTGTACCTTTACCTCTACTCTGGATTACCAACCTCTGCCTGCCCTGACCCTGAGCCCGCCTGCTGTCCTGTACCTTTACCTCTACTCTGGATTACCAACCTCTGCCTGCCCTGACCCTGAGCCCGCCTGCTGTCCTGTACCTTTACCTCTACTCTGGATTACCAACCTCTGCCTGCCCTGACCCTGAGCCCGCCTGCTGTCCTGTACCTTTACCTCTACTCTGGATTACCAACCTCTGCCTGCCCTGACCCTGAGCCCGCCTGCTGTCCTGTACCTTTACCTCTACTCTGGATTACCAACCTCTGCCTGCCCTGACCCTGAGCCTGCCTGCTGTCCTGTACCTTTACCTCTACTCTGGATTACCAACCTCTGCCTGCCCTGACCCTGAGCCTGCCTGCTGTCCTGTACCTTTACCTCTACTCTGGATTACCAACCTCTGCCTGCCCTGACCCTGAGCCCGCCTGCTGTTCCGGTGCCTTACACCCTCTCTGGATCATTGACCCCTGCCTGCCTTGACCTGTCGTTTGCCTGCCCCGGTTTAAATAATAAACTTTTGTTTCTTCCACACTGTCCGCACCTGGGTCTTACCTTCAAACGTGATAATATGCAGATCCTTAAAAATGTGGGCTAATGAAGGATACTTCTAAAGAACAGGAAGGCCCGCACACTGTTTCTACAGGAAGGTCAATACAGTCGGATACACAAAGTGATTTTGACAAACAAGTGCACTGTCTGGATGAGCTCTTCAGACATCGAGGTTACCCAGTGGAATGGCTGCATGACGCACAGGACAGTTACAAAAATATGACCCAGGATGAGAGCCTCAATACTCCTCACTTGGCAAACAGTTTGACTGTATCATTAAAAAACACTGGCACATCTTGAGCACTGACCCACAACTGGAAAGTACTTTTAAAGAACCCCCTGGGTAGTCTTCAGATACGCCAGTAACATCGGCAAATGGTGGTGAGGCCTGATATTCCACCAATGCCACATAGCACCTTCCTAGACAATGTGCCGGACTGTAATTACAGATTACAGACAAACAAATGCACAATGTTCAATCACCCCATCATGGGCATGGCCATTAAGATTAAGAGTAGCATTACATGTTCTACAAAAAATATGGTATACCTGAAAAAGTCTATTTGTGGTGTATGCTATGTAGGAAAAAATTAAACAAGCTCTGTAAATAAGGATAGCAGAACACAGGAGTGATATGAGGACTCTTGATCAGAGAAACCCTGTGCCTGCGCATTTCATGGCAGCTCGTCACAACATCAGCTCTCTGAGATACGTTGGTATTGAACATGTTAAGACTCCTAGGAGGGGGGAGATACTGATAATCTATTACTGAGAAGAGAATTGTATTGGATTCACAGTTTGTCCACCATGTCTCCTAAAAGGTCTAAACCAAGAGTTTGATATTAGACCATTTCTTACATGAATAGGTTACGTTGATTTGTCTGCCATCCAGGTCTCCACTTGGTCATTTTGTTTTTGAAATAGGTCACTAATTATATTTATGGCCACCACGCGCGTAGTGGGCATATGGGCAGCTATTCCAACAGTTTCCAATGTAATCTTTTTTTTTACTGTTGCCTAGGTTTTAACTTGGACTGATTTGTATGTATATAATCCTTAATGACCATATCTGCCTGTGTGATTAATTAAAGTTAATTGAATTGTTTCCACACCCACCATGCTTATGTGCGTAATGGTCATGTGAGGTGAACAGTGTAATTTCTCGCAAAAAGATGGGCATGCCATTGGCAGACATTCTTGTTGTACCTGGTAAAAGAATAAGCACACAACACAGGATGTTTAAGGAAATATATATACATTTGTGAATTTAATAGCTTACTAACATTTACAAATGTGGGAGTAATGATTAATCAATGGTGAGCAAACGGTTTGTTAATGCCTTACAAAGGGTTTATTATGGACCCTTAAAATACAATTTTACCTACCCTAAGAGGTTTCTGGGCCCAGCATAGGCAGTGTGGTTCCCCGGTCTTCTGGTTCCAGTGATCCTGTGCACGTGCGATGATGTTGGCTGGTATGGCGAAAAATCCAGGGCTGAATCTCTGTCCCAGTCCGCCCCTGTGTGTGTGTGTGTTTTAAGACTTCTCTGCTCAAACCAGTTTTACCATAATAGGGAAAACTACCATGGAAAAAGTGTCAAGATTGAAAATCTAAGAAGCTCAGAGATTGCCTAAGCTTTCTTCACTAAATCCTGTAGCTGACAATAACCAAAGTTCAGGAAGCGGACATCACTTATTTGACAAGGGCAATCTTTTCTTAAAATCCCTCACCTAATTCATGTACCTTGGAATTCATTGTCTGTACCACTTTAGTTGCTCAAAAGTATGTCTGTACCACATTTGTGTCTCAAAAAGTATCTCCTTCACACGTAAGCAAAAATATATTATTTCCTTCACAAATTCTGAATATGCACCATTCGGGGGGGGGTGCATGTTTTGGTTTTTGCCCTAGCACTACACAGCTCATTCACATACACAACTCATCATCAACCTGTGTTTATTTGAATCAGCTGTGTAGTGCTAGGGCAAAAAACAAAACGTACAACCAGGGGGGCCCCAGGACAGAGTTTGGGATACCCTGCAGTACAGTACAGTACTGTACAGCCTGTACAATATCAATCTGGATGTAATGTTTTGTGGTCATGGTCATTGACTCCTCCATACACTGGAGCATTGTCTGTCTTCCTGCCAGCCTTCACTGCGACAGCATAAGGAAAAAAACAACTTGCTGAACAGCTGGTCTGGGATCAGGGTGCAACACACTTGGCCTTTGGTCTCAGTTGGGCTGCAGTGGGAGTGAAACCTATGGTTTCCTGAAGTAGTTTGTGTGTGGTGGAGAGACATATGGCTGTGCCTGGCGTTATGTAACCCCAGCCCAAACCATCTGCCTGGAGGCCCAGGTGTGCAGAGCTTGCCAGACTCCATCTCAGTCCAACCACTTGAGCTCTGTCAGTCGTGGCTTTTTAATCTACCCACCATTCTTTGCCTTGTTCCACTTACCCAACATGTACAAATAAGCTGTATTAGTGTTACCTGCAGGCTCCCACACCTATTGGCAAAATTCTGGAAGGAACAGAGAAGCTGTTAAATGTGTGTGTGTGGTGTGTGTGTGTGTGTGTGTGTGTGTGTGTGTGTGTGTGTGTGTGTGTGTGTGTGTGTGTGTGTGTGTGTGTGTGTGTGTGTGTGTGTGTCTGTGTGTGTGTGTGAGATAGAGAGAGAGAGAGCTGGGGCTTGTGGTGCCCACAGTTTGTTGACAGGAGGGCCCAGTGCTCAATGCAAGCTGGGGGTTATTGGAAAATAAATCATAAATCATCTCACCTCAGTGACAGGGAGTGTCCCTCACAGTGCAAATCCCCTGTGTGTCCGTCGACCTGCCTGTGTTCTTCCATTTGCTTCCCATCGTAATGCACATGCTAATATCACTCTAACAGGCACTCATGCAGCACACCAATGGAATCCCTATGGCCTGAATAACATCTTGACCTATCTTACTGTGAGACACAAGCCCTCTCCATTATAAGGCACCTTGGCTTATAAGGCACCTTGACTTACAAGGCACTTTGTACTCAGGGATGCTTTAGCTGAATGCCTCTCACTTCAGGACATCGGAATCAGAATGTATCGAAGGACACAAAACATGCTGGGTGACATTACAACTTAAGCCATGACAGGTTATAGTGAAAACAGAGGCATAATTCTGAAATACCCATGAACAATTTCCCTTTACAGAGAACATGGAGACATTCTGGTGATAGAGGCTTTTGTAAATATTGAGTGGAGGGGTGTTCCGGTAACATGGTCTGCACATTCATCTGTGGAGAGAAGAGTACAAAGATGAGCACCCATGAGGATTCAGGGAGAGAGGATCTGTGTTTGATCACCCATCAGGTGTCAGCCATGTTCCGTCTGTTAATAAAAACACAGGAGAGGCTGCTGCTCGCTCTTGTTTGTGCCGAGCACATTTCTTCAAAGAGCCTTCCCGGCTCTGTAGCTCCTCATTTATATGGGAAAGTTTCTTTTAGCTGGTAGCGTTGGTGGAGCTCCTGTTGACACAGGACATTTCCCCATGAAAACACATTGCCATTGTTTTCCTCTCCTCTCCTCTGTGTTAGCGAAGGTGATTGATGACCACATCTGAGATCCAAAGGGTATCAAAGGATGTGTGGCACTCTACAAATCCATCCTAATTACTACACATTGTTACATAGTAATGACAGAGCCAACTGTAGATGGGGAAATATTAAACGCATCACAACCTGAATCTACATATTGACAAAAGAAATTCAAGAACTCAATATTTTCTCCTTATCTCAACATGTGTAATGGTGCACAATTATTCCTGAATTTGGCCAGTAGCTTTTCACATCCAATTTGTTTGGCAAGCATGTGCTTTTTTACATTTTTTTTTATTGTAACATCATTAAGATACTGTATGCTCTCTTTGCAATATTCCTTGAGTTGAGGTTGCTGCCAGGCTTTTGTAAGTTTATCGTAAGAAAGTAGTCTTACCCCATGAAAACAGACAGCTTTAAGTTTTAAAGTAAAGTAATAAAAAAATAAAGAATGAAATGCATACTATGAAAAGGTAAATATTAGCACCTACTGCATCGTACTCCATATCACTTCACCTCATATGAAAAATAGTTTGCTATTTTGGAACCCCCTGGCAGCCATAGTGGATCACCACAGACTCAGAGCTCATTTATCTTTTGTCAGAGATGAAGCCAAACTAACGCCATCTCCTGAAGCCGCTAAAGAATGAGGAGGGACGTAGGGAGGGTAAAAATAAACCTGGAGCTCAGGTAACTACACAGAGAAGTCACTCCACAAGTAATGGGTGGCTTCTTTAAAGTGGAACTCTGTTTGGAACAGTCTCTCTCTCTCTCTCTACTAGGGAATTATGCTGTTCAGTCTCCCAAAAATGTAATTTAGGCTCTTTTGCCAGTCTTCATTTAAAGGGAAAGAGAGCCTCATTAAAAAGAGTGGAATAATTAGTGTTTGACAAGCTGAAACATGTTGGATAATTATTCAAGACTTCGGTAAGCACCTCTCTGTAGGCACTCTGCTAGTGAACCAGTGAACAAGACTTTACCAGACCGCATTAGACTTCTGGAGTGAGGATGCACATCCGAGGCACATCCTGTGCAATATTGATGAACATGTATTGCAATCATGTGCATACTGGGCCACATTTCTTTAAAACAGTAAGATACTAATGTAAATATGTTTGATAGTATACAGCACTATCATTTCAACCAATTTTGATTGAAAACAGATGATTAGGGGTTTGAGAGAGACCTAAGGGTAAATATATACAGTACGGTAGCTTTGAAATGACAGTCAGTGTCACTGCACCATGGATCACTCCGCTACCCCTACTGTACATCACCATCATGAATCCACAACCCATGTGACTGCCCATCCCTTCAAGCTCTGCAGCTCACAACAGGATTGAACAGGCCTGTAGTGTGATGAGCACTAGCATAAGAATAACACATCTCTCTGACATGGCAATGATGGCTCAGACTCAGAATGAGCGGTCTGTGGATCCTAACTCTAAGCCACGTCTTGGTGACGCCCAGGTATGTCTGTATGGCACTGTGAGGCTGGGGCTGATCATGGTATGGCGTGAGCACTGTTACAGAAGACCAACCCTACTGTGGCTGACAATGGCTCCCTCTCTCCCTATCTGTCCTCTTTCTACCTCCACACTCCAGGGGAGCTCCAGTTCCAGCCCAGAGTCAGAGGCAGGTCCTGGGGAAGGGGATAAACACCCTGCCCACATGCACACACAGCCAGTGTGACTACACACCATGACTAAAGAAAGGCCCCACTGTGATTGCTTCGCCATGCCTGATATGGCCTGATGATGGCTCATCCCTGGCCCGGAGATGAGACCCTGATGAAATGTCAGGAGTCAAACAGCAGCAAATGAGAAATCAACAGACAAGTGCTGCATATGGGGGAACATTAGACATCTTGGTCTTTGGCTGTCTCTTCACAGGTGGTAATAGGGTAGTTGTGGTTCTGTTTGTCTTCTCTCTCAACCCTGCATTATGACTAACCCAACACAACACTGGATACTCATCCAAAGTGGTTCTGAAGTCCAGCTAGTTTAGAAAGCATGGAGTTGTCACATTTATTAACATTTATTAACATTTATTAACATTTATTAACAAACCACCAACAACAGTTAAATAGATATTTTCAATTATTGGGGATTATTGAGTAATGTCGTTTTTCATAAAATAGTGAGCTATATGAAATCTTCTTTGAAGCCAACCAAAACTCTTCCCAGTTAGGAACAGATTTCATCACTTTTGCAGTGCACATATCTCCTTGACTTCGATCCTGACTTGTCTTTTTAATCAACTTCCCAGAAAGACATCTTCATTGGTGAGTGCCCTGGTCAGCCAGGCAACACTCAGCGACATATGTTAAGTTTATCTTCAGCAAATAGATCAGCAGTGCTTTAATATGTTTCCCCTGTAATAGTTTCCTTTCCCATTGCACTGGGCCCGTTTTGAGTTACTTGCTGCTGGGCATGGCTTCTTAATAGAATCTGAATTCCAATTTGACTCTTCCGATTAGCAGCCTTAATTTGAATGCAGGCGGTGTGCTGCCTGGGAAAGTCGATGGCAGTTCACTTGTGCAGGCTCCTTTGCATTGCCTTTTTACTCAGTAATACAGAGCACAGAATTCCTAGTGAAGTTCTAGGAGAAACGCTTGACATGCTATTCCCTGTGGGTCATGTAAAACAGCCCTCCCCACTGGGCACAGACATCAATTCAACATCTATTCCACGTTGGTTCAACGTTATTTCATTGAAAAGACGTGGAAACAATGTTGATTCAACCAGTGTGTGCCCTGTAGTTCTGATCTGGCCACGTTCCCATTGTTTGTGTATTTAGTCATCTATTTATTCTGTTTTTACTAATTACTTGATTATAAGTAGAGGCACCAACTATTTTCTCATAACAACAAGCGTGAGCTGTGATAGTGTCACCATCCCTCTTTTGGGGTAACATAGTTGGTGTCACGGGCGTCGTAGGAATTAGACCAAAATGCAGCGGGAGTCTGTATACTCATCTTCTTTTTATTGGCAGAAAGAAGGAAAACCAAAACAAAACACGTATACAAAAACAACGACGACAAACAGTCCTGTAAGGCATACAGCTATACACGAAACAACTATACACAAAATCCCATAGAAAAACACCTCTCTTAAATAGGACCTTCAATTAGAAGCAACTAGGAACAGCTGCTTCCAATTGAAGGTCAACCCAACAAACACCACATAGAAATAGACATACTAGAACTAACATAGAAATAGTCTAACAAGAACATAACCCAACAAACCCCAAAACACTCTAAACAAACACCCCTCTTAAATAAGAACATAGCCCAACAAACCCCGAAACACTCTAAACAAACACACCCCTGCCACGTCCTGACCAAAGTACAATAACAAATAACCCCTTATACTGGTCAGGACGTGACAGTACCCCCCCCCCCCCCCAAACAAAAACAAAAATAAACCCAAAATAAAAATAATCCCAAACTAAAGGGGGGTAAGGGAGGGTGGCCACCGTCACCGACGGTTCTTGTGCTACACCCCCCCTCCCCAACCACGGAGGTGGCTCAGGCTCCGGCCTTACTCCCCAACCTAACCTGTCCACCCCGCTAACTGGTTATTATACACTGCTCAAAAAAATAAAGGGAACACTTAAACAACACATCCTAGATCTGAATGAAAGAAATAATCTTCTTAAATACTTTTTTCTTTACATAGTTGAATGTGCTGACAACAAAATCACACAAAAATAATCAATGGAAATCCAATTTATCAACCCATGGAGGTCTGGATTTGGAGTCACACTCAAAATTAAAGTGGAAAACCACACTACAGGCTGATCCAACTTTGATGTAATATCCTTAAAACAAGTCAAAATGAGGCTCAGTAGTGTGTGTGGCCTCCACGTGCCTGTATGACCTCCCTACAACGCCTAGGCATGCTCCTGATGAGGTGGCGGATGGTCTCCTGAGGGATCTCCTCCCAGACCTGGACTAAAGCATCCGCCAACTCCTGGACAGTCTGTGGTGCAACGTGGCGTTGGTGGATGGAGCGAGACATGATGTCCCAGATGTGCTCAATTGGATTCAGGTCTGGGGAACGGGTGGGCCAGTCCATAGCATCAATGCCTTCCTCTTGCAGGAACTGCTGACACACTCCAGCCACATGAGGTCCAGCATTGTCTTGCATTAGGAGGAACCCAGGGCCAACCGCACCAGCATATGGTCTCACAAGGGGTCTGAGGATCTCATCTCGGTACCTAATGGCAGTCAGGCTACCTCTGGCGAGCACATGGAGGGCTGTGCGGCCCCCCAAAGAAATGCCACCCCACACCATGACTGACCCACCGCCAAACCGGTCATGCTGGAGGATGTTGCAGGCAGCAGAACGTTCTCCACGGCGTCTCCAGACTCTGTCACGTCTGTCACATGTGCTCAGTGTGAACCTGCTTTCATCTGTGAAGAGCACAGGGCGCCAGTGGCGATTTGCCAATCTTGGTGTTCTCTGGCAAATGCCAAACATCCTGCACGGTGTTGGGCTGTAAGCACAACCCCCACCTGTGGACGTCGGACCCTCATACCACCCTTATGGAGTCTGTTTCTGACCGTTTGAGCAGACACATGCACATTTGTGGCCTGCTGGAGGTCATTTTGCAGGGCTCTGGCAGTGCTCCTCCTTGCACAAAGGCGGAGGTAGTGGTCCTGCTGCTGGGTTGTTGCCCTCCTACGGCCTCCTCCACGTCTCCACTGTACTGGCCTGTCTCCTGGTAGCGCCTCCATGCTCTGGACACTACGCTGACAGACACAGCAAACCTTCTTGCCACAGCTCGCAATGATGTGCCATCCTGGATGAGCTGCACTACCTGAGCCACTTGTGTGGGTTGTAGACTCCGTCTCATGCTACCACTAGAGTGAAAGCACCGCCAGCATTCAAAAGTGACCAAAACATTAGCCAGGAAGCATAGGAACTGAGAAGTGGTCTGTGGTCTCCACCTGCAGAACCACTCCTTTATTGGGGGTGTCTTGCTTATTGCCTATAATTTCCACCTGTTGTCTATTCCATTTGCACAACAGCATTTGAAATGTATTGTCAATCAGTGTTGCTTCCTAAGTGGACAGTTTGATTTCACAGAAGTGTGATTGACTTGGAGTTACATTATGTTGTTTAAGTGTTCCCTTTATTTTTTTGAGCAGTATATATTACCCTTCCCGAAGTCTCTGGACTAAGGCGCATCGCTGAAGACCTCGGGCTGATGCGCATCGCTGGAGACCTCGGGCCGATGCGCGTCGCTGGAGACCTTGGGCCGATGCGCGTCGCTGGAGACCTCGGACTGATGCGCGTCGCTGGAGACCTCGGGCTGGAGGGCAACTCTGGGAGCTCTGGACTGGAGGGCAACTCTGGGAGCTCCGGAGGGAGCTCCGGACTGGAGGGTGACTCTGGCTGCGCCGGTTCCGGACTGTGGGCCGTCTCTGTCGGTTCCGGACTGTGGGCCATCTCTAGATGGGGCACTATCGCCGGACACTCTGGACGGGGCACTGTTGCCGGACACTCTGGACGGGGCACTGTTGCCGGACACTCTGGACGGGGCACTGTTGCCGGACACTCTGGACGGGGCACTGTTGCCGGACACTCTGGGCGGGGCACTGTTGCCGGACACTCTGGGCGGGGCACTGTTGCCGGACACTCTGGACGGGGCACTGTTGCCGGAAGCTCTGGATGGGAACTGCGCACTGAAGGCCTGATGCGTGGGGCTGGCTTAGGAGGCGCCAGACTAGGGACACGCACCACAGGGCTAGTGCAAGGAGCAGGAGCAGGACGAGCTGGACTGGGCTGACACACTGGAGGCCTGGTGCGTGGGGCTGGTACTGGAGGTACCAGACTAGAGACACGCACCCCAAGGCTAGTGCGAGGAGCAGGGACAGAACGTACTAGACTGGGCTGACGCACTGGAGGCCTGGTGCGTGGTTCTGGCTTTGGAGGCGCCAGACTAGAGACACGCACCTCAGGGCTAGTGCGAGGAGCAGGAACTGGATACACCGGGCCATGAGTAGGCACTGGAGGTCTGGAGCGCACCTCCTGCACAACCCGTCCTGGCTGGATGGTACTAGTAGCCCTGCAGGAGTGGAGTGCTGGCACAGGGCGAACTTGGCTGTGCAGAGGCCTGATGGCTGCCGTGCGTAGAGCAGGCGTAGGGTAGCCTGGGCCTAGGAGGCGCACTGGTGGCCAGATGTGCTGCGCAGGCATCTTCCTTCCAGGCTGGATGCCCACTCTAGCACGGCACTTGCGAGGGGCTGGGATTGCTCGCATCGGACTATGCGTGCGCATGGGCGAGATTGTGCGCACTTCCGCATACACCGGCGCTCTCCACTCCATACGCTCCCCATAATAAGCACGGGGAGTTGGCTTAGGGCTCACCCTTGGCCCAGCCAAACTACCCGTGTGCCCCACCCAATTTTTTTTGTTGGGGGTGCCTCTCAGGCTTTCTTGCTAGCTGTGTCCCAACATAGCGTTCTCTAAACTCTCCAGCCTTCCTCCATGGTCCTTCTCCTGCTAGTATCTGCTCCCAGGTCCAAAACTGCTGCTCCTTCCTCCGCTGCTTGGTCCGTTGGTGGTGGGTAGTTCTGTCACGGGCGTCGTAGGAATTAGACCAAAATGCAGCGGGAGTCTGTATACTCATCTTCTTTTTATTGGCAGAAAGAAGGAAAACCAAAACAAAACACACGTATACAAAAACAATGACGACAAACAGTCCTGTAAGGCATACAGCTATACACGAAACAACTACACACAAAATCCCATAGAAAAACACCCCTCTTAAATAGGACCTTCAATTAGAAGCAACTAGGAGCAGCTGATTCCAATTGAAGGTCAACCCAACAAACACCACATAGAAATAGACTAACAAGAACATAACCCAACAAACCCCGAAACACTCTAAACAAACACCCCTCTTAAATAAGAACATAACCCAACAAACCCCGAAACACTCTAAACAAACACACCCCTGCCACGTCCTGACCAAACTACAATAACAAATAACCCCTTATACTGGTCAGGACGTGACAGTTGGTCCATTGTTCCAGTCACCTTGCTACTCAAACAATTTTTCCTGAAAGATGAATGGGATGTTGACTTGATGAAATTATAAATGATTATTAAGAAGTGCACACTTCTTATTGTCAAATCAATCTGGAGTGTATACTGTAAACAGGCGGCTGGTGGCACCTTAATTGCGGAGGACAGGCTCATAATAATGGTTGGAATGCAATTAATGGAACGGTATCAACACGTGGTTTCCATGTGGTTGATACCATTCCATTTACTCCATTCCAGACATTATTATGAGTCGTCCTCCCCGCACCAGCCTCCTGTGATACTGTATCATAGTTAACAATGTATTTTCCATGAATTTATTAAAAACAAAAATCCTACACTTGCAGTAGCCAAAATATCAATAATACAACATGAGCTTTCAGGCAACAGGCACAGAAAGAGGGCTCTAATTGAGTTCTTAATTAGCAGAGCTTGTGGGGAGGCAAAGTGGGTTATCAGGCCATGAACAAGTACGTGACCAGTGGGTCCTTGAAAAGGCCTTTGAACAATAATTCTCAAATACTTGATATTACAGGTTCAGAAAATGGTGGGTAGCTTGGTGGGAGGTCAGATTTTAATTAATGTGCAAGTAAAATACCTAACAATTACAGAAATATGAGAAATATTGTAAATCAGTGGAGAGGCTGTACAGATTAATGCTGCAACTTTAGTCAGTGTAGACACGGGTATACTGCATGATGTCTGCATTCATTACCACTGCCTTTATCGCATTCAAAGTCCCATAAAATACCTATTAAAATATTATGTTTGAGATAAAACAATATACCTTTTTCCTTTCGGACAAGTAGTTAAGAATAATGTGAGAACAAATACAGTAGTTCTTTTTTTTTACAATACAAGTAATATCAGAAGGGAGGATTCTATTCTGAGAAGGGAACAGAGTCTGTTTTTGTTTTTGCAGGTTTGCAGTATCGTTTGCCCATCACAGTATAACGGTATTATAAAAGACATTGAGAGATGAAAAGATGAAGATGGAGAGATAGACGTGATATGCTCACTGGTTCAGAGATCGGAGATAGATATGTGATATGCTCACTTGTTAATAGATCTGAGATAGATAGGTAATGTGCTCACTTCTTTGTGTCATAAACGATCAGTGATAATAGTTGTATCACTCACCGACGGCAGCCAACGCAGTCATACAATAATGTAGTGAGTTAATGTTTCAAACACATAACTTGCACCGGGCCATGTGCAGAATATTAACTGGATGTCAAAGATATCTGTGTACGCAAAGTGTATTTGAACTAATTGATTTCACAATACAAACACCCTTACATCAACATGATGGCCACCAGTACTACTCAGGTCGGTCACTATTTGTTTAACAGAATGGAAACACATTTTTCTTAGCAGTTAGAGAACTCATTGCTTGTCCACAGGGTCTGTCTAGCTTTCTCAAGCTTGTAAAAACCTTGCCTAATGGCCTTTGTTATGTGAGGCCACAGTCAAGGTTCAACCTCTGCAGAGGAGTAGTCTCCAGACAGTTGTAAATTCCAATAAAAGGTTCACGCCAAAGTGAGCGTGAGTGAGTTATTTTGTTAAAGAGGGAGGTGGGCCTTGCTCCAGTGGGCCCTCTTTCCATTACAACAGCTCCCCAGTGCCTAATGGCCTAGCCCCTCTCTGCTGGGTAAATGTTTACCCTGCCATAAGAAATCAAGAGACTCACCACAAACATGAATACAGAGGCCAGCATCGGCATGGGCAGGGAGATAATGAGGTACTATTACCCCGGTCTCCCTGCCTCGGACCCAGCCAACTCTCATTATAACTGAGGTGATGGGGAGGAGAGCCTAATCCGGTCAGTCAGGAGGATTTGCTCTCTTCCAGAGAGAGGTTGCCTACATACTAAAAAGGAGGGGAGGGAATCAACAGTGAAAATATTTGAACAGTCTATTCAAACACCTTGTGGATGGAGGGGAGGCAGGCGGCCAGAGAGCAGTTGTTGAGAATGGGAGATGAGGAGATGGCTAAGACACTCAGGCAGTTTCACTGGGATTTTGTCATGGGCTGCCAAAGTGCCTTTGATTTACTGAGGCAGCTATTGATAATTAATTGTATCATCTGTTTCCTCTCCCATTGAAGCCAAGAAAAGTGAACCCAAACTCCTCTTCAGAGGCCTGGGTACAATTCACACCATCATAGAGGGTGATTGGACTTGAGCTGGCTGGATGAGCATGTCAACAGATGGCAGTTATAACTACAACACTTTCAATCTCAATCCTAGGGAGAAAACCCACTCTCTTGAGCCCAGAACTTTGGCAAGGTATGGAGGCAACAATTAATATTCTTCTCATAAATATACTTCTATGGTTCTGACTGATCTGAACATACAGTATATAAACTTGAGGTTGATATACATCCTCAAGCAGAATATTCCATATAATAGCTGACATAACAAGCATTCCTTTTGATTTCACCTGTCATTAATTCAGCCTGTCAAATATGGTTTATCACTGCTTCCTCTATCGCCCACGGTTATGGGTGTTCATGAGTTGAACAGTTTCTGTCTCACTGCTTTTTCACACAAACATAGCTAGCTCCCTGACGCGTCCACAGAGTGGGCGATGTCTACAGCAGACTACATGGCCGTATATGGGAACATACTTTTTATCTCAATAATTCATAATCTTGGAGGGATGTTGAATAATTGAACTGAACTTGGAGGCCTTTCAGCTCAGTGGAGCTTTGCATGTGGCTGACGGATCTGTGGGATTCCATGCACATTACAGGGGGAGAGGGGAAACATAGTGATAAGCAGCGTTTCTGTTTTCACTTCTCACTTATTGATCAATTATTCAGACAGAGCCTCTGATTGTGACCTGGGTTCTGAGAAGACAGAGCCCAAAGTCTTCCCAGCCAGAGACTTGTCCATGGCAAGCATCGCTCATCTCATTTCATGCTCCATCCAGCATGCTCTTATATCATATAAAACTGACTTGAACCTTTGCAAAAGACACCCTTTTGTGTTCAGTTGCCGTGGATATTGGTTCAAATGTTGCTATAACTGTCTTTCATCTTGAAAATTTGACGGATTGGTGGAACAGCTTGGTGACGTCATGACTGTCCACAAGAATCAAAATAGGTCAGATCAGGTTTGCAATGAATAACTTAAATTAGACCCTCTTTCACCCGTAGAGGGGGAAGCAAAGAACTAGTGGAGATTAACAACTCACGTCCTGTTGTAAATCAAGGGAGAAGATCCAGGCTTGCGCTCTCCACATTCACCAAAGGAATGTGCTTTGTCTCAACATATCTTTTTCCTGCTGAAACTCTAATGTGGGGAATGGTCAGAGGCAATCTATAGAATACTAGTGCCATTTTGTTTTTTATTTTGTGATGTCATTAAAAATGTTATAAAGGAAATACTGTAACTTGGAAAGTATACCCACTACATATATGAAGTTTCCATACAATGCGTTTTGCATGTAATATGAAACGTTATGAAAGTGTTTTTATTAAGAGAGGGATGTGATTTGAGAAGCTATAAGAGATCATTGTTTTATATAACTTTGCACAGTGAGTAGTCTCCGCCCCGGCGTGAGGTCAGGGAGTGTGCCAGCCTGCCAGAACTGCCCCTTTCGAGCAAAAGATATAAAGGATGCAACTGCACGTTTAAAATGGTTAGAACTTTGAATCTCAACATGAGGTGAAGAAGATAAATTCACCTCCTGGACAATCACTAGTATCACTGCTATCACTGGTATCTGTCCTAAGTAACGTATCTTCAAGACCGAATGGAAGGAAAATCAACTCTGTAGTTCTGTTCAGGACTACACGACAAGTCACAGGATACCAGACAACTACGAAGAAGGACAACAGTAGAAGACTTGTTGGAACCATTTCGGACAATCAGAGCCTTACAAGCATGCCGCGAAAAGGCCCAACCACCTTTCCAAGGCTGTCTGGTTCACCGAGAAAACGTAAATACATTCATGATTTCTTACTCAAAGCGCACTGCGGTTTGTCTGCAAAGTATATGGTTACTGTAGGTGTGAGTAGTTTCTGAATGTACCAGTGTCTCTGTACCTCTCTCCCACTCCATCTCTTCTTTAACAAGCATCAATGTTGTCATTCTGCAGAGTGTGTATGTTTATCCTGTGTTCCTATTTAATTAGCTAGTAAATAAATAATTAAACCAATTTGTGTAGTACTGAATCATAAGTAAGGCTTGGGTTTTTGCAGATGCAAGGAGGTTACACCTGTTCAGAATGACGATATGATATGAGGTTATGATTAATAAGTTGACTGTTTATAGATGTGATAGGTAAAGACCTTTTAGAGTTTAATTCGGGAGATGGTAACTCTTTAAAGAACTGCTCTCGTGGTGCCCCAGATCCTAATGAGTTAGTTGTTAATTGATTAATTTAATCGGGTAACAATTAAACATACTTAGTTAATTAGATAAATAACAGTCTTCAGATTAATGTTAAAGTCAAGTCACGACAGTGAAAATACATATCAAATGATGGAGCAGCATGGGCACTCCAAGGCAGCTCTCTTGTTCTTCTCCCCCTTTCTCCCCTCTCATCTGGGGGGAGGAGGACTGGGGCAGTGGGTGGAGTCTTTTCTCTCTCTCTGAGAGCTGGGGGGTCTCCCAGTCAGGGCAGGGTTTTGTCACATGGACCTTCTCTTGAGTGCGGGGCTCTTTTAATCAAAGGCATAATTTCAGAGGAAAACCCAGTGTAGCCACTCTGATCCCTGGCTGCGAGTGGCTAATTAAAACAAAGGAAAGAGCTGACTTTCCACAGAGGCCTTTTAAGGATCTGCAGCATGTACTCTGTGTCTGAAGAGCAAATAGCTACCCCAAGATTCACAAGATCCACACACTTGCTAAGATAGTTTAAAAAAACGTGAGTAAATTCTAACCTCAGAAAATCACACATGCATCCATTAAAGTGCATAGGCTACTGCACACAGGCCTCGTCATTAGATAGAAATCCATGAGGACATTAAAAGATGATTTCGTAGACATTAGTTTTACACATCACACATGTATGAGGCAGTGGACTTAAACAAGAGAAGGAAGTTTCCAGGTCTGTACAAGGTTATATAATGATGCTCAAAGATAAGATGTTATTGAAGTACATTAGCTCTTGCTTTAGGTGAAGAACATAGTGAGTTCTGAGGATGTACAGAATGTTCACCTCTCTTTGAAACGATGGCATGAGCCATGGGACTAAAGCAAAGATCGTTTGTTATTAAGAATTATAAACTGTGTGGTTCGAGCCCTGAATGCTGATTGTCTGATAGCCATGGTATATCAGACCGTAAACCATGGGTGTGACAAAACATCTATTTTTACTGCTCTAATTACATTGGTAACCAGTTTATAATAGCAAGAAGGCGCCTGTGATATATGGCCAATATAACACGGCTAAGGTCTGTGTCCAGGCACTCTGCGTTGTGTTGTGCTTAAGAACAGCCCTTAGCTGTGGTATATTGGCCACATAGCACACCTCCTCTGGCCTTATTGCTTAATCAACCCATGGGATTTAGTCGACTATTGTTCAAAGCTCAAATGAAGCCAGCCTAGCGATTGAGGTCAACCAACATCCCTTTAAACTCCTGAATCAGAATAACCTGATACACACCATGTAGGGGTCATGCTGAGCTTTGTCTGATATGATTTATGGTATAGTAGTTCACCTGTAGAGGACAATACATGTCATACAACATTGCTTTGTTAGAAAAACAGTTTGATACCGTGTGATAGATGGATTTGAAGTAGCCCAGGCTTCCAGACACAAGGAGAGAATGTTTTAGACAGAGGTTTTTAATCTTAGTTTTATGCTCCTCACGTCTCCAGAGTTCCTTGTTTTCCTGTATTGACTAAAATCTGCCCTATACACCTTTCTGCTGTGAGAAGAACTCAGTGGGATTATTCAATGAAGAAAAACATGCCCATGTTTTTGTTCCACTGGTTGCCTTGTTCACTGGTGCAAGTACAGTACGTTACAAATGGGTGACAATATCAGGTCACAATATTGGTCTGTAAAATCACTCTGACTTCTGAACCTATAAGTATATTTTACATTTGTATATTTGTCATTTAACAGATGCTCTTATCCAGAGCGATTTATAATTAGTGCATTAATCTTAAAATAGGTTAGGTGGGACAACCACATACCACAGGCATAGAAAGTACATTTTCCCTCAATAACGTAGCTGTCAATAGAGTCAGAGCTAGAAGGGAGGTGGGGGGGTGGGGGGGTCAACTGCAAGTGCTTTTTTTTGGGGTGAGGAGGATAATTTAACATACTGTTTGAAGAGGTAGGGTTTCAGATGTTTTCGGGAAAGATGGACAGGGACTCTGCTGTCCTAGCTACAGGGGGAAGCTGGTTCCATCATTGGGGTGCCAGGACAGAGAAGAGCTTGGACTGGGCAGAGTGGGAGCTGGCCTCCCGTAGGGGTGGGAGGACCAAGAGACCTGAGGTAGCAGAACGGAGTGCTCGGGTTGGGGTGTAGGGTTTGAGCATAGCCTGAAGGTGGGGAGGGGAAGTTCCTCTTGCTGTTCCATAGGTAAGCACCAAGTAAGAGTGCCCAGTCATTTGTCAAGGTGTCCAGTCAATATAAAATCAAAAATATTTGTTACATGCGCTGCTTACAAGAGGTGTAGACTTTACCATGACATTTTACTGACGATCCCTTTCCCAACAATGCAGAGTTCAAAAGTACAACATTTTGTAAATAGAATAGCAATATTAGTAACACAATAAAAATAACAATAACGAGGCTAGATAATATGTACATGTAGGTAGTGTGTGTGTGTGTGTGTGTGTGTGTGTGTGTGTGTGTGTGTGTGTGTGTGTGTGTGTGTGTGTGTGTGTGTGTGTGTGTGTGTGTGTGTGTGTGTCAGTGTCAGTGTAAATAGGCAAATAGTCCAGGTAGCCATTTTATTAACTGTTCATCAGTTTTATGGCTTGGGGTAAAAGATGTTCAGGAGCTTTTTGGTCCCAGACTTGGTGCTCTGGTACTGCTTGACATGAACAGTTTATGGCTTGGGTGGCTGGGGTCTTTCACAATTTTCCAGGCCTTCTTCTGACACTACCTGGTATAGAGGCTCTGAATGGCAAGGAGCGCGGCCCCAGTGATGTACTGTGCCGTCTGCACCAACCTCTGTAGCACCTTGCGGTTGTATGCCAAGCAGCTGCCATACCAAGCGGTGATGCAGCAAGTCAGGATGTTTTCAATTGAGTACCACAGTATGAGTCATAGTACCCATACAATTTAGCAGTAAAACCCAGAAATGATTCCGAACATTTTTCCACCATACATTTTTTCGTAGGAGAAACCTACTTCATATAGGGTCAGTTTTGTGTAGGCTTAACCTGGCGTGACATTTTGATAACCATGCAAATCTCTCTTGGACAACGTAACTTTTATCAATATATTCACATGTAATTACTCCCCCAAAATGAAATGCTAAGTAACCACTAATGTGGCTATCATACAGAACTACATATCCTGTCGCAAGCTTAGATGTAATCACTCAAGGAGAAGGATGGGAAAAAACTCAACATTTATTCATGCAAACTCTCATCGACAACTAGCAAGTAGCATTGAGTTATTAATTAAGCTAGCACAAGGCTAGTACTTTTCAGACTGGGCTAGTAGACAATGTGCCAAACTAGCCTAATACAGCAGTGAAATGGCTAGCAGAAAATGTGCCAAACTAGCCTGACACAGCAGTGAAATGTTGCCTTAACAAACATCACATGACACAGATTTAGGACCTGAGTGTTACTCGGGCTAGTAGAAATCGTGGTCTGCTAGCCAGTGCCTAAAATCCTTATGTTCCAGCCCTGGATGTCAGTCCCTTTCAGATGATCCCCCAATCACTGTTGATCCTCCTCAGTGACCTCACGGCTGAGGGTTTTAACTTTCCTTTTGAGAATTAGAATAAGAAGTACAGTCGTATAGCTCATGGCAATACTTTACCTGTTAGGGAAAATATACCCTAGACTGTCCTGATCATCTAGTTGAGCATTCCAGATAATGAACTGCATCCCAGCACAAATGTCCCATCCACATATACTGAACACAAATATAAACGCAACATGTAAAGTGTTGGTCCCATGTTTGATGAGCTGAAATAAATTATCCCAGAAATGTTCCATATGTACAAAACGCATGTTTACGTCCCTGTTTGTGAGCATTTCTCCTTTGGCAAGATAATCCATCTACCTGATAGTTGTGGCATATCAAGAAGCTGATTAAACAGCATGATCATTACACATGGGCACCTTGTGCTGGGGACAATAAAAGGCCACTCTAAAATGTGCAGTTATGTCACAAAACACAATGCCACAGTTGTTTCTAGTTTTGAGGGAGTGTGCAATTGGCATGCTGACTGCAGCAATGTCCACCAGAGCTGTTGCCATAGAATGAAATGTTCATTTATTTACCATAAGCCGTTGTTTTAGAGAATTTGGCAGTAAGTCCAAACGTCCTCACAACCGCAAACCACATTTAACCACGCCAGCCCAGGACCTCCACATCCGGCTTCTTCACCTGAGATTCTCTGAGACGAGCCACCCAGACAACTGATGAAATTGTGGGTTTGCACTAGAATTTCTGCACAAACTGTCAGAAACCGTCTCATGGAAGCTCATCTGCGTGCTCGTCGTCCTCACCAGGGACTTGACCTGACTGCAGTTCCGCGTCGTAACTCACCTTCGATGGCTACTGGCACACTGGAGAAGTGAATCCCGGTTTCAACTGTATCGGGCAGATGGCAGACAGCATGTATGGCATAGTGTGGGCAATTGGTTTGCTGATGTCAATGTTGTGAACAGAGTGCCCTCCATGGTGGCAGTGGGGTTATGGTATGGGCTGGCATAAGCTATGAACAATGACCACAATTGCATTTTATTGATGGCAATTTGAACGCACAGATACCGTAATGAGATCCTGAGGCCCATTGTCATGCCATTCATCCGCCGACATATTTGGGATGCTCTGGATCATCATGTACGACAGCGTGTTCAAATCAAATCAAATCAAATCAAATTTATTTATATAGCCCTTCGTACATCAGCTGATATCTCAAAGTGCTGTACAGAAACCCAGCCTAAAACCCCAAACAGCAAGCAAAGCATGTGAAAGAAGCACGGTGGCTAGGAAAAACTCCCTAGGAAAAAACTCCCAAGAAAGGCCAAAAACCTAGGAAGAAACCTAGAGGAACCAGGCTATGAGGGGTGGCCAGTCCTCTTCTGGCTGTGCAGGGTGGATATTATAACAGAACATGGTCAAGATGTTAAAATGTTCATAAATGATCAGCATGGTCAAATAATAATAATCATAGTAGTTGTCGAGGGTGCAACAAGCACGTCCGGTGAACAGGTCAGGGTTCCATAGCCGCAGGCAGAACAGTTGAAACTGGAGCAGCAGCACAGCCAGGTGGACTGGGGACAGCAAGGAGTCATCATACCAGGTAGTCCTGAGGCATGGTCCTAGGGCTCAGGTCCTCCGAGAGAAAGACAGAAAGAGAGAAAGAGAGAATTAGAGAGAG
Organism: Salmo salar; assembly: GCF_965601325.2. Classification (NCBI taxonomy): domain Eukaryota; kingdom Metazoa; phylum Chordata; class Actinopteri; order Salmoniformes; family Salmonidae; genus Salmo; species Salmo salar. The sequence continues at coordinate 29,459,942 of NC_138306.1, read as the reverse complement.
CATATTTAAATTCACACAGGACACCGGATAAGACAAGAGAAATACTCCAGATGTAACAGATTGACCCTAGCCCCCCGACACATAAACTACTGCAGCATAAATACTGGAGGCTGAGACAGGAGGGATCAGAAGACACTGTGGCCCCATCCGATGATACCCCCGGACAGGGCCAAACAGGCAGGATATAACCCCACCCACTTTGCCAAAGCACAGCCCCCACACCACTAGAGGGATGTCTCCAACCACCAACTTACCGTCCTAAGACAAGGCCGAGTATAGCCCACAACAATCTCCGCCATGGCACAACCCAAGGGGGTGCGCCAACCCAAACAGGAAGACCACGTCAGTGACTCAACCCACTCAAGTGACGCACCCCTCCCATGGACGGCATGGAAGAACACCAGTAAGCCAGTGACTCAGCCCCTGTAAAAGGGTTAGAGGCAGAGAATCCCAGTGGAAAGAGGGGAACCGGCAAGGCAGAGACAGCAAGGGCGGTTCGTTGCTCCAGCCTTTCCGTTCACCTTCACACTCCTGGGCCAGACTATACTTAATCATAGGACCTACTGAAGAGATAAGTCTTCAGTAAAGACTTAAAGGTTGAGACTGAGTCTGCGTCTCTCACATTGGTAGGCAGACCATTCCATAAAAATGGAGCTCTATAGGAGAAAGCCCTACCTCCAGCCGTTTGCTTAGAAATTCTAGAGACAATTAGGAGGCCTGCGTCTTGTGACCGTAGCGTACGTGTAGGTATGTACGGCAGGACCAAATCGGAAAGATAGGTAGGAGCAAGCCCATGTAATGCTTTGTAGGTTAGCAGTAAAACCTTGAAATCAGCCCTTGCCTTAACAGGAAGCCAGTGTAGGGAGGCTAGCACTGGAGTAATATGATCAAATTTTTTGGTTCTAGTCAGGATTCTAGCAGCCGTATTTAGCACTAACTGAAGTTTGTTTAGTGCTTTATCCGGGTAGCCGGAAAGTAGAGCATTGCAGTAGTCCAGCCTAGAAGTAACAAAAGCATGGATAAATTTTTCTGCGTCATTTTTGGACAGAAAGTTTCAGATTTTTGCAATGTTACGTAGATGGAAAAAAGCTGTCCTTGAAACAGTCTTGATATGTTCTTCAAAAGAGAGATCAGGGTCCAGAGTAACGCCAAGGTCCTTCACAGTTTTATTTGAGACGACTGTACAACCATCCAGATTAATTGTCAGATTCAACAGAAGATCTCTTTGTTTCTTGGGACCTAGAACAAGCATCTCTGTTTTGTCCGAGTTTAAAAGTAGAAAGTTTGCAGCCATCCACTTCTTTATGTCTGAAACACAGGCTTCTAGCGAGAGCAATTTTGGGGCTTCACCATGTTTCATTGAAATGTACAGCTGTGTGTCGTCTGCATAGCAGTGAAATTTAACATTATGTTATCGAATGACATCCCCAAGAGGCAAAATATATAGTGAAAACAATAGTGGTCCTAAAACAGAACCTTGAGGAACACCGAAATTTACAATTGATTTGTCAGAGGACAAACCATTCACAGAGACAAACTGATATCTTTCCGACAGATAAGATCTAAACCAGGCCAGAACTTGTCCATGTAGACCAATTTGGGTGTTCCAGTTCCCGCCAATATCCAACTCTATGTGAAGGAAATGTGTAGTGCTGCATAAGGCAAGTAGTGGTCACACCAGATACTGACTGGTTTTCTGATCCACGCCCCTACCTTTTTGTTTAAGGTTTCTGGGACGAACAGATGCATATCTGTATTCCCAGTCATGTGAAATACATTAGGACATAAAGAATGTATTTAAATTGACGGATTTCCTTATTTGAACTTGTTGCAAGTTGCATTCATACTTTTGTTCAGTGTAGTAAGATTTTAGATGTGCAGAGCCCAGTCTATTTTACCATTACTATAGTCAATTCTGTGGGTTATGGTATTTTAATATAAACTACCAATCAAAAGTTTTAGAACACACACGTATTTTCTTAACTCTTCATGAACTGCACTGTTGGCTAAGGGCTTGTAAGTAAGCATTTCACAGTAAAGTCTACACCTACTGTATTCAGCGCATGTGACAAAAAAGTTTGATTTGATTTGAAATACATTTTTTCAAACTTTTACTAGTTAGCTAAGTTGATTACTAAAATGGTAACATCTATGCTACCGGTCAAAAGTTTTAGAACACCTACTCATTCAAGGGTTTTTCTTTATTTTTGCTATTTTCTACATTGTAAATGTCACGAATCCCACCGAAGGTGGCTCCCCTGCCTGCTCGGGCGGCGCTCGGCGGTCGTCGTCACCGACCTACTAGCCGCCGCTGATCCTTTTTTCCTTTTCGTTTGGTTTGTCTTATTGGTTGCACCTGTTCCTCATTTGTCTTTTGATTTTGGTTATTTAAGCCTGGTTAGCCCGCCCAGTGTTGTGCGGGATTATTTAGCGTCAGGTTGTGTTTTGTATTTGGATGTGCTGGCGATCTACTACTGTTCTATTTTCATGCATGCTGTGCACCTGTTGTTTGGGCACTTTGCATATTTCACGCCCGTTGTGTTGGCGTCGATCGTGTTGTGTTTTTATTGAATAAACACACGGTTCCTCACCTCTGCTCTCTGCGCCTGACTCCTACCACCACTCCTAGCAACGACTGACAGAATCCCGCACCAGCTATGGAGTCAGCAGGAGCAGCCTCCCCTCCTCTCCCATCGATGGAGGAACGGGTCCTTCACCATACCACCATCCTCCACCGAATTGGCTCAGCGATGGAGCAGATGATGGAGAGGATGGACCGATGGGAGAGGAGTGGCCTCCCTACCGCATCCCCAGCACCAACTCCTCCTCCACCATCTACCCCTCCACCGACGTCCGGACCCGGAGCCCTACGCCTGGCTCTCCCCAGGGAGTACGATGGAGCGGCGGCGGGGTGCCAGGGGTTCCTGCTACAGTTGGATTTGTACCTGGCTACCGTTCATCCAGCTCCCTCCGGAGAGGAGAGCGTAAGCGTCCTCGTCTCCTGCTTAACGGGACGTGCCCTGGAGTGGGCCAACGCAGTGTGGTACGGCCCAGACTCGGCAAGGGATCACTACCCTGAGTTCACCCGCCGGTTCCGGGCCGTGTTCGACCACCCAGCAGAAGGCCGGGCGGCGGGTGAAAGGCTGTTCCACCTGCGTCAGGAGACGAGGAGCGCACAGGACTTTGCTCTGGAGTTCCGGACCTTGGCTGCTGGAGCGGGGTGGAACGACAGGGCCCTGATGGACCACTATCGGTGTAGCCTCCGGGAGGACGTCCGCCGTGAGCTAGCCTGTCGGGACACTACCCTGTCGCTAGACGAACTAATCGACATGTCCATTCGTCTTGACAATCTGCTGGCTGCGCGCAGGCGTCCAGACGGGGCCCTGTTGGTTCCACCTCCAGGTCCTCCAGCTCCCATTCCTATGGAGCTGGGGGGGGCCGCGTCCAGGGGAACCGGAGGAGGAGGCTCCCTTGTATCCAGTGTGGTCGGAGAGGACACACTACCGACAGGTGCTGGGGGAGCTCCTCTGGGAATCGGGATGGCAGGCGGAGCACTCCTCGTCCTTCTCAGGTGAGTAAGCACCAACCTCACCCAGAGCTCCCTGTTGGTCACATGTTCGTTTTAGTAACTTTCCCCTTGTTTTCTCCCTCTTTCCAGCATAAGGCGCTAGTCGATTCAGGCGCAGCTGGAAACTTTATGGATCGTGGGCTCGCATTAAGGCTAGGGATTCCCCTGGTGTCATTGGACCAACCTTTCCCCGTGCACTCCTTAGATAGCAGACCATTAGGGTCAGGACTGGTCAGGGAGGCCACGGTGCCACTGGACATGGTAACGCAGGGGGATCATGGGGAACGGATTAGTCTCTTCCTCATTGATTCTCCTGCGTTTCCGGTGGTGCTGGGGATTCCCTGGCTGGCCAATCACAATCCCAATATTTCGTGGAGACAGGGGGCTCTCAGAGGGTGGTCAGAGGAGTGCTCAGGCAGGTGTAAGGGAGTTTCCATCGGTGCGACGACGGTGGAGAGTCCAGACCAGGTTTCCACTGTGCGCATTCCCTCAGAATATGCCGATCTGGCTATCGCCTTCTGTAAAAAGAGGGCGACCCGATTACCACCTCATCGACGAGGGGATTGCGTGATAAATCTCCAGGTAAACGCTGCACTTCCCAGGAGTCACGTGTACCCATTGTCACAGGAGGAGACGTTGGCTATGGAGACATATGTCACGGAATCTCTGAGACAGGGGTATATTCGGCCCTCCATGTCACCCGTCTCCTCGAGTTTCTTTTTCGTGAAGAAAAAGGATGGAGGGTTGCGTCCGTGCATTGATTATCGAGGTCTAAATTCCATCACAGTAGGGTTCAGTTACCCACTACCTCTCATCGCTACGGCGGTGGAATCATTTCACGGCGCGCGTTTTTTCACGAAACTGGACCTCAGGAGCGCGTACAATCTGGTGCGTATCCGGGGAGGAGACGAGTGGAAAACCGCATTTAGTACCACATCGGGCCACTATGAGTACCTCGTCATGCCGTACGGGTTAAAGAATGCTCCAGCCATCTTTCAATCCTTTGTTGATGAGATTCTCAGGGACCTGCACGGACAGGGGGTGGTGGTGTATATTGACGACATCTTGATTTATTCCGCCACCCGCGCCGCGCATGTCTCCCTGGTGCGCAAGGTGCTTGAGCGACTGCTGGAGAATGACCTGTACGTCAAGGCTGAGAAATGTGAGTTTTTCAAACGAGCCGTTTCCTTCCTGGGGTATCGCATTTCCACCTCGGGGGTGGTGATGGAGGATGACCGCGTTAAAGCCGTGCGTAATTGGCCGACTCCGACCACGGTAAAGGAGGTGCAGCGGTTTTTAGGGTTTGCCAATTACTACCGGAGGTTTATCCGGGGCTTTGGTCAAGTTGCTGCTCCCATTACCTCACTGCTGAAGGGGGGTCCGGCGCGCTTGCGCTGGTCAGCAGAGGCGAACAGAGCGTTCAGTCGCCTGAAGGAGCTGTTTACCGTCGCTCCAGTGCTGGCTCATCCGGATCCCTCTTTAGCATTCATAGTGGAGGTGGACGCGTCCGAGACTGGGGTGGGGGCCGTGCTATCACAGCGCTCGGGCACGCCACCCAAACTCCGCACGTGCGCTTTCTTCTCTAGGAAGCTAGGGCCGGCGGAGCAGAACTATGATGTGGGGGACAGGGAGTTGTTAGCTGTGGTCAAGGCTCTGAAGGTGTGGAGACATTGGCTTGAGGGGGCAAAGCACCCTTTCCTCATCTGGACTGACCACCGTAATCTCGAGTACATCCGGGCAGCTAGGAGACTGAATCCGCGTCAGGCCAGGTGGGCCATGTTCTTTACCCGTTTCCGGTTCACCATCTCTTATCGGCCAGGTTCACTGAACACGAAGGCCGACGCACTGTCCCGCCTATATGACACCGAGGAAAGGGCCATCGATCCGGCTCCCATTCTTCCGGCGTCGTGTTTGGTAGCTCCGGTGGTATGGGAGTTGGACGCGGAGATCGAGCGGGCGTTAACCTCTATGGGCTAGGTGGGACGCTAGCGTGCCACCCGTGGTGCACTCCATCAACAGCAGGTGCATTTCAAGAGCGGCAAATTTGAATCCAAATAAATGTCAAAATTCAAATTTTTCAAACATACAACTATTTTACACCCTTTGAAAGATAAACATCTCCTTAATCTAACCACGTTTTACGATTTCAAAAAGGTTTTACGGCGAAAGCATAAATTTAGAGTATGTTAGGACAGTACATTTACAAGAGTTGTGTGTAATGTTTTGTCAATTCAAAGACAGGGTCACCAAAACCATAAAACCAGCTAAAATGATGCACTAACCTTTTACAATCTCCATCAGATGACACTCCTAGGACATTATGTTAGACAATGCATGCATTTTTAGTTCTATCAAGTTCATATTTATATCCAAAAACAGCGTTTTACTATGGCATTGATGTTGAGGAAATCGTTTCCCTCCAATAACCGGCAGTCAAGTCAGCGTCACAAATTAAATAATTAAAATTAGAAAACATTGGTAAAATATTATATTGTCATTTAAAGAATTATAGATTTACATCTCTTGAACGCAATCAACTTGCCAGATTTAAAAATAACCTTACTGGGAAATCACACTTTGCAATAATCTGAGCACTGCGCCCAGAAAAATACGCTTTGCGATACAGACTAGACGTCATGTTGGGAAGATCTAAAATCGAAAATACTATGTAAATAATCCATTACCTTTGATTCTCTTCATCAGATGTCACTTCCAGGTATCACAGGTCCATAACGAATGTAGTTTTGTTCAAAAAAGCTCATAATTTATGTCCAAAAATCTCCGTCTTGTTAGCACATGATCTAAGCCAGCCGGACTTCTCGTCATGAACGAGGGGAAAAAATATATTTACGTTCGTTCAAACATGTCAAACGTTGTATAGCATAAATCATTAGGGCCTTTTTTAACCAGAACATGAATAATATTCAAGGTGGACGAATGCATACTCTTTTATAACGTATTGGAACGAGGGTACCCAACATGAACTCGCGTGCCAGGTGTCTAATGGGCCATCATCGTTCCATGGCTCTTGTTCGGTCAGATCTCCCTCCAGAAGACTCAAAACACTTTGTAAAGGCTGGTGACATCTAGTGGAAGCAATAGGAAGTGCCAAAATATTCCTCAGCCCCTGTGTTTTTCAATGGGATAGGTTTAAAGGTAATACAACACATCAGGTATCCACTTCCTGTCAGAAAATGTCTCAGGGTTTTGCCTGCCAAATGAGTTCTGTTATACTCACAGACACCATTCAAACAGTTTTAGAAAATTTAGGGTGTTTTCTATCCATATGTAATAAGTATATGCATATTCTAGTTACTGGGTAGGAGTGGTAACCAGATTAAATCGGGTATGTTTTTTTATCCAGCCGTGTCAATACTGCCCCCTAGCCCTAACAGGTTTTAAGGTCGGAACCTGCACCATCGCAGTGTCCGACAGGGGTTCAGTACGTACCGCTTGGTCTCCGTGATCGATTGATTCGATGGGCCCATAATCTCCCCTCTTCGGGTCACCCTGGGATCGAGAGGACAGTGCGGAACCTGAGGGGGAAGTACTGGTGGCCCACCTTGGGTAAGGACGTGTGGTTTTATGTTTCCTCCTGCTCGGTGTGCGCTCAGAGCAAGGCTCCTCGACACCTGCCTAGAGGGAAATTACACCCCCTTCCCGTTCCACAGCGGCCGTGGTCACACTTATCAGTGGACTTCCTCACTGACCTTCCCGTATCACAGGGGAACACCACTATCCTGGTCGTTGTGGATCGGTTCTCGAAGTCCTGTCGTCTCATCCCGTTGCCCGGTCTCCCTACGGCTCTGCAGACTGCGGAGGCCCTGTTTACCCATGTCTTCCGGCACTATGGGGTGCCCGAGGACATTGTTTCTGATCGGGGTCCCCAGTTCACGTCCAGAGTTTGGAGGGCGTTCATGGAACGTTTGGGGGTCTCGGTCAGCCTGACCTCGGGTTTCCACCCCGAGAGTAACGGGCAGGTGGAGAGGGTGAACCAAGAGGTGGGTAGGTTTCTAAGGACGCATTGCCAGGACCGGCCCAGAGAATGGGCGAGATACGTGCCATGGGCAGAAATAGCCCAGAATTCTCTGCGGCACTCATCAACCGACATGTCACCGTTCCAGTGCGTGTTGGGCTACCAGCCGGTCCTGGCTCCATGGCACCAGAGCCAGACCGAGGCTCCTGCGGTGGAGGATTGGGTGCAGCGCTCGAAGGACACCTGGAGAGCCGTCAAAGACGCACTTACAAAGGCGAGTGGACGGCAGAAGAAGAGCGCTGACCAGCACCGCAGTGAGACCCCTGTGTTTGCACCAGGGGATCGAGTCTGGCTCTCGGCTAGAAACCTGCCCCTCCGCTTGCCCTGCCGGAAGCTGGGCCCGCAGTGTGTAGGGCCGTTTAAAGTCCTGAGGAGGATAAACGAGGTGTGTTACCGGTTACAACTTCCATCTTACTACCGTATTAACCCCTCGTTTCATGTGTCTCTCCTCAGGCCGGTGGTGGCTGGTCCCATGCAGGAAGGTGAGGTGCCGGAGGTTCCTCCCCCCCCGCTGGACATTGGGGGGTCCACTACTGAGGGAGTTCCACCGCCTTCATGGGGATCGCCCTGCGCCTCGTCCTCCGGGTCGCCCTCGAGGTCGGTGGCGGCGCGCTGCGGGAGCCGCGCGTCAGGAGGGGGGTACTGTCACGAATCCCACCGAAGGTGGCTCCCCTGCCTGCTCGGGCGGCGCTCGGCGGTCGTCGTCACCGACCTACTAGCCGCCGCTGATCCTTTTTTCCTTTTCGTTTGGTTTGTCTTATTGGTTGCACCTGTTCCTCATTTGTCTTTTGATTTTGGTTATTTAAGCCTGGTTAGCCCGCCCAGTGTTGTGCGGGATTATTTAGCGTCAGGTTGTGTTTTGTATTTGGATGTGCTGGCGATCTACTACTGTTCTATTTTCATGCATGCTGTGCACCTGTTGTTTGGGCACTTTGCATATTTCACGCCCGTTGTGTTGGCGTCGATCGTGTTGTGTTTTTATTGAATAAACACACGGTTCCTCACCTCTGCTCTCTGCGCCTGACTCCTACCACCACTCCTAGCAACGACTGACAGTAAAATGATAGTGAAGACATCAAAACTATGAAATTACACATATGGCATCATGTAGTAACCAATTTTTTTTTATTTCAAATCAAATCAAACTTTTTTGTCACATGCGCTGAACACAGTAAGTGTAGACTTTACTGTGAAATGCTTACTTACAAGCCCTTAGCCAACAGTGCAGTTCAAGAAGAGTTAAGAAAATATTTACCAAGTAAAATAAAAACTAATAATAAAAAGTAACACAATAAGAACAACAATAACGAGGCTATATACAGGGGGTACCGGTACCGAGTCAGTGTGCGGGGGTACAGGTTAGCTGAGGTAATTTCTACATGATGGTGGGGGTGAAGTGACTATGCATAGATAATAAACAACGAGTAGCAGCAGTGTACAAAAGGTGACAATTTTATTAATTGTTCAGCAGTCTTATGGCTTGGGGGTAGAAGCTGTTGAGGAGCCTTTTGGTCCTAGACTTGGCGCTCCGGTACCGCTTGCAGTGCGGTAGCAGAGAAAACAGTCTATAACTTGGGTGACTGGAGTCTCTGACAATGTCATGGGCTTTCCTCTGACACCACCTATTATAAGGGTCCTGGATGGCAGGAAGCTTGGCCCCAGTGATGTACTGGGTCGTTCGCACTACCCTCTGTAGCGACTTAGCAGTTGCCATAGCAGGAGGTGATGGAACCGGTCAGGATGCTCTCGATGTAGAACCTTTAGAAGATCTGGGGACCCATGCCAAATCTTTTCAGTCTCCTGAGGGGGAAAAGGTTTTGTTGTGCCCTCTTTACGACTGTCTTGGTATGTTTGGACCATGATAGTTCGTTGGTGATGTGGACACCAAGGAACTTGAAACTCTCGACCCACTCCACTACAGCTACGTCGATGTTAATGGGGGCCTATTCGGCCCGCCTTTTCCTGTAGTCCACGATCAGCTCCTTTGTCTTGCTCACATTGAGGGAGAGGTTGTTGTCCTGGCACCACACTGCCAGTTTTCTGACCTCCTCCCTATAGGCCGTTTCATCGTTGTTGGTGATCAGACCTACCACTGTTGTGTCGTCAGCAAACTTAATGATGGTGTTGGAGTCGTGTTTGGCAACGCAGTCGTGGGTGAACAGGGAATACAGGAGGGGACTAAGTACACACCCCTGAGGGGCCCCAGTGTTAAGGATCAGCGTGGCAGATGTGTTGTTGCCTACTCTGACCACCTGGGGGCGACCCGTCAGGAAGTCCAGGATCCAGTTGCAGAGAGAGGTGTTTAGTCCCAGAGTCCTTAGCTTAGTGATGAGCTTCGTGGGCACTATGGTGTTGAACGCTGAGCTGTAGTCAATGAACAGCATTCTCATGTCGGTGTTCTAGGTGAGAAAGGGTAGTGTGGAGTGCGATTGAGATTGCGTCATCTGTGGATCATTTGTTGGGGCGGTATGCGAATTGGAGTGGGTCTAGGGTGTCCGGGAGGATGCTGTTGATGTGAGCTATGACCAGCCTTTCAAAGCACTTCATGGCTACCGAAGTGAGTGCCACGAGGTGGTAATAATTTAGGCAGGTTACCTTCGCTACCTTGGGCACAGGGACTATGGTGGTCTGCTTTAAACATGTTGGTATTACAGACTCGGTCAGGGAGAAGTTGAAAATGTCAGTGAAGACATTTGACAGTTGGTCCGTGCATGCTTTGAGTACACTTCCTGGTAATCCATCTGGCCCAGCGGCTTTGTGAACGTTTAACCTTTCTGGCGCAGGTGTTCCGCTAGCGACTCACCTCGACAACATCCGATGAAATTGCAGAGCGTGAAATTCAAATGACAGATATAGAAATATTTAACATTCATGAAAATACAAGTGTCATACATCAAAATAAAGCTTAACTTCTTGTTAATCCAGCCGCTGTGTCAGATTTCAAAAAGGCTTTACGGCGAAAGCACACCATGTGATTATCTGAGGACCGCGCCCCGCATACAAAAGCATGAAAAACATTTTTCAACCAGGCAGGTACACCACAAAAGTCAGAAATAGCAATATAATAAAAACCTTACCTTTGAAGATCTTCTTCTGTTGGCACTCCAAAAGGTCCCAGCTACATCACAAATGGTCCTTTTGTTCGATAAAGTCCTTCTTTATAACCCCAAAAACTCAGTTTAGCTGGCGCGCTTCATTCAATAATCCACAAAATCCATACAAAACTCCGTAATAGTTTTCAAGCACTGCCATATCCGACAAGCGTCAGCGCCGGTGTAGTAGGATTCAATCTTAATCCTGTATTGACGCTTTCCTTGTTTGATGGTTCATCTGAGGGCATAGCGGGATTTCTTATAAGGGTCTGGATTAGTCTCCTCCTCCTTGAAATCGGCAACTGTAACCTTTAGCTCGATGCGGATGTTGCCTGTACTCCATGGCTTCTGGTTGGGATATGTACGTACAGTCACTGTGGGGATGATGTCGTCGATGCACTTGTTGATGAAGCCGATGACTGAGGGGGTGTATTCCTCAATGCCATTAGATGAATCTCAGAACATATTCCAGTCAAACTATCAAAACAGTCCTGTAGTGTAGCATCCGCGTCATTTGACCACTTCCGTATTGAGCGAGTCACTGGTACTTCCTGCTTTAGTTTTTGCTTATAAGCAGGAAGCAGGAGGATTTAATTATGGTCAGATTTGCCAAATGGAGGACGGGGGAGAGCTTCGTATGCATCTCTGTGTGTGGAGTAACGTTGGTCTAGTATTTTTTTCTCTGGTTGCACTTGTGACATGCTGTTAAACATTTGGTAAAACTGATTTGAGTTTGTCTGCATTAAAGTCTCCGGCCACTAGGAGCGCCACTTCTGGGTGAGCATTTTCTTCTTGCTTATGGCCTTATAGAGTTGGTTGAGAGTGGTCTTAGTGCCAGCTTCGTTCTGTGGTGGTAAATAGACGACTACAAATAATATAGATGAGAACTCTTGGTAGATAGTGTGGTCTACAGCTTATCATAAGGTACTCTATCTCAGGCAAGCAATACCTCGAGAATTCTTTAATATTAGACTAATTAGCAACAGGTCTCTGATCAGGGTAGCTGATAGTGTTGGCTAGAGATGACGTGCAGAAGCATCCTGCAGGAATTTGTAGTCTTGCCAAGGTCTTCTCTGTTGCCAATTAGCATTTCAATATTTTTGGGGTAGATTTAGGTGAATATATTGATAAAACTCACCTTGTTCGAGACAGAATTACACGCTTATCAAAATGTCACATTACTTAATTTGAAGTGTTTGTGAAATTCACTATGTGAAAAATTAATTGTGGAAAAACGATGTCCATGTTTGAACACTAGGATTTATGGGTATTATGACGCGTCCATTGTGGGGGACTATGGTACAGTTGTATAACGTTTTGAGGATCTGAGTGCCCATGCCAAATCTTCTCAGCCTCCTGAGGGGGAAGAGGCGTTGTCGTGCCTTCTTCACGACTGTGTTGGTGTGTGTGGACCATGTTAAATCAAATCAAATCAAATGTTATTTGTCACATGTGCCGAATACAACAGGTGTAGACCTTACAGTGAAATGCTTACTTACAAGCCCTTAAAATGCAGTTCTAAAAAAGTAACAAATAAAAGTAACAAATAATTAAAGAGCAGCAGTAATATAACAATAGCGAGGCCATATACAGGGGGGCACCGGTACAGAGTAAATGTGCGGGGGCACCGGTTAGTTGAGGTAATTGAGGTAATATGTACATGTAGGTAGAGTTTTAAAGTGACTATGCATAGATAATAACACAGTGGCGTAGAAGAGGGGCGGGGGGGCAGGCAATGCAAATAGTCTGGGTAGCCATTTCATTAGAAAAATAAAATCAATTTATTCCTTAGTGATGTGGACATCGAGGATCAAGCCAGCTTGCTAAGGACCATATATCAGCCTGCGTCAAAAGAGGCAGATCTCATAAGGTTGAAGGTGACTTGACCTTCCAAAGACAGGAACAACTTTTAACATAATTTCTTTGTGACCCCTGAGCTTCAGTCTAACTCAGAGCAAATGAAAGAGAGATTCAAACAGGGGATTACTTTGGAAATGAGCCATGCCGTATCTCTAAAAACAGACTGTCCGAGGACTGGATAGCTTACCTTTTGTATTTTTTTTTCTGTTGCCGGAGATTAGGAAAATAATTTGAACACATATTCACAGGGTCGTGTCTGTGGGTATGTTCTACAAAGGTACTATGGCTACAACCACTTAATTTGTGATTAGGGCTTTATTCTGAGGTGTTTATTCCCCAGGGAATGCATTAGATCCAGAGGCTCCTTCATTCTTTCCCTTCCTGCGCCTCGTTCCCCCTGTGAGGTGATTTAATGTTATTCTCTTGGTGATAAAGAACTGAAGAGCATGACCACAAATACACTGAATACATTATCTATTTTTTTCCCTGCTCACCCGAGGAAGGTTATTCTATCATGTAAATTACTTCTGTGCTCCAACATATTTCTCAGGTGCTTCATTCCATAGACATCAAATTATTTTTGGTCTAATGCCAGGTGACTTATCTATAGTGATTCAACGTTGCCAAATTGAATGAAAACAATGCTATTGTGTTGAATACAATAGTATGAGAAATGTTTGTGGCATAAATTCAATATATTAGTTTTGGTCAAGAAAAATACTATATTCCAAATGCTACTCTGTCGCATTACATTGTCATGATACAACTTGGCCTTACAGTATCTGTATGTCTTTATCTTACAAATAAGATTACAGCAAATTGATGCTTACTGACCAATAACTGCAAAACAACACATGTAAAGGTCATTCACACTGTGATTTAAAATACCGAAATACCTATTTCATTCTGAATTTCAAAGAAATAGAAGGGATAACCTTTCTAAACGTTGTTGTGCTGTGAGTCCTTTTGAAAGACACTATTTAGGTAAGAGTTAATTTTCCTTCAACACTATAAATATATTTTCTATACTCAACAAAAGGGCTGTTAATTGAGTTACCTGTGGTTTATGACCAGGCCTTTGTTGGGTGATACAGTACATGCTCTCAGGGCTTGGTGGTTTATACACTGCCTTGAGCTGCAGCTCACCATCTGTGGCAGCCAAGGGGACAACTGTTGCTCACTAAATTAGCCAGCTCCATCATCCTGATGCATCAGTAGAGAACCTGAGCTCTCTGTGACCCCCACAACCAAGCCCTCTCCTCCACTAATATAGATGCAAACTCAACTAGGTCAAGCACCAGGTATAAATCTTCCTTGGCAAGGCGCAGTGGCGTATGCCAGGCATGCACCGCAGGCTGGCGTGACGGACTGTGATTGGAGCCGCGGCTCATGCTGGAGGCGGGTACGCCGTAGCCTCTGCCTGTGGGCTAGGACCAGCTTTCTACTGGCCGAAGGGCTTGGCTCCCGCATGGTGACCAGTTGGCTGCTACAGTGTGTTTTTGCTGATATTTGTTATCACTATTTGGCTGACTGTGCATTTACTGCACTCTGGAGCAGGAGCTATGTTGTGTAGCTCTTACTCAACACAACTTAAAACGTTGTAAGATAACTTACAGTACGTTTATGGCCATGAATTCCTTTTTGAAGGATTAAATGCAAATGTTATGATTTTCTAACCATTAATAAGCGAGAATAAGGTAAGATCCAGGGCATAACTTAACTGCTTTTACAATTCCTACAAGAAAATATATTATCCATGGTTAACCATAAAGCGTTATCAGTTGTATCTACTGCCTGATTTAATGCTACACCAACGGAATATGACCTTTGACCTTTTACTGTAGACACACAGGTTGTTTTTAATATGTCAGAAAACCATTTCTCATGCTACTTACTATCATGACACTATACTGTACACTGAAAGATATTAGAGTAATGACTCTTTCTCCAGTTAACTTATTTTCAACATGAGTTGAATACAAACCCTATACCGTGATTAAAAACGAATATATCCATGATCTGATGCCACCAAAGAAGTAGTGTACATGGCATAATGGTCCATGGGTCAGACAGCCAGTCCACCTTGCCCTGAATCGTATTTACAGGGGCACACCTATGTTGACATGATTTAAAATGACATTTGCAGAGACAGTGTTTTTCTTCCATGCATTGCTTTTAAGAGCACAGTGTTGTTGGAATGTTCCATTTGCAAATCCACAGGAGTGTCACTGTAGAGTGTGTCATGGGATGAGGCCCACATCTCTAATGCATAGCCTAGCATTCTCCAACTGCCCAGACACCAAGTAACACCTGTGACAAATACATTCTTTCTTTTGAGCTCTCACAATTACATAAGTGCTACAACTGCCCCTGGGTGTTATGAGGTAATGCTTGTTTAGAGCTGCCTGTCTTCACTTACAGTTGTGTCCTCTTCGCTGCCTTTCTCTCAGAGCAAAGGCCTGGTTGGAATGGCCCTTCAGGAGCACTGTGCCTCAAAGCCAGGGTCACAATGCTGACCCACTGACTGTCTGATCTAAGGCACATTTCTCTAAAGAGGGTCTTTCTTTATTCACTGATTGTCTGATCTAAAGTAATCATGGCACATACCAGAAATATCCATTTGTCTGAAAACCACACCAATAAACCATTTTGCATGGATAAAAGGGTAGTTTTCACTGTTAATCTACTTAAAGGCAACTTTCAATGAAAACAGATAATACCATGCACCACTGGCATACCTCAGCCATATTTATCAGGGCTTAACACAAAATAAAAGAGAATAAATAAATACCATATCTCTTTCTTCGTAGTTTGTAACTACCTTCAAATTGGAGAGTTGACACAATTAGAACCAGCCAGGCTCCAAAGGTTGAGGAGACTGAGCAGAGGTGATTGTGGTTACCGAGCGAGTATAACAAATGGAGTGTTGTATAGAGTTAGTAGGGCTGGAGCTGCAGGGCCAGGCAGGGGGTGATAAATCCACCTGTGTGAGAGTTTGCATCAGACAGACCCAGGTCAGTGCCAGATAAATCGTCCAGCCTGTGCCCTGACAGAGAGGAGCCCCTTTGGGCATTCCCGCTGCTGAGAGTTGTATTTCCAGTACTGTCCCTCGCAGGTTGGAGCAGCGCTTCAGGATACGGCCAAGCTAAATGAAACGCTAATGCACTAAGTTTCCCATCAGAAATTTCCATAATTCATTTCCACACATTTCCTTGAGAGCACACTGCACGGTTTTAAATGTACTCCCTCCATGAAAGAGGAAATTCTGATCAACAACGGAAACCTAATAGTGAGAATCAATCAGCTGACAATAAGGTTCATAAGAAGTCTGTCAAGATTATTTTGTTGCATGTTTAATGATATATACTGAATGTATTTTGGTGTTCTCTGCCTAGTGTGCCATGTCTGGCACCAGCCACATCCAGCAAGAGCATTCCATTTTCCTCTGTGCCTATATGAAAGAACATCAGTTATAATTTAATGTTGTACATTTCAAACAAATCCTTTGTCTGTCATTTCATTTTCATAAATAAATAAGCTATTTTCTTTTTATAATTTTTTCCAGTACTTGAATCTATGTTGAATGACTTGGGGTGCCCGAATGTACAGCAGCAATTTTCTTTGTGTTCCTTGTTAAATGTTTCCCTCCAGTTGGTTTTTGTTACTGCCCTCAACTGCTCACCAAAAGGTTTGGTTTTTCACCAAATAGGTATCTCTTGAATTGTGGAGTAGATATTACTTTTGATGTGTTGTTTTCTCAGACCAAAGGCTGTTGCTATCTCATACACTATCTCACACTCCCATCCAATAAAGCATATCCTCTGCTTAGTCGGTTACAATGGAAAACTCGAGTGTAATTTCACAGGCCATGGGGTTTGATTTTACAGCTTTGCTCATTTTCCAACACAAATTATTTAAGACATTTCTCATTTTAATATCTGACAGAAAATATCATCCTGACATACCCAGAAAAAAATCATAATCTAGGAATAATTAACAGCAATAATTAACAGTAATAGATGATTTAGGATACAATCTAGGCTGGAGTACAACATGTTTGTACTGTTAGGGTTCAGAATACAGAAATAGTGTCGACACCTGGTGCTCCTTAAGATGTAGAACATTATTCCCTGCAGTGTGATGAATTGGTCTACTAAAGAGGGTATTCATCCAAAAAAACAGTACAACATGCATTATGTGATGCCTAGACCTGGCAATCTTTCACAGATAATACATGTTCTTTATCAGTCTTTACGGTTTGTTTCTGTCTTGTTCTAACAGTTTATCATGAGTTGTTAATTTATTTTTCCACGGGTATTGTGTACAATATTGTATTGTAAAAGCTTTAACAGTACTATGCTGTCTTTTAACTTTCTAAAAGTGTTATCATTATGTACAGTTAATTTCATGTTGTTCTATTTGAAATCCGCAGTACCATATATTGTAGGTTTAACTCATTCGGGACACCTTTTGAATACGTAATATAATATATCAATCTTTATTTTATTTTCACATGCAAAAGAGATTTTCAGGCAGAATAAGATATTTACATACAGGCACAATACATCAGACAGAGCAAAGATGAGGAGGATGTACTGTCCTTAAAAGGCTAAGCCACTTTGCTAGATATTGCACTTCTTAATGTTTGAATATAGCATAACAAATATAGCATAAAAGAGGCATAGAAATAGTTTCTGATTCAGTACTATGGAAACCTTACAGTACATTTTCCTTTGTCTGAGAAAACACAATTCAGTTTATAGTCTTTTTGCTGTATAGGTAAAGAAGAGAAAAAAATCTTCAAAGCTGGATTTTGCCTGAGGTAAGACACAGGTGGATGAAGCCTGGAGCAGGGTCACAGTAAAGATTTATACTATGTACAAAGTAAAGAGCAGAAGAAAAATGGCCGTTCATGTAGCGTCTCAGTGAAGCGAGTGAAACAGCTGTTCACGGAGTGAAGAAGTGGTCAGGTAAGACAGGCCTGGAAATAATAATCACAGGCCCATCTGCTGACCTGGGACTGCATGGCTACAGGGCTCCCAACACAGGCCCTCCGTATGGAGTACAGCACAGCCCCAACCCCAGGAAGCCTGGCCGGCGCCGCGCTAGGCTGCTGACACTGCCACATGCTCCTGTTCTGGGGCTGCATGCGCACTCCCTCTATCTCCTGCTCCATACTGTGCCGCTGCTACAACATGTAGAGCAGTGGAGGCTCCTCAGTGGAGGAAGGGGATGATCATCTTACGCAGTGAATTTCATTAAAATTAAAATAGTGAAACATAAAAAGTTATCCATGTTGGATAAAACTGATAAATATATTCACATCTTACCAAATAACTGATTAAAACACACTGTTTTGCAATAAAGGTTTACAGTCCCCTCAACAGCACTCACAGGGCACTTTTCCGTCCCCCTCTGTGTACATTGACTTCAAAACCTAGGAGGCTCATGGTTCTCATCGCCTTTCATAGACTTACACAGTAATTATGATGACTTCCAGAGGACGTCCTCTAACCTATCAGAGCTCTTGCAGCATGAACTGACATGTTGTCCTCCCAATCAAAGGATCAGAGAATGAATCTAGTACTGAAAGCATAAGCTACAGTTAGCTATCACTGCAGTGCATAAAATGTGGTGAGTAGTTGACTCAAAGAGAAAGACAATAGTTGAATAGTTTTCAATAAATTAATTTCTTCAAATATTAAGGAGAAACAGCAGAGAGAGAGAGAAAAAGAGAGAGCTAGATATAGTATATTTTAATTGCATTTTTTTCTTCACATTTACACACTTAGCTAGCTATTGCAGCTACCTCGTTTATCCTACTCAAACACACAGCTCAAACAGAGAGGAATGCTATTTATGCTGGTTAGCTGACTAAGGCTATCCAACAATGGAACTCTTACAAGTCAAGGTAAGCTTTCGGTTTTATAAATTTATACCAACCGGTATAACTGCTAAACTGCTTGCTGTACACTGTACTGCATGATTGTATCAGGTTTACTAATGTGCCTGTTCTATTAGCTATGTTGACTATGTTGCTATGTTGCGGAAAGCGGTTATGGTATGAAGGTTTAACTTGGAAGTTTTTTTTGGCCTAATCACAGACAGCTGTTGTGTTGTGCATTGAAGTCAACAAGCAAAGGAAAAAGGTGAAAGGAGGAGAGCGCCTACAGTAGATGTGAGAATGGATTATGCAATGAGCAAAGTAATGATGCTGTTTGTATGTGGCTGCTATGAAAGTGAACTGTGTGTGCGGGTGATCAGGGGCATATTCATTCCACTGATTCTGTTGAAAAACTTTTCTTAAACGGAAGCAAATAGAATGAAACGGGGATAAACCTACCTGAATATGTCCAAAATAAACTATAATTTGCAAATGTTTGGACTAATGATTACAACCTAGAGCAGCTAGCTGCAGGCAAGAGTGTGCAAGGCCGTACTAAACGTGTCACTGTCTTTCACCTTGATTACTCCAATTTGTATCTCGACCTGTGCACCTACTGTATGTTATAAACGTTCATTCGCAGGCGAGTTTGTAGCAACCTCATGATGGGTATAGGGAAAACGTGAGTATCATGTAGTAGCCTAAACCTATCAACGTTACATTGAGCTGAATGGATGGAATATGAATGACAGTCATCCAATATGCTTTAATAGAAATAAGGCCATGCTCATAAAAAATTATTGTCCTCCCTAATCTTAAACGGCCCTGACCGCCACTGATGTAGAACCACTGACTCTCTGCTATAGAATGAAATAATGCACTGCACGGGCCCAGCTCCACAAGGGGGCAATGGTGGGCTTAACCCCCTCTGTTGAAACTTGTGCCCCCTCAGTTTTAGTATTATGTCCCTACATAAAAATAGCTAAAGAAGTTTGATGAGCAGCAGCAGCAGCTCCGTGCGCTGAGCCTACCCACCCTTCCACAAGCACCACCAGGATAATGGCTCAACAGCCGCCTCCATCTCTGACTGTTCCTGACGATCTTAGAAGAGAGGAGTCAGCCCAGGTTAGCCTAGAATCCTAACCTAGCTGCAGGTTTTCTGGACAAAAATGTTAATTTAATAGCAACTGGTTCATAGGAAGAGTGTGGCTGGTATATTTTATCACAGAAATAGATACACTCTATTATGGTTTTCTTGGTAGCCTATTCGTTTTCGTGGTTGTAAATGGAACTGTATGTATTGAAAATGTGTTTATGGTAGGCTGGCATTGGTTAATTGATTATGTAGGTCGAATTTGATCCACAGAAGTGTATTGTGCCATATCACAGTATGTTGATGTACTCATGAGCGGCATAATTGTCCATGTTTGAAGCAGGCCTATAGGCCTGTTTGTTTGGCAAGACAACTGTGCATGGCTGCATCTCACTGTAGTAGAGTGTAGGCTATGTTTGGTTATTTGGATCTCCATTCGCTTTTTGTTTACAGCGTTTGTTTAACTTAATGTAACTAGCCAAAATATAGATTGTAACATGCCTTTATCGATCTGATATTTTGCTTACTAGGCCTACTTGGTACCACTGTTTTAAAAAAGTTATTCAGTATTTTTGTTTTTAAGCATTTATTTTGCCTTATTTTGATAAGACAGCTGTGTGCACAGCTGCACTCACATAGGGTAATTCATCTATTACAAACAGCCTATCTATCTTGTAGCCTATATTCATAACCAAAATGGCCTTGCTAGTGTGTAGGGCTCTGTCCATTGTCTTATACAGTGTAGCGGTAATAGGCTACAGATTGTGTACCAACCTGTCACTCAATCAATGGTCTCGGAGTCTCGGCATTTGCACTTTGTGTTTATTGTGGTATAGTGTGATATAATCAGAATTCAATACACACTGAACAAAAATATAAATGCAACATGCAACAATTTCAAAGACACAGTTCATATTAGGAAATCAGTCAATTGAAATAAATTAATTAGGCCCTAATCTATGGATTTCACATGACTGGGAATACAGATTGGCATCTGTTGGTCACAGATACCTTAAAAAAAGGTAGGGGTGTGGATCAGAAAATGAGTCAGTCTAGTGTGACCACCATTTGCCTCATGCCGTGCGACACAACTCCTTCGCGTAGAGTTGATTGTGGCCTGTGGAATGTTGTCTCTCTCCTCTTCAATGGCTGAGCGAAGTTGCTGGATATTGTCGGGAACTGGAACATGCTCTGGTGCACGTCAATCCAGAGCAATCCAAACATGCTCAATGGGTGACATGTCTGGTGAGTATGCAGGCCATGGAAGAACTGGGACATTTTTAGCTTCCAGGAATTGTGTACAGATCCTTGCGACATGGGACTGTGTGTTATCATTCTGAAACATGAGGTGATGGTGGCAGATGAATGGCATGACAATCGGTCTCAGGATCTCGTCACAGAATCGCAGTGCATTCAAATTGCCATAGATAAAATGCAATTGGGTTCGTTGTCCGTAGTTTATGCCTGCCCATACAATAATCCCACCGCCACCATGGGCACTCTGTTCACAAAGTTGACATCAGCAAACCGCTCGCTAACACGACACCATACACGCTGTCTGCCATCTGCCCGGCAGAGTGGAAACCGGTGTTCATCCATGAAGAGCACACTTCGCCAGTGGCCATTGAAGGTGAGCATTTGCGCACTGAAGTTGGTTACGACCCTGGTGAGGATGACGAGCACGCAAATGAGCTTCTCTGAGATGATTTCTGACAGTTTGTGCAGACATTATTTGGTAGTGCAAACCCACAGTTTCACCAGCTGTCTGGGTGGCTGGTCTCAGACGATCCAGCAGGTGAAGAAGCTGGATGTGTAGGTCCTGGGCTGTTGTGGTTACCGGTGGTCTGCTGTCTAAAACGGCTTTGGAGGCGGCTTATGGACATTCAATCCTCTAGCAACAGTTCTGGTGGACATTCCTGCAGTCAGTATGCCAATTGCACGCTCCCTCAAAACTCCCCAAAAACATCTGTGGCATTGTGTTGTGAAACAAAACTGCACATTTTAGAATTGCCTTTTATTGTCCCCAGCACAAGGTGCACCTGTGTATTGAACATGCTGTTTAAACAGCTTCTTGATATGCCACACCTGTGAGGTGGATGGATTATCTTGGCAAAGGAGAAACGCTCACAAACAGGGATGTAAACAAATTTGTGATAAGTAAGCTTTTTGTGTGTATGGAACATTTCTGGGATCATTTATTTCAGCTCATCAAACATGGGACCAACACTTTACATGCTGCGTTTATATTTGTGTTCAGTATATGTGGATGGGACATTTGTGCTGGGATGCAGTTCATTATCTGGAATGCTCAACTAGATGATCAGGACAGTCTAGGGTATATTTTCCCTAACAGGTAAAGTATTGCCATGAGCTATACTACTGTACTTCTTATTCTAATTCTCAAAAGGAAAGTTAAAACCCTCAGCCGTGAGGTCACTGAGGAGGACCAACAGTGATTGGGGGATCATCTGAAAGGGACTGACATCCAGGGCTGGAACGTAAGGATTTTAGGCACTGGCTAGCAGACCACGATTTCTACTAGAGTAACATTCAGGTCCTAAATCTGTGTCATGTGATGTTTGTAAAGGCAATATTATTGAGAAATAAGCTTTTTGTGCATATGGAACATTTCTGGGATTTTCTATTTCAGCTCAGGACCAAAACTTTACACGTTGCGTTTATATTTTTGTTCAGTATAATTACAATGCATGAACCCCCCCATAATTGTGTCCCCTCACCGACTTCAACTGCCCCTTTAGTCACTTTATCCTGGCGCTGGGTCTGCACTGCAGGCCATATCCATGTAAAGAAGTAAGCCTACCTGAGCTAATAAAACACTGCTACAGTAGGAAGAAAGTTATGGAGCCTTTTGGAAAACGATGATTACATGTGGGCGTGTGTATCATTACAACTGCTGTTATTTGCTGATGAATTACTGTATTAAGATTAATTCAAAGAAACAGATTGATTTCATGTATACACAGTCTGAAGAAAATGATCAAAAACAGGAGGCCCATCTCTTCAGCAGTCAAAATGGTTTAATTTAATCATTTATTTTGAACTTTACTACAAGATGGTATTTTATGTTACGTGGGATTAAAACACATTTATCATATTAGTCTGCATATGATGATTTCCTGCCTGTGTATCCTTAATGGTTTCTCCAGGAACAAATCAATATTGTGTTATAATTGAGCGATGAGGAGTGTGAAAAGCCTCATTATAATTATATTTGATGAAAACGAAGGGCCTATCAAACATGAAGGAAGGCCAGGTCTCCTAAAGATGAATAGAACCGGGCCAGAGCCATCACACACTCACTGAACCCCGACTCCAACTTTCTTTTTTCCCTTTGAACTCACTTAACAGACCATATTGACAGCCTTAGACTCCTCTCTGTAACCTGGCTGGCCTTTTAATTACCACCACTACTTCTTAGCAGAAGGGCTTGTGACACCCTCTTCTTAGGAACCCTGTGCTGCGAAGAGACGATCGAGTGATCATCGTAACGACTAGAGAACATCACTGCCGACGGTTGTCAGGGTACAATATTGCATAGTGTGTCTACACACGTGTGCTTGGTCGCCCACACACACACACAGACACACCACACTGCAAATCAATGCTCACTGACATGCAGTCAAAGCACTTAACGCAAAGCGACTTTTAGTGTATCGTGAAGAAACCCGTAAACAGATTAGCATCACAACTATGACATCCTGAAATGATTTGTTTTATGCACAGTGGCTGTTTAAGTTTGCTGGCAGGTTGTCAGTGATGATAGTATTGATGCAAATGGCAGAGACTAAGAAAACAACAACTTTGCTGAGGTTCCCACTTTGAAATGGAAGGGGAACTTCTAAAAGCAAAGGCATATTTTAATTGTATCGATTCAGCCTTAGAAATGTACAATTCTCTGGAAAAGTGTGCAAGTCAGCAGTCTCCGCCTCCTCAGCCAAGGGGTGCAGGTTTGTTTTGTAAAACCTTACACTCCACATAGGCACCACACAATCTCAGGCGAGAAGCTTAATTTTGCCTGATCCAACACAATACATGAAAGGTCTGTGACAGGAAAAGTGCACATTGTTCAAAGCTCTGTTTAAATATGATCAGCATTGCAAAATGCAAACAGAAAGATAAATATGAATTCTGTGCTGGCAATTTTGTGGCATTTTAAGGGGGTAATGGAGCTTTGAAGAGGCAGGGATAATGTTTGTCGCTCTTTTTGATAGCTGATTTGCAGGTAAATGTATTACATTTTTTACTGGGCACATGAGTAATAATTCAAAGGCACCCTTTCAGAAAGAGACAAAAGCTGGCCAAAACAAAACAGCTCCCAATTATGCCTACCAGCAGAGCTACACAACAACTCCTTTACACTGTTGCGGTCTGATTACTTTTCTATTTTCCTCAGGTAGATACGTAGCTACAGGGTTGGGTAGGTTACATTCTAAATGTAATCTGTTACAGTTACTAGTTACCTGTCCAAAATTACAATCAGTAACAATTTTTGGATTACCAAAACTCAGAAACATAATCTGATTACATTCCGTTAGTTTGAGATTTCCCCTTAACAGGCATTAGACAAAGACAAAAATGTATGTTACCAATTGAACAACATCTTTTGCAGGATAAATCAATGTTAAAGTTTACATAGCTGGCCATATATGGATGTCAAATTTTACTTTATGGGTTGGTTATGTTGGCTTCTTCTAACCCATCGCTTTCTACTACATATAATACGATTAAATTATATTTTTACATTAAAAACTAAAGTCTATCAGAATTCCAGTCATTCCAATAAATGTTATACCCCTTGATCTTCAAGAATAGGACTTGGAAATATGGAAGTACTGTATAGATTAGCCAAATTATTTTACCTGAGCATAACCCCAAAACTAAGGACATATTAGCTAGCCCTAATCTGTTGTTTATGATTTGTTGTCATGGAGGACTGATTGGGCTTGTTGATTAGAGTTGAAAAATAAATGCTGCGCTCATGGAATGGCATGCTTTGAGCACTACTGAAAAGTATTATTTACAGTTGAAGTCTGAAGTTTACATACACCTTAGCTAAATACATTTAAACTCAGTTTTTCACAATTCCTGACATTTGATCCAAGTAATAATTCCCTGTTTAAGGTCAGTTAGGATCACCACTTCATTTTAAGAATGTGAAATGTCAGAATAATAGTAGAGAGAATGATTTATTTCAGCTTTTATTTCTTTCATCACATTCCCAGTGGGTCAGATGTTTACATACACTGAATTAGTATTTGGTAGCATTGCCTTTAAATTGTTTAACTTGGGTCAAACGTTTCAGGTAGCCTTCCACAAGCTTCCCACAATAAGTTGGGTGAATGTTGGCCCATTCCTCCTGACAGAGCTGGTGTAACTGAGTCAGGTTTGTAGGCCTCCTTGCTCGCAGACACTTTTTCAGTTCTGCCCACAAATGTTCTATGGGATTGAGGTCAGGGCTTTGTGATGGCCACTCCAATACCTTGACTTTGTTGTCATTAAGCCATTTTGCCACAACTTTGATAGTATGCTTGGGGTCATTGTCCATTTGGAAGATCTATTTGCGACCAAGCTTTAACTTCCTGACTGATGTCTTGAGATGTTGCTTCAATATATCCACATTAATTTCCTACCTCATGATGCCATCTATGGCAAAAGAGTTCTATTTTTCTTTCATCAGACCAGAGGACATCTCTCCAAAAAGTATGATCTTTGTCCCCATGTGCAGTTGCAAACCGCAGTCTGTCTTTTTTATGGTGGTTTTGGAGCAGTGGCTTCTTCTTTGCTGAGCGGCCTTTCAGGTTATGTCGATATAGGACTCGTTTTACTGTGGATATGTAATGTCGTTGGTGAACCAGGCGAGGCAGTCATTTGAGAAACCAAGGCTGTTGAGTCTGCCGATAAGAATGTGGTGATTGACAGAGTCAAAAGCCTTGGCCAGGTCGATGAATACAGCTGCACAGTATTGTCTCTTATCGATGGTGGTTATGATATCGTTTAGGACCTTGAGCGTGAGGTGCATGAGGTGAGGTGCACCCATGACCAGCTCGGAAACCAGATTGCATAGCGGAGAAGTTACGGTGGGATTCGAAATGGTCGTGATCTGTTTGTTAACTTAGCTTTCGAAGACCTTAGAAAGGCAGGGTAGGATAGATATAGGTCTGTAGCAGTTTGGGTCTAGAGTGTCTCCCCTTTGAAGAGGGGGGTGATCACGGCAGCGTTCCAATCTATGTGAATCTCAGACGATACGAAAGAGAGGTTAAACAGGCTAGTAATAGGGGTTGCAACAATTTCGGCAGATAATTTTAGAAAGAGAGGGTCCAGATTATCTAGCCCGGCTGATTTGTAGGGGTCCAGATTTTGCAGTTCTTTCAGAACATCAGCTATCTGGATTTGGGTGAAGGAGAAATGGGGGAGGCTTGGGCAAGTTGCTGTGGGGGGCGCAGGCATGTTGACCGGGGTAGGGGTAGCCAGGTGGAAAGCATGGCCAGCCGTTGAAAAATGCTTATTAAAATTCTCAATTATCGCGAATTTATCGGTGGTGACAGTGTTTCCTTTCCTAGTGCAGTGGGCAGCTGGGAGGAGGTGCTCTTATTCTCCATGGACTTTACAGTGTCCCAGAACTTTTTGGAGTTTGTGCTACAGGATGCAAATTTCTGTTTGAAAAATCTAGCCTTTGCTTTCCTAACTGCCCGTGTATTTTGGTTCCTAACTTCCATGAAAAGTTGCATATCGCGGGGGCTATTCGATGCTAATGCAGTCCACCTCAGGATGTTTTTGTGCTGGTCAAAGGCAGTCAGTTCTGGAGTGAACCAAGGGCTATATCTGTTCCTGGTTCTACATTTTTGGAATGGGACATGCTTATTTAAGATGGTGAGGAAGGCACTTTTAAAGAATAACCAGGCATCCTCTACTGACGGAATGAGGTCAATGTCCTTCCAGGATACCAGGGCCAAAAAGGTGGATTTTTAAAAGGTGGATTTTTAAATGCTGATTTGAATGTCATTGAGAAAACAGAGAAAACAGATTTTTTTTCGCAAACATCCATTCTGAATTTAAAAGTAATCCTCAAAGTAATCATCTAGTTTTTCAAAAGTATCTGTAATCTGATTACAATATTTTATCTGGTAACGTAACAGATTACAGTTACCGTTAAAAAATCCTTTACATGTAAGAGATTACATGTAATCCGTTACTCCCCAACCCTGCGTAGCTATTTTGTCAAAGAAAACATTTAATCATTATGTTTGTTGAGACTGGAAAGAAAATAATATAATCATATCCATTCATTCAAAATTAGAGGAAACATTGCAGATATGTAAAAGAAAACGTCTGCCACCCATTGGCACAATGTTGAGTGTTCCCTGGTGGGAAAGCTTGTTGAAAGCTCTTGTTGTTTCTGACTTTGTAGCCTTGTTTGTACTCTTAGCTCATAGCATGTTGTTCATGTCGGGTGAAATCATTAGACCTTAACAACCCTTGCCTCCAAACAGTGCTGTGTCTAAAATGTAACCCACTGTATTAGTGAAAAACACTGTATTTAGTGTGGCTACCACTTGTCATCAGCATTTCTATTATCGCTTCTGATTACTGTATCTGAACACAAGGCCAGCACAGCTGCTATTGACATTATACATTAAGTCCATCCCTATGGATATTGTCCTCAGCTGCGATTATTATTTGTGTGTGTGTGGTGTGTGTGTGTGTGTGTGTGTGTGTGTGTGTGTGTGTGTGTGTGTGTGTGTGTGTGTGTGTGTGTGTGTGTGTGTGTGTGTACCCACAGCCCATCAGAGCACATAATGAAGCCTTATGTTGACATGTGCAGTGGAGGACAAACCTAGTCTGATGGGAATGGTCATTTCCCAGGTAGAGCGGACCCAGAGTGAGGGATGGTCTCTGTGTGGTTGTCAGAGGACGTTTCAGACGGGAGACACAACCACGAGGCCCTGAAGATGATCACATTTGATACACAGATGACATCCTTTCCCCTGCTGTGACTACATAGGCTCATTTCTTTACACTGACATCCTTTTCTGTGTGGGTGTTCTTCACGTCAAATCTATCACTTTAATGGAGAGATGTTCTCAAACCTGGGATTTATTTATTGAAAAAAAACATACCGTATCATTGAGGTTTGTTTTTAGGATAAAACATATTTGTGCTAGCATCTATTTATTACAAAAATACAAGTGTTGATATTGTAGGAATGAATACAGTAATCACTAAACTACAAGGTAAAACACTGGCGTAAAGCCGCTATGACTATGTTGTTATGATGTTATCTTAATCCACTAGGTGGATTATGGAAGCGAAAGTGGGACAATTACTTCACCAATCATCTAACACCTACTACACACATACCTTATGGACTCATCAAGTAAATGAAATCATAGGGGGGGGGGGGGATAAGTACAGAACTCGATTAAAGAATTTGATGAATTACTTGTTGATCAGAAAAGTATAGGCTTAAAACAAGCAATACCCTACCAATTGCATCACTATTTGGACCAGGATATTCTTTAGATAACATAGTATTGTCCATCACAAAAGGACACAAAGTGTATATGCCACAGGACCAAAGTACGCTCTTGAAAGTTAATCTTCAGAGGTTATGGTTGTTCTCTAGAAGTCTGACGAGGCTACAGTTTATATGCAACCAGAACACTAGCCACATCTGAGGATTCCAGCACATTGCTTGAACCATGGCCTCTGAAAACACCATTAATTGCATCTGGGATTTTGTTCTTCAACCCCACAGTGCATTGCAGGCAGCCAGGGAGAAAGAGGCTGGTGAATTAGCGGCAGGCGGGTGGGTTGAAGGTTGTGCTTGCTGAAGCCTTGACGGTGCTTTGTACTGAAGGATTGTTCTCCACACAGCTAACTGAGGTACGGCAGGCAGGCGCTCACAAAGTTGTTTGAAAGCCCAAAAGGATATGCTGGCTGCATCATCAAAGTCCTTCCATGTGTCAGCGAGAGATTAAGCTCTTCCAGAGAGGGCAACGCCTCTGATCACACCATTCAATCGATGGGATTTGAATTAAGGAATAAAAGATCAGGCATTGTGCATCTCAGTGCTGTGTACGCCTGGAGAGAAGGATTAAGGCATGTTGGAGCTGCTATCTGTGACAGATGCCATCAATCACAAGTTCACTCCACTAGTTAGCTAAAGTTGATATTAGCCTAAATAGGACACATCTGTTTGTTGCTGCAGACTCTCACTTTAATTAATTCTCAAGTCGTGTTATTTTTAGGGGCTGGTTTATATTTGTGGCTGTGCTCTGTACATGTGTGCATAATGTAAATTGTACAGTGCCTTTGCTCACAGTGAGGTGCACATGTATTGTTATACTGTGTTTGGAGCACACACACAGACAGACACAAATGCACACAAACACACACACAATAAACGTACAAATATGAAAGTCACTGTGGAATCAAACGTTGGTCTGAAAGCCTGCTTAAGCCTCATTCTCCTCTCAGTGTTATTATGTCAGAATGTCTTTCATAAGAGATTCACTCTGTTGGATAATAGTTTATTTTCTCTACTTTTCAAGAGAGAATGAGTTTATTCCCCGGGAGTGGAGTTCAAGGGCAGGTCTCTGTAACCCAGGGAGACGCTCTCACCAAGACCTTGGAATCAGACAGAGGAAACAGCCGAGGACGTTTTTCTGCCTGGATTGAGCTTGTCCAGAACACTAACCCTGTGCCCTGTTCAGGCAGTGCTGTAGGCTCAGTTCAGGCACTTGGACTGTCCTTGGTACCGCAACCTCTGAAGGTGACCCCCATTGCTAATGGTTCTGCCATTCCTCAACTAGCATCGGAACAGGAGTAGTTGCTTGGGTTATGGAGCAGCAACTCACCTGATGATCTGAATCCCAGAGATGTGATTTTCTCCTCACTACCACATGCTCTCCTTACCCCTATCATTGGCCTCTTTCACCCGTCACGTCCCACAGTGGGGCATAATTGCTAAAAGCCCCTACCTCGCCATGTTCTCCTATTATTAGCATGGCGTTTAAAGCTCTGTCCCTGGTCAGATGGTCAATGCTTGAGGGCAATGTGTCACACTGCATGGGCACAAAAGGTAGCCAAACAATGCCATTCGAGGACCAGGTGCCACTATCTGCAGTAATACAATTTGGAAATCATACATCATTGAGAGCGACTGCGCACACTGATAGTTGCTTGGCTGGTGATTGTGAGGCACCATAATCCTAATATTTCAGGAGATCTGCTCGGTGCAGTCCATGCGAATTGTCAGGACAGCTGTTAGTCTAGAGCGGTGGTATTCAGTAGTATTTCAGTGGGGACCTCATTTTTTTGGCCAGAATTTCTATGGACCATTTTTTTTTACATGAATTTCTCACCCCACATTTTATGACAACCTTAAATTAATTACATTTAGATATGTTATCAAAACGAAAAGAAACCAATAAATAATTTTACTCAATACAATTTCATTTTTTTAATGATCTTTCTCAAAAATGTTTCTATATTATTTTCCAATACAATAATCTGTACTCTTTTTTGTTGTTGTTTTTTGCAAACCCCACAGCCCTGCAACCCCAACTTTGAATACCACTGGTCTAGAGGAACCTGGTGCCCTTGACTGAGATAGAGGGGAAGGAAATAAGACAGCATCCATGTAAGAAACAAGAGGAAAAACGGTTGAGTCATTATGATGGCCTTCTGTTTGTTCACTGCAAATTGCATTCTATGGATATGTCCTTGGATGGACTGGGTTGTTTCTATAATGATGTTTTGCAGCTGAGCAGCAAGGTATGAATTTGATGGGTCTTTATCCTCTTTACTCTGGTCATTATTTATTGTACTTGAGTAAACTGCTCTTAGTGCAGAATTGACTGGAGAAAATGTGTTGCTGTTCAGCATGTCTTTCAAAGTTAATGTAATGTAGAAGTGTTTCACCTTTTCATGCAAATGCCTTAAGAATTTATCTAGTCTACAGAACAAAATCTGTGTCATTACTGTGTAAATACTTCTCTGCTCTGTTGCAAACAAAAATATATTTATAGCTTAGTGGCTTAATATGTGGGCTTTTGTCTGGCTGTCTGCAAGCATAGTATTGTGAATGTTACACAACATTGTTTGATCAATGATTATTTCTAACATCTATAATGAAATAAGGATAGAGGCTGCAGTTGTTTAATGCTGAAGATTTGGGAATTCACATTATTATAATAGTTATTTTCTCCGTTGCTAACCTGTCATAATAGAGTCATAATGTAATAATGTCTTCTATGATGCATTGTTTTATTTATGATGTAGACTGTTGTGTTTTGTTGTGATGTAATTGTTTTCATCCTGTTTGGACCCCAGGAAGAGTAGCTCAGGTAATAGGGATACTAATAAATACTAAATACTAAACTGGCCACATGCAATCAATATAATTACAGATATTATTACAATAATATTCCAATCATTTTTTGTAATAATTAATAGGACGCTTTCCATTTCCTGGGGAATGATTTTATTACACTTTTACTGCGGAGGTGTTTGTGTAATTCGGTGATGATGTTAATACTGTAACTGTAGAGAGGCTGAACCCCCCCATAGGCACTGAAGGTGGATGTGGGGGAGGGAGATGCTTCATGGTCAGGGCCAGGGCTTGCTACAGCAGAGCAGCAGCCATAGCCCTGGATAAGAGCAGCGGGCCCCAGCCTCTTTACTTAAAGACCGCTGGAGCAGGAGGTCGACACACACCTGAACCCCCCCTGCACTGCGGGCCGCTGGGCGCAGCACAGCCGACCCCCTTTGACCTCTCCTCCCCACACAGCCCCTGAGACACTAGCCAATCAGCTCAGGGACCACTCCCAGGCACTCTACTAACAGGAACGCTGCCTTCTCTACACCCTGGAGTGATGGAGAGCGGTATACAAACACGAATAAACACATATGCCTACACACACGCATGGTCATATCGTACACAGCTGCTCCTTAAGCACACATACATATTGTAGCTACATACTTACACACACGTACACATACACACACACACACACACACACACACACACACACACACACACCACACACACACACACACATCAATTCACAAATGCACAGCCATACAGAAAACGTATATTTTTGATGTTATTTCAAACTGGGTTTTTTCCATCTCAACCACACAAATTTTTGTGTCATGTGCAGCCAGGTAGAAGACTGCTTTAGTTTGGTCAATATCGCCATCTTGTGGACACTTGGTATATTTTTATAGTTCAGGGTACTCAGCTGTGGAGACAGTGCTAAAACCATGTTGATGGACACAGGGTCAGCTGGGGTCAAAGCACTGCAAACCTTTCTATTATCAAATGATGCATTTAATGTAATTCCTTATGCTCTATTCCAGTGTTTCCCAACTCCAGTCCTCAAGTTCCCCCAACAGCACGCATTTTTGTTGTTGCCTTGGACAAACTCACCTGATTCAACTCATTGAGGGCTTGATGATTAGTTGACAAGTTGAATCAGGTGTGCTTGTACGGGGCTACAATACAAGTGTGACTGTTGGGGGTACTGGAGGACTGGAGATGGGTAACACTGCTTTATTATATGCATCCTATAAGACAGAGGTGTCAAACTCATTCCACAGAGGGCCAAGTGTCTGCGGGTTTTTGGTTATTCTTTTCAATGAAGACTTAGACAACCAGGTGAGGGGAGTTCCTTGCTAATTAGTGACCTTAATTCATCAATCAAGTACAAGGGTGGATGAAAACCCACAGACAATAGCCCCTCCGTGGAATGAGTTTGACACGCGCTATAAGAGGATACATGACCAGATGTGGCCACAGAATAGGTCAAGTAATAAACCTATGAATAATAATAACATTAAAATGATTGGGCTATAATAACAATGAAACTATGATGAAAAATGTCTGAAGTATACAAGAGCCTCATGTGTGAACTCCTTTGTCCATATCCGCACCCTCTCAGGGTCAAAGAGTAAGTGGGATGACTTCATCATGAATGTTACTTTGTTTTTGGTTGGTTAGTCAGGCCCCTCTCTTGGATTGGCTTCTCGAATGACGGCATGGGTGAACCCCTCAGAGAGCCGCTCTCTGCTGTATCTCTCCAAAACAGCCCTACTTTTTAAATATGCAACATCTGTGTCGAAAGAGCCATCCAAAATGGCTGCTCCTCGGAGGATGATGGCAGAGTCTGCTCAAACTTGGGCTGGGGCATTTGGTACTGCAAGGTTCCTAATAGATGTTAGCATTCACAGGAGGTCTACCCAGGAGGTCTATTTTTGGGGGATTTTGATTTATACCTATACGTCCCAATGAGATCACTTAATCTCTAATTCTTGTTGTAATAATCCAACACATGGCTTGTTCACCTGAGCTTGGACTGGTCTCAGATCAGCCAGGTAGTGACCCACTGGGCACACACTGGTTGAATTAACATTGTTTCCACATCATTTCAATGAAATTACTTTCAACCAATGTGGAATAGACGTTGAATTCACGTCTGTGCCCAGTGGGGAGGAGGTCACCGTAGCAGGCAACACTGACTCTGTTTGAAGACTTGGAAGACACAAAGATTTTGTTGTCTCTGTAGCTGTTTCTGCTACATTTGTAACAAAGAATGAGCTCAGTAGCATACACTGATATGGCTAGAATGACGCCGGTGGAGATGGCTGCCGTTTTACGGTGCTATTGTGTGTATTTGTTCATATTATTTGTAACTTATTTTGTACATAATGTTTCTGCCACCGTCTCTTATGACCAAATAGATCTTCTTAATATCAGGACAGCGATTACTCACCTCGTACTGGACGAAGATTTTTTCTATTGAGTCAGACGCGAAGGATTTACTTCAGACACCGGACAATGCCCAAATCCCAGTCATTCGCATGAAGAAGAGACGGAGATATTGGGGACGTAGGTCGGGGTGCCTTGTAAGGATCCGACGGTGAGTGGTAATTTGCCTCTACTAACAGTCCCATTAGCCAACATGTAATCATTGGATAGAAAAATGGATGAGTTCCGATCAAGACTAACCTATCAACGGGACATTAAAAACTGTAATATCTTATGTTTCACCTAGTCGTGGCTGAACAATGATATGGATGAAATACAGCTGGCGGGTTTTATGCTGCATCGGCAAGATAGAACAGCTGCCTCCGGCAAGACAAAGGGTGGCGGCCTGTGTCTATTTGTAAATAACAGCTGGTGCACAAAATCTAATATTAAGGAAGTTTTGCGGATTTGCTCGCCTGAGGTAGAGTACTGTATCTCATGATAAGCTGTGGACCACGCTATTTATTTTTGTAACTGTCTATTTACCACCACAAACCGATGCTGGCACTAAGACTGCACTCACCGAGCCATAATGCCATAAGCAAACAAGAAAATGCTCATCCAGAGGAGGCGCTCCTAGTGCCGGGGGACTTTAATGCAGGGAAACTTAAATTAGTTTTACCTAATTTCTACCAGCATGTTACATGTGCAACCAGAGGGAAAAAAACTCTACACCACCTTTAGTCCACACACAGAGACGCGTACAAAGCTCTCCCTCTCCCTCCATTTGGCAAATCTGATCATAACTATATCCTCCTGATTCCTGCTTACAAGCAAAAACTAAAGCAGGAAGTACCAGTACGGAAGTGGTCAGATGCCGCTAAGCTACAGGACTGTTTTGCTAGCATAGACTGGAATATGTTCCGGGATTCTTCCGATGGCTTTGAGGAGTACACCACATCAGTCACTGGCTTTATCAATAAGTGCATCGATGACGTTGTCCCTACAGTGACCGTACGTACATACCCCAACCAAAAGCCATGGATTACAGGCAAAATCCACATTGAGCTAAAGAGTAGAGCTGCCGCTTTCAAAGAGTGGTACTCTAACCTGGACGCTTATAAGAAATCCCGCTATGTCCTGCGACGAACCATCAATCAGGCAAAGCGTCAATACAGGACTAAGATTGAATCGTACTGCAACGGCTCCGACGCTCACCGGATGTGGCAGGGCTTGCAAACTATTACGGACTACTGTCACATGAGTTGACGCTGGAGAGACGAAGCAGGTACAGGGAGTAACATTTAATAAATAACGGACATATAACAAGACAAGCACAGCGTCAGCAAACAGAAACTAAGACAAAAAACAATCAATGCAGCAGCGGGGAACAGAGCTGGGGAACTGTCAAATATAGGGGAGGAAATAAACAGGAGATAAGTGAGTCCAGGTGAGTCCAATAACGCTGATGCGCGTGACAAGTGAAGGCAGGTGTGCGTGATGGATGGCAGGAGTGCGTGATGCAGGGTAATCTGGCGCCCTCAAGCGCCAGGGGAAGAGAAGAGCGGGAGCAGACGTGACAACTACAAAGGGAAGCACAGCCGTGAGCTGCCCAGTGACATGAGCCTACCAGATAGCTAAATTACTTCTATGCTCGCTTTGAGCCAAGCAACACTGAAGCATGCATGAGAGAACCAGCTATTCTGGACCACACTCTCCATAGCCAATGTGAGTGAGTAAGACCTTAAAACAGGTCAGCATTCACAAGGAAGCAAAGCCAGATGGATTAACAGAACGTGTACCTACATGTACATATTACCTCAATTACCTCGACTAACCTGTCCCCCCCGCACATTGACTCTGTACCGGTGCCCCCTGTATATAGCCTCGCTACTGTTATTTTATTGTTGCTCTTTAATTATTTGTACATTTTCTATTTTCTTATTTTTTTTTTACTTCAGTTTATTTTAGTAAATACTTTCTTAAACACTTATTTTTCTTAAAACTGCATTGTTGGTTAAGGGCTTGCGAGTGAGCATTTCACTGAAAGGTCTACACCTGTTGTTTTCGGCGCGTGTGACAAATAGAATTTGATTAGATTTTTTATTTACGCACTTCCTCCTCAGAGAATTGAGAATATTTCTAAACAGAAAAGCCATGACCTAAAGGCTCCTTGTCATCTGGATTATTCAACCAAGTTTCAAATGAGACAGAAGACAGTGATACGGAGAGAGAGAGGGAGAGAGAGAGAGAGAGAGAGAGAGAGAGAGAGAGAGGAGGGAGAGAGAGAGGGAGAGAGAGAGGGAGAGAGAGAGAGAGGAGAGAGAGAGAGAGAGAGAGAGAGAGAGAGGGAGAGAGGGAGAGAGAGAGAGGGAGAGGAGAATAAAAGAGAGTGGAAGGGAGGAGAGTAGGGAGCTTAATGCATCACTTTAAAAAAAAGGTTCATATTTCATGCTCATCATTAAGGCTGGGTTTGAGCATGGAAGGCGCATCTGCTATTTTCCCACACCCCTTGAGCCAAGTCCTTGTGACAGCCCTCCACTACATCCTGGCAAATTATCTGCATCGGCTCCGCGAACAAAAACAGCCCAGTGCGGGGGAAGCGAGTGAGGCCTATCCACAGCTCTGCTCCTGTGATGGGGAGACACGTCACTTTGCATCAGCTCGAGCCCTCCAACTCACATCATCTAGTGGAGAAGAACAAGACCGCTCCAAAGACACAGAGAGGCTACAACAGCCGGCCGGTCCTTATTGCCCAGTATAGCACCATGTAAAGAAGTGATGAGATGTAATAATTTAAAGAGGAGTTTGGGAGAAAACACAAAGCTAAATGCCAAGTGCTCTAAAATACAGTGATTTACCTTAGGACTGGGAGATGCCTATTTGTGCGGCACGTACACAACACTGAGTGACTTGGATTTTCCTATGCAAATATGTTGTGCCACGACCAGTCATATACAAGCATTTTCTTTTTCAGGTACATACAGAAACCCCCAGACAGCACCTTCCCTAGTTAGTGCCTGACAATCCTAAGGCCAGTCTGATGAGAGGAATCAGATATTCAACAGGGTACCAGTAAACCCCCTAGTGGACATGGAATGTACTGAAGGCATCCTGCATCTTCTCTACTGTAAGCTGTATTCACCACACTAGTTTAAAAATAGAAGTATATTTGCCCCTGGCCTCTTTCTCAAGGATATACACTGACACTCAAGGAGACTTGAAAAATTGAGTTTCACCAAAATAAACATGTCTTCCAAGATGCATGTGCTCCAAGCCCAAATTGGCCTATTTAAAGCCATATACATAGATATTTGAATAATATTGACTTGCAAACTATGCTGAGGACAGGAAGCTAGCCTGTCTATGTTCGGATATCACAAGACAGAGGGATGCAGAGTCCATACAGGTGAATGGAAAGTACATGCTGTTTCCATTTCACCCTATTATCACTCCCAAAATGGGCCTGTGTGCATTAAGTCAAAATATGTATTATTACTTGAAAAATGATGTGACATATCTGTACAGCACACACTGTAGAACTGCAGAACTCTAACATACAGTCAACCAAACCAACCATAGTTTTTCTCAATCACGTACAAGCATTTTTTGGAACTGTGGTTAAACGTACCTATAGCAAAACAACAATCATCAAATACTTAAACACATTTGTAGTTTGTCTGATCATTTTCTTGCCTTGCATTTTCTTGCCTGCATACTGTATTTTAGACTCACTTTTGCAAAACTTTAAATACAATTGTCATCAATGAATTCAAAATTCACTGTAAAGTGTTGTGTTCATAGAATATCAACACAATGTTTTTATCAGAAGAGAAAATGTTGCAATGTGTTCACTGTTTCCGTCAATCAGTAAATACAACTGCACAAAATTGTAAATAGTTTTATCAGTGGTAAATCAGGTAAAATATACACAAGAGAAATATTTATTTTACATCATTGCGGACATGCAGAGATGCAGAGAATAACGTTGAGTTACTCTAAGTACTCCTAAGTCATCATCTCCAAAATTGTGACCTTCCATTACAGAGCTTTGCTTTGGTGTAGATTGAGGCCTATAAACTCAGTTGTGTTCCTCCACTGTATTCACCTTTCCTTATATCTATTGGGGATTGCATATCTGCTTGCCAATGGAAAGTCTACAAACCTATGAGCAGAACAGCGTATGCACAGTTGAAGTCTGAAGTTTACATACACCTTAGCCAAATACATTTAAACTCAGTTTTTCATAATTCCTGACATTTAAAATAAAAAATTCCCTGTCTTAGGTCAGTTAGGATCGCCACTTTATTTTAACAACGTGAAATGTCAGAATAATAGTAGAGAGATTGATTTATTTCAGCTTTTATTTCTTTCATCACATTCCCAGTGGGTCAGATGTTACATACACTCAATTAGTATTTGGTAGCATTGCCTTCAAATTGTTTAACTTGGGTCAAACGTTTTGGGTAGCCTTCCACAAGCTTCCCACAATAAGTTGGGTGCATTTTGGCCCATTCCTCCTGACAGAGCTGGTGTAACTGAGTCAGGTTTGTAGGCCTCCTTGCTCGCACACGCTTTTTCAGTTCTGCCCACACATTTTCTATGGGATTGAGGTCAGGGCTTTGTGATGGCCACTCCAATACCTTGACTTTGTTGTCCTTAAGCCATTTTGCCACAACTTTGGAAGTTTGCTTGGGGTCATTGTCCATTTGGAAGACCCATTTGCGACCAAGCTTTAACTTCCCGACTGATGTCTTGAGATGTTGCTTCAGTATAAGTGCACCAGTATAAGTGCACCAGTCCCTCCTGCAGCAATGCATCCCCACAACATGATGCTGCCACCCCTGTGCTTCACGGTTGGGATGGTGTTCTTCGGCTTGCAAGCCTCCCCCTTTTTTCTCCAAACATAACAATGGTCATTATGGCCAAACAATTCTATTTTTATTTCATCAGACCAGAGGACATTTCTCCAAAAAGTATGATCTCTGTCCCCATGCGCAGTTGCAAACCGTAGTCTGGCTTTTTTATGGTGGTTTTGGAGCTGTGGCTTCTTCCTTGCTGAGCGGCCTTTCAGGTTATGTTGCTATACAACTCGTTTTACTGTTGATATAGATACTTTGTACATGTTTCCTCCAGCATCTCCCCAAGGTCCTTTGCTGTTGTTCTGGGATTGATTTGCACTTTTCGCACCAAAGTACGTTCACCTCTAAGAGACAGAATTGCGTCTTCATCCTGAGCGCTATGACAACTGCGTGGTCCCATAGTGTTTATACTTGCGTACTATTGTTTGTACAGATGAACGGGGTACCTTCGGGCGTTTGGAAATTGCTCTAAAGGATGAACCAGACTTGTGGATGTCTACAATTTTCTTCTGAGGTCTTGGCAGATTTCTTTTTGATTTTCCCATGATGACAAGCAAAGAGGCACTGAGTTTGAAGGTAGGCCTTGATATACATCCACAGGTACACCTCCAATTGACTCAAATGATGTCAATTAGCCTATCAGAAGCTTCTAAAGCCATGACATCATTTTCTGGAATTTGCCAAGCTGTTGAAAGGCACAGTCAACTTAGTGCATATAAACTTCTGACCCACTGAAATTGTGATACAGTGAATTATAAGTGAAATAATCTGTCTGTAAACAATTGTTGAAAAAATGACTTGTGTCATGCACAAAGTAGATGTCTTAATAACCGACTTGCCAAAACTATAGTTTGTTAACAAGAATGTTGTGGAGTGGTTGAAAAGTGTTTTAATGACTCCAACCTAAGTGTATGTAAACTTCCGACTTCAACTGTATTTAATAATATATAAATATGGATTGGATGATACTAGTGAATGAATTCTGCGCACAATGTGCTTTTTTTCCATTTTCTTTTTGATCAGTAATAATATTTCATTTGATGTGTATGAAATTGTTCGGTGAAATATGCATAAAAGGACAGTAATTGCCCATAATTCTGCACCTTTTGATAGTTGAGTTTCAGATTTATTTTGATCATCATGATGTAGTGACTGCAAAGAAAATCAATTGCTCTATTGGGATTTTTCAAAGACTTCTGTTTTGTCAGCTTAGGCTCTAGAAATATGTATGTTTGTGTTCATCTTTTTGCAGACAATCATGTTATTTTGATGAATGTATTTGCATTTTTCTAATGTTTGTTAACTTTTGTGGCTTTTACAGAGTAAGACAAATACACAAATATATCATTCAAGAAAACAAGGCTAAAAACAATAGACACAGGGGAATAAAGAGCATAACTTACAGATTCCCAAATAAACAAACAGATGCATAAAGACGTCAAACAAACAGACAGACAAGACAATAATACAAAATAAATAATGAAAAACTGTAATGAAAAATTGTAAGTGCATAACTGCCTAGCTACCTGAATGTCAGATACCTCACAAAAAATGTGAAAATTGGTAGATGATTACATTTCTTTGTCAACACATTTTTGCCGACGTATCTGCCAATGCAA
Organism: Salmo salar; assembly: GCF_965601325.2. Lineage (NCBI taxonomy): Eukaryota > Metazoa > Chordata > Actinopteri > Salmoniformes > Salmonidae > Salmo > Salmo salar. Next base: position 29,420,157 of record NC_138306.1, on the reverse strand, counting down.
ATATGGTAGAATTATAGCATTTAGTTACATTTATATAGGCATAGACATTATCACAATGAGTTACCTATTTACCAAAGCAGTACAATGATCATTCAAAACAACATTCATTTAGACTAATTTACACTTATTAATTTCTCACCATTTCCCCACATTTGGTAATCTCTCAACTGGCCCCTCAGAATGTGCCTATTTGAATAATAGGCCTATAATTTAACTTAGCAGCAAATAAATACTATTTTTAAAACAAATACATATTCATATAATCTATAATGAATGCCTATTTGCGTCATTAATCAATTCTAGCAACAAAATACTTGTGATCTATTTTTACAAGCCGTTAAGAAGAGAAGCTATATCCTCCACAGTGGAAGATAAGATTTAATAGATGCAAAATCCTAATTCATCGGCAATTTAAGATGTCCTCAGGAAGCGTGGCTTTACATACAATATTATTCCCTCTTTATAAAACGCTCTCCTCTATTGGTGTTCTGACCTCTTTGGATAAAAAGGGCCATGGGTTTTCAATAGTTACAAATTCATTGGCACTCAAATTGATGCTGCAGTGCCTGTAGTATATATTGGTCTATAAACATCTACCATGTATATAAACAGTGAAAATGCCACGTATGGCAGGCATTTCATACAGTTTCAAAATATGTATTTGCATCATTATAGTAGTTTTAAAAAATCTCATTAGCTCTGGTTGAGTGTCTATTGAACGCACGCACGCACGCACGCACGCACCGCACGCACGCACGCACGCACACACGCACACACACACACACACACACACACACACACACACACCCTTTAAACTCTGTATACTCCTTTGAAACCCCTCTTTCAAAGTTACTAAGATCTCTTCTTCTAGCCTTGGTAGCCAAAATAATGTGCAACTGGGCATTTTTATACATAACCCAGAGCATGACGGGATGTTAATTGCTTAAAGGGATGCTTGGGGATTTTGGCAATGAGTCAGATAAACTCGTAGATACCATTTTTATGTCTCTGTCTCCAGTATGAAGGAAGTTAGAGGTAGTTTCGTGAGCCAATGCTAACTAGCGGTAGGGCAATGACTGGAATTGCACTAGTGCTAGTTAGCAACTTCCTTTAAACTGCACGGAGAGACATAAAAATGTTATCCACAAGTTCATCAAACTCTGGGTCAATAGATAAAGGGCATCATTGCCAAAATCCCGAAGTATCCCTTTAACTCAGGAACCACACCTGTGTGGAAGCACCTGTTTTCAATATTCTTTGTATACATCATTTACTCAAGTGTTTCCTTTATTTTGGCAGTTACCTGTATCTGCAAGTAGTCTGTCTAAACCCACTATGAACAGCAGAGCACACTATCCATATTCAAGTGATATTTGCCGGAAGGCATTTGTGTCGCCTAAAATAGCATAGCGAGCAAAAGGGTCTCACAATCCGTCCTACCGTTCATCATGAGTACAGTCCCTGCGATGTGTAGCGCATTCATAATATACTAATTACTACTGCTAATATCGTGTGTGTGTGTGTGTGTGTGTACTATTGGTGGTGCGGCTAAGTAGACTCTTATTTGTACCAGAGAGATCTAAAGCAAACATAAAAGGTGATATGAAAAGCAATTGGAAACCAACATTCCCAGACACCCTTTGAGCCTAATTGCCTGTTATCTGTGCAAGATCCATTTATCTAAATGCTGTTGTTTAAACTCTTCCTGTTCTGCTGTATGGGGCCACACATGCCCACAGGTTATTTTATGCTGTGGTCACAAAGCCTCAGGTGTCAACAGGTCTCCTGCCCTGCACCAAAGGGCCCTAGCTGTGTGAATGGACACCTTGCAACAAAAAGATGGCCTGTTAGAGTCACACAGATAAACACAAACTAAGGACACAGAAAAAACAATGTCCTTTTACCATGAACCCAATCTAATGGCTTTTATCAAACATAACACTGTGATTGACGTTCATTTTCCTTCAAGAAGAAATCCTTTCCACCAGCAAATAATGAAAAGTTATAGCTATATGAAAATGTTTGTTAGTTGATAGCACTAGGGTTGTGATTAATAATTGCCTATATAGGATATCTAACTATTTCTGTCCATAGACATTAAACTAACCAGGAGAGGGAAGCATACACCAAGCTGCTACTACTGCAGGAAACATGCTGACTACACATGGACCATACATGAATGTGACATCCAGTTAAAAGAAACTTGTAGAAATACCGTTTGTGATATGAAAAATGTAATATCCCAATGCAAATGCAATGCAAATACATAAAGTGTACACAATATACAAAAGCCAAGAGCATTGGTGTCAACATTCAAATGGTTTTTCGAACCACACAAATGTAAGGTTGTATCTCTTCCTGATTCCATTAGCCTAAAATAACGTTTCCATGACAGTGCTCGTATGCGATCCTCACCCTAATGGTGCAGCAGATCACTAAGGTCTCTAAAGGTCATTTCCTACCAGCAGACAAAATAACTTGCATGCCTGACACACACGTATCTGGAAAAAACTGTATGGAAACAGCAACAGTGTCTTTGCAGTGAGTAAACAGCAGGAAGGTATGTGGGGGTTGCCTGTATAAGGAGACTATTTAATTCCAAAGAGGAACGAGAAAGTTGTAAGGATCAAGGCTTATCACCCATGCACACCCCTGATTTACGCTATAATGACAGTGTGGACCTTATTCCATTGAGCAACGGCTTGGTAGCGACAAAGCACTCTGTGGGTGTGTTTCCACTGCCGGCGACCATGTTTTCCCTAATTAGCTTAAGTTTAGACAGTGTGTGTGGCAATTAGAGACAAATTGCCACATTCTCACGCTGTAATTTAGTCAGATATGCCTGTTGAGATGCCAGCAGCTTCCCAATGCAGTGAGATTCCTGCCTTCATGGGATCATGTCTATGGTTCCCCACCCTCAGACAGAATGTCAGCTCTGATTCAATCAGAGAGAGACATGTATACAACCCCCCCCCCCCCCACATAGCCAAGGCTTTGTAAAGTGCCTGCCATACCATGCTTTTAAATGGGAGCCCTGATCTTGAGGAGTGAAATCAAACACACAAACACATTTATACAGTATTGCTTGCAGGAAACACAATTTCACACAAACACACTAATACAGGCACATGCATACCCCATGTATAAAAATACACACTCACTACTGACCACTCACAGGCATAGCCACTTGGACCCTCAATCTGATTGTATCACGCTATAGCACAATAAACAAAGTTCAAATGCAAAGACCGAGATCATCAAGTGCTTTTGAAGTGACAGGTCGGTGCGAAATCTTTAGCCTATCTCCGCTTTGCTCTATCAGCATAAAATAGGGTCCTTCTAGCAGTCGTAAGGACAAACATTCAACAGGAGGAAGGCAGGTAGAGGTGCAAATGAGTGTTGGATTTATTTACACAGCGCTGGTGTTTCAAAGATGATGGTGATACTTACAAATATACCCACTGCTCAAAAAAATAAAGGGAACACTTAAACAACACAATGTAACTCCAAGTCAATCACACTTCTGTGAAATCAAACTGTCCACTTAGGAAGCAACACTGATTGACAATACATTTCACATGCTGTTGTGCAAATGGAATAGACAACAGGTGGAAATTATAGGCAATTAGCAAGACACCCCCAATAAAGGAGTGGTTCTGCAGGTGGGGACCACAGACCACTTCTCAGTTCCTATGCTTCCTGGCTGATGTTTTGTTCACTTTTGAATGCTGGCGGTGCTTTCACTCTAGTGGTAGCATGAGACGGAGTCTACAACCCACACAAGTGGCTCATGTAGTGCAACTCATCCAGGATGGCACATCAATGCGAGCTGTGGCAAGAAGGTTTGCTGTGTCTGTCAGCGTAGTGTCCAGAGCATGGAGGCGCTACTAGGAGACAGGCCAGTACATCAGGAGACATGGAGGAGGCCGTAGGAGCGCAACAACCCAGCAGCAGGACCGCTACCTCCGCCTTTGTGCAAGGAGGAGCAGGAGGAGCACTGCCAGAGCCCTGCAAAATGACCTCCAGCAGGCCACAAATGTGCATTTGTCTGCTCAAACGGTCAGAAACAGACTCCATGACGGTGGTATGAGGGCCCGACGTCCACAGGTGGGGGTTGTGCTTACAGCCCAACACCGTGCAGGACGTTTGGCATTTGCCAGAGAACACCAAGATTGGCAAATTCGCCACTGGCGCCCTGTGCTCTTCACAGATGAAAGCAGGTTCACACAGAGCACGTGACAGACGTGACAGAGTCTGGAGACGCCGTGGAGAACGTTCTGCTGCCTGCAACATCCTCCAGCATGACCGGTTTGGCGGTGGGTCAGTCATGGTGTGGGGTGGCATTTCTTTGGGGGGCCGCACAGCCCTCCATGTGCTCGTCAGAGGTAGCCTGACTGCCATTAGGTACCGAGATGAGATCCTCAGACCCCTTGTGAGACCATATGCTGGTGCGGTTGGCCCTGGGTTTCTCCTAATGCAAGACAATGCTAGACCTCATGTGGCTGGAGTGTGTCAGCAGTTCCTGCAAGAGGAAGGCATTGATGCTATGGACTGGCCCGCCCGTTCCCCAGACCTGAATCCAATTGAGCACATCTGGGACATCATGTCTCGCTCCATCCACCAACGCCACGTTGCACCACAGACTGTCCAGGAGTTGGCGGATGCTTTAGTCCAGGTCTGGGAGGAGATCCCTCAGGAGACCATCCGCCACCTCATCAGGAGCATGCCCAGGCGTTGTAGGGAGGTCATACAGGCACGTGGAGGCCACACACACTACTGAGCCTCATTTTGACTTGATTTAAGGACATTACATCAAAGTTGGATCAGCCTGTAGTGTGGTTTTCCACTTTAATTTTGAGTTGTTTAAGTGTTCCCTTTATTTTTTTGAGCAGTATATATTTAAAGTTCTGACTGCAAAATGTCGGCATTCAAAAGAAAAAGACTCTCATCAGGCAAAACCTCTTAACCAATAAAGCACCGGTGGGGTGTACGAGACTTCAGATACAGCCTCCCATTGAGTTACCCAAAAGTGAACTAACTAGACCATCCCCAAACGGCCACTTAAATACATTTGGCAACACCTATTCCTGGCGCGCAGGCCAGGTATACAGTTGAAGTCGGCAATTTACATACACCTTAGCCAAATACACTTAAATACACTCAGTTTTTCACAATTCCTGACACTTAATCCTAGTAAAAACTCCCTTTCTTAGGTCAGTTAGGATCAAGACTTTATTTTAAGAATGTGAAATGACAGAATAATAGTAGAGGGAATGATTTACTTCAGCTTTTATTTCTTTCATCATATTCCCAGTAGGTCAGAAGTTTACATACACTCAATTAGTATTTGGTAGCATTGCCTTTAAATTGTTTAACATGGGTCAAACATTTTGGGTAGCCTTCCACAAGCTTCCCACAATAAATTAGGTGAATTTTGGCTTATTCCTCCTGACAGAGCTGGTGTAAAGGAGTCAGGTTTGTAGGCCTCCTTGCTCGCACACACTTTTTCAGTTCTGCCCACAAATTCTCTATAGGATTGAGGTCAGGGCTTTGTGATGGCCACTCCAATACCTTGACTTTGTTGTCCTTAAGCCATTTTGCCACAACTTTGGAAGTATGCCTGATGGTGTTCTTCGGCTTGCAAGCCTCCCCCTTTTTCCTCCAAACATAAAGATGGTCGTTATAACCATACAGTTCTATTTTTGTTTCATCAGACCAGAGGACATTTCTCCAAAAAGTACGATCTTTGTCCCCATGTGCAGTTGAAAACCGTAGTCTGGCTTTTTTTATGGCGGTTTTGGAGCAATGGCTTCTTCCTTGCTGAGCGGCCTTTCAGGTTATGTTGATATAGGACTCATTTTACTGTGGATATAGATACTTTTGTACCTGTTTCCTCCAGCATCTCCACAAGGTCCTTTTGCTGTTGTTCTGGGATTGACTTGCACTTTTTGCACCAAAGTACGTTCATCTCTAGGAGACAGAATGCGTCTCCTTCCTGAGCGGTATGACGGCTGCGTGGTCCCATGGTGTTATACTTGCGTACTATTGTTTGTACAGGTGAACGTGGTATCTTCAGGCATTTGAAAATTGCTCCCAAGGCTGAACCAGGCTTATGGAGGTCCCCTTTTTTTTTCTAAGGTCTTGGCAGATTTCTTTTGATTTTCCCATGATGTCAAGCAAAGAGGCACTGAGTTTGAAGGTAGGCCTTGAAATACATCCACAGGTACACCTCCAACTGACTCAAATAATGTCAGTTAGCCTATCAGAAGCTTCTAAAGCCATGACATCATTTTCTGGAATTTTCCAAGCTGTTTAAAGGCACAGTCAACTTAGTGTATGTAAACTTCTGACCCACTGCAATTGTGATATAGTGAATGAAGTGAAATAATGTGTCTGTAAACAACTGTTGAAAAAATGACTTGTGTCATGCACAAAGTAGATATCTTAACCGAATTGCCAAAACTATGGTTTGTTAACAAGACATTTTTGGAGTGGTTGAAAAACTAGTTTTAATGACTCCAACCTAAGTGTATGTAATTTTACGACTTGAACTGTACATAGAAAGTAACAATGATAAGACTATGACATTTGAGCTAATTATCAACTTTTCAACTACTTACTACTTTTTAGCTACTTTACAACTACTTAGCATGTTAGCTAACCCTTCTCCGAACCATAACCTTAACCCTTTTAGCTAACCCTTCATCTAACCTTAAGTCTTTTAGATAACCCTTCCCCTAACCCTAAACCTAATCTTAACCCTTTAACCTAACTCCTAAACTTAACCCTAACACCTAGCCTCGCTAATATTAGCGAGATAGCTAACGTTAGCGACCTATCTAGAATTTTGTTATATATCCTACTTTTTGCAAATTCGTAACATATTGTAAGTTTAGCAAATTTATAACATGTTGTACGTTTTGAAAATGTGGTACATATAGTACTAATTGTAATTCGTAACATATGATATGAAATGGGTGATAGATATCCACAAATTAATACATACCATACGAAACGTAACATATCATACTAAATTGAGCGTCTCGGATTTACGTACAGAATAATATGAAATGCTATGAGACCAGGTTGAGGGAGAACAAAATTACTTCCCACCAGACAGAACACTGTCAGTTATATTTAGAGAACTGGAATATATCCAGTACTGTATGCTCAGGCTTATGTAAAATTAAAAGTTATTGTCTAATATTGTGGGACACAATATTACTTAGGACCTATAGTCTGGACACGAAAATAGATCTCTGGTGCACTTGACATTTCAAGTGCCACCTTCAATCTCCTGTTTACTAACAATGCATCTAGTGATGAAAAAAGGCCTAAGTAAATGGATGTGGAAAGCACTCTCTCCTTTAGTGAAACAGACACTGAGATGGCACTAATATTCATCCACCGGTAGCCTATGTTTTGACTAACCTCTGAGTCTCATTAGCATGGCGTACCCAATCAGAGGCAGCCCTCAAGACTGCGTGGGTGTGCACACAGCCCATCAGAACATTTTTAAAGGCTTTGTTCAGGTGTTTGAAACCAACTCTGTAGCTACAAAATGACAGGTTTTACATATTTGTTTTAGATGATTCAGCATGTAAGGTTATGATTTCTGTAAACAAGTATGTTCTCAGTGAGGTATGAGAATGAACAAACTGCACTCTCATGAGCACAAAAGAAATAAACAAAGTCATAAAATCCTCTCATGGATCATTGCACTAAACACAGTTTGAACTTGCTACAGCAGTGATGACTGGCAGCACTGAGCTCTGATCTGAATCTCTGCTCTCCAGCCAGCACGCAAATAGAAACCACACAGCCTGACTGATGAGAGATTGATGTACAATCAAATCAACAGCCTCACTCTCTGTGCTGGGTTTGCATGATGAAAATGGAAATTATGGAATACTTTTTTCAATTTCATAATGTAAAAACCTATAGATTTCCAAATTATTGAAAACACTGCCAACAAGGCATTGTGGTTAGTGTTATCCAACTGCTAGCAAGGACTGATAGCACAAATGACATAGCCTGATGACTCACACTAAATCCTTCACTGTCGTTCGCTACATACTTTAGTGTGAGACTGCCAACATTGAAGTAATTTGTGTGATGAAGGACACGAGGGGAGTTGTACAAAACAAAGTTATCAGCGATTGGATGATCTCTAACCAATCAGAGTTACCCACGTGGTCTAAGGCACTGCATGGACGCCTCTGCTAGAGGCGTCACTATAGATCCGGGTTCGATCCCAGGATGTGTCGCAGCCGGCCATGACCGGGAGACCCATGAGGCGGTGAACAATTGGCCCAGCGTTGTTCGGGTTAGGGGAGGGTTTGTCCAGCCGGGATGTCCTTGTCCCATCACGCTCTAGCGACTCCTGTGGCTGGCCGTGCGCATGCATGCTGACACGGTTGCCAGTTGTACTCTGTTTCTTTCGACACATTGGAGCGGATGGCTTCCGGGTTAAGTGTGTGTCAAGAAGCAGTGCAGGAGGATGCATGGCTCTCGACCTTCGCTTCTCCAGAGTCTGTACGGGAGTTGCAGCGATGGGACAAGACTGTAACAACCAATGGGATATCACAAAATAGGGGACAAAAAGGGGTAAAAAAAAAATATATATATATATACACTGCTCAAAAAAATAAAGGGAACACTTAAACAACACATCCTAGATCTGAATGAAAGAAATAATCTTATTAAATACTTTTTTCTTTACATAGTTGAATGTGCTGACAACAAAATCACACAAAAATAATCAATGGAAATCCAATTTATCAACCCATGGAGGTCTGGATTTGGAGTCACACTCAAAATTAAAGTGGAAAACCACACTACAGGCTGATCCAACTTTGATGTAATATCCTTAAAACAAGTCAAAATGAGGCTCAGTAGTGTGTGTGGCCTCCACGTGCCTGTATGACCTCCCTACAACGCCTGGGCATGCTCCTGATGAGGTGGCGGATGGTCTCCTGAGGGATCTCCTCCCAGACCTGGACTAAAGCATCCGCCAACTCCTGGACAGTCTGTGGTGCAACGTGGCGTTGGTGGATGGAGCGAGACATGATGTCCCAGATGTGCTCAATTGGATTCAGGTCTGGGGAACGGGCGGGCCAGTCCATAGCATCAATGCCTTCCTCTTGCAGGAACTGCTGACACACTCCAGCCACATGAGGTCTAGCATTGTCTTGCATTAGGAGGAACCCAGGGCCAACCACACCAGCATATGATCTCACAAGGGGTCTGAGGATCTCATCTCGGTACCTAATGGCAGTCAGGCTACCTCTGGCGAGCACATGGAGGGCTGTGCGGCCCCCCAAAGAAATGCCACCCCACACCATGACTGACCCACCGCCAAACCGGTCATGCTGGAGGATGTTGCAGGCAGCAGAACGTTCTCCACGGCGTCTCCAGACTCTGTCACGTCTGTCACGTGCTCTGTGTGAACCTGCTTTCATCTGTGAAGAGCACAGGGCGCCAGTGGCGAATTTGCCAATCTTGGTGTTCTCTGGCAAATGCCAAACGTCCTGCACGGTGTTGGGCTGTAAGCACAACCCCCACCTGTGGACGTCGGGCCCTCATACCACCGTCATGGAGTCTGTTTCTGACCGTTTGAGCAGACAAATGCACATTTGTGGCCTGCTGGATGTCATTTTGCAGGGCTCTGGAAGTGCTCCTCCTGCTCCTCCTTGCACAAAGGCAGAGGTAGCGGTCCTGCTGCTGGGTTGTTGCGCTCCTACGGCCTCCTCCACGTCTCCTGATGTACTGGCCTGTCTCCTGGTAGCGCCTCCATGCTCTGGACACTACGCTGACAGACACAGCAAACCTTCTTGCCACAGCTCGCATTGATGTGCCATCCTGGATGAGCTGCACTACCTGAGCCACTTGTGTGGGTTGTAGACTCCGTCTCATGCTACCACTAGAGTGAAAGCACCGCCAGCATTCAAAAGTGACCAAAACATCAGCCAGGAAGCATAGGAACTGAGAAGTGGTCTGTGGACTCCACCTGCAGAACCACTACTTTATTCGGGGTGTCTTGCTTATTGCCTATAATTTCCACCTGTTGTCTATTCCATTTGCACAACAGCATGTGAAATTTATTGTCAATCAGTGTTGCTTTCTAAGTGGACAGTTTGATTTCACAGAAGTGTGATTGACTTGAAGTTACATTGTGTTGTTTAAGTGTTCCCTTTATTTTTTTGAGCAGTATATATAAAATAGTTACCCCACCTGTGTTCTGGCTCTGGTCCAATCCATCAGTTTCTGGACCAATCAGAAGGCCCTGACTGTGTTTGCATTCGGAGAAGGGTCGGGGAGGTCCTCAGATCCGGACTCACTGCGAAGAAGAAACTAACGTCCGTGGGCATGGCGTAGTGTATGATCGGCACAAGGAGTCTGGGTAGCCAGGCAACAAACGATATAGTCAGCCATGAATAACCAAAGAGTAAGTAGGTACTGTAAGTGTAAAGGCAGCATTCTCTCAATGCAGGGATGGCTTTATGGATAACCCAATCATAAGAGTTAAAGCAAAGCTTGCATTTCTTTGGGCTGGAGAACAATTGTAAAACATGACACTGCAATTCAGTTAGACCCATATCTGCCGTTGCCCTGAAAACCAATGGAAAACACATATCCATCACCGACCTTGCATATTTGCCTAGTTTGGAAGACAATGTTGTAGTACTCGATTCCGTTCTCCAGACCACATAATGACTGTGTCGGTCTTGTCTCAGTGTTGGATTCACTTTTACTAGATCTTGACTCGGACTCGGACAGTGAGGACTCGTCATTTCTTCCTGAGACCAGCCTAGACCAGTGGAGTAAAAAACTCATACAGTAATTATCAGCTTCCATTCAGTTAGTGCATAAAATCACATTGCCAGGCCAAATATATACACTCCTTTCATGAAACATTAATATCTTATCGCCTATTGAAACCTTAGCCTCCAACTTTACTCTTAACATTACTGTGCTTTACTTTCATTGAAAAGTATCCTCGAACTTAGTCGTGCTCGTCAGAATTTCCTTGATTGTCTGGAGAGTGGGGGGAATTTGTTGAAAGTTGCACGCTCAATATTATTAGTAAAGGGAAATTGGAATAGTCTTTATATCTATTATAGACATGTTTGCACAGTGGCGAACCGTGGCTATGGGACCTAGGCCTTCAGTGGGAGAAAAGAATCTTCCAACATGTTTTACCAAACTCAAAAATCAAGAAAAATAACAGAAACATAGCATAATTTAATGCACCCAACTGAATCAAACAAACCTGAGGCTGAGCGGAGCTTCGGGCTGCCACTCACACAGAGATAGCACCCACATGGATCATGCTACCCACAAAAACAACCACAACCAAACTGCTTACACAACCTATTATAGCCTAACGCCATAGCTATCACGCTATAACCAAAAGTGACAACATTGACTCACACGTCAAAGGATGTGTGTGACAGGCTCGTGATGCTGAAAGGACAGCAACCAACTGAATTTGGGAAACCCTGGCCTAACCAATGGCTGATTAAGCAAGCTAGATTTATCTCTCCAGAGACCACCAATGAAAAACTGAAAATCAGAGATTAAATCCGAACATAATTGAATTATTATTTTGTAAATCCTTAGCCTTTCTCTGAAGGCGTGGAAGGCCCTCATTGTTCCCCACTGTGTTTGTGTTAGTAACAACTTATAGATTGGCACTATTTGCCCTAACCATGTCTTTTTTTCTCCACTATTCTGAATGTCTAAAATATGAAATATTAACAGAAACACTGGACATTTTGAACTTTTATTATGGTGGTGACGTGACAAAATTACAATCATGGTCTTGATTTGGACTCGCATTTTTCTGGTCTTGACTCGGTCTCGCTGGTCTTGTTCTTAACTTGGACTTGATTCGCTCCGGTCTTGAAGACACATTTTAGTTGAATGCATGCAGTTGTACAACTAACTAGGTATCCCCCTTTCCCTTTCCCTTTGTTCTTGAATCGGTCTCGCTTTAGGTGGTCTCGAATACGACACTGGTGGACGAACATGACTTTGTGGCACTGGAGGATATTTTTATCTCCATGTGTTGGTCAACCAAGATATCGTGGCCCATTATGCCTTCACAAATTACTACACATTCATAGATGGTTAATTGTTAATGACTTTGCATTGATAGTATTACCTGAACACTGATTATTCATCAACATTATTCAACAGTGTTTAACCATTTAAACAGTTAATAAGCAGTAGATATAAATGTGTTATGTCGGAGTGGAATGGTTAAACTGTTTTTAAATGGTTAAACACTGTTCACCATCTATGAATCCACAATGAAAGAGTAGTGGATCAATAGTAATGTTTGAAAACAGTGATTGATCAGATATTTGAACAATTTCCAAACTTTAACTGTTTCACTCCAATGAACCTTTTGGTACAGTAACTCATTTAAAAACAGCTTTTACCACATTTTTGTTCTTCGTTATTGATCAACTTAAAGTACTAATCAATGCAAAGTGTCTCATTGTTTAGTGAAAAACATTCAATTCATAACACCACTGGTGGGGGATTCAATCAGCTTTGCTCATTAATACTCCTGTTTATCAATAAATTGCCCCATGTCACAAGGATCTGTACCCAATACTTGAAAGCTGAAAATGTCCCAGTTCTTCCATGGCCTGCATACTCACCAGACATGTCACGGATTGAGCATGTTTGGGATGCTCTAGATCGATGTGTACGATAGCATGTTCCAGTTCCCGCCAATGTCCAGCTACTTCGAACAGCCATTGAAGAGAAGTGGGATAACATTCCATCGGGCAGTTCAACGGTGAGATATGTCTCAGTCCCTTCAGCAAAAATGTTGTGCTATCCAGGAGCACGAGTACAGGACATCAATAAGCTGCTTCCTAAAATTTTAAACCAGCATCAGGAAATTTAGTCTATCATAGTTCATGTGGGATTCAATGACATTATGAAGAGCAGCACAGAACAGCTGATGATGGATTTTAAAGAACTGATTGGGTCACTACTTAACACCAACAAACACCCCATAATATCTGGCCCTCTGGCCTCCCTAAATTGTGGCATTGAACGGTTCAGCAGCACTCCATAACTGGCTACGAGACCATTGCAGCTCGGTGGGTGTTACATTTGACAATTTTGATACCTTCTGGAAATAACATTTGTATTATAAGGAGGATGGGATACACTCAAATCATTTGGCTCCTGGATCCTTTCACAGCATTATAAGGCTGCGTTGAGACAATGACTTATCAATGACCCAAGCCCAGCTCATTTAATTTCAACTATTCGGTCGCTGAGTTGTCATAATGCTTCAGCAAATGTACATTATCCCAGGGGCGCTGGAAGACAATGTAAGTAACCTAATTTGTGTCCCCCTTACTGCCCTGAATGCCTCTGCTGATCCCACAGCTATTGTATGCAGTAATCATGTGCCTATGAACTAGAGTTATACTGTTAGCACTGAGGCGGTATGCCCTAGTAGGAAGTCCACTGTGTGCAACTCACCCTGCACTAACATAAATAACATGAGCATGTCTACCTCTGCTAAACTTCCCAGTAAAGCAATAAAATCAATCAAGCATCACAGAAAAGTGCCCCCCCCCAAAAAAAAATGCAGAACACTGCTTCCACAGTATTATGTGAAGTATGATTTCTTCTACATGGAACTGTTCCACTGTTCCACTAGAATATCTACATAAGTTCAGCAAATGCAGTCTTTTCATATTACTCTGTAGGCTACTGAACAATACAAGGTTACCTCCTGAAGGAAGCTTTGAATTGGTAAGTAGCCTACAGAATGGTATCAGAAGAATGCAATTCCTCCTGCATCTCACATATGTCTGTACTTATTGAACTCTGCCTACTGGACCCATGGTTTGAGGCAAGCTGTCATATCTAGGCTCGAGTGTCATGCACACCACACCTCCTACCTGCACCTGTCCATAACCTGTAGTACATTAGATAGATGGGAGACTTGAAGACCAAGAGAGCTGTGCATGTCAGTGTGTGGTTAGACAGCCAAAACCTTTGATTTGGCCAAATAGAATGCCATTCTAGTTCTGGTTAGACTGCCGAAGCTGTACTCTACACAGTTATTTGTATTTGCTAGGTAAGTGTAGGCATACTGTCTTTAAGCACATCAATATGATATTTACAGCATAACATGTTTTATCTCTGTCACAGTTTTGTGTGAACCCAGTATAACTCCACCTAACAAAGGATTTAATGTGCTCCAGCACACAACCCCAACCAGTGGAGGTTCTAGCTTGTATGGCTCCCTGGGCGAACCCCCCTTCAGCGCCCCCCACCCATTTTTAACAGACATTTGGAGCTCCACAAATTATCATAACATTTAAAACTATATAAATATATACAAAGACTAAAATATCAAAAAGTAGTAACAAAGATAAATAAAAACAAATGTGTTGATTTGGCACTTGTGCATCAATATATTACCCACCCCCCAACACTGTCATCCAAGAGTCAAGACTAAACCAATTCACCTTGGTGATGTGCAGACTGGTTTAATATTAACAATTTCACACAAACCAGAAAAAAATGCAACAATATGTCTGTGAAACTATATAGTCACAGTATTATGAATGAATTGTGGTTTATTAGGTAGCATTTCATAGTGTGACTGATTTTACTAATTGCATTAGTACTAGGAAGTTAGAAGTGCGCTATTTGAGTGGGGAGACCTGAGGTCAACCTACCCCACCCCATCTCGTACTTCTGAGTGGGAGACCTTCCCAGGAAGTAGCTGCCTAGCTCACAAACTAGAATCAGGGCTCCCACTCCGACAAGGTTAATTGACCCACAGTCCCACACGGTGACATATCACTGACGTGCAAATGAGCAATAGAACACAGATCGTGCAAATGTCACCTTTCAGAGTTTTTGGTGCAGGTGCCCCTTGCCGCCCCCGGCAAGATGCCGCCTTGGACAGCTGCCCATGTCTCCTATACCTAAATCCGCAACTGACCCCAACACAGAAGGCCAAGACAAGTAAGTCTTATTTTCAAGACATGGGTTAACATGGATTGGACCCTGTCTCACAGCAGACTGTACAAATTCCCAGACTGTGTCGACACAATAGAGTCTCCCCTCAGGTAGGTTACCCTCCACCTTACTCCCTCAGGTAAGTATCGGGCTTGCAACACATTGCACACTGAATTATTCTGATATGGCACTGCAACAATATAGTTAGTCTAAGGGAATGCACTGCAAACAATATGGTGAATAGCATTACAATCTCACTCTGCACACAATATGGGACCCAACCTTTGCCCTGCTCTACCAACCCTTCTAAAGGACTCCTGTTAAGGGACAAAAATAGGGTGGGGAAAAGGCAGACAAGACAACATGGTGGGGATAGGTTCTCGATTTCTAGGGCCCGATGAGAACCATATCCTCACAAACATTTTATAAATGTTTGTCTGGCGATATCCAGATCCGCACAGCTTCCTGTCCTGGAAAGTGTCCATTCTGAGACTCTGCTTGGCAACGTCACCGATGGCCCCACCTCCGGTGCTGGATGATGGGGAGACAGATGGCAGGGAAAGATGCCGACAGTAGTTGCTTTCAGTGGTGTGGCAAAACAGCAGAGAGAGAAATAGTAATGTAGGGATAACAGGAAGAATCACGTCCCTTACTTGGCACAGCTTAAACTCTGAGATACTAGTTGTACAAATGCCTCTTCGTCCTCTACTCTCAGATCACCACTCAGCTCCACAGCCCCAGTTCATCGTCAGTACAACCATCCACTTCCTCACTCCAGTTTGCCGGTAAGACTTCTTGTCTGTCAGACACTGGTGCAGTGCAATCACCCATGACATGGCAACCTTCATAGAAGGCAGATTCCCCCACAGAGAGACATTCTCTGTTCAAATCCTGCCACAAAACACAGGGATTTTAAATTAAATGACAGCCAATCCCTAGCTACCTGTCTGATTAGCTAACTCGCTGCAGGTGAATCTGATCACACCTATTTATCCACTTATCTACCAATCCATCTCATGACATCTTATTAACATCAACACACTCATAAGCTGTGTTTGAATACCTATAATAACATACGGTATACTACATACTTAATGAGTAAATACTACATACTAAACTCAGCAAAAAAAGAAACGTCAGTTTTTCAGGACCCTGTCTTTCAAAGATAATACGTAAAAATCCAAATAACTTCACAGATCTTCATTGTAAAGGGTTTAAACACTGTTTCCCATGCTTGTTCAATTAACCATAAACAATTAATAAACATGCACCTGTGGAACGGTCGTTAATTAAGACACTAACAGCTTACAAACGGTAGGCAATTAAGGTCACAGTTATGAAAACTTAGGACACTAAAGAGGCCTTTCTACTGACTCTGAAAAAAACAAAAGAAAGATGCCCAGGGTCCCTGCCCATCTGCGTGAACGTGCCTTAGGCATGCTGCAAGGAGGCATGAAGACTGCAGATGTGGCCAGGGCAAAAAATGTCAATGTCTGTACTGTGAGACGCCTAAAACAGCGCTATAGGGAGACAGGACAGACAGCTGATTGTCCTCGCAGTGGCAGACCACGTGTAACAACACCTGCACAGGATCCGAACATCCGAACATCACACCTGCGGGACAGGTACAGGATGGCAACAACAACTGCCAGAGTTACACCAGGAACGCATAATCCCTCCATCAGTGCTCAGACTGTTCGCAATAGGCTGAGAGAGGCTGGACTGAGGGCTTGTAGGCCTGTTGTAAGGCAGGTCCTCACCAGACATCACCGGCAACAACGTCGCCTATGGGCACAAACCCACCGTAGTTGGACCAGATAGGACTGGCAAAAAGTGCTCTTCACTGATGAGTTGTGGTTTTGTCTCACCAGGGCTGATGGTCGGATTCACGTATATCGTCGAAGGAATGAGCGTTACACCGAGGCCTGTTCTCTGGAGCGGGATCGATGTGGAGGGTCCGTCATGGTCTGGGGCGGTGTGTCACAGCATCATCGGGCTGAGCTTGTTGTCATTGCAGGCAATCTCAACGCTGTGCGTTACAGGGAAGACATCCTCCTCCCTCATGTGGTATCCTTCCTGTAGGCTCATCCTCACCTGACCCTCCAGCATGACAATGCCACCAGCCATACTGCTCGTTCTGTGCGTGATTTCATGCAAGACAGGAATGTCAGTGTTCTGCCATGACCAGCGAAGAGCCCGGATCTCAATCCCATTGGACCTGTTGGATCGGAGGGTGAGGGCTAGGGCCATTCCCCCCAGAAATGTCAGAGAACTTGCAGGTGCCTTGGTGGAAGAGTGGGGTAACATCTCACAGCAAGAACTGGCAAATCTGGTGCAGTCCATGAGGAGGAGGAGATGCACTGCAGTACTTAATGCAGCTGGTGGCCACACCAGATACTGACTGTTACTTTTGATTTTGACCCCCTCCCTTTGTTCAGGTACACATTATTCCATTTCTGTTAGTCACATGTCTGTGGAACTTGTTCAGTTTATGTCTGTTGTTGAATCTTGTTATGTTCATACAAATATTTACACATGTTAAGTTTGCTGAAAATAAACGCAGTTGACAGTGAGTACATTTATTTTTTTGCTGAGTTTATATACTATTAGTTCATGTTAGTATACTGTAAACGAACAGTATGCTTTCAGTTGAGCGTACTTGCTCTTCGCCTGTCTACCGGAAGTTGACGCTGTTGCTATGCAACCTCTTGCTTGCTAGTTAGCATAACAAATTACTACTAAGACATTTTACGACGTCGGGTGTGATCTTAAATTCAATGTGGAGTGCCAGAGTGCACTCGTCAATTCAGAGCATTGTCAGATTGTCCGTTTGTAAATTCACACAGGACGCTGGGGCTGAGGAGTAGGTTTGATTTGAGCGTTCTGACCTTACAACGGCAGTCAAGCACCCAAACTAACATTGGCTAGCTTGCTAGCTACTTCCAGATACAAATGAGAACACTCTGACCATTTTACTCGCCCTAGCAGAGCTGGTTAGGCAGTTTTCATGTTTTCCAGAGTTTGTGACTAACTGTGCTGCTGGCAATAATTTGACATTTACTGACACCGGCCATATTCAACGTGTGTTGAGCACTAGTAAATTCATTATTCTGTGCTCTGGTACACTCAGAGGAGAGTGCTCTGAAATCGGAGTAGATAGCCAGAGCGAAATTACGAAAGCACCCGAATGTCCATTGAGAACGCACAACGACTATACTAAGCTAAGAATGACAGGAATAATCAAGTCAAACGTTGTGTAGTTAGATAACCTGTAGTTAATATACTGACAAGTTTGATGTATAAGTAGCCAACTAACATTAGGTAACTAGCTAACATAACGGTACAATCTGCTGTAATGATATGCTATGTGGTTCGTAAGGACAGCGTGGCTAACAAATTGTCAGCCAACATAACATGTAAGGTAACTTATTTGAAAAGGCATTACTTCATTACATTGCTCAACATTTTCTTAACATTTGTCATAAATAGTTAAAGAAATTAATTTGTATGCGCTCTCGTTGTACTTCGGTTGCATATTTTCCACCATTTTCTTCAAATCTGAAAACGATGTGAAGCCACGCCTGTAAGGGTCGATGCTAGTAGAGACGAGAAGCAGGTACAGGGAGGGAACATTTAATGGCAACGGACATGGAACAGGACAGCGTCTGGGCAGGAACACACAACGACATTAATGCTGACACAGGGAGCTAACCAAAGAGACAGACAGATATAGGAGGGGCAATCAACAAATTAAAGGAGTCCAGGTGAGTCCAATGATGAGCTGCTGCGAGTGATGGTGACCACTGATGAAGCGTAGGTGCACGTAACGATGGTGACAGGTGTGCGTAATTAAGGCAGTCTGGCGCCCTCGAGCGCCAGAGGGAGAGCGGGAGCAAGCGTGACAACGACCATTTCTGGAAGAATTACATTATAGGCCCTAAAGTACAGAAATACTGTCCTCTGCGTGTATACTTCATATTTTGGCAAATTTTGTTCGGAACTTTTGGCATACTAACTAAATCCATACTATGACCAATAAGCATACTATATACTCAATTCACTTCACAAATAGTATGGTTAGTATGAGTATTCGAACACAGCTATAGATTTTTTGTTGATAAATGTATGTTTGCACAATGTCCACATGCAACCTACACCTGTTGTAAGGATATTAGTAGTTCTGGGATTTGTCCCCCGGGAAAGATCTAACAGCGGACATAAGAAGAGATGAGACAAAACTAGCTGGTAATAGAAAATTGCATTGTAGGACAGCTGAGCTGACTCAAGACCAGGCATTCAACTAGCATTTGATACCGTTTTCACAGTAAGCTACTTTCATAGCAAGGTGTTGTAGAACGGACGTATTATGAAGCACATTCCAGACACTGGCTCTTGCTATCTTGCCATAACTGATTTGACAGAGAAATATCAGCTAGATAGGATAGCCAGCTGCAGCTGTCACCAAGCTATGATAGCTAGCTGCTGTCAGCTTTCCTAAACACAAGGTCAGCGCAGGCTTTAGTCTACACATTGAACTGATTTAGCTGACCATCTTGTGAAGGTGAGTCAGTCAGGATAGGGAAGTCCTGAACTTCAAAACTTTGTTCTCTCCATAGCAAGGCTAGTTTAGCTTGCCTTGCTGTACTCACTACTGGCCTTGTTTGTTGTGATTGAATGGCATAGACACTCCCAAGAAACACCCACATCAAAACATACCGCCAAAACAACTCTTGTTTGCCTTCAGTCATGGGGGCTTTGGTTAAAAGTAGTGGTCCTGTCTGTCTGTGTGTGTTTCTACTGAATGTGTGTTCACAACCTTTTTGCTTTGTAAGACTGTATTTATTGTAAAAGATAAATGGAAAATATGTTGTGCTTAAGTGCAGTTAGCATTTTTTTTATGAGAATTGATGAAAAACAAGGCCAAGTGCAGTCGCTCGCTCTTTTGCATTACATTAATGTAGGTGTTTTTGCAAAACTTCCGCTTTAATTATGTCTTTAAGGTTTAATTAATCCTGTTTGAAGCACTCATGTAGCGCTTCATAGAAGATGACAACCCCTGCTAATGGGAACTTATTCATACTGTACACATAATTGATGCATGTCTCCAGATAGACCAATGATCATTAATGCACACAATAGAGTAAAACACTTGATGAATATATTAGATGTTGTTGTAGCTAATTAGTAAGTGTTTTCAAAGCTGCAGGTTTGAGGCCTTTAATCAAACTAGTACATGGACCCTCTGCTAACCCTTTAGCCTGCAAAGTTAGCACAACAAAACATTGGCAAAACCTAGTGTGGTACCTAACGTTATCATTATCAAACAGTGCTGTGTTACAAGATTAGTAACCAAACTTAAAATATCTCATTGAGTCTGAGTTACGGTAGTCTCAAAGGTTGACTCGTGATGCTTTCAAACCTCATAAAAGCTTTTAGCATGTGTGAGTGTATGGCAGCTTCCTCTGCGTGCGTTATCTGTGCTATCTATCATCCAATGGCAAACACATACTGGACAAACAGTCATTTTCATAAGAGGGGAGGATGTTATGTAGTAATAGGCCAGGTAGAGATTAATGGTGGAGACAAGATACCTATTCTACATGAAATGAGAGCCAGTGAAAATCTAGTTTGATCACTAGACAAAATACTAGATCATTAGGTTTGACCTCAACATAAGGGTGTAAATTGGGCTCTTTGGGATTCCTAATGTCATCAGACATATAAAGCAAAGGACAGTCTGTGTAAATGACTAAATCATGTGCACCCAAGTCTTATGGATGGGATACTTCTAAGCACGGTATCAGATATTATACTACTAATAAGACAACGTGTTAATAACAACGATGAAAAACATAATCTCTATTAAGAAACTTGGATAAATACCAAGGACAAACTTGTAACATTTATCCTGAACTGGCACAACAGCTCACAGAGTAAGGGAGGATGTAGTCCACTGTGGTTTGGAGGTTGAGAAGTGGATCCCAGTAAGTGGGACAGTTAGGACACAGACAGACCTAAATGTGTCTCACTACTTCTGCTGCTTCAGCGTCTCGGGGAACTGGATCACAAGCTGCTACTGCACCAATAGACTACCTGCAGGTAGAGCATATTATTAACTGATAAGATCAAGGCCGTACTGTAGTTTCAGCCCCAAAAAGTGTACTTTACTTTATTTATGAATTAGTCCGTCAGAATAATAATAATGCGATGTGATAATGCCAATGAGTCCCACAGTGGTCCATGTCCTTGCTGGAAGGAAGGTGCTTTTTTTAATTAAAAAAATCAAATTAAAACACAATGCATGAGAGCACTCATTCTCCAACATGTTCAATCAAGAGTTGCCATTTATCCATTGACTCATTCAATACATTTCTGATTCATATTTGGAGAAGGAACTCATGCCCTCTTAGATTTGGGAGCTACGGTGTGATGGGGAGTTTTGGTGCATCAGATTAAAAGCAGACAGGAACAGGCATTATCAGTGTACGTGTCTACATAAAAGGATATGACACATGAAAGGCAGGATCTCCATGGTTTCTCCGTAGAGCTAGGCTTCATTGCCATGGGAGCAAAAGGGGAAAACACAGAGAAAGACAATGTGCCAGTCCCTCTGTCCAATACTCATTACTTTATTTGATCTTTCAGCTGCTGGTCATTGTTTGTGAACCATTCAATGGATTTAGGCCTAAAACATCTATAATATGTATACATGAACACATTATGCATAAACACACATGGACTGTTTGTTTGTGAGAAACATGAGAAGAGGAGAAAGATGGATGACAGTTACTGTAAACAAATCTCCAGATTCTTATAGCAACATTGATCATTCCCACAGTTCCCTCTACCAGAGACCCCAGACCACCCAACCAGGTCATATGACCCACTTACACGTCAGAGCTCTGTTGTCACACAGCGAGTCACTGTTTGCTCTCTGCTTAATGGCTATTAAGACAACATTGCGTAAGCCCATGAAATACAATTAACCTGGCAGGCAGGCAGCAGGCACCTGATCTATGGCGTGAGGAGAGAGATGCTGCACTTGAACGGACTCTCAAACATACTGAAGAGAATCAGGTCCTATTAGGACAACTGATAATACTGTCGTGGAAAAAATTGCATATTATGAATGCATTTATAGTGCCCTCCATCACATTGTGCATTCTAGACTTTCTATTAGCATGTTTACTGTAAACAGCCAATGTGTGAGAAAAGAACTGTGTACGGTTGAGTGAGTTCATACCTGTTTATATAAGTTAGATCCAATCAGAGGAAGTCCAAACTAGCTATGTGTGCTGTTGCTATGTACAGAGTAGGTCACGGTTGCGGCAGTTCCATACAGGGCCTGAGGTGATTGAGATGGCTATATAACTCAGGGCAGGTGCAGAAGCTTCCAGACATAGCCAGTACGTGCTGGTACAACATGCTTCAAGCAGCCTACCAGACCTCATTGTACCTTCTGCTGCCACATCATGAGCTAGAGGTCAGACCATTGCAATATTGTATCAAAGGTCACCAACCTTTCCTGAGTGAAGATCACATTCTGGGTCCAAAAGGAAGCCATGATCTACCACTCAGATTTTTATTAAACATGACATAAGCCCATGCAACATTAACCTATTAAAAGCAGTTATGTAGCATTGAGGCGTGTGCAGTAGGTTACAGGCCCAATTAATTATCACTGTATATTCAGGCCATTTTGAAATTATATTTAAACATTTTAAGTATATGACCACACTGGTCATTTGCTGTATTCATTGAATCTCTCTCTAGTCAGGGTTTTAAAAGTTTTGAAATCTCACAGTATCAACTTTGCTGTGTGCTCAAGGCTTCTTTTTACAGTCTATGGCTCGAGGAAACTGTGCAGACACGGTTATCTGAGCTATCTGATTGGCCAGCGGTAGGCCGATAGGTGCATTTGATTACAGGGGCTGAGTCACTGGCTTACTGGTGCTCTTCCATGCCGTCCCTAGAGCGCCACTTGAGTGGGTTGAGTCACTGACGTGATCTTCCTGTCCAGGTTGGTGCCCCTTTAGATTCGTGCCATGGGGGACATCTTTGTGGGCTATACTCGGCCTCGTCTCAAGATAGTAAGTTGGTGGTTGAAGATATCCCTCTAGTGGTGCGGGGGCTGTGCGTTGGCAAAGTGGGTGGGGTTATATCCTGCCTGTTTGACCCTGTCCGGTGTTATCGTCAGACGGGGCCACAGTGTATCCTGACCCCTCCTGTCTCAGCCTCTATTATTTATGCTGCAATAGTTTATGTGTCGGGGGGCTAGGGTCAGTCTGTTATATCTGGAGTATTTCTCGTGTCTTATCCGGTGTCCTGTGTGAATTTAAGTATGCTCTCTCTAATTCTCTCTCTTTTTTTCTCTTTCTCTCCCTCACTCTCTCTCTTTCTCTGAGGACCTGGGCCCTAGGACCATGCCTCAGGACTACCTGGCCTGATGACTCTTTGCTGTCCCCAGTCCACATGGTTTTGCTGCTGATCCAGTTTCAACTGTTCTGCCTGCGGCTATGGAATCCTGACCTGTTCACCGGACCTGCTACCTTGTCCCAGATCTTCTGTTTTCAACTCTCTAGAGACAGCAGGAGCGGTAGAGGTACTCTGAATGATCGGCTATGAAAAGCCAACTGACATTTACTCCTGAGGTGCTGACCTGTTGCACCCTCAACTACCACTGTGATTATTATTATTTGACCCTGCTGGTCATCTATGAACATTTGAACATCTTGGCCATGTTCTGTTATAATCTCCACCCGGCACAGCCAAAAGAGGACTGGCCACCCCTCATAGCCTGGTTCCTCTCTAGGTTTCTTCCCAGGTTCCCGCCTTTCTAGGGAGTTTTTCCTCGCCACCGTGCTTCTACACCTGCATTGCTTGATGTTTGGGGTTTTAGGCTGGGTTTCTGTATAGCACTTTGTGACATCAGCTGATGTAAGAAGGGCTTTATAAATAAATGTGATTGATTTGATTGATTTGCTTTCTGGGCCTGCCAGGTATGCAGAGTTCTACCTTCAGACACATGAAATGGTTCAAAATGGGAACACTTTCCTTCTTGGAGCTAAACGAAAAATACAATGGCAAAGGCTTTATTGTTGTTGTTTTTTTACATAAATGTTTGGTGATCAACTACGAATGCCTTGGAGATTGACTAGTCGATCACAATTGACAGGTTGGTGTCCACTGCCGAAGGTGAAGATAGGATATTGGCTAAACAGCCTTTGTTAAATGAGACAGCTCTTATTCTTACAGGAAAACCAAACTCGCTATGTTGCGTGCGCCAGCACTCATTTTATCCATACACTGCGTCTGCTTTGCTGAACGCTAACGGCCATGATCCACTATACCACTATCATTTGGATAGCCACGCTAGCTTTGTCATCATGTGGGTGCTAGCAAGCTACTGTATGTAGTACTAGGTATCAATAGCCAATCCAGTAGGGGCTGAAAGCCATAGTGAGCTTTGATTGGTCAATCGTGCCACAATATGGTAGAGTATTTGCATAAAGTTCAGCTCTGCCCAACTTAGGTCCCACCCTGTTCATGCTCCCTCGCCCATGCACGCATCGCCCAAATTCGGTCCCTCCGTTGAAAATAAATGGGGCTTCTGTTGTTTCATCTCCCCATCGTGGATAGTGGATCTGAGCTGTAAAATAGAACTTGGCACTATTTGAGACCCTTGACGCCCTTCAATTCCCGCCGTCTCCATTTACTCATTTGTATTTACAAGGATACAAACCCACGTGGGTGCTTGAAAGATGGAGAAGAGATAAATCTAAGATAACTAACTTAAAATTAACTAGGTTTCCTCTTTTATCTGTGGATCGTCGGATTAGACAATCACATGATTTTGTATGACTCCAGGTCAAAATTCTACAAAGATCCAGCTACAAAAAGGACCCATGTTCATTTCCCAGGACAAACTAGCTAGAAACAGCAGGCTAGCTATGTCCATAAATGTTTAATGTGTGTTTTAAACTGCCCCGAAATTAATATAATTGGTTAACAGTTGGTTTTGGTATTTTAACCTATGTGTCATGAACGTGTCCGGTGTAGATAGATAAAAATCGCAGCCGTTTCGATCGAAATGTAAACCCCCTAGAGTCAAGGTCCGCGCCCCCGTGAAAATTGAATTAGCAAAATAAAAAAATCTCCATCAAAATCTCTCTGTTTAAAGTAGAGATATTTGTTTCTGGTCTGCGTCTCAATACAACACTTCTGCCGATGTTGACCTTCCGCATCTGCGGTGGAAGGTGGCAGAGCTACATCACTGTTTGTCAGACCAGGAGACATCCCGAAAATCGGTCTTCTCATGAAAACGTCTGCAGTTTGGGCTACAAACAAATATGAGACTATAACGTGCACGATGCTGTTCTCTGTTTTGCTCTAATATCCCCACGGGACTTTGGAGTCAGTTCCGCCGATGTGCCAACTTCTGTCTTTAGCATCTGAACTGTTTGGCCTACACACTAATATGACCCCTCTATGGACACGGCACCAGGCCAAAAAATGTATGGAAATGATTGGGGCATTTCCACGTGAAAGTTATACTAATAATTCCATGTTACATTTTTTTTCTTTGCTTTCTTAACTACAGTACCTTCGGAAAGTATTCCGATCCCTACACATTTTGTTACGTTACAGCCTTATTCTAAAATGGATTAAATAAATGTTTTCCCTCAGCAATCTACACGCAATACCCCATAAGGACAAAGCAAAAACAGGTTTTTAGACATTTTTGCAAAAACTGAAATACCTTATTTACATAAGTATTCAGACCCTTTGCTATGAGACTCAAAATTGAGCTCAGGTGCATCCTGTTTCCATTGATCATCCTTGAGATGTTTTTACAACTTGATTGGAGTCCACCTGTGGTAAATTCAATTGATTGGACATGATTTGGAAAGGCACACACCTGTCTATATAAGGTCCCACAGTTGACAGTGCATATCAGAGCATATCAGAGCAGATCTGGGGAAGGGTACCAAAAAAGTTCTGCAGCATTGAAGGGCCCCAAGAACACAGTGGCCTCCATAATTCTTAAATATAAGAAGTTTAGAACCACCAAGACTCTTCCTAGAGCTGGCTGCCCAGCCAAACTGAGCAATCGGGGGAGAAGGGCCTTGGTCAAGGAGGTGACCAAGAATCCGAAGGTCACTTTGACAGAACCCGATCGAACATCTCTGGAGAGAGCTGAAGATAGCTGTCCCCGGCCAACCTGACAGAGGTTGAGAGGATCTGCAGAGAAGAATGGGAGAAACTCCCCAAATACAGGCGTGTCAAGCTTGTAGCGTCGTACCTAAGAAGACTCAAGGCTGTAATCGCTGCCAAAGGTGGTTCAACAAAGTACTGAGTAAAGGGTCTGAATACTTATGTAAATTTCATATTTCAGGTTTTTTATTTGTAATAAATTAACAACATTTCTAAACCTGTTTTTGCTTTGTCATCATGGGGTATTGTGTTTAGATTCGTGAATAAGGCTGTGACGTGGAAATGTGGAAAAAGTCAAGGGGTCTGCATACTTTCTGAATCTACTGTACTTCAAATATATTTTTTGTATCTGTTTATGTTTCTATGGTCTAATAGCAGTAATGCTCAATTCAATGTTTCAGCAATTATTTATACCTACAGGGGTACTAAAATACAAAATAAAAAAAGCTATTTATTGAAAAGTGGGGTGGAGATGGGGTGCAGGCCAGGGGAAGCTCGGGCAAGGTAGCAGGGAACCAGGAACTGAGGCTGAGGCAAGGGGAGTAGGGGCAGTGTAAGCAGGTCTGGAGCGGAATCCAAGGAAGCAGTAGAGCGGGGGTCCAGGGCAGGGAAGCAGGACTGATGAGACGAGGGACTGGAGGTAGGGACCAGAGTCAGAGTGGACGGAACTGTAGCGGAGAGAAAAGTAGCTTCAGGCTAGGGAAAAACTGGCACAACAGGATAACAAGATCTATGCAGGAACAAACAGCTTGAAATGCAGACTGAACGAGCAGAGGCTACGATCTGGCAGCGTGAAAGTGGCAGGGCTGAGTATTTGTAGAGGTCTTGATTTTGGAACAGGTTGCAGCTGGTGGGGATCCGCTCTGCCTCCAGCACACCTGACTCCACTCACACCATCACACACACCCACACAGAGAAAGAGGGAGACAGGACTTGGGGAGTGGCAGCAGGTTAGGGAGACACAGGATGAGAAGAAGAGGGTGTAGCAGGAGCAGATGTAACACTATCATTTAATGTAAACAAATCATTTATTTGTATTTATCTGACAACGGGAGAAAAATGTAATTGTTTTGTAAGGCTTCCATCAATTCCGGAACACTGGAACAATCAATAAACAGGAGGGTACATTTAGTGCATCTGCTTTGCCTGTGTAATCACAGTCCGTCATAAACCTAAAAGAGGAACATCCTGATTCCCAGTCAAAATAAGTCAATAAAGAATCATCCCTAGCTTCAATCTACACAACACCACTCATAACACACAACTTCAACCCAGCAACCAGGCTCTATAGAAAAATCATTATTTAGAGAACACACAAGCCATCTCCCTCCAGATGTAAATTACTTATTGGAGCGTTCCCACAAATTAGCGTCACTGTGGGCTGGCACACTATAGGTCCTCATGCAGACATTGTGCAGTGACGTGACACCGTCTCATATAGCCACTCTGCATGACTGATCATGTTTCAGCTCACATGATGTGACGCAGGACCCTAATGCAGCTGTAATATTTATACCCCGGTGATTACTTCCAATGACTTAGCCTGAGTCTGAGCACAT
Organism: Salmo salar; assembly: GCF_965601325.2. NCBI lineage: Eukaryota > Metazoa > Chordata > Actinopteri > Salmoniformes > Salmonidae > Salmo > Salmo salar. The sequence continues at coordinate 29,392,375 of NC_138306.1, read as the reverse complement.
GGCAACCTTGATTTAGGCTGACTGTACCTTAAACAGAGGGCCCACCACTAACTCATGGTAACAGTTATATCAGCGTGATTGAATGACCACCTGTCATCCTCTCTATCACTAGCTAAAAAGTGATTTTGTATTTATTTAACACTCATTGAATTTTGATTTTGGTCTGTTTTGGGTTGAAATCTGGTTCAGTTACCACACTACTCATGGGCATTGGAGAACAAAGTCAGCAAGAGATTACATTGTCATTGTGTGATGCTGTGAAGGTCAGTTGAGTACATCACTACATCCTAGACAGAGGAATCATCTTCCATCAATATAACAAATTAATTGGACAAAAAAGGAATGGGAGCAGCAGGTTGGAGCTTAGTACTTAGTATGGGTTGTGGCCAGAAAGATTGGCTAATTGTTGAGTGTAGGGGTCACATCACCTCGGTTCCCTGTGACAGGGAAGACTAGGGCGTCACAAGGATAATCAAAAGGCTTGTTGTTGGTCACATTTCTAACATTTTCTTAGATAGAATTCACCATTATTACTGAACTCAATGTAAATGGAACCTAATTATGACAAATGCATTATTGTCATATTGCATATTTCATTTTAAATAGCTAGGGAAAGGTGTGTGTGTGGCCCATAGATGCAGACACTAATGATTTAACTGAAAGGAACTAAATACTTTTTCCATCACCTCTACAAAGAAGCGCCAAGACCTGAGAGTAAAAATGACACACCTGTAATAACCACCTGTCTGTCAACTCCAATGTCACTGAGCCCTGTCACATGCTTTATTCTGTAAATGTCAATACAACACTGTTCAATTTAATCTGCCGTTTTTATTTGACTTGATGTAGATCATTGATATGACTGATGAGAATTCCAGTAAAACCCAACAGGAAGTGAAACCTGAAACTAAAACAGAATATGTCACTGCAGTCTGCTTGCAATGTCCAATTCCAATGAACTGTTTTTTTTCCTGTGGGATATTATTTTGTACTATATATTTTGGCAAGCTTAACAAAGTGTGATAAAATAGCATTTACAATAAGAAAGTAACACTTAGTATGGCTCTTTGTATTCAATGTGTGTCACGTCCTGACCTTAGAAAGCTGTTATTTTCTATGGTAGAGTAGGTCAGGGCGTGACAGGTTTTTTTTCTATGTTTTCTATTTCTATGTTGTCAGGTTCTAGTTTTGTATTTCTATGTTGGTGTTTTGTTTGGGATAATCTCCAATTAGAGGCAGCTGGTCCTCGTGGTCTCTAATTGGAGATCACACTTAAGTAGGAGTTTTTTCCACCTGGGTTTGTGGGAGATTGTTTTTTGAGTAGTGTATGTTTCACCTCTGCGTCACGGTTTGTTCTTTAGTTTATGTTTATGTTTATGTATTGCATAGTTTCACAGTGTAAAAAAAATGTGGAACGACGCACACGCTGCACTTTGGTCCGCTTCTCCTTGTGACAATGTGTCACATAGTAGGTGAGGCTCCAAAATAAAAATGTGAGATAAGGAAGAGGAAGGAACTAGTGTGTGTTTTTGTTATGAAAACAATCTACTTGAACATTAAGTATATTTTGATCCGGTGTCCATTTCCAGAGAAATTGAATATCAAGGTCCTAGGATCAAACACCAAGTTCATGTTTTTTTTTTTTTTTTTATCTGGCCCTTTTTTAAATAACGTTCAGCTTATAAAGGTTTCATAAAGCCTTCATGAACACTAGGTAAATGTGCTGTGTGTGTGTGGCATCAATATGCATTTTTTGTGTGTGTGCGTGTGATTGAGTGTCAGTGTAGTATGTGTGAGAGTGTAGTTACAGTCCAGTGAGTGCCTGTGCAAGAGAGTCAGTGCAGAAAGTAAGAATACATAATATTAAAATAAGGGGGGTCAATGCAAATAGCCCGGGTAGACGTTTTATTAACTGTTCAGCAGTCTTATGGCTTGGGGGTAGAAGCTGTTGAGGTGCCTTTTGGTAGCAGAGAGGACAGAGAGAACACTCTATGACTTAGGTGGCTGGAGTATTTGGCAATTTTTAGGGCCTTCCTCTGACATCGCCTGGTATAGAGGTCCTGGATGGCAGGAAGCTTGGCCCCAGTGATATACTGGGCTGTACGCACTACCCTCTGTAGTGCCTTGCGGTCGGAGGCCAAGCAGTTGCCATACCAGGCGGTGATGCAACCAGTCAGGATGCCTTTGTCACACCATCTGGATAAGGGCAATTCTGTGCTCTGCCAGAAATACTCTAAAAGGGGACATGGGGAACTCAATTTGATTTGTATCTAGCTAGCAATTTCTGTGAAGTTACCGAAATTATTTAAAATAACAATTGCGGTAGCTATTTAATCTAACACTTAACTAAAACAAACTCATTTAAATAACAAGAAATAAAGGTTCCCTTACTCGTTTTTTCACTGCCTAGTGGTGCACCAGTTGTGAACAAGTGGGCATTTCACATGTGCGACTACTGCGCTACAGAAACACTGTTAACCAAACAACATTGCATGGCATGCACACTGAATTAAAGGGCAACTACACTCAAAAAAAATTTCTTCGATTTTTCCCAGTCCTCAAAAGTCGTCCCCTGATGTGTTTGTGAACACAGAAAATCATTTTTTTATTTTTCTATAAAACTTGAATGTTTTTTGCTGTGCATGTCTGCACTTTAGAGTGTGTGTCATCCTACAGCACAGCATTTTGGGGGAAATTCCATCCCCAAGAGGGAAAGAGGTTGGGCCATCCTAGAAATGTTTAATATTAATATAGTATAAAATATACAATTTAGCAGACACTTTTATCCAAAGTGACTTACAGTCATGCGTGCATCCATTTGTTCATCTGTGTGGTCCTGGGAATCGAACTCACTATCCTGGCATTGCAATGCTCTACCAAGATGCATGACAAGGTTATACATTCTTTGTGAAGCCTAAATTTATAATGATTTATAAAGCCTTTATTAAGCTGTGCCGATGCCACCTTTTATAAAACACAGGTTTTGTCATATTTGACATGGTGGTTATGTCACACAGTTATGCCACATTTATGAACCCTTTATAGAGCATGACATATGGTTTTAGATGATTTGTGACACATTTATATTGTGTTCATGAAGGCTTTATTAAACCTTTATAAGCTGCATGTTATTTAAAGCGGGACCCTTAAAAAAGTCCTTACTATGTTACTACATAACAACAAGCTGTGTTTATAAATAGTAGGAATATTCCTATTTCTGAGGATAGTTGCATATGCATGATGTAGCTCTTGACACCTGAGTCGGTCCCATTTGAGTGGAGCAGGTTAAACATGATGTCATAAAACTGAGTAGATATCCAAGGGAGACACATTAGTACATGAGCCACTGCCTCAATCTCATCTATATTCACTGCTGCATCATTAATACAGGACAGGAATACTTAGATGTGGAATACCCAGAAACATGATTGTCATGCACATTTGCCGGTTTTAGAAAATCTAACTTTTATTAATGGCATATGCCGTGATATGGATGTAACATCTTATCAGCTGTGACCTAAAGCAAATAGTAAACCATTACCCTTTATTCTTTCACACTTATTGATGTTTATTCTTATACTCCAATTATTCTGTTCATCTACTAAGCTGTTGGTTAAATCTAGGTTTGTTTGCAGTGTCTTTATTGATCAAGACACAATGTATTTTTGTTACAGTAGATTACAGACATTGTGATTACAACAGAGGGGTTGCTAAGCAGCTTTGGTATGGAACACACCTCCCAAACCCAGATCAACCATTCAGGTTACAGACACTTTTACCTTGTAACAGCCTGTACTATTTGTATTTAAATAAATGGTAGACCATTTCTTCTTCCTTGTCTAGATTTATTTCTGTACTCAACACATGTCATTTCATACAGAAGACTAGGTTGGGTTGCCTTCCAAAAAGTATAATTTCCTTTTCATCTACTTTCATTTTCCTTCCTGCGTTATACAGTTGAAGTCGGAAGTTCACATACACCTTAGCCAAATACATTTAAACTCAGTTTTTTTTTTACAATTCCTGACATTTAATCCTAGTAAAATTCCCTGTCTTAGGTCAGTTAGGATCACCACTTTATTTTAAGAATGTGAAATATCAGAATAATAGTAGAGAATTATTTATTTCAGCTTTTATTTCTTTCATCACATTCCCAGTGGATCAGAAGTTTACATACACTCAATTAGTATTCGGTAGCATTGCCTTCAAATTGTTTAACTTGGGTCAAACGTTTCGGGTAGCCTTCCACAAGCTTCCCACAATAAGTTGGGTGAATTTTTGCCCATTCCTCCTGACAGAGCTGTTGTAACTGAGTCAGGTTTGTAGGCCTCCTTGCTCGCACATGTTTTTTAATTCTACCACACATTTTCTATAGAATTGAGGTCAGGGCTTTGTGATGGCCGCTCCAATACCTTGACTTTGTTGTCCTTAAGCCATTTTGCCACAACTTTGGAAGTATTCTTGGGGTCATTGCAACCAAGCTTTAACTTCCTGACTGATGTCTTGAGAAGTTGCTTCAATACGTCCACATAATTTTCCTCCCTCATGATGCCATCTATTTTGTGAAGTGCACCAGTCCTTCCTACAGCAAAGCACTCCCACAACATGATGCTGCCACCTTCGTGCTTCACGGTTGGGATGGTGTTCTTCGGCTTGCAAGGCTCCACCTTTTTCCTCCAAACATAATGATGGTCATTATGGCCAAACAGTTCTATTTTTGTTTCATGAGACCAGAGGACATTTCTCCAAAAAGTACGATCTTTGTCACCATGTGCAGTTGCAAACCGTAGTCTGGATTTTTTATGGCATTATTGGAGCAGTGGCTTCTTCCTTGCTGAGCAGCCTTTCAGGTTATGTCGATATAGGACTCATGTTACTGTGGATATAGATACTTTTGCACCTGTTTCCTCCAGTATCTTCACAAGGTCCTTGGCTGTTGTTCTGGGATGGATTTGCACTTTTCGCGCCAAAGTATGTTCATCTCTAGGAGACAGAATGCCTCTCCTTCCTGAGCGGTATGACGGCTGCGTGGTCCCATGGTGTTTATACTTGCGTACTATTGTTTGTACAGATAAACGTGGTACCTTCAGGTGTTTAGAAATTGCTCCCAAGGATGAACCAGACTTGTGGAGGTCTACAATTTTTTTTCTGAGGTCTTGGCTGATTTCTTTTGATTTTCCCATGATGTCAAGCAAAGAGGCACTGAGTTTGAAGGTAGGCTTTGAAGTCCATCCACAGGTACACCTCCAATTGACTCAAATTATGTCAATTAGCTTATCAGAAGCTTCTAAAGCCATGACTCATTTTCTGGAATTTTCCAAGCTGTTGAAAGGCACAGTCAACTTAGTGTATGTTAACTTCTGACCCACTGGAATTGTGATACAGTGACTTATCCTGTTAGGGCTAGGGGGCAGTATTGACACGGCCGGATAAAAAACGTACCCGATTTAATCTGGTTACTACTCCTGCCCAGTAACTAGAATATGCATATAATTATTGGCTTTGGATAGAAAACACCCTAAAGTTTCAAAAACTGTTTGAATGGTGTCTGTGAGTATAACAGAACTCATATGGCAGGCAAAAACCTGAGAAGATTCTGAACAAGAAGTAGCCTGTCTGTCAAGTTGTTGTTCATCTTGGCTCTTTTTATTGAAGACTGAGGATCTTTGCTGTAACGTGACACTTCCTACGGCTCCCATAGGCTCTCAGAGCCCGGGAAAAAGCTGAATGATATCGAGGCAGCCCCAGGCTGAAACACATTATCGCGTTTGGATAGTGGCTGGTCAGAGTACTCTGAGACTCAGGCTCGTGCACGAGGGCACGAGATGTTTTTATTTTCTCTCTCTTTGTACGTATACACGCTTTCCCGGTCGGAATATTATCGCTTTTTTACGAGAAAAATGGCATAAAAATTGATTTTAAACAGCGGTTGACATGCTTCGAAGTACGGTAATGGAATATTTAGAATTTTTTTGTCACGGAATGCGCCATGCTCGTCACCCTTATTTACCCTTTCGGATAGTGTCTTGAACGCATGAACAAAACACCGCTATTTGGATATAACAATGGATTATTTGGGACCAAACCAACATTTGTTATTGAAGTAGAAGTCCTGGGAGTGCATTCTGACGAAGAACAGCAAAGGTAATAACATTTTTCTTATAGTAAATCTGACTTTGGTGAGTGCTAAACTTGCTGGGTGTCTAAATAGCTAGCCCTGTGATGCCGGGCTATCTAATGAGAATATTGCAAAATGTGCTTTCACCGAAAAGCTATTTTAAAATCAGACATATCGAGTGCATAGAGGAGTTCTGTATCTATAATTCTTAAAATAATTGTTATGTTTTTTGTGAACGTTTATCGTGAGTAATTTAGTAAATTCACCGGCAGTGTCCGGTCGGAATGCTAGTCACATGCTAGTCACATGCTAATGTAAAAAGCTGGTTTTTGATATAAATATGAACTTGATTGAACAAAACATGCATGTATTGTATAACATAATGTCCTAGGGTTGTCATCTGATGAAGATCAAAGTTTAGTGCTGCATTTAGCTGTGGTTTGGGTTTATGTGACATTATATGCTAGCTTGAAAAATGGGTGTCTGATTATTTCTGGCTGGGTACTCTGCTGACATAATCTAATGTTTTGCTTTCGTTGTAAAGCCTTTTTGAAATCGGACAGTGTGGTTAGATTAACGAGAGTCTTGTCTTTAAAATGGTGTAAAATAGTCATATGTTTGAAAAATTTAAGTTTTTGCATTTTTGAGGTATTTGAATATCGCGCCACGGGATTACACTGGCTGTTGAGTAGGTGGGACGCAAGCGTCCCACCTAGCCCATAGAGGTTATAAGTGAAATAATCTGTCTGTAAACAAGTGTTGGAAAAATGACTTGTGTCATGATCAAAGTAGATGTTCTAACCGACTTGCCAAAACTATAGTTTGTTAACAAGAAATTTGTGGAATGGTTGAAAAACGAGTTTTAATGACTCCAACCTAAGTGTATGTAAACTTCCGACTTCAATTGTATGTGTTGGTCTGCTCTGACAAAAGGAAGCTCATGGATGCTTTCGTGTATCAGATAATTGTAATGTAGTCCTTAGTTGGTGGCATAGGTTCATAGTTTTTCAATTTGCTTGTAGGCTATATACTTGTAATTGCAAGTTAGACCTTAAGTTACCAAAAGACAATGGTAGCTGGCATATAACCTTAATGAGGCATGTCCATACAACCAAACATTTTCAGACTGATTTGAGATGGACGATAAATGCAATCATTGCTTGCATCAGCTGCACAAGACCCTGCAGTGATTTCCATATTGTGCCTAAAGAAGTGAGGAACACCTAGGTAACCAGGCAACTGCCGTACACACAACAGCGGCCTTTCATTTTGAGACACTGGAGTCTAAACCCTGCTCTTCCCCTAATGCACTTTTACATTCATGATATGCACAGCAAGCCTCACGGTGCCCGAGGTGTAACACAGAGAGAGAAATCCCTGCCTCTGCCCCTGCCCCCACCTTTACATGGCTTCTGACTTTGGCTACTGCAGCTTTTTCTACATGCACTCCGACTTCTGCCTCTGATAGAGCTCTGCTTTTGTTGTTTTTTAAGTAATGTGTACGTGGTTAGAGCAGTCGCTAAAGACCTCAGTGTTAGTCCAATGAGAATGTTTAGTTTGTGGTTATTATAATACTACTGTTGGAACATCTAATCAGCTGTGACCTAAAGCAAACAGTAAAACCATTACCCTTTATTATTTCACACATGAGGATGTTTATTCTTATACTCCATTTGTTCTGTCCATCTTCTAAGCTGTTGTTAGGATCTTGGTTTGTTTGTAGTGTCTTTATTGATCAAGATACCATATAGCCTCCTTCCTAAGTTTGTTTTACTCACTGCTTTAGCACACTCCGCCAACCCTGATGTCCTTGTCATGTCGGAATCCTGGTTTAGGAAGGCCACCAAACATTCGGAGATTTCCATCCCCAACTACAACATTTTCCGTCAAGATAGAACTGCCAAAGGGGAAGCAGTTGCAATCTACTGCAGAGAAAGCCTGCAAAGTTCTGTCATACCTTCCAGGTCTATGCCCAAACAGTTCGAGCTTCTAATTTTAAAAATGAATCTCTCCAGAAATAAGTCTCTCACTGTTGCCGCCTGTTATAGACCCCCCTCAGATTCCAGCTGTGCCCTGGATACCATATGTGAATTGATTGCCCCCCATCTATCTTCAGAGTTGGTTCTGTTAGGTGACCTAAACTGGGATATGCTTAACACCCCGGCAGTCCTACAATCTAAGCTTGATGCCCTCAATCTCATACAAATTATCAACGAACCCACCAGGTACAACCCTAAATCCGTAAACATGGGCACCCTCATAGATATTATCCTGACCAACTTGCCCTCCAAATACACCTCTGCTGTTTTCAATCAGGATCTCAGCGATCACTGCCTAATTGCCTGCATACGCTATGGGTCCGCAGTCAAACGACCACCCCTCATCACTGTCAAATGCTCCCTAAATCACTTCTGAGAGCAGGCCTTTCTAATCGACCTGGCCCAGGTATCCTGGAAGGATTTTGACCTCATACCGTCAGTCGAGGATGCCTGGTCGTTCTTTAAAAGTAATTACCTCACCATCTTAAATAAGCATGCCCCTTTCAAAAAATGTTTGAACTAAGAACGGATATAGCCCTTGGTTCACTCCAGACCTGACTGCCCTCGACCAGCACAAAAATATCCTGTGGCGTACTGCACTAGCATCGAATAGTCCCCGCGATATGCAACTTTTCAGGGAAGTCAGGAACCAATACACGCAGTCAGCCAGGAAAGCAAAGGCTAGCTTTTTCAAACAGAAATTTGTATTATGTAGCTCTAACTCCAAAAAGTGGTGGGACACTATAAAGTCCATGGAGAATAAGAGCATCTCCTCCCAGCTGCCCACTGCACTGAGGCTAGGTAATACTGTCACCACCGATAAATCCACGATTATCGAGAATTTCAATAAGTATTTCTCTACGGCTGGCCATGATTTCCTCCTTGCTACCCCAACCCCGGCCAACAGCTCCGCACCCCCCGCATCTACTTGCCCAAGCCTCCCCAGCTTCTCCTTCACCCAAATCCAGATAGCAGATGTTCTGAAAGAGCTCCAAAACCTGGACCCGTACAAATCCGATGGGCAACACAACAACCTGGACCCTCTCTTTCTAAAAATATCCGCCGCCATTGTTGCAACCCCTATTACCAGTCTGTTCAACCTCTCTTTCGTATCTTCCGAGATCCCTAAATATTGGAAAGCTGCCGCGGTCAAAGGGGGTGACACTCTAGACCCAAACTGTTTGCCATTAATACAGGTAACGAGTGGAGGACAGAGGAGCCTCTTAAAGAAGAAGTTACAGGTCTGTGAGAGCCAGAAATCTTGCTTGTTTGTAGGTGACCAAATACTTATTTTCCACCATAATTTGCAAATAAATTCATAAAAAATCCTAAATGTGATTTTCTGGATTTTTTTTCTCATTTTGTCTGTCATAGTTGACGTGTACCTATAATGAAAATTACAGGCCTCTCTCATCTTTTTAAGTGGGAGAACTTGCACAATTGGTGGCTGACTAAATACTTTGTTGCCCCACTGTATGTGTGTATGATCACAAACATATCATGAGAGGAGCTGACATTATTTGATGTAGACAAGGAAAACACTTGACAACGTGAGAATAATACAATTGTTTTGTAAGTCTTGCACCAATTCTGGAACAATCAATTAACATGAGGGTACGTTTAGTGCATCTGCTTAGTTTTTTTTGTTTTTTTTATTTCACCTTTATTTAACCAGGTAGGCAAGTTGAGAACAATTCTCATTTACAATTGCGACCTGACCAAGATAAAGCAAAGCAGTTTGACACATACAACAACACAGAGTTACACATGGAGTAAAACAAACATACAGTCAATAATACAGTAGAAAAATAAGTCTATATACAATGTGAGCAAATGAGGTGAGATAAGGGAGGTAATGGCAAAAAAAGTCCATGGTGGCAAAGTAAATACAATATAGCAAGTAAAACACTGGAATGGTAGATATGTAGTGGAAGAACGTGCAAAGTAGAAATAGAAATAATGGGGTGCAAAGGAGCAAAATAAATAAATACAGTCTGGGAAGAGGTAGTTGTTTGGGCTAAATTAGAATGGGCTATGTACAGGTGCAGTGATATGTTAGCTGCTCTGACAGCTGGTGCTTAAAGCTAGTGAGGGAGATATGTGTTTACAGTTTCAGAGATTTTTGTAGATCGTTCCAGTCATTGGCAGCAGAGAACTGGAAGGAGAGGCGGCCAAAGGAGGAATTGGCTTTGGGCGTGACCAGAGAGTTATATCTGCTGGAGCGCGTGCTACAGGTGGGTGCTGCTATGGTGACCAGTGAGCTGAGATAAGGGGGGACTTTACCTAGCAGGGTCTTGTAGACGACCTGGAGCCAGTGGGTTTGGCGACAAGTATGAAATGAGGGCCAGCCTACGAGACGTACAAGTCGCAGTGGTGGGTAGTATATGGGGCTTTGGTGACAAAACGGATGGCACTGTGATAGACTGCATCCAGTTTATTGAGTAAGGTATTGGAGGCTATTTTGTAAATGACATTGCCGAAGTCGAGGATAGGTAGGATGGTCAGTTTTACGAGGGTATGTTTGGCAGCATGAGTGCAGGATGCTTTGTTGCGAAATAGGAAGCCAATTCTAGATTTAACATTGGATTGGAGATGTTTGATGTGAGTCTGGAAGGAGAGTTTACAGTCTAACCAGACACCTAGGTCTTTGTAGTTGTCCACATATTCTAAGTCAGAACCATCCAGAGTAGTGATGCTGGACGGGCGGGCAGGTGCGAGCAGCGATCGGTTGAAGAGCATGCATTTAGTTTTACTTGTATTTAAGAGCAGTTGGAGGCCACGGAAGGAGAGTTGTATGGCATTGAAGCTCGTCTGGAGGGTAGTTAACACAGTGTCCAAAGAAGGGCCAGAAGTATACAGAATGGTATCGTCTGCGTAGAGGTGGATCAGAGACTCACCAGCAGCAAGAGCGACATCATTGATGTATACAGAGAAAAGAGTTGGCCCAAGAATTGAACCCTGTGGCACCCCCATAGAGACTGCCAGAGGCCCGGACAACAGGCCATCCGATTTGACACACTGAACTCTATCAGAGAAGTAATTGGTGAACCAGGCAAGGCAATCATTTGAGAAACCAAGGCTATTGAGTCTGCCGATGAGGATGTGGTGATTGACAGAGTCGAAAGCCTTGGCCAGGTCAATGAATACGGCAGCACAGTATTGTCTCTTATCGATGGCGGTTACGATATCGTTTAAGACCTTGAGCGTGGCTGAGGTGCACCCATGACCAGCTCTGAAACCAGATTGCATAGCGGAGAAGGTGCGGTGGGATTCAAAATGGTCAGTAATCTGTTTGTTGACTTGGCTTTTGAAGACCTTAAAAAGGCAGGGTAGGATAGATATAGCTCTGTAGTAGTTTGGGTCAAGAGTGTCCCCCCCTTTGAAGAGGGGGATGACCGCAGCTGCTTTCCAATCTTTGGGAATCTCAGACGACATGAAAGAGAGGTTGAACAGGCTAGTAATAGGGGTTGCAACAATTTCGGCAGATCATTTTAGAAAGAATGGTTCCAGATTGTCTAGCCCGGCTCATTTGTAGGGGTCCAGATTTTGCAGCTCTTTCAGAACATTAGCTGACTGGATTTGGGAGAAGGAGAAATGGAGAAGGCTTGGGCGAATAGCTGTGGGGGGTGCAGTGCTGTTGACTGGGGTAGGGGTAGCCTGGTGGAAAGCATGGCCAGCTGTAGAAAAATGCTTCTTGAAATTCTCAATTATAGTGGATTTATCGGTGGTGACAGAGTTTCCTATCCTCAGTGCAGTTGGCAGCTGGGAGGAGGTGTTCTTATTCTCCATGGACTTTACAGTGTCCCAGAACTTTTTTGAGTTTTCCTGCTTGAAAAAGCTAGCCTTGGCTTTTCTAACTGCCTGTTTGTATTGGTTTAAACTTCCCTGAAAAGTTTCATATCACAGGGGCTGTTCGATGCTAATGCAGAACGCCACTGGATGTTTTTGTGTTGGTTAAGGGCAGTCAGGTCTGGAGAGAACCAAGGGCTATATCTGTTCCTGGTTCTATATTTCTTGAATGGGGCATGCTTATTTAAGATGGTGAGGAAGGCATTTTTAAAAAATAACCAGGCATCCTCTACTGACGGGATGAGATCAATATCCTTCCAGGATACACGGGCCAGGTCGATTAGAAAGGCTTGCTCGCTGAAGTGTTTCAGGAACCGTTTGACTGTGATGAGTGGGGGTCGTTTGACCGCTGCCCCATTACGGATGCAGGCAATAAGGCAGTGATCGCTGAGATCTTGGTTGAAAACAGCAGAGGTGTATTTAGAGGGCAAGTTGGTTAGGATGATATCTATGAGGGTGCCCGTGTTTACGGCTTTGGGGTGGTACCTGGTAGGTTCATTGATAATTTGTGTGAGATTGAGGGCATCAAGCTTAGATTGTAGGATGGCTGGGGTGTTAAGCATGTCCCAGTTTAGGTCACCTAGCAGCATGTGCTCTGAAGATAGATGGGGGGCAATCAGTTCACATATGGTGTCCAGAGCACAGCTGGGGGCAGAGGGTGGTCTATAGCAGGCGGCAACAGTGAGAGACTTGTTTTTAGAGAGGTGGATTTTTAAAGGTAGAATTTCAAATTGTTTGGGTACAGACCTGGATAGTAGGACAGAAGTCTGTAGGCTATCTCTGCAGTAGATTGCAACACCGCCCCCTTTGGCCGTTCTATCTTGTCTGAAAATGTTGTAGTTAGAGATGAAGATTTCAGAGTTTTTGGTGGTCTTCCTAAGCCAGGATTCAGAAACGGCTAGGACATCCGGGTTGGCAGAGTGTGCTAAAGCAGTGAATAAAACAAAGTTAGGGAGGAGGCTTCTAACATGCATGAAACCAAGGCTATTACGGTTATAGAAGTCATCAAAAGAGAGCGCCTGGGGAATAGGAGTGGATCTAGGCACTGCAGGGCCTGGATTCACCTCTACATTTGTCTGTGTAATCACAGGCAGTCATAAACCTAAAAGAGGAACATCCTGATTCCCAGTCAAAATAAGTCAATAAATCCTCATCCCTGGCTTCAATCTACTCAACACCACTCATAGAACACAATCTCAACCCAACAACCAGGCTCTATAGCAAAATCCTTATTCAAAGACCACACAAGCCATCTCTTGTCCCAACAGATGTAAATTATTGGAGAGTCCCCACAAATTAGCATCACTGCGGGCTGGCACACTGTAGGTCCTCACGCTGACATTGTACAGTGACATGGCCCGGTCTCCGATGGCCACTCTGCATGACTGATCATGTTTCAGCTCACATGAAGTGACACAGGACCTTGATGCAGCTGTAGTTTTTATACACCGGTGATTACTTCCAATGAATTACCCTGAGTCTGGGCACATGGATTGACTTTGGCAACCTTGATTTAGGCTGACTGTACCATGTGGTCCTGTGTGGCTCAGTTGGTAGAGCATGGTGTTTGCAACGCCAGGGTTGTGGGTTCGATTCCCACAGAGGGCCAGTACGGGAAAAAAACATGTATGAAATGTATGCATTCACTACTGTAAGTTGCTCTGGATAAGAGCGTCTGCTAAATGACTAAAATGTAAATTTAATAAACAGAGGGCCCACCACTAACTCACAGTAACAGTTATATCAGTGTGATTGAATGACCACCTGTCATCTTTTCCATCACAGGCTACAAAGTGATTTTGAATTTATTTAACACTCATTGAATTGGATTTCAATCTGTTTGGGGTTCAGTTACCACAGTACTACTCATGGGCATGGGAGATCAAAGTCAGCAAGAGATTACGTTGTCTTTGTTTGATGCTGTGAAGGTCAGTTGAGTGTATCACTACATCCTAGACCGGGGACAGAGGAATCATCTTCCATCAATATAACAAATGAATTGGACAAAATGAGAAATGGGAGCAGCAGGTTGGAGCTTACTACTTTGTATGGGTTGTGGCCAGAAAGATTGGCTAATTGTTGAGTGTAGGGGTCACATCACCTCGGTTCCCTGTGACAGGGAAGACTAGGGGGTCACAAGGATAATCAAAAGGCTTGTTGTTGATCACATTTCTAACATTTTAAGAACAACTTAGAAAGAATTTACCATTATTACTGAACTCAATGTAAATGGAAACTAATTATGACAAATGCATTATTGTCAAATGTAAAATTTCATTTTATGTAGCTAGAGAAAGGCGTATGTGGGCCATAGATGCAAACACTAATGATTTAATTGAAATAAACTAATTCCTCTTCCCATCTCCTCAACAAAGACCTGGCAAGACTTGACAGTAAAAAACCCAGAAACATATGTTCTCTTGGCAATCCTAGCCACATCCTACTATGACACCTCTGTAATAACCACGTCTGTCAGCTCCGACGTCACTGAGCCATGTTACGTGCTTTGTTCTGTAAATGTCAATACTGTCATTATCATCATCTCTTACCTCACAGGTGAATGAATTTAAACCTCTGTTTTTATTTGACTTGTTGTAGCCCATGTAACTGATCAGAATTCCAGTAAAATCAAACTCTTTGGAAGTGAAACCTGAAACTGAAACAGAATATGTTTACTGCAGTCTGCTTGCAATGTCCAATTCCAAAGAACTGTTTTTTTTCCTGTGGGATATTATTTTGTGGTATATATTTTGGCAAGCTTAACAAAGTGTGATAAAACAGCATTTACGATAAGAAAGTAAAGCTCAGTATGGCTCTTTGTATTCAAAGAGTTATTATAGTAGGTGAGGCTCTAAAATAGACATGTGAGATAAGGAAGAGGAAGGAACTGGTGTGTGTTTTTTCGCACAAAAACAATCAACTTGAACATTTAGTACATTTCGATCCGGTTTCCATTTCACTACAGATAAATAACATTAAATCAGAGGCAAATAGAGTTGACTGCACATTTGCCCTGGAAATGTACAGTAAACATCCTAGGATCAAACACCACATTCTTGATAAAAACATGTATATCTTTACTACTTTACTTTACGTTTACAGAGAAATAGCATTGTATTGGTCAAACACAATTAATCAGTAAAGGCTGTTTTACCACTCTTGGGTAGGCTTCCCTCCAGGCCTGAGGACAAGGACTTTTTTTCTAGGCTCAGATTAAAGATATGACAGATAGGAGTGGCCATAGAGTCAGCTACCATCTTCAGTAACTTTCCATCTACTGTACACTGAACCAAAATATAAACACAACACGTAACGTATCCAAAATATAAAACACAACTCCACTGAGGAGTATTTCTGACTCGTTTCAGGATACTCGGCGTATGTCTCACCTCACTACCTCACAGGAGAGGTAATTGAACGTAAACTATAAAAAAAAAAATCTACATTTGTTTTTTGACAGAAATGCCTTCTGCAACATGTGAACTTTCATGTGCCTTCATAACAAACGTGTATGCCATATGTAAATACGAATACAATTGTTAAATCATGAACATAGTTGGTTTAGCAACGGAAAAAGTTAGGAACCTTTCCGCTAGCCATGATTGGCTGAGATAATGGCTGGGCTGGACATGCCGAGAGATGAGTTCGGATTGGTTTGCCATGTAGCACACTTGTCTATAACATGAGCTGGTCAGTATGTGTAGGTAATCCTTTCTAACGCTGCTTTTTTTAAACATATCACGTAGTAGTACTGCAAAAGGGTTGCTCTCCACTTTCTGGAGGGTTGAGTTTTGAAATCAGTGGAATCCATGGTGGAATTAGAGTATGATAGCTAAGGAGATGGAGAACATTCTATGTGCAAAGAGAGTCGAAAAGAGAACACACAGAAAACACACAGAAGGCTGTTGTATAAAACACCTGTCTCTGGATTACATCTTCATACTAAGGGAAACCACGGCATCATGTGAGAGAGAGGGAGAAGCATCCATCCATGTATATGGGTAAGAGTCTAGCTAGCTACATTTTCAGATATTATACATTATAATTTTGTCAGAAAGTTGTTTTCATTTCAAGTTAAAGAGTACTGTTAGCTAGCTAACTAACGCTAGCTGGCTGGTTTGCTAGCTAACAGTACATGTATGTTCTGTGTAGTAATATTATTCGTATCTCAGAGCCATTTGCATTGCTAGTTATAGCCGAATGCTAGCTAGTTAACATTGAAACTGGTTGGTTAGCTACGTGCAGATTCATGCAGGGTAGTAACATTATGAGTTGGGATTATGGATCATTGTTTAGCTAGCTAGCTAGCTACATGTCTAAACACTATGCAAGTAACCATTTCACTACACCCTCTGTATCCTGTGCATGTGACAAATAAACATAGATTTTATTTGATATAGTATGTGTTTACCAGAGACGGTAATGTGAAGAACATGACCTGCACCAAAGTCAAATTAGGATATAACATTAGGCCAATGAGACAGTCTCCAAGTTAAAAAAAATCTCTGGTATATTGCCCTGCTTTTATTTCGTCACACTCACAACCATAAGCGATTTTCTGCAATTGGCGGGGGGGTTATTGGTGTTAAAATACACTAGTTATTCTATTTTGGACAACCAGGCTGCTGATGTCATGAAGCCTGTAGATTTTGTGTTTCTACTTTTTCATAACAACAACGACAAGTTTGATGTCGGACGACAACAGATGTCACTGCGATAACTGTCAATAGACGTAGTATAATCCAGCCTTTAGTCTTTAAATCTTTGGTTGTTTAGTAGATAGCCTCACAAGAGAGTTGGTGGGGCTAAGGCTTAAGAGGCTGTGAACGATGCTGAATGGGTGTAAACAAAGAAAAGCTCTCCAGTAGGTTTACCAAAATATTCAAGGATCATCTTCTCAAAAGTGAGGTTACAAATTTATCAACTTTCAAAGCAGAATTACTTTCCCATTGTTCTTGTGGTAGCAGTTATATAGGAAGAGAGACTACAGATTCTTTCAAACAATATCTTTATTATAAGATTTGTAAAAATGGAGCAGTTTAACAATCCACTGATGGTGCACAGTTTACAAAAAAACGAAGAACTGGATTGGCCGTCTCCTTTTATAGAAAGTACATCCTCTTATCTATGTGACAGTTAGCAGATGTGCAGAAACAGGGCCTGGGAACTGAGTTGTAAATCGCCAACATTCTCTGTTCCTTCCTGCATTTCCCACATAGCTACAGTACCAGTCAAAAGTTTGGACACACCTACTCATTCCAGGGTTTTTCTTTATTTATTTTACTATTTTCTACATTGTAGAATAATAGTGAAGACATCAAAACTATGAAACAACACATATGGACTCATGTAGTAACCAAAAAAGGGTTTTTTATATTTTAGATTATACAAAGAAGCCACCCTTCGCCTTGATGACAGCTTTGCACACTCTTTCGGAATTTTCTCAACCAGTTCAATGAGGAATGCTATTCCAACAGTCTTGAAGGAGTTCCCACATATGCTGAGCACTTGTTGGCTCCTTTTCATTCACTTTGCGGTCCAACTCATCCCAAATTGGTCAATTGATACATTTTCAAGTAAACTCAGCAAAAAAAAGAAACATCCTCTCACTGTCAACTGTGTAAATATTTGTATGAACATAACAAGAGTCAACAATTGAGACATAAACTGAACAATTTCCACAGACATGTGACTAACAGAAATGGAATAATGTGTCCCTGAACAAAGGGGGGGTAAAATCAATAGTAACAGTCAGTATCTGGTGTGGCCACCAGCTGTACTGCAGTGCATCTCCTCCTCATGGTCTGCACCAGATTTGCCAGTTCTTGCTGTGAGATGTTACCCCTCTCTTCCACCAAGGCACCTGCAAGTTCCCGAACATTTGTGGGGGGTATGGTCCTAGCCCTCACCCTCCGATCCAACAGGTCCCAGACGTGCTCAATGGGAATGAGATCCGGGCTCTTCACTGGCCATGGCAGAACACTGATATTCCTGTCTTGCAGGAAATCACGCACAGAACGAGCAGTATGGCTTGTCATGTCCAATCATACAAGTTACAGACACTTTTACCTCGTAACAGACTGTACTATAACCTGTACATTCATGATATGCACAGCAAGCCTCACAGTGCCCGAGGTATAACACAGAGAGAGAAATCCCTGCCACTGCCCCTCTACATGGTTTCTGACTTCTGCAGCTTCTTTACATGCACTCCGACTTCTGCCTCTCATAGAACTCTGTTTTTGTTGTTTTGAAGTAATGTGTATGTGGTTAGAGCAGTAGCTAAAGACCTCCGTTTGTGGTAATTATAATCATACTGCTTCCTTGTTAGTTTCAGTTAGGATAAATTACTGAAATGAAAATCCCTTAGAAAAAGCTATCACTGATGGTCAGCCCAGGGAATTACAGGAAATGTTGGTTTATTTCAAGGCATGTCACAGCTGAGTCAACAGTCGATACAAAGCTGTCCAACATTATCTGTCCCTACACAGGGTCCAAAGACAAAACCAGCCCACACGAGTATTGTTAAACATTTTGTTTGGAGGGGGGATTGGATGTCTGTGTCAGATATTGAGACTTTCCTACGACAAAGCCCATGTTTTAAAATGGTATGAGGACACACACACCCATTGCTATCTGGACAATTACAAGGGTGGAGTTTGCAGGTTTTCATGGCAAGCTTCAATCTGCAATGTAAATGATGATTCATGAGTAATTTCTTCTTCTTCTGTGGGAACTAAAAGCTCTATCCAAGCCTTAACATCAGGTTGATTATTTACCCTGTGAATCTGCACTTCAGTCCTGTTATGCACCTGGAGCAGGGCATCGCTATGATATTTTCTGTTGCTTTAATATACATTTGAGACAGATCTGTTACTTAATTCTCCTAAAATTCTTTTGTCACCTATTTCTCAGGCTCTGAAAACCCCCCAGCTTAATGCTTACCTACTGTAGCAGCTACAGTGCCTTCCGAAAGTATTTAAACCCCTCAACCTTTTCCACATTTTGTTGTTTTACAGCCTGAATTTAAAATGGATTAAATTTAGATTTTATTTGTCACTGGCCTACACACAATACCCCATAATTTCAAAGTGCGATAATGTTTTTCTAAATTTGTACAAATTACAAAAAAATGTACATCTGATTCAACCCCTTTGTTATGACAAGCCTAAATAAATTCAGGCGTAAAACTGTGCTTAGCAAGTCACATAATAAGTTGCATGGACTCACTCGATTTGCAATAATAGGGGTTAACATGATTTTTGAATGACTACCTCATCTCTTTAATACATACACTTAACTGTAAGGTCTCTGAGTTTTGCAATGAATTTCAAACACAGATTCAACCACAAAGACCAGGGAGGTTTTCCAATACCTCTCAAAGAAGGGCACCTATTGGTAGATGGGATTTAAAAAAATTAAGCAGACAATGAATATCCCTTTGAGCATGGTGAAGTTATTAATTACACTTTTGATGGTGTATCAATACACCCAGTCAATACAAAGATACAGGCTTCCTTCCTCAGGATTTCTCAGGATTTCACAATGAGGCCAAAGGTGACTTTAAAACAGTTACAGAGTTTAATGGCTGTGATAGAAAACTGAGGATGCATCAACAACATTGTAGTTACTCCACAATACTAACTTAATTGACACAGTGAAAAGAAGGAAGCCTGTACAGAATACAAATATTCCAAAACATGCATCCTGTTTGCAACAAGGCACTTAAGTAATATTGCAAAAATGTGTCAAAGCAATTCACTTTATGTCCTGAATAAAACGTGTTATGTTTGGGGCAAATCCAATACATTACTGAGTACCACTCTCCATATTTTCAAGCATAATGTTGGCTGCATCATGTTATGAGTATGCTTGTAATTGTTAAGGACTGGGGAGTTTTTCTGGATAAAAATTAACTGGAATGGAGCTAAGCGCAGGAAAAATACTACAAGAAAACCTGGTTCAGTCTGCTTTCCACCAGACAGAGATTAATTCACCTTTCAGCAGGAAGATAACCTAAAACACAAGGACAAATCTGTACTGGAGTTGCTTACCAAGAAGACAGTGAATGTTCCTGAGAGGCAGGGTTACAGTTTTGATTTAAATCTACTTGAAAATCTTTGGCAAGACCTGAAAATGGATGTCAAGCAATAATCAACAACCAATTTGACAGAGCTTGAATAATTTTGAAAAGAATAACGGGCAAATGTTGCACAATCCAGGTGTGGAAAGACTCACAGCTGTAATCGCTGCCAAATGTGCTTCTGCAAAGTAATACTTATCCAAATGTAATATTTCTGTATTTCATTTTCAATAAATGAGAAACAAATTCTAAAACACGTTTTCACTTTGTGGGGTATTTTGTGAGGTGAGAAAAAAAATATTTTATCAATTTGGAATTCAGCCTGAAACACAACAAAATGTGGAATAAGTCAAGGGGTATGAATACTTTCTGAAGTCACTGTATATCTAAGGTGACAGTTGATGCTTTTAAGACCTGTGTCCAGAAAGCGACTACACTTCCTGATTTGGCCTTGTTTTTTAGCTCGCTTATTAAAAAATGCTGGCAGCCATGCCTGGAGCTGAACGAGAGTTCTCACTATATAACACGACCACAAAGTCAAAGGGCAGGTCTGTCTCACAGTTTTCAGTAGTTACCACAGCCACAAAGTCAAATAGACCGCAAACACTGCAGCTGTTGGAAGAGGACTAACTCAAAATTAGTTTACCTTAGTGACGCATGGATGTTCCAAACTCCGTTTTGGAAGAGACTGACTTTATGACCAAAATTATCCTATTTCCACTTTGTGGTTACTTTTGACACTAGAATAAATCTTTCTGACTCATATTAATGCTCTTTGGTCCGTTTTCAAAGGGATTGGTTGCTTTTTAAAGGCAGTCGCTCTTTAGAACGGCATTATTGTCACAAGTATCTTCGTCTTCTGACGATAATGCGAAATCGTCATCAGAAAAGGTAGACCAATACGCAGCAGGTGTGCAGTTGTTCATTTTGAACATTTAATTAAATCAACACGAATACAAAAACAACAAACAAGAAAACGAACGATAAACTGACAGTCTGCAAAGCATAGGCTCAACACAGAACAATCACCCACAAATAACACATACAAACACACCCTAATATATGGGACTCTCAATCAAAGGCAGATAGACAACACCTGCCTTCAACTGAGAGTCCCAACCCCAATCAACCAAACATAGAAACACACACACTAGACTAACCATAGAATTAACTAAACATAAACCAAAACCCGGAAATACTAAATCAAACACCCTTTACACAAACACACCACCCCGAACCACATAAAACAAATACCCCCTGCCACGCCCTGACCAAACTACAAAACAATTAACCTTATATACTGGCCAGGACGTGACAATTATGTTATTTTTTGGGAGACCCGACCAAATTCACATTTTGTGTCATTCTCATTGAAAGCAAGTCTAAGAAGAAGTAGATATGTTCTGTGTGCACTATTTCTATGCTTCCCGTTCTTAGTTTCATTTTTGTACACCAGCTTTAAACAGCAGAAAATACAATATTTTTGCTTGTGAAAAAAATATTTCACAGTGGTTTAGATGGTACAATCATTCTCTGCTTTGTTTCTTTTGTCACAAACTGAAATTTGGCGAACTTTTTCGAATTTCTGCGATTTCTGCATAGAACATCTTTAAGTGTTTCCATTAAGGACTTCCCTTAAGGAATAATTTCCCCTAACCTAAAGGGCTCTCCACAGTGATGTCACAGTCTATGCAAACAGAGCTCCGGAGCTCCGATTGCATTGCGTTCCAAAAAATGTAGCTGCACCAAAGTACGTAGAACTACATAGAGACCTACTATGCAAAGGAACCTCCGTTAGATCCATTGCATAAGGGAATTGTTTAAGGGTTTTGCATAGAACCCCTCAAACGTTTTCCGTAAGAGCATAGTCCCAGTCGGTATTAGATTGAACATCACGGCCCCACCCGCCTGTGGGCAAAACAACCCATGGTTACCCAATTGGCTCACAACCAAAAAATTAACAATTTTCAAAAGCAATTTTCTTGTCTGCTTGTTTTAGTCAATTACAAAACTGCATTTAAGAAAAGTACATGTGTAAAGATTACTTTTCAACATTGCCTGCTCCAGAGGGTTCTCACTAGAAAAACATAATATTGTAGGGTTTCCCTCATGCCCCTTTTCATGACAGTGATAGCAGCCATGTGAATGAGTGAGTGCTAGCTAGCTACCGACTGGAACATTAAGCTAGCCAAGACCAACAACACAAACAGACTATACAGGTAGAAGTAGTGAGAGAGTCACAAACGGACTATACTAAACGAGTTAAATGTCTTACCTGTGATGAAATGTTTTACACACATAGCTACGTGTAGCCTACTTAGACACCGGGTCCCCACAATTTCCCACTCTTCCACGCTGAATAGTCTGAAGCCACAGGGCTCTTCTCGCAGGCTCCATTTCCCTATGTGGGAGCATGAACTGTAGGTCGGGATACATGTATCAAATCAAAGTTTATTTGTCACGTGTGCTGAATACAACAGGTGTTACAGTGTGTTACAGTGAAATGCTTACTTACAGGCTCTAACCAATAGTGCAAAAAAGGTATTAGGAGAACAATAGGTAAGTAAAGAAATAAAAACAACAGTAAAAAGACAGTGAAAAACAGTAGCAAGGCTATAAAAGTAGCGAGGCTACATACAGACACCGGTTACTCAGGCTGATTGAGGTAGTATGTACATGTAGATATGGTTAAAGTGACTATGCATATATGATAAACAGAGAGTAGCAGTAGTGTAAAGAGTGGTTGGCGGGTGGTGGGCGGCGGGACCCAATGCAAATAGCCCGGTTAGCCAATGTGCAGGAGCAATGGTTGGTTGGGCCAATTGAGGTAGTATGAATGTATGAATGTATAGTTAAAGTGACTGTGCATATATGATAAACAGAGAGTAGCAGCAGTGTAAAAGAGGGGTTGGGGTGCGTACAATGAAAATAGTCCGGGTAGCAATTTGATTACCTGTTCAGGAGTCTTATGGCTTGGGGGTAAAAACTGTTAAGAAGCCTTTTTGTCCTAGACTTGGCACTCCGGTACCACTTGCCATGCGGTAGTAGAGAGAACAGTCTATGACTAGGGTGGCTGGGGTCTTTGACAATTTTTA
The DNA here is from genome assembly GCF_965601325.2 of Salmo salar. NCBI lineage: Eukaryota > Metazoa > Chordata > Actinopteri > Salmoniformes > Salmonidae > Salmo > Salmo salar. Next base: position 29,369,191 of record NC_138306.1, on the reverse strand, counting down.
GGGCCTTCCTCGGACACTGCCTGGTGTAGAGGTCCTGGATGGCAGGCAGCTTAGCCCCAGTGATGTACTGGGCCGTACGCACTACCCTCTGTAGTGCCTTGCGGTTGGAGGCCGAGCAATTACCGTACCAGGCAGTGATGCAACCAGTCAGGATGCTCTCTATGTTGCAGCTGAATAACATGTTTTATGGCAGCGATTACAGCCTTGAGTATTCTTGGGTATGACGCTACAAGCTTAGCACACCTGTATTTGGGGAGTTTCTCCCATTCTTCTCTGCAGATCCTCTCAAGCTCTGTCAGGTTGGATGGGGAGCGTCGCTACAGAACTATTTTCAGGACTCTCCAGAGATTGGGTTCAAGTCCGGGCTCTGTTTAGGCCACTCAAGGACATTCAGAGACTTGTTCCGAAGCCACTCTTGTGTTGTCTTGGCTGTGTGCTTAGGGTCGTTGTCCTGTTGGAAGGTGAACCGTCGCCCTAGTCTGAGGTCCTGAGCAGGTTTTCATCAAGGATTTCTCATCTTTTCCTTGATCCTGACTAGTCTCCCAGTCCCTGAAAAACATCCCCACAGCATGATGCTGCCACCACCATGCTTCACCGTTGGGATGATGCCAGGTTTCCTCCAGATGTGACACTTGGCATTCAGGCCAAAGAGTTCAATCTAGGTTTCATCAGACCAGAGAATCTTGTTTCTCATGGTCTGAGAGTCGTTTAGGTGCCTTTTGGCAAACTCCAAGCGGGCTGTCATGTGGCTTTTACTGAGGAGTAACCATCGGGTTCTTGGTCACCTCCCTGACCAAGGCCCTTCTCCCCCGATTCCTCAGTTTGGCGGCTAGCTCTAGGAGGAGTCTTGGTGGTTCCAAACTTCTTTCTTTTAAGAATGATGGAGACTACTGTGTTCTTGCGCCGAGATAGGATATTGCTGCAGACATTTTTTGGTACCCTTCCCCAGAACTGTGCCTCGGCACAATCCTGTCTCGGAGCTCTACGGACAATTCCTTCGACCACATGGCTTGGTTTTTGCTCTGATATGCACTGTCAACTGTGGGACCTTATATAGACAGGTGTGTGCCTTTCCAAATCATGTCCGATCAATTTAATTTAATACAGGTGGACTCCAATCAAGTTGTAGAAACATCTCAAGGATGATCAATGGAAACAGGATGCACCTGAGCTCAATTTTGATTATTTTAGCATAGGATCTTAATATGTAAATAAGGTATTTCTGTTTTTTATTTGTAATACATTTGCAAAACTTTCTAAGGGTGGGGATTCAGTCCGGCTTTCAAAATACTCCTGAAAGTTGTAATAGTTTAACTTTCAGGAGTATGTTGAAAGCCGGACTGAATCCCCACCTTTAGAAATGTTTGCAAATGTATTACAATAAAAAACAGAAATACCTTATTTACAGGGTGCAATTTTGAAATTGGGTAGTGCATCAATAGTTTTATTCTTGTCATGTTAGTCACTGCAGACCTTAGTGCGTTATTTATAACTTGTCAGAAATGTCCGGATCAACTCGCCCATGTCAGCTAGCTTTTCGTTATCCAAATAAATTTACTCATATGGGTATACAATATCCGTATGGATGGACCCAGCGGGAATCGGACCCACGATCACCCACGGTCATAAGAGAAATTAGCATGGGAAGCAGAAAAAGTGTATGGGGGTGCTAAACACTCAACATCATTCCAGGTTTTCCTACTGCTTGAATGCCTAGACGGCAGAGGGCTGTGGTAGTGCACATCGTAATGGCATGTGCTCCAGACCAGTGTAACTTAAGATCAATATGCTTGTGCCCTGGAAAATTACAGCTTTCACAGAGTCGTGTTATCCCAGAATACATTAATAATAAAAGGGGGCAGCATCTCAATTAAAAGATGGTGCTATTTTCTGTTTTTCATTTTCTGATTAACTCATAGATTTCCGATAAATAGGGTTTGTACAAGGTAAGTGGATATGCGTTTTCAGAACTGGTCATTAGCACTGCCCAGCAAGGTTCCTGGTTACCACTGATATTCTAATCCATGCAAAGGTCAGTAAGAAACTACAGGCTTAGGGGAAAAAAAGAGAAACCGAGTCTCTCACATTAGCACATGATGGTCATGTTTACACCTTCCCCTGCTGACAAAGAGGTTCACTAAAAATAGATCGTCACCCATGTTTCTGAATGAGGATGAATAGTAAGAGGAACCTAGAGGGATTATTGCCGGAATGCAAAAAAAAATGTATAGGTCTACAAGATATTGTGAACGATGTGATATGAGCTCTGGTAAAAGGATGATATTGGACTTTCAATATTCAGTTGAAATGTGAAATCCATATGAAATGCATTATTGCTTGCAACAGATGTACTCCAAGACTGCCCTTTTAGATAAAATAAATATAAGGAAACAGATATTTTTAAAGGGTTTAATGAAATCTCTACTCACAGAATAAAATTAAAATAAATACAATTCAAGTCAATAATTAATACAAATTATTTAACTTATAAAGTGATAATGCTTGTTAGTGGAAGTTCAACATCCCCCAGAATATAGTCTCTTTTCATAGTGGACATTTTATTGACAACTTTAAATCTCAGGGAGCGTTGGCCGAGGTCTGAGATAGCATCAAAGAAAAAGTCCTCATTGAAGATGGGGTTATGACACTTCCTGATGACTGTGCTACGCTGCTTTTGGACCTTTCCAGGCACCAGGGAGAGGCTGAAACTGCAGTTTATACTCTTGGGGTCCACCGAACGAGTATATAGCCCCTCAGCACTGATGAGCCGCACCCGCAGCCTCTGGTTATCAGGACAGTACTCTGCAGAGAGACGCAGGAGGCCATCCTTCCCTATTGGGATCAAACTCTCCCTCATCACCCTTTCCCTGTGCAGAACCAAGTCTGTGGGGAAGATGGTAGGAGGAGCCAGACCAAAGCTTGGTGGAAGGCCCTCTACCAGCCCCTCTGACGCCCTCCTTATGACGTTGGGGCTATTGTCCGTGGAGCTGCCCTCGTCTGTCGACAGGGAGTTGTTTCTGGACACCACAGTCTTTCTGATGTTTCTGGAGAGAAGCCTTTCATGACTCAGTGTTTTGAAGAGGGAAGACTTAGGTGGGGACCTGCTCAGCATTGGGGAGCTGAAAGGGGATGACTCAGCTGACGAGGTGGTGTCGCTGTCCAGTGTGCCCTGTCTGTTGAGGGTATAACCTCTGGGGGACAGTCTGGAGGTCAGGGTGTGGAGACTGAAGGAGGAAGGGGAGGATGACAAGACGGTGTTGGACCTGCTCCTGGGGAGCAGCAGCGGTGTGCCACAGGACCCAGGGTCATTGTGGAACAGGGACTCCTTCCTCCTGGTGTGGGGGCTCTCCAGCAGGGTACAGAAGCCGTAGCAGGTCTGGGCTTTGGCCATGTGGGGCAGGGAGAGGGCTGCCTGGCTCTGAGGGTCTGCGTTGGTGGTCTCCTCATCATTACAGTCATAGGGGCCCTCGTCCACACTCTCCACCTGGATGATGTGTGGACTGATGAGCTCTTGTGCTGGGGCCTCTTTCTTAGGGATCCCCCTTTCCCGCTCAAACAGGGACACTCTGATGATGGGGGCCTGGCGGCTCTGCTCTTTACCCTTCGCCTCCTGTAAGGGTGGGATCTTAGGAGGGATGCAGAACTCTGGGATAGTGTCTGGGGTGATGACGTTAGGACACAGGGAAAGTTTCTTGTGTTTGTCAACTTTCTCTCCAAACATGTCTCCGATCCTGAAGCTATATTCCGTTGAGGGAAGAGGCAGGTTGGGTCTCTCCGCGGACACACGGATCTTCTCCACCACCCACATTAGTTCTTCGACAGGGCTTGGAAAGTGCAAAAGGAAAAGGAAATCCTCATTAGATAACAGAAATGGACCCAAATCACAGGCAATCAAATCATTTTTTTTTTTAAAGAAAACAAGTTAAATACTTTTTATAAACACAAATCCAACTTTATATTAAAAGCATTGAGAAAAGGTAAATATTGAAGTTAAGCTTACCTTTTGTGAATGAGATGTGATCAAATCCAACACTGTGTCCTTACAGACAGGTTTGTGAGATAGATATTTATTGTAATAGTAAAGGTCTTATAAGCAATAGCTGAGGCTCTCTATAAGTAGCAGGCTCAGGCTCTCTCTTGTTAAGACCAGCTCCTCTGTAAGCGACTGGCAGAGAGCTGCAGGCTGTTTAAATATGGCTGGGTGATGGGGAGGAGACCAGGATGACTTCCACACACCCTTCAGTGCTCGGACAAGAACCTCCCTCTCTCTTTGGTCACCCGTTCCCATGGAGACACCCAAGCCACAACAGTAGGGGGAAAGGCCAACTGAACTACTTTCAAATTGAACACGTGTATTTGACCAAAGGAATACATGTTAATTGTTTGTTTGATTTCCATTTATGCAGATGAGCGAGGAAATGTAACTTTGGGTTGTTCACACAAATAAAGTGAAATTATAAGATTATGGCTGAGGCCTTTTGGTGAATTTTGTTGAATAGAATAGGAGTCAAACGTCTCTACATCAATTAATTACAGGAAGAAACTATTGCTTGCTTAAGACACTTTAATATTTGCTTGATTTATTATTGACGTCAATACCTAGTCATTAAGTCAAGTGAATCTTTGTCTATTTATGTTGCTGAGAATATTTGTTAAATCCACATACATGTGTCCCTTTCATATCAATACTAAAGAACTGAGTCACTGTAAAAATAGCCTAAGTGTATAGATGTTGCAAAGCCACACACTGAAATCACAATATCCGACAGGTTTGTTTGTCATCCTCTTAGCGATTTTGAATGCAACACACTATCATTTCAAATCACATGAATACTCAATACCTGCTATAAGTATTTTCTATACAGGTCACAACCTTACTGTAGCCCATGTATTTGTATTTTTTTAAATTAAATGTAACCTTTATTTAACTAGGCAAGTCAGTTAATTAAGAACAAATGCTTAATTACAATAACAGCCTACTCCGGCCAAACCTGGACGACGCTGGGCAAATTTTGCACCGCCCTATGGGACTCCCAATCACAGCCAGATGTGATACAGCCTGGATTTGAACCTTGCACTGAGATGCAGTGGCTTAGACCGCTGCGCCACTCAGGAGCCCAGTATAATGACTGTGATATTGACATGAAGATTACAACAGTTATAACTGGACTTGTTGAGCAACTCCAAAACACAATGCTACTTTGAAGACAAAACAGATCACGTTCTCACATTATTTGAGACACTTTGAAATTAAAACAGAAGTCTAACAGGTCTACACAATGCAACCTGTCTTAATTCATGCCAGAGGTACCCTCTTGTGGTAGGAGAAGGATCAGCTTTTCTGCCATAAAAACTATTCTATTTTGGACAGTAAAAGAAGATGAGAGCCAGTGGAGCAGCATGGACACCTCCAATACTTTACCCATAGAGATCACGGATCATTCAATTCTTATTAAAACCATGTCACACCTCAAAAGGCATGGTGTTAAATGGTAAATTTACATTGTGTAGGTTGATTAGTATACAGTATAAAGCTACAGTACAGCTTGGATATTCCCTTTGACTTTCCTCTCTGGGTTTCGTTAGAAAAAGTTCAGTTCTCTAATGGCCAAAGTTCAAGTGGAGTAGCTTAGTAACTCTGTGCAACCACACCATTAGACAGATGGTGGGATCATACCTAATGCTATCTCAAGAGATAAAATGTAAAGTTCTTAGAAACGTGGTTTTTAAAGGTCCAAACTTATTGTGGTTTCGTCAGCTGCACCTTTTACACGGATTTCAGACAGTGGAGAAAAAGGGCAGAGTGCTTCAAGATCAAATCAAGTCAACATCCCTTATGATCTATTCAGATTTGCTTTTGGGTTTCAAAGACTATACTTTTCATCGTCTCATCCTATTCGATATATATATTTTTTTAACTAATACGATTCATAATTCACTTAAATGTTATATTTTTAGCTAAACTAAGGTGAATGAGGGTTTTTTGCCTCAGAAACGGAAGTGTGATACCAGTTGTCTTATTAACTTAACCAAATGTATGTGACCCTTGCCCCAGTGAGCTGGATCTGGCAGCAATAATCATCCGGTGCTGCCATGTAATGATGTACATGTGTTTGAGGGTCACCTCAAAACATAACCTGTTTTCCATCTAAAAGTAATACTATGCCCTTTCATTCCAAACAGGAGGTCACATTCTGTAGGATAATGTATTCCCCCTTCAGAGTATGTAACAGGCTTTCAGTCACCAGGCTGTCTGCGTGTTCATTCACTGCAGCCAACAGATGGCAGCATCTAGCTAGGTAGAAAATATACATTTGTCTTAAATTTGTCTCACACAGATCTGATCTGTGTGAGATCTGATCTGTGTGAGCCCTATGTAGAATGGTGGAAACCTCTACCTGGCCTACCTGAGGAAGTACTACGATATCAGGGATACTGTTCTTTCATATCCTGAAGGGACGCTGCAATGCGTCACATAGAAGGGGCCAATATGGGGTGTTCTGTAACCAGGCCTCATCACAGCTCTCCACTAACACGAAGATCCACATCCTCAACACAAATGTGACGCGAACCCTGAACAACCACACAACCCCTAATCAATAAACTACAAGTCTTCATCGACAACTGCCTACGTTATGTACGGAGGATATAATGGCCATTTAAAATAGACACATACTCATGAAAAACACAATGGACATACAGTAACTGGACTACTACAACCCACAAGGAAAGAGAAAGCAGGGAAGGCTAAAAACCAATTGGAGACACTCCACTCTACAAGAATTGACTAAAGCGGGCAAAAGCCCTTGCACAAAACAGAAATTGACTTACAAACAGATATATTAGGCCACCAGCTACATCATCCTGTCACCAGCCACATCATCATGATATGGGGATGCGGCCGGTGACACTTTGCTTCTTGAAAGCCCAATATCTTGAAAAGTTGACGTCTGGCATGCAAAACGTTTTGGGACTTTATCAACAGTGGACTAATAAATAAAATACCAAAAGGTAGTTTTTGAGTGGATTTTCCCTTTAACTCTGTCTGAAGAACATTTCAAACTCCTGGTTACTTCTGGATCGGAACAGCTATTCATCCCAACGCGCACTGCCAAAGGGCGTCCTAACCACAGGTGCTCACTGTTATTGATTGGTGTGACGTCATTGGAGAACGTCACTTCGCCTAATATTAAATTATGTTTATTATTGGGTGTGCGTTAATAAGTTTATTATAAAGGGTTTATCATTATAGGCTAGCCTACTTACCTGTTGTGAGGTTGAAGAAAATGTACCCATGTTATTTGATCGGACGGCATTGCCCAAGGAAGGGATATGCAGTTTCCCTTTTGTGTGGCAGTCTGCTATAGTTTCTGTAACAGAGTGGGGCTATAGGCCTAATGTAGCTCACAGCTGTGAGCTGTGCCATTTGTATTGCGCTGTTTAAGTATCTTAAAATGTTTATACAACTAATGTTGATAATGTTTTGTACGCTCAGTGTATATTATGGTGTGTATAGACATTATGGGCAGTATATGAATAGAAAAGGTGTGTACAGCAGTAGTTATATAGGATAGGCCTTGACTAGAATACAGTACATACAGTACATGTGAAGGGGTAAAACAGTAGGTAAACATTATTAAAATGACCAGTATTCAATGACGATGTACATAGGGCAACAGTCTCTAAGGTGCAGGGTTGAGTACCAGTTGGTAACCGGCTAGTAACTGTGAATAAAGTTCAGGGCAGGGCACTGGGCGGAGGCCTGCTAGTGATGACTGTTTAACAGTCATGGCCTGGAGATAGAAGCTGTTTTTCAGTCTCTCTGTCCCAGCTTTGATGCACCTGTACTGTCTACGCCTTATAGATGGTAGAGCGGTGAACAGGCTGTGGCAAGGGGGGCCAAGCCAAATTTCTTCAGCCTCCTGAGGTTGAAGAGGTGCTATTGTGCCTTCTTCACCACACTGTCTGCGTGGATGGTTGTTGAGTCAATTAGACCATGACAATTTGAAGCTTATCTTATTTCAAGCTTATCATGTTATTTCAGAATATTTTGCCAAGGTAGCTGGCTAAGTCCTTGATCCTGCTTTGTAGTTTACCCCTCTGGACTCTGTCACAGTAAATAAACGATTAGGCCCCTATGCAATTGAAGATGTTGTAAGCCTGCGTTCCTACATCTTCCTTGGCTACCCTGGACCCCCTATTGTTTTACATAATAACAAGGCTCATACAATACAATTCCTGTTACAACATTACTATACAGGTAAGCTATAGCACAACACACTGCAAAGTGTTTATTGTAGTTACCTGCTGGAGTTTTGGGCAACTGTCTAAACATATTGTAGGTCTATTGTAGAGTGGGCCAGAGTTTACAAAATGGAGTGCAATCATAAGTTGCTTTACCATTTCCATGTCAGATTCATTACAGCAGACATTTAAATAATATGATATGAGCAATGGTTTCTCTAAATAAATCAAATTACGTTTTGTGCTTCATGTATGCCTAAGCTAATGAACACATATTTACTAATAGAATGCTAAATGACTCCAACCAACGCTACATTAGCCCATTACCAGGGAGTGTGTTTTCATTATGTTTCAAATTCATTATGTTTCAAATTCCATCCATTTGAGAGGACACACATGCATCATGCATGCACATAATCCCCCCTCTCTCTTTCTCACCTACTCATTCTCCCTCCATCCATCCCTCACACGCACACACACACGCATTACATTACTGTATAAGTAGTGCTGCTGAAGATGCGCCAAGTGCTTCGGTGTTCATACGTACTGCTACAATTGTCAACCTACTTTATGGTAAAGAGAGGCTGGATCCAAATGTATGGAGCGCGAGTGTGTGACGCGCTTCCTCTTTTCTGCGCACAGAAGTAGGAGGGGCTTGATACGGTGGAGGCAGGACTGCTGCTGCACAGTGTGCGTGTGTACATCCAATTCAGCTCGAACGCACTAACGAGTGACAGATTTCAGGTAGGATTTAACGTTCTTTTATCGTTCTAACGTATTTTAACACTGACGTTTTAGGTTGGTATGTATACTGGCCAACTGGGCTGTATGGTAGCCTATGTCATTACGGTATTTGATTCGAGCGCTCTAATGCATTACACATAATGAAAACCAATGTTCAGTCGTTCTGATTCAGACTCGGAACTGACTTTTAATTTATCTTTATGGGTGTCGCATAAATTCAATATTTAACCAGTTTTATTTTTGACTAGGGTATGTTGCAATTTCATGTGACGTTTGCCCATAATTGCATCATTGATGATTGTTGATATAATTGCACCTGACACTGCAAACATGTAGGCTATTTAATGTGACAATCATACAACTTCATTAAACGTAAGTGGCAATCCTGAGTAAATTTGGACTAGTTTCCTGAGCCTCGTGCTAATGGAAAAACATTAAGTCCAGTCTCCAGTGCTGTTATCGGAAGGATGTGCGAATTTAAGAGACAATCCCGTATTGGTGTTGCTAACGTTTTGGTTTTCTGTAGGCTACTTTGAAGCTTCCATAGTCAGTGCTGTCATCGCTAGTGTGAATTTGCCGCCATATCTTAATGGTAGTTTATGTGTGAAACCTATCAATGCCATGTTATCAAAACTAACCGGTAATATAATTACTGTAACCCAATACACCACTAGGCTGCTCGACTACTAGTTTACATCAAGACAAAACTAAATCAGATTATGATATTAGGCTGTAACCCAATAAATCGTGTCCATAGTGGTTAAAATAAGAACCTGATTAATTGTTTTGTATCAAGGTTGAGTGTTTTCCTGCAGCCTACATGTAGTTGGATTGCAGGATGACTATAAACAACGAGCCTCCCACTCATAGCATAAATTTAGCAGTTTACATCAGTAGCCTATGATGCTGATGCTGTGTCCATGTCAGAAGCAGAAGACAGGTTGCGATTACTGCTACTCCTGCCTTCTTGTTCGTGTATTTCCAGACCCGAGTTGCGCCCATATTTGGTATCAGAAGGCTACAGATTAAGAGATTTTAAACCATAGTGTCCAAAGGTGCATTCCAGGATAGTCATAAATAATAGGTCCACATTAACCAATCAGGGATCCTATTTACATTTCTGTAGATCAAACCATTTGGACTAGTACGAATACCCATATTAGCATGCTTCATATATCAAGATGTGAAATTGATAATAGAGGCACAACATGGACACAAAATAAAGGAAATATCTTGGTAGCCTATAAGTGTGATATCTTGTGCTCAGCTTTTGTCAAACTGCTACATAGTTGATATGCCTAAGGGCATTCTGCTCCACAGTAAGCTTCCTTGTTAGCTATATGTGGACCATTCATGTGACAGGTTTCCCACCAGTCTGACAAGCTGAATTCCAAATTGACCCTTAACCCTTACCCCCCAGGCACTCCTGTAGATCTGAAAGGAATGCTTATGTGTAATGTCAAGTTTTTAACATATTGCTTAAAGCTATCCAGCCCATTCAGAGCTACGTAAGTGCCTCAGGGCTAGGGGATGGGGGTTTAATTACTAAAATGTCTAAAGTACAACATTTTTGGCCTTATCAATCACATAGACATTCCATGCAGATTCTTTGCCTGCCCACTCCCCATGTCAGTTGGCAGTGTGCCTTCCTACTCCCATGAGTCAGCTGTCCATCTCTGCATTGCCACTGGAGGAGCTGGAACACAAGTCCTCTATAATGTATGTCAGTCACTATTGGTGGCTAGAGGAAGGGCTCTCTGAAGATCACATTGACATGATGTGCCAAGAAAGATACACTTGAGACTGTAGGCTGCTGGAAAGGGTTGAAGAATTGTTCACATCTTTTTGCAAAGGGATTGTGCTGGATGGGTCAGTTGATGAGTGTGTTTTAATTTCACCCTAGCCACTAAACTGATGTGTGCCATAATCACACTTAAAATACACTAGGACTTTGCATAGAGTAATGATATCTGAATGTCATATACTCTTTGAAGAATATGATATTGAAGGAAAGGGTATGTCTAGAGTGTTCAGGTGTTATGCATAGGGATGGGCATTTGACAGCTTTTGACTGTTCGAGTACTTGAATAAAACAAATAATACATTTTTTCGAAGGCCCGCACTGGGAAAAAATCTGTGCGCATTTGTCTACACTCGGTTGACAGTTTATTAGGTACACCCATCTAGTACCGGGTCGGATTCCCCTTTGCCTCAAGAACAGCCTGAATTCTTCGTGGCATGGAAACATTGCTCAATTGGTATCAAGGGACCTAATGTGTGCCAGAAAAACATTCCCCACACCATTACACCACCGGCAACAGCCTGTACCGTTGACACCAGGCAGGATGGGGCCATGGACTCATGCTACGTACACCAAATCCTGACTCTGCCATCAGCATAACTCAACATGAACCGGGATTAATCGGACGAGGCAATGTTTTTTTTCTACTCCTCAATTGTCCAGTGTTGGTGATCATGTGCCGACTGGAGCTGCTTCTTCTTGTTCATAGCTGATAGGACTGGAACCTGGTGTGGTCGTCTGCTGCAATAGCCCATCCGTGACAAGGACAGACAGGTTGAGATTTCCGAGAAGCTGTTCTGCACACCGCTGTTGTACTGCGCCGTTATTTGCCTGTTTGTGGCCGTCTGTTAGCTTACACGATTCTTGACATTCTCCTTTGACCTCTCATCAATGAACTGTTTTCGCCCACAGGACTGCCGCTGGCTGGCTGTTTTTTGTTTGTCACACCATTCTTAGTAAACCCTAGACACTGTCGTGCGTGAAAATCCCAGGAGGGTTGCTGTTTCTGAGATACTGGAACCGGCGCGCATGGCACTGAGGATCATATCATGCTCAAAGTTGCTAAGGTCACTTGTTTTGCTCATTCTAACATTCAATTGAACAGTAACTGAATGCCTCGATGCCTGTCTGCCTGATTTACAAGGCAAGCCACGGCCACATTACTCACTGTCTGTAGGAGAAAACCATTTTCGTGTACCCAATAAAAATAAAAGCAAGTGCCATGTAAGATTAATTTATTGAAACCTTAACATCAACTGCTTATATTATATCGTAGAACACAATCTTCAAAAAGGCAGTAACCTCGGCAGTGACGCTTGCTTGTAGAAGCCTATGGCTTTGCAATGGCCTATGGCTGTGCAATGGCATAGCCTTGTTTTGTTAATTTAGCAGACAAGATGCTATTTTATAGTAAAAAAAACCCCAAAAAACATGTAATGTAACAAAATAAAATAGAACCATATATTTTTCCAAATGAAAAAGAGTTGCCAGTGCAAATTGATGCACATCTCATGCCTGGAACAGTTATTCTCAAAGAGTGATAATTTGAAACAGGGCTCAATTTGGCGAGTTGAAAGACAACGTTTTTCAGGGTTCAAACCTAAATCTTTCTTCTTTTCAATATACAGATGTTTTATTTAGTTTATTTTTCCTGTTTGGAATTTTCTAAATGGATGAACAATTCCACATTCAACACTGCTTGGTAATTGATTGTGGTTAGTAGGCATATGCTTAATGATTCTGATGAAAATACGCTCTGTGTCTGTTTTCAGTGTGGAAGCTGTCTATGTTTAGTGGGTTATAGCCTATGCTAACCAATTCTAAATAGCAGTAACAGTTAGCAAAGTAGCTTAAGCGGAAAATAGAAGGGACACAATTATTCCAAAACTGCAGCTCATTGTTGGAACACATTTTCCTACTTCAATCAACCAGTCCATGTTGAATTTGTGATAAAACTGTCGTCAATTGTCAAAGAATGTTGCTTGTGTATCCCATCTGTTGGATACGTTTTTCTAGGGATTTATTACTGTAGGCCTAGCGGGAGCTTGTGTGCGCACTCAGCACGTGTGTGTGTGGAGGGAGCGGTCAGAACGCAATAGAGTGAAAGAGACATGGTGGGTAAAGGAAATTAGGGAGAAGAACGTGTCATGCTTGGCTTGGTTTCTTTTTTTGTTGTGCCCCGCAAATGCACATGTACAAATGGAACACTAGAGTCAAAGCAAATTAACATTGTCTTCAAAACAACATTTCACTTGCCTGTTTGGGCAGCCACAAAACACATTACACTAAATAGTTATACAGTATTTGAAAATGATTTGATCGCTAGTTAAAGATCGAGCTTTGACATCCATTTGAATACTCAATTTCTCATGCCCATCCCTAGTTATGCATCCACACTGAACCGTTCCAGCGCTAACTCTTGGCCAGTCCATGTTCAGAGATAGTGGGACCTCCCAATGATTCTACAGTACAGAGCATCTGTGATCCATCAGTCTGTCTTGTACACAGTTATATTTAGCTCACATTATCACAAATGTCAAGCTCAGATGCAGCATGCACTTGCCAATGACAACTGATGAAATCCTATTCAATTAATCGAACATTACCTCATGGAAAACAAAGGGGAATTGTGCAGCTATTGATCCAGAGGTTACAATATCAGTAGCACTGTACCACTCTTAACTGTCTGAGGCACACAGCACATTTCCAGATCCCAACAGAGTAGTCATGTCCATGGGTCTCATTATAACCTATATTCTATCAGTTGCTGATCTAGCCAATAGCAATCACAATACAATATATAGGCCTACCTACAGTAGTAGACCACCTGGTGTAGACAATAGACAAGTGAACTAATCCTGTCTCTGTCAGATTATATTCAACATGCATTGAGTGCTGTCAATACACATTGAAAGCTGGTATCAGGTCATACAGTAATTACTATCAGTTTACCTCTTGTTGTCTTATCCCCAACTGTATCCTCATCTAGCTGGAGTACATAAACTTCAGCTTTCTTTTTAATAGTTTGGACATTGCCTTTTTCTGATCACAAGCCATCCATTTAAGAGGCCATTATGAAAATGACTCTTGATTATGGGAAGTTGTTAAGATCTCTGTTATAACACACTCTAATTCATTCAAAAGTGCCCTCCCTGTATAAATTATTCAATTTTATTGTGTTCTGGGGAATTACTAGTATTTGAGATCCCATATGGAACTCTGCAAAAATGTCACTGGGAGACGGCACACTCCAATTACCAGTGGCCCATGCTAGATAAATATATTTTTTTCATTTTTGGCAAATGAAGGCATTTTGTGGCATGTGTTTTAGATAAACAGGTGCTACTGACAGTCTAATGAACTGTGCTACTCTCTTCATCACTCATGATCAAAGGCTTAAATAAGTCCAATTACACTGAACAGAAATCTAAACGCAACATGCAACAATTTCAAAGATTTTACTGAGTTACAATTCACATATTGAAATAAATAAATGAGGCCCTATTCTATGGATTTCACATGACTGGGAATGCAGATATGCATGTGTTTGTCACTTATACCTTAAAATAAAAAGGTAAGGGCGTGGATCAGAAAACCAGTCAGTATCTGGTGTGACCACCATTTGCCGCATGCAGCGCGACACATCTCCTTCGTATAGAGCTGATCAGGCTGAATGTGGTCCCACTCCTCTTCAATGGTTGTGTGAAATTGCTGGATATTGGTGGGAACTGGAACACACTGTCTTATACGAACATCGCAAACATGGTCAATGTGTGACATGTCTGGTGTGTATGCAGTCCATGGAAGAACTGGGACATTTTAAGCTTTCAGGAATTGTGTACAGCTCCATGCGACATGGGGCTGTGCATTATCATTCTGAAACATGAGGTGATGGTGGCGGATGAATGGCACGTCAATGGGCCTCAGGATCCCATCACGGTATCTCTGTGCCTTCAAATTGTCATAGATAAAATGCAATTGTGTTGGTTGTCCGTAGCTAATGCCTGCCCATACCATAACCCCACCGCTACCATGGGGCACTCCGCTTGCCCACACGACACCATATATGCTGTCTGCCATCTGCCCGGTACAGTTGAAACCGAGATTCATCCGTGAAGAGTACACTTCTCCAGCGTGCCAGTTGCCATTGAAGTTTATCATTTGCCCACTGATGGCCAAACTGCCATCAGGTCAAGACCCTGGTGAGGAGCTTCCCTGAGACAGTTTCAGAAATGTTGTACAGATATTCTTTGCTTGTGCAAACCCACAGTTTCATCAGCTGTCCGGATGGCTGGTCTCAGACGATCCCGCAGGTAAAGAAGCTGGATGTGGAGGTGCTGGGCTGGCATGGTTACACGTGGTCTGTGGTTGTGAGGCCAGTTGGACGTACTGCCAAATTTTCTAAAACAATGTTGGAGGTGGCTTAGGGTAGAGAAATGAACATTATATTCTCTGGCAAAAGCTCTGGTGGACATTCCTGCAGTTGGCATGACAATTGTACGTTTCCTCAACTTTAGGTATCTGTGGCATTGTGTTGTGTGACAAAACGGCACATTTTAGAGTGACCTTTTATTGTCCCCAGCTCAAGGTGCAGCTGTGTAATGATCATGCTGTTTAATACGCTTCTTGATATGCCACCTGCCAGGTGAATGGATTAACTTGGCAAAGGAGAACTGCTCACTAACAGGGATGTAAACACATTTGTATACAACATTTGAGAGAAATAAGCTTCTTGTAGGTATGGAACATTTCTGTGATCTTTTATTTCAGCTCATGAAACATGAAACATGGGACCAACACTTAACAAATGTGAGTTTGAGGTGAAATATGTGGGATAAGACTAATGTGCTAAGACGTCGATGGGAGACTATACAATCTGTTGATATGCAAAAAAAAAGCATTACAATAATGCAACACAGGTCATAATGACAATGGTTAATTAAAAACAGGCAGTTGTTCTTGGTCTAGTGCCAGTGAAGAGGACAAGCTGCTGTTTACTGTGTGTGAGATTTGACCTATGCGTTTCTGCCATCCACTAGAAAGTGGTTTTCGTCCCAGCTGTTGCAGTTGCTCCATCACCAACATAACATTCCTGGACGGAATTCCCCAGGAAATGTTTAGTCGGAGGGTTGGGAAGTAAGGGGTTGGGACTGTTGGGGAAGTGAGGGTTTTGGAGTCATCAGAGAGTGTGATTGTTGAACCATATTAATGCATGATGATGAGTGTGTGGGAGCAGGAAACTGCAACACACCCTGTGCTATACTGTACTGCTGTGGCTCTTGACCCTGTATTTGTGTTCTCTGTTTACCACTGAAATAGATCTCTCCTGCTCACTGATGTCTATATGGTCCAGCACAGCAGCCTCCATAGGGCTTGCCTCATCCTCTGCTGTTTTTTTAAGGAACTCAAGGCAGATATACCGTATGTTATTCTTTCTTCTTCTTCCATAAGTATTTCTAGCATGGTGGATGGGTTTTGCAATGACTAACCATGGGTACTATGAACCATCCCTTTGATTCTGTGGCAATGAAAGGCTTGGGTGTGGAGAATTGGTGGTTTATCTTATTTATTAAGTTGTTGTTTGTTGGGTGTCAGGTTAAAGGAGCAAGACATTATTAGACTTAGACAGTGAGAAAAAATACATTTTTTGGGGGGGGGTTTAATATGTACTGTCCACATCCCACTAGTTTTTGAGTATGGCGTATGTGGCTTGTCTCATTAGTCTCATATGAGACACTGATGGAACAACTGAATCATAGCTTTTCACTGGAGCAGCACTCTTCTTTGTGATCAAATAGCCCTTACACAGCCTGGAGGTGTGTTTTGGGTCGTTGTCCTGTTGAAAAACAAATGATAGTCACACTAAGCGCAAACCAGATGGGATGGCATATTGCTGCAGAATGCTGTGGTTGCCATGCTGGTTAAGTGTGCCTTGAAATCTAAATAAATCACTGAGTGTCACCAGCAAAGCACCCCCACACCATCACACCTCCTCCTCCATTCTTAACGGTGGGAACCACACATGCAGAGATTGTCCGTTCACCTACTCTGCTTCTCACAAAGACACTGTGATTGGAACCAAAAATCTGAAATTTGGACTCATCAGACCAAAGGACAGATTTCCACTGGTCTAATGTCCATTTCTTGGCCCAAGCAAGTCTCTTCTTCTTATTGGTGTCCTTTTGTAGTGGTTTCTTTGCAGCAATTTGACCATAAAGGCCTAATTCACGCAGTCTCTTCTGAACAGTTGATGTTGAGGCTGCAGCAGAGGTAACTCTGAGTCTTCGTTTCCTGTGGCTGTCCTCATGAGTCAGTTTCATCATAGCGCTTGATGGTTTTTGCAACTGCACTTGAAGACATTTTAAAAGTTCTTGAAATGTTCTGCATTAACTGACCTCCATTTCTTAAAGTAACGGACTGTTGTTTCTCTTTGCTTATTTGAGGCTGTTCTTTCCATAATATGGACTTGGTCTGGTACTTGTACTGTAAGTGCATGTGATGCCAAATAGCCTACAGTGAATTTGTCTCCCAGTGTCTGTTGGAAAGCAGTCTGAACCAGGTTTTCTTCTAGGATTTTGCATGTGCTTAGCTCTGTTCCATTTATCTTAATTAAACTCCCTAGTTTTTGCCGATGACAAGTATACCCATAACAATGCAGCCACCACCATGCTTGAAAATATGAATAGTGGTGTTACTCAATGATGTGTTGTTGGATTTACCCCAAACATATTGCTTTGTGGTAAGGACATAAAGTTAATTTATTTTCCCAATTTTTTTGCAGTTTTACTCTAGTGCCTTATTGCAAATAGGACGCATGTTTTGGAATATGTTTTTATTCTATACAGGCTTCCTTCTTTTCACTCTGTCATTTAGGTTTTTATGGTGTAGTAGGGTTGGGCGGTATCCAGATTTTCATATCCACATAACTTCCTTCTCTCACACTTGGATTTACAGTATTACCGGTTTAATACACAAGGGGGCACAATTTTTTTTTTTTAAAGCCCATTGGGTGTCTATTACCAGAATGCTAACAAAATTAGCACATGTAATAGCAAATTTCCATAGAGGCTGCTAACTAAATAATCTTAAGAGCGCAAATGAAAATAAACTAATTGCAATGACCAGCAGTCCAGCATATAAAGTTATACATATATCGGTAGGAGCTACCAAATGTCATGTTTTGTTCATTTGGACATTTACAAGCAAATTTGACCGGGAGACATTATGCTTAATGAACACATTTTTGAGGCACGCTTGTCTGAAGAAAGGACAGTACTGTGTAAACACTGTGTTTGTGTGGAGTCTTGGAGTTGCTAGGGCAACAGGCATGCCTGCTCTGCTCAAAGAAGATAGTTCTGGGCCCGTCTGCTCCTCCCCTAAGAGGAGAAAAAATGCAAGGAAATCAAGCTGCAGTGGCAGCTGTACATATAACTCATCCAAAGGGCTTTGACTTCTCAACCATGGCAGAAAACTAACACAATATAATGCCCTGTGACCTTATTAATTCAACCACTTACTTGGATAACTAACATGTTAAACTTAGGGGTCGCCCTAACGCAGAATTCTTTGTTTTCACGCAGGAAAAAAGAACAAATGCATAAGAAATATCTTGCTGCATTTTGGAAACGCAAATCTGAAATGCTTCTTATTGTAATTTCTGCTCAGCATCAAACACATTTTGTGCTTCAGTTGCACTTGGATTAGAATTCACGAATGAGCCTTCTATCAAAAGACTGCGTTCTGACTGATGTGTAGCTTCTTTTCTCTGCTACTGTTCTCGGTGTAGCCAGCCTACTTCTCTCTGGTGAAATGCAAGATTAACTTTGGGCAAAACATTAGTAAATGTAGCTGATTTACATTCTTTCTATAATAAACGTTAGAAATATGATGGCCATGCATATTTCTTTTGCAAAAAATACCTTGATTTTTAATTGTAAGCTCATTTGGCTGCCAACCAAATAGTGTTGCACTTCTGTTGTCGTCTGATGACAATGAAGCTATTTTCTGTGAAGGAAAACTATAGTTGCACGTCCCTGATTGAAGCAAAAAAACACTGTTGACTTTCAATATAAAACAAGACCTCTGTCAATACATAGCTAGACTCACCTGCTCCTGCTTTCTCCCGTTGTGCCATTTACAAACAAACACGTGACTGGTTCAACTGTTCTGGGGAGCTACGGTAAGATTCATAATGCAAAATAATGTGACGGGTGAAATGAAGAATGTGGTCTGCTTTATCTCCGAACATTTTGCACAAGTTGACTGCAGGTATTTACTTAAAAAGTAGCAAAATATTGACAAGCCGTCCCGTGGCGATTTCCAAATTCCCCTGTATATGGTATTTACGGTATACCACCCAAGCCTAGTTTCATATGCATTTTTATAATCATCTGATTTCACCACATGTGCACAGTGGTGTAGTGCAGTGTTTCCCAACCATTGTCCAGGATTACAATAAAAATATGTGCTGTTGGGGGTACTCGAGGACCAGGGTTGGGAAACAGCGGAGGGTATACGTTCTCATGCAACGCACTACCACAGAAATCATCTGTTCCTTTTCTGACCTCTGTGCTTATCTGATCCCTTACCCTAACATATCAGCCATAAGGGCTAGGCCTATTGTTACATGCTGGATATCATGGTGAATGTATTTCACATTGCCATTATTTTAGGTTATTCTAAATGTCACAATTTCTCATAGAATTTTATTTCGCCGAGTGGGCTGTTAATTTTTTTTATAATAAAGAAATGTGAATGTACCCACTTCTCCATGTACCACTACTCGACTGCGTATTTGTTATTTGACTGTAGGTGGATGAGCATTACAAAGTGTACAGTAGGATTGTAGTTTGCACTCTGATTATCATCCTACTGCAGTTCTTTTAAAGATGTTTATCGCAAGTCCAGAGGACTCAAATTGACAGTCTTAATGGAAAAATAAAAAAATGGAGAAAAAAACACACAAACAACAATACATGTTATGTTGTCACATACACCGGATGGGTGCAGTGAAATGTGTTATACGATGCCCCTGCGGCAAATGAAGGTTAAGTGCCTCGCTCAAGGGTACATCGCCATATTTTTTATTTTTTTCCTCACCTTGTCGGCTGGGGTTTTCGAACCAGCGACATTTCGGTTACTGGCCCAATACTCTAACCGCTAGGCTACCTGACGCCCATAGAAAAACACCTGGCTGTCATTACCCCGTAATAACTGTTTGTTCCCAGTGAATAATGGTTATCTTGTTGTGACATGCCTGTGTTTTTTTGGTTCAAGTGTGGTGGACCAGACTCATGGTCTACTGTCACTCTGTTAACCCCTCTAATACTAGGACTATATTTCACTCATGTTTACACTTCATCATTTCTACTGTAGGTGAACAAATGCCACGGTAGTCTTTTACACATGGGGCCCATATGTGCTGTTGAAGCACTGTGTGTGTGTGTGTGTGTGTGTGTGTGAGTGAGTGACCGGGCCAACGTGACCATAGCTATATTTCCATCATGTCCAGTGATTTTGTTGTTGTCGACATTTAGAACGTTTGCATAGAAAATAAATGTGACAATTGCCTGCTATGGTGCGTTTCCATTTAACTCTTATGTCGATACAAACAGCTGGACGTAATGACGTCACACCTACATTGTTTTAACTTTTCCGCAAAAACCTAGAATGTCGAATACAAAAATTGTGCATTAATAAATTGCAGACAGCCTGCATGCCCTCCCACCTATCTCTTTCATGTTTCAGGTAGCCCGCAAAACTCAGCATGGATAGAATGCAAGAATTTGCCATATTCTAATTATTGTCATGTGCCAATGTATCGCCACGGTCCGTGCCATGGGGAATCTTGCACTCCTGTAGATCTGAAATAATTGGATGGTGAAACTTATATCCAGCCAACCAGAAAAGCAAGTTGAAGCAATTCAGTTATTCTTTTCTCTGGTACTTTTCTCAGTGTAGCCAGCCTACTTCTCTCTGGTAAAATGCAAGATTTAGCAAACTGTAGGTAATAATTAAATTAGTCAATTCATCATTTATTTGAAAACACCATTTCAATCATTATTTGTTGCAATAAAGAAAGTTAGACAGCACAAAAATTCGAACATATACAAATATTGTCGATCTTTAGAAAATGTATCCTATATATGCCGTTTCCATTACAACATTGCTTTTGGCGAATAAACCTGGGTCAATGGAAACCTGGCTACTGAGTGTACATTAGGAGAATTAGCAGCTGGCTCTGTGGGTTCCTGATGGCATTGCCCCCCCCCTCCCCCCCTCAAGCACGCTGGGAGTGCTCTGTGTTGGCAGGGTCTACCACAGCAGCCCATAGGAGCCAAAGGTCAATGACAGTGGAACGCTGAGAACTGCTGATCAAGCTGCTCATCGATCCGCATTAATGAAACATCACTGCTAAATATGGCAGAGCAGGAGAGCTGCTGGACATAGAGGACATTTGGATTTGATTCATTTTTATGAATGTTGTTCTCTCTATATTCAAGATGACATTGTTTATCAGACTGGTAGAGGTGATGGTACTGTATAGTTTGAAAATCATCCCATTGTAAGTAGCCTATGCCATGATGGCGGTGGGCCAGTGGCTTTAAAGCCAGACTCCCTGGACTACAGATGACACCAAGAGCTGGGGGAGCAGGGAGCTTGGATGTAAATACAACAACAAATTAACCAAAACAATGATATTGTTGTTGAACTACACAGTTGATCTTATTTAGCTAAGGACAAGCCAATGCTTCCCGAGCAGATCAAGGTCAATAGATTCCTCGTCGTCAGGCTCCTGATGCAGGGCAGCTGTCAGGATGTTTACATGGCTGTCTGTCTTCTGGAGACGACCATCCTGTCTAAAGATCACCACTGAAATAGTGCTGTCCTCTAGTGAGATCCTTTGCAGCTTGCTGCTGACCCAGCGATACCAGGCTCCAGCCCTCTCTCTCTCTTTCTCTCCCTCTCTCTCCTCTCCAGAGCCCAGTGCCCTTTCAGGCCAGCCCAGCTAGGCAGCCACTTTCTTCTGTCTCACAGCTACGGCGTCAGCACCTTGACTCACAGGGAGAGAGTGGGCCGTTTTGGCAGACAGCAAATAATTTCACATTTGGGACGGAAATGCATTTGGCTGCTAGAAGCTGTGTTGAGTGAGTGCCTTGTTTTAGTCCTGTGCGTTCAGCTCATCAGCATAACCCATAGGCATTCTCAGGGTACCCGATGGGGAAGATGATATCTAGAGTCGCATCAGTAGTTTTGAACTGTAACAGTGATTAATGCAAGAGACTGACAAGGCCTTCTAATGATTGATAAGCAATGCATTTCAACAATGAATCCATAAAAAAATATCATGTACCATCAATTTGAAACATTTCCTGTTAAGAGTGTTTAATTAAGCCATAGTTTATTTCTTCTGACATGGGTGTGTTCAACTTGTTTCTATCACTACAGCTCTGGTGTTCATCATAGCTGGACTCACTGTGTGGTCTTCCCTCTCTTACAAAGGAGCATGCATTGCCTCATTGTCTACAGCTTTGGTCTGACAGTCACAGCACACTGAGGAGCTGATTGGCAGTTTGTCTGTATTGTGTACAATGTGCTGTTCTGACTCTAATTGTCTCAACAGGGTTCTAAGCAACATCACACTACTCTCATAGTTTGTTGTGTAACTGAGAAACTGGACTGAGTGTTAATCTCTACGAACCTGGCTGGTGCAATCCCAGCAGCTGTAAAGAGGTTAAGAACAGTACTGTACTGCCTGTATAGGCCTATATCCATGGGACTCTTCTAGTCTTCTGACCTCTAGGAGAAAGATACCATTTTTAGAGCTACTGTTCAACAATGGTCGCCTATCATATTACTCTACATTATATATTAGGTTATTTCCTTCTATTTTCTTCTATGGTAGATTACAAACCAAGTGGTTTGAGTCCTAAATACTGATTGGCTGAAAGCCGTGGTATACCACGGGTATGACAAAACATGTATTTTTACTGTTCTAATTACGCTGGTAGCTAGTTTATTATAACAATAAGGCTCCTTGGGGGTTTGTGGCATATTGGCCATAATATCACGTGATATATGGCCAATAAACCATGGCTAAGGGCTGTATCTAAGAACAGCCCTTAGCTGTGGTAAATTGGCCATAAAGCACACCTCCACATGCCTTATTGTTTAATTATACTAGTTATTTATAGATTTATTGTATTTTAAGCCATAAATACCAGCATTGATTATTATTATATTGGTAATCAACAAAACATTTTCATATGGAACATTTTCATCATACACCAGACAGTTGGTGCATTCATGCACTGTTCAGCACAATGTAATAATCTCTGTGAGATGTGCTTTTCCTCTGTGTAAAAGCAGACCTGTTCTGGGAAATGACCTCTCTAATGTATCTAACCTCTCCTCACAGCCACATGAACATGCCCCAATTAAATGGCTTCATCCTCCATTTCCACTGCAATCATGTCCATGCTTACACTCTGTCTCCTGTTCATCCTCTGTGTGGGATGGTCTGCTCTTTCACTATGCAATATTTATGCAATGAAGCAGCCGCAGTATCGCTTTGAGCTCTCTCCACATATCCTAAATGAACAGAACATTCACTAGAGACACTACAGCTCTGTGTCTATCTGTTTGTTAGAAGTAGCATATTTAGAATGTCAGGATCTATTCACATTTGTACAAGATGTATTAAATAACGAGAAAGGATAAAACATTTCCAGTGTGTTTTAGTTCTAACCATTCATTTAGTTCTGTAATGGGTGTGAAAGGTACAATTTGAAAACCAAAGAAACTGACCCAGTGTGCAGTCATACAATACAGATTGTAGGGTTTTTGGTTCAGACTTGGGTAAAGGGATATGTAATGTACAAGGATGGATCATGCTATTTCACCTTGTATGGATTTTGATGGAAAACATTTTCATTAGTCTGGTTTTTTAATCTCTGCGTTAGAGGTCGACCGATTATGATTTTTCAACGCCGATACCGCTACCGATTATTGGTGGGCCCAAAAAAGCCGATGCCGATTTTAAAAAATAAAAAATATATATTTTTTTTTTAATTTTGTAATTTTTTTTTTTGGTAATAATGACAATTACAACAATACTGAATGAACACTTATTTTAACTTAATATAATACATCAATAAAATCAATTTAGTCTCAAATAAATAATGAAACATGTTCAATTTGGTTTAAATAATGCAAAACAATGTGTTGGAGAAGAAAGTAAAAGTGCAATATGTGCCATGTAAAAAAGCTAAGGTTTAAGTTCCTTGCTCAGAACATGAGAACATATGAAAGCTGGTGGTTCTTTTTAACACGAGTCTTCAATATTCCCAGGTAAGTTATAGGTTGTAGTTATTATAGGAATTATAGGACTATTTCTCTCTATACGATTTGTATTTCATATACCTTTGACTATTGGATGTTCTTATAGGCACTTTAGTATTGCCAGTGTAACAGTATAGCTTCCGTTCCTCTCCTCGCTTCTACCTGGGCTCGAACCAGGAACACATCGACAACAGCCACCCTCGAAGCAGCGTTACCCATGTAGAGGAAGGGGAAAAAGTACTCCAAGTCTCAGAGCGAGTGACGTTTGAAACGCTATTAGCGCGCACCCCGCTAACTAGCTAGCCATTTCACATCGGTTACACCAGCCTCATCTTGGGAGTTGACAGGCTTGAAGGGCTGGGTATAATTTGTGGAACGTTCCAACAGGAATCTGTTTCAAAAAACGTAAAGTAAAAGGTTGCCAACCAACAACGCATACAAAGTAGCAACGCATACAAACCTAGCTAACTAGCTGTCGAATAGGCATCAACTCACCACGTAGCTTATTCTTAATGTTTGTCCATAGGCAACCAGAGTGAGGACAGACATTTTTCTGAATAAACGTGATGAGTGAAAAACGCAATGAAATAGACCACTCACTACCCGGTATCTTATTCTGCCGCTATACAACTTTGTATGCGTCGGTTTTTGGCAACCTTGTTATTTACGAAGTTTTTGGAATAGATTCCTGTTGGAACGTTCCACAAATTATACCCACCCGGCTTGAAGTCATAAACAGCTTGAAGCACAGCGTATATGCAAACTGTTGCATATACCCTGACTGCTTGCAATGAACGCAAGATAAGTGACACAATTTCATGTTAGCAGGCAATATTAACTAAATATGCAGGTTTAAAAATATATACTTGTGTATTGGTTTTAAAGAAAGGCATTGATGTTTATGGTTAGGTACATTGGTGCAACGACAGTGCTTTTTTCGCAAATGCGCTTGTTAAATCAACACCCATTTGGCAAAGTAGGCTATGATTCAATGATAAATTAACAGGCACCGCATCGATTATATGCAACGCAGGAAGGGGTTGGATAAACTAGTAATATCATCAACCATGTGTAGTTAACTAGTGATTATGTTAAGATTGATAGTTTTTTATAAGTTTAGTGCTAGCTAGCAACATACCTTGGCTTCTTGTTGCCCTTGCGTAACAGGTAGTCAGCCTGCCATGCAGGCTCCTCGTGGAGTGCAATGTAAGGCAGGTGGTTAGAGCGTTGGACTAGTAACCAAGGTTGCAAAAACGAATCCCCGAATCCCCCCCTGAACAAGGCAGTTAACCCCCGTTCCTAGGCCGTCATTGAAAATAAGAATGTGTTCTTAATCTGACTTGCCTAGTTAAATAAAGGTGTAAAAAAAAAATCTGCAAATCGGCGGCCAAAAATACTGATTACCGATTTGTTATGAAAACTTGAAATCGGCCCTAATTAATCGGCCATTCCGATTAATCGGTCGACCTCTACTCTACATGCATTCAATCATGGCTGTGAATTTATCATTAGTTACTTAAAACCTCTTGGGGCTATGTGGGACGCTAGCGTGCCACCCGTGGTGCACCCTATCAACAGCAGGTGCATTTCAAGAGCGGCAAATTTGAAACCAAATAAATGTCAAAATTCAAATTTTTCAAACATACAACTATCTTACACCCTTTGAAAGATAAACATCTCCTTAATCTAACCACGTTGTCCGATTTCAAAAAGGTTTTACGGCGAAAGCATAAACTTAGATTATGTTAGGAGAGTACATTGACAATAGCTGTGTGTAATGTTTTTTGTCAATTCAAAGACAGGCGTCACCAAAACCATAAAACCAGCTAAAATGATGCATTAACCTTTTACAATCTCCATCAGATGACACTCCTAGGACATTGTTAGACAATGCATGCATTTTCAGTTCTATCAAGTTCATATTTATATCCAAAAACAGCGTTTTACTATGGCGTTGATGTTCAGGAAATCGTTTCCCTTCAATAACCGGCAGACAAGTCAGCACCAGAAATTAAATAATTAAAATTAGAAAACATTGGTAAAATATTATATTGTCATTTAAAGAATTATAGATTTACATCTCTTGAACGCAATCGACTTGCCAGATTTAAAAATAACCTTACTGGGAAATCACACTTTGCAATAATCTGAGCACTGCGCCCAGAAAAATACGCTTTGCGATACAGACAAAGGGCCATGTTGGAGAGATCTAAAATTGAAAATACTATGTAAATAATCCATTACCTTTGATTCTCTTCATCAGATGTCACTTCCAGAAATCCCAGGTCCATAACGAATGTAGTTTTGTTCAAAAAAGCTCATCATTTATGTCCAAAAAGTTCCGTGTTGTTAGCACATGATCTAAGCCCGCCGGACTTCACTTCATGAACGAGGGGAAAAAATATATTTACGTTCGTTCAAACATGTCAAACGTTGTATAGCATAAATCATTAGGGCCTTTTTTTAACCAGAACATGAATAATATTCAAGGTGGACGAATGCATTCTCTTTTAAAACGTTTTGGAACGAGGGTACCCAACATGACCTCGCGCGCCAGATTCTAATCGGCCATCACCGTTCCAAGGCTCTTGTTCGGTCAGATCTCATAGTAGAAGATTCAAAACACTTTGTAAAGGCTGGTGACATCTAGTGGAAGCAATAGGAAGTGCCAAAACATTAATCAGCCCCTGTGTGTTTCAATGGCATAGGCTTAAAGGTAATTCAACACATCAGGTATCCACTTCCTGTCAGAAAATGTCTCAGGGTTTTGCCTGCCAAATGAGTTCTGTTATACTCACAGACACCATTCAAACAGTTTTAGAAACTTTAGGGTGTTTTCTATCCATATATAATAAGTATATGCATATTCTAGTTACTGGGTAGGATTAGTAACCAGATTAAATCGGGTACGTTTTTTTATCCAGCCGTGAAAATACTGCCCCCTAGCCCCAACAGGTTAAATCTGCCCCCCCCCCTCTCTCTTTCGTTCTCTTGTCTTCGTTACCTCTCTCTCGCGCTCTCATAATCTTTGTAATATACACAAACTGGAATGCAATATTTAAAGACTATCTAATAAGGAGGAAAGGGAAATTAAGATTGAAGGGCATAAAAAGGTCCATTCAGCAACCAATAATGGCCTTACTGTAGATATCTACCATGTCCGAGTAAATGCTTGTGTGCAGTGCGCTAAAAACTGCATCAGTGGACATAGTGACAATGGCATGGTGTCTACAGTAGCTGTCACTTTGGAGGGCCTCTTCACACAGCAGTTCATTCTGTTACTGTACCAAGAAACCTTACCACTGCCTACTCATGCACCGCCTGCCATGCACAAACTACTGAGACTGCCTGTAGGGTTTTTCACCAGAAGAGGTCTAATGTACAGTAGCCGACTAACAGTGTAAGGCTTAGTCAGAACAGTTTTTAATAAAAAAAAAAAAATAATCTATTAATATTATAAAGTATATGCAAAATGCAATGCAGAAGCAGTTTTTGTCTAGTACCCAAATGGAAATGCTGTGTATAGGTTTCAAATTATACTGTGTGAACTTTTTGCCACCTTTACCATCTGCTCTGTGTATAGTGCATGGCAGCTGCAGTCTGTCCCATGCAGGTCTTCAGTTTCCACAGACGTGAAATGGCACTTTACCCAGTGACGGGTGGTGAGCCACCCGGGGTAGACACAGGCTATCCTCTGCCATCCCCAGGAGATGGCTCCTATCCAGCCTGGATCGGTCAGGGCCAGAGGGTGTCATGTAACACCACCAGGTGTGTGAGCCAGTCTAGGGTCATAGGTCACAGCATCACTATGACCACGGCTGGTAGGGCTCTCCTTTTGATATACTGTAGAAGACTGGCTGATGGAAGGCTTTATTCCACATATAGTTCCTCATGTAAAGCCGCTTTCTCATTCATTATCTATGCTCACTGTTTTTTTTCTTCATAATCCATAAGAATGTAATTATTGATGTGGTTATTTAATGACTGCCAGGATCTCTGGCATTTATTAGTGATCTACTGGCCTATGTGAGTAGCTCATACTGGGGAAACATGCACTATATTTACAGTTTGATTTGATTTCTCTGGGCCTGGGAAAAGACTGTAATAAATTATAGGAGTGTCATGCAGAGAGGCACTGCAGAGCTGTATGAATTCCCTGTAGGGATGAGGGACAAAGAAGGAGCAGTGCAGAGAGGGTTTTTGAAAGGGACCGCTGTGCTGAGAGAGCAGAGAGAGAGAGAGAGAGAGACTCTCACTCTCTACTACTGACACATGGAGGAAGCTTGCTGCTGTGCTGTAGGCTTACCGGATAAGGTGGCTGCCTCTTCTTTTCATGTGACAACAAAGGGACCATGGCAGTTTTCTCTGTGCTTTGATGGCCATAGCATGCAATCTCTGCACATTCAGTCAGTGTATCAGGTTTAGGTTGCCCGGGTGGCAGAACAGTTTTTCAGAGCTTGTGTTTAGTGCCTGGGGGATCTATAGTGTGTCAGAGTGGCTTTAATGCTCAGCACTATCACCTGCGACATAGGTGCCAGTTGTCCTCTGTGTACACTAGATCCACACGTCCACTATACCCCATTCACAGCTCAGCACTGGAGCTAAGGGGCTAATTGAATTACACCCCCTCCCTATTCCTTCTCTATCGCTCTCTGCCCCATGGGAAGGCACAACTAATCATTTGGATTCTCTTCTTTTCAGGAAAGGGGTGGTGGGAGTAGGGGGCGTGGTTATCCAGTGTGTGAGCAGAAGGGCAGGCTGATGTTGGGATTAGATGGCGTCTCTCCAGAAGGACACTAACCTACTGACCTCTAAAGACGTCTGGGCCGGGCTGGCAACAGATGCTCCACAGATGTGCCCAACTTCTAGTTCGCTAATGAAAGATGATTTGACATTCAGAACTTGATAGAAAGAGCCCCATGATGCCTCTTATGATACAATTCTTAATGGCACATTTCACATGTCTGTCTGAGCATTTGAGTGGTGGTTTTGGTGTGTTTTGTTCAAAGTATTATTTGAGTGCTCTGCTCAGTTTGAATATTTGACCATGTTGAATTTGTATTTGTTTGAGACATTTATATAATGTTCCCTGTACGCTATGTGGCTTTGAGAGCTGTTACAAGAACTCTACAGTCTGTACTCACTTGTAAAGGAACACATACAAAACTATTTGGAGTTCTCCTGATGTATTGTAATTGCTATAATAGGAACAACAACGTGCCAGGCTGGAGTGGGCTTCTTTCTCCTTGACCTTTGACTGACGCTGGTAAAGTTGTGGTTAAGCATGGGTCTGATGTTATTATTGCTAACATCCTAACATTAAGCAGCATTCACCCTGTCTGTCTGCTGTGGTTTGTTTTGGGCCCTGTTTATATGACCCTATTAAATCCACGTGGGGGAGAATGCGGATGGAATCACGGAATCCAGAAATTAAAATTAAATTCATCAATATTCCCCCAGAAAAATGTATTGAACTTAATTAATTTATTAATTTGCTGAGATTAATCAAAATACATGAACTAAATGCTTCAGTGATTTGTATTTTCCTGCAACTTTCTGAAATGGCACGTGTGTGTGTGTGCGTCTACACTTTGTGTAGCAGTTAGTAATGATGTTAATGATAGCCTTCTTCTGGTAGAGATGGAAAGGCTTTCCCACAATCCTTTTCAATTAAGTGTTAACTACAAAGTAGCCTATGCCTACAGTACCTGGCAGGATGTTATTATGATTATTTGCATCAATCTAGTGGCCATTCATTTTGCAAACTCTGAAATCACATGAGCACTACAGAAACGTTGCTAACCAAACAATGGTCTATTGCTGGTGCACACTTGCATAAAAGGGCAACTACACCCAAAAATCTAATTTCTTCTATTTTTCCTAAACCTCAAAAGTGGTCTCCTGATGTGGTTGAAGCATTGTTGTAGACTTTGAATATCCAATTGTGTTGTTTTTCTATTAAAAAGTGTGATATTTGCAAGTGAAAAACTGTGAATTACTGAAACCTGGAAAAACTAAATGGAATTTTGGGAAAAAACTAAACGGAATAAGGCAGATTTTTACAACATATTTTATAGGGCCATATGTCTGTCATAAATCACATTTACTGTTACTACATCTGTAGCAGCCATGCAAATAAAATACCACAGGCCCAGAGAAATGGCATTGATTTAATTTTCTTCCCGTCTGTTACTCTCAGGGTACTAGGTAGAAGATAATCAACTGCATGTCTGGAGGAGATGGGTCTCCTTTCTCTGCCTCACAAGTAGATGTGGAAGTTTAAGTGATATTAGCTACTCTTCCTCTGGCTTGTCCAGACCTCTGGAGCGTAACCTATCCTCAGATACAGTTTGAAGTATGGTGTGGCAGGCTCTGATCGTTTGGACAATGGAGGCCATCTGACAGTCTAGGCTAATCCCTGTCAGGGATCTTTCCCCTCACAGCTCTGAGCTGGACCTCACTGAGGTCGGGCCAGTTATCATAGGCCAAAGCTAAAAACAATTAACTGCCTCTGTCTGCCTGCCTAGTCTCTCTGATGTAGCTAGGGGAGAAGGGCAGGCTTGGCAGAGCACTCCTCCACTGCACCAGTGGCCTCTGTACTGGTAGTGGTATCCCTTACATACAACCACATGATTTCACATGAAATGTCAGATGAATTCATGTGAAAATGTGTATTTGGAACACATGTTTTCACATGTTGCTTTACATGTTGTCACATTATCACATTATAACATTTTGTGTGTTACTGTTCATAACTTTGTACTTTTGATAAATCAGTATATCTGCAGAATGGATGGTGTACATACTTCATATGTAAATGTGTACTTAAAAGTTATATAGATAACTTAGCAGCTCCTCTTACTATCTTTCCTGCTCTGATATTGTTAGATCTCATTCTATAATGAAATTTCAACAACTCATATGGAGAGCGACAGATTACTAAGTAGAATACTATGTACCCTGACAGTAAGTATCAAAAGCCCTACGGTTTACCTATCCCCTCTCAGTATCCAAGAACCAATGTATTTTTCATGAAAAGAGACTTGATACTGTATGCCTTTGCTAACACACCGTCCTCTGTTATACCATCATTCCTTCTCTCTGGGTTCCTCAGCTCTAAGAACATCTTCACATTGGGTTCCCCCTCAAGGTACTGTTCAAAATGTAATCCCCATACTGTAAATGGTATCAACTGCTCTTTTTGAGATTGTCATCTATATGAATAACCCCGTTGAGAAATGCCATACATTCCTGACTTGTGAAACTATATGTGCTGTTTGAAAAGGGGCATTTTATACAGTTAACTTTAATAGGTATAATATATCTAGCTGGCAAACATTTAGTTGTGAATTCTATATTGTAATTAGATTGTCTGGCGCATGCTGCACAACAGTGAGTGATTTACAAAGTTCTGGTCTCTCGTCTTTGTGTGCTTGTAAACAAACACCACGTGACACCACATGACTGGAGACTACCATAAGCTTATAATAATGTTACAGGTGAAATGAACAACGCAATGTTCTTTATCTCCTAATGTATTGCACAAGTTGACTGCAGGTATTTACAAAAAAAGTAGCTACAAATATTCAACTGTATTAAAAATACTTCAAATAAATTGTTTCAACGGTATTGACGGTATTTAAATACCCTCCCATGGCTATTTCCAAATACCCCGGTATACGGTATATACCGTCCAAGCCTAAACCACACCTGTTTGGAAGCACCTGCTTTTAATATACTTTGTATCCCGCATTTACTCAAGTGTTTCCTTTATTTTGGCAGTTACCTTTATGTATATGCCATTGAATTTCTCTGCATAAAACATACATAAAGATTGCGTCTCAAGGGAAGAATGCGGTAATTGCCAACTTGTACCATTTGAAATCTTCCCAATTTATACTGTTGACTAGTTCAACTTGACCATTTTCAGTTCTGTCCAATTTTCAGCTATCTGATGTGAAATCTTATGTAACATAATTCCAGTTATGTAACAGAATGAAATGCGGAGGTGTTGTCAATTTGTCTCACACTAATAGATCTATGTGTGTTATGCACTCTAGATATTTTCCGTGCCCTAGAATGAATGTATTGATTTAACAGTAGATGGTTGTGTGTGGTCGAGATAATTAAATGTCACTATGCTATGCTAAAATGATAAGTATTGCATTTGATGCCCCCCACTTAACTAATTAGATGTCTGTGTCGGCGTTAATGAATTGTGAAACTGTGGGAAAACTCATTAAGGCAATTAGTAGCCTCAGTAAGCAGCTACGGAAAAATGCTGAGCTCCAAATCTTGAGACCTGTATGATTGAAAGAGGTGTGATATTAATGTTATGCGCTAAGCCCGATCATGACCGCTGCCAGTGTTATATGGACTTTGACAACACATAACAGCACTAGGTGCATGTTTACTACATGGATTATGGTGGGAAATGTTGATTTCAAGTGCTTGAGCCTGAAGAGTGTGGCATTTAAGTGTGGGCTTAGCACAGTTGACTGGGGAATTGGGTTACCTTTAGCAAAAGAATCAGGGGCAGATCATTTGTCTAAACTGCTAAAGGAATGCTAGTGGTGTCTATATATTCTTTATTTTCACCCCAGTGTATTGTTTTTGGATAGAGCTGTGAAGACTCTTAATCTGACTGGTTCCCCTGTTCAGAGTGGTTCACTGTTATACCCCCAGAGTTGGCAGCTGTTTATTCTCTTGGCACCAGGTCTCACAGGCACTACTCACTGAACTGGGTGAATAACAATAGATTTATGCTAATAATGACAAAGATGATATCTCACACAGGCCACAAAATGCTTTCTAGACAATCACAAGGTCAAAAAAGGAAAAGTATCATTAGATATCATTCAACACAGTAATGATTTGGCAATGACTGTGTGCTATGTTTACAGGGAGATAATAGAATGCTGACCATACTGCTGCTGATGAAGCTGCAACTCATATTCCAGAGTCACTGGTCGAGTCCGAATACCCATACTATATACTTAAACTGCAAACAATTTACTCATACTCGCATACTATTTAGCACATACTGTTTTGTTAAAAGTATGCAGTATGCCATGGCGTCAACGCAGTAGCGGCTCCTGATTGGCTGAGTAGGTGGGGCAGGGCGCGGGTGGATTTTTCCAAATTCAACAGACATGCATGGCATTAACCAGCCTAATAGCTGATTTCCAATTTTGATTAATTTCTCTAAATTCTGTATAGAATAGGAATGGAGGTATAGGCCTACAGTGGTTCCTCCTTTAAAAGTTGCAGCGTACTGGTGCCACAGAATTCTATGGTACATTATTTAAGTGTGAACCACTGCTACCATTTTAATGCTAGTTAGTGCTAGTTTGACCACCAGGGGCATCTTTGAGAAGCATTTGATCGCCTTCAATAATGGCTGTCATAGAGAATTAATAAAAAGCCTGGAATGAGTAGGTGTGTCCCAAACTTCTGACTGATACTTGCTTAAGTAATGATTTGGCAATGACTGTTTTTTTGCTTAAAATATGGTGCTGTACAACGTGATGGTCGGGAGTACAGTACTAGGCTATTTAACTAAAGAATCTCTGTGTCATTTGGGCAAGGCACACGCGAGACCGGGGTTCAATTCCCCAATGGGGAGGAAGGAGTAGGCTGTCCTTGTAAATAAGAATTTGTTCTTAACTGACTTGCCTAGTTAAATAAAGGTTACACTAAGAGCATAACATTTCTGCATCATAATTTTCTAATTCTAGTCTAACCAATACCCAAACGGAGATTCAGTGAAAATAAAACTCATTAATTTATCAAGACCAGTCCCCATGCTTCTCTCATAGCAGCTCAAAATGGTGCTAAAATAGTTGTAGACTTTTGCTTCAAATCCTATTGCTTCTAACTTCAATGTGCTCTTTAAATAAATAAGACCTACAACACTTTTAACATCACATTACTCAACACTAGTGAGACTCATGTTGCCTACGGTAGGCCTACAGTATGTCAAAAAACATGATGTGACTCTCCGCCAATAATTATATATCAAGGATTCTAAATTAAAATCAAAAGCCACCTCATCGGTCTCCCGGTGGTGGCCGGCACGGGTATCGAACCTGCATCTGTAGCAACGCATTTTGCACTGTGGGAGCCCCCCATCAACTCTGGAGCCCGCATCCACAAAGTATCAAATAACGTAAAATGAGTGAGGAAAAAGGCCATTCTTGAACATGGGTGAGACATTGTTACTAATTTGTAAATAAAGCCAGTTTGTTATTTCCAATTATTTATTTCTGTTTTTAGAGGGAGAAAAACCAAAAACCTACAGTCATCTCATGGGTCTCCCAGTCGAGGCCGGCACAGGTATTGAACCAGCATCTGTAGCAACACAGCTTGCACTGCTATGCAGTGTCTTAGACCGTTCAGCCACTCAGGTGCTGTGCAATGTGACCGGTCGGGAGTGGCCTACAATACTACAGTAAGAGTAAAATAATAAAACCCTTAGTGTAACAACAGTTTTAGTAATATTGAAGTTGTGCACCATTATCAGTTTCTATTTCAGTTTATGTCGCCCATTTATGTCGCCCAGAGACACAGTAGGTCCCAAAAGCATAATCGGTGCTCTAACTCCCCCTTGCGCTGTTCTGGAGCAATGAAGTAGTGACGCAGTGTACCGTACTAAACCACAAATTACCTACCGTAGTAGACCATATAGCCCATCTATCTTATTTAGAAAGGACTGAAGACCGAAACAGATAATTTGGTTACATTTCAGCATATTCATTAGTGAAACCAATGTGCTGTTAACATACAGTATATAAATTAAAGCAAATGACCTAGTACACACACAAAAACTTTTCAAATGTTCGAATCAGAAGGCTATTGCACAGAAAAACTTGGACAAACTTGTGGATTGCAAATGCAGAACCGTTGAACAGCTACATAAAAACTAAAGCTATCACTCGCAGCCCACCTCTCCAAATGCATTGTGGAAAAGTTTGCACCGAATTCTACTAGATGAAGAGCCAAAATGAGTATTACATCCTGGTATTTTAACCATTCTCGATTTTTGAAATGTCGCATACTATTAAACATTCTATTTTCATATACTGAGAATGCGTTATGCGTGATTGCATTCATTCCCACTATTCGTTGATTTCAGTAGCTCATATCTAATTAATCAGCTGTTGTCAAAGCCGACATGAGTATGACGTCCGGCGTTTTAAAGTATATTCGATTTTCAAATGTCCCGTACTATTAAACATTTTTTTTTTGCATACTCAAACGGCCTACTATTTAGGACTCTACTATGGGTATTCGGACACGGACAGTGTATGCTCTGGCTGTGTCTGGACAGAGCATACACAGAGGAATTCTGAACCCCAGCCAAATAAGGATGTTTATTTAATCTAAATCAGCTCAAAGGCAGTTTTATCATTTGGAAGAAGTGATAAAATCTCTACTACAATACAGTCAGGGCCGGCTCTAGCCTTTTGGGGGCCCTTAGCGAAAATTGGTTGGTGGGGTCCCCCAACAAGTGGGCAAAATAAATGTCCCCCCGCTCTTGAACTTGGAGAGAAAAATATACATTTTAAAGGTCATTTCCTGCAATTCTACACATTTTGCCAGAGGTGTGGACTCAAGTCACATCACTTAGAATCAAGACTGACTCAGTCACAAATTTGATGACATGATATAAAATAAAATGACTTGACTTGGAGCCTCAAGACTCGGAACTTGACTTTGACTTGAGACTGACTTCAAATGATCTGGCCAGGTTTTGTAACATTTTGTCTCTCATTTTGTGGCTCAGTGTTCTGTGGATGACTCCACGAAGCCAGAGACCATATCACACTTGCAAAAAAACAGATTGGTTAGTGAAACGCACACTCGGCAATGTTCCCTCTAAACTGCATGCGGGACCGCGCACCTCCTCCAGGACTGCCACGCAGGCCGCGCAAAGACGCAAGATATTGAACTTCACCAAGTTCGCCCCATTAGTTCCCACTATATAGATTAACGTTTTTCCTGTGATCGAATCAACGTTAAATCAGCCCCTTTTCAATGCAACAAACCAAAACAAATCTAACTTTGCTAAATTTAGTCTGTGATTTTGTTGTAGTCAGAGCGCAACAGAGTAGAATTCTATTGGCGGTGGTAACTCGCCAGTGAATGTGCTATTCAGTTCTGATCAGACTACATATCCACATTTTGTTGATATTCTTTGCTAGTTAGTGAGTTATTAGCCCAGTTATTGATAAGTATAGGTCAGCATTGTGTATTTACTACTTCCTACAAGAGCAGAAAAAGGTGTAGGCTAAATTTCAAGCTGTATTTGTAAAGGCAGCCAGGTAAAAGGCTTATGTCTTAATTAAAGGGGCAGTGATTTATTTTGAGACGGCTTGAATATGCAAATAAGGCATTAGGCAGAGGGGTTGCCTACATTGTCTAATTCTCTGTATGGTAACAATGATTACTTTTATTTTGAAAAAGTGGTTTCGTGCATCATACAATACAATTGTAAAACAACAGTCATCTATTTGGCCCATGGTGTTATAGACAAAGTAAAAAATCATTAATTCATGTCAAGCCCATAATGTTAAATGTAGTCCTGCATTGAACACTGCATGTAGGCTATATCATATAAATCAAAATCTATTTCCATGTGAAAATGTTATGGGATTTGCTCCATTGGTGTGGTTGTTAGGCCTACATTAATGCATCACTGTTTATGGCTGTAATGACAGGCTACATTTTCTCAGCGCAGGTGCACGCATGCATGTGCTTTGGGGGTCACAAGCTTTGAACCACTTATTTTTTTGGGGTCGTGGGTCAAAAGGTTTGAGAACCACTGAGTTAGCAAACAGATTGGTGATTTGCTGTACACCTATAGGATCGGGTGCAATGTGCAAATGTAAAAATGTAGGGAGAGTGGATTGCCATAAATAAATATGTAGCTCCAAAACATGTTGGTGATCAAGAATATTACTTGTTTACTTTGCAAGGTCACCAGCAATGGGGCATCAAGCAACAATTACTAGCATATGCCTTCTGGTCTTTTGTTATGTCAAAATTGCTTGAACTTGATACTTTACTTATGAAGCTTGCATTTGAAGTTTGTTGAAATGTATTATTACATAATCAAAATGTGTTGTAGACAAAATAATGAAAAGGGATGTCTGGTACCCTCAATAAATAGACAAAGATTTGTACGCTCTTAGCACCTTTTTTTCCTATCTAGAACCTAAAATGGTTATTCGGCTGTCCCCTTAGGAGAACCCTTTTTTGGTTTCCGGTAGAACCCTTTTGGGTTCCAGGTAAAACCCTTCCCACAGAGGGTTCTACCTGGAACCCACAAGGGTTCTACCTGGAAGCCAAAAGGGTTTTCCTATGGGGGGAGCCGAAGAACCCTTTTGGAACACTTTTTTCTAAGAGTGTAGTTGAACAAGTCATTGCATGTGTGCGTGGGGGGGGCTCGTAAGCTTTGAACCACTCCTTTTTGGGGGTCGCTGGTCAATACGTTTCTGAGTGACAGAGTGAGAGGCTTTGCATAGGTGCTTTGTTGTTTTTTGTCAGACTGGGAAAAAAAATCCCGGAATGTAAAAGAACATTATTAACTGGTTCCCATGCTTTTAAACCTTTGTTTCAGGTTCTGATTCTGTTCCTCTAAAATGTTTGTTATTTTACGGTTTTCAGTTCTGTTCCCTGAACCAGTTCCTACCCCTGCTTGTGGCCAGAATAATAGTGACTTGGTCCCACCTCTGCATTTCGCCATGGGGCAAAAAGAAAATGCACTTTTAAAACAAGTTTTCTTCAGTTCTACACATTTTGCATGCCCCTGTGGTGAGGGGGAGAAGACAGATGTTGAGGTCCAGGAAGTGTACCCATCAATATGTGCTTTGATTTGTTGATACAACTCAACTGACATTACAAAAAATACATTCCATTGAATGAGACCCATCACTTAACATAATTTGAATGAACATTCTACATTAAATTATTGTACAAGCAGGCAGCCATAGATGCGGTAAAGGTCAATCGAACTCGACCAAAACAAGGGAATTGCCATAGAAATACGTGGAGGAAAGGGCCATGGGGGAAAGATCCTGAGTCTCCTCATTGCCCCCCAGCAAAATGTGTATGTGTTTTTCAGACTATGTTGAGATAAAAATCGGAGTATGATGCATGTATGGAGGTGAACCCCAACACATGTTCATGTCATTGTTACCAATCAACTGCTTTACAGTTAAAAATGACTTTGACTAACACCACCGATTTGTGTATGCTAGCTAAGCTAACCAGTTTATATGAACGAGAGTTAGCATTTAGCAGTCACTTCTTCTTAACCTGAAAAGGAACAACTTCTGCAGGTTATGCATCGAGAACAGCTAAATATATCCAAATCGGACCTAAGTGACCACGTTGTGGGCATCTTACAATACATAAATCATGACGGATTTGACGAATATCCACTTTGTTAGATTAGATTTGTTGAATGTGTGCCAATCTGGCCAATGGAATGTATGCGTTCAATTTACTGCGTCTATTGCAAGTGTACCCATGAGTTTACCAGTCAAATTGCCAGTGTTAGAGGTTCCAAGCCCATTATATCAATCGTTTGCTACAACACCTTGCTTGTTTTAGCAAGGGGCAACAAAGTTTAATCACGTTAAGAGTCCACGTTATCGCAGAAACTGACTCAACCGCACGAATGCCGTCCCGTATTCAGGCAGCTGTTTTTGTTTTAAGAGGAATGCATTGAAAAGACAGATTGTGGTGTAGTTTGGGAACCATTCTAATGACCAGTTTGTGCATTTAAGGGTTGGGGATTGACTGCTGAAAAATACATTGAGGCAATGTAATAAAACATTGATCAGTCTTTCTAATGGGGAATAATTCCATCAGAGATGTCCTCCCACATCAGGATGTACTACTCCTGTTCTCTCCTGGGTTAGCTCCATTCAGCCCATGTCAAGACGGGGCTCTTCACCATTACTTTTAGTGCTTAACGAACATGTCTTTCTCCATGATGGCTCTTTATCCCTCCCAGGGATGTTAAAGGAATTAGAAATCATAACAATTTTACGGATTTATCTTAGAGATGATGACAGGTTGGCTTCCAGAATGTGCGCCATTGGGCAGGCAAGCCTCTGGTATTCTGCAGATGTGAGGAGTGGACTGTTTGAAAACTTGTTTCCCACTTCCATGGGTGCTTCACTGTGCGGAGGAGGCAGTGTGCAGAATTTATTGACATACACTGTTTCTTCTGGAGAACAAAATAACCGCCATAATATATTCGTCTCTACCTCTTTCGTTTTCTTTGAGGGTTGTTGACATAGTATTCTAGTGTGTGTTTATTAAATATTTTACCTACTGGGTGCACTATGTATACTTATTAGCCAAGATAGTTCTTTGGCTAGATCTTTGGGTAAAAAAAAATCTCCTATGCCCAAGTAAAATGTTTGTTATGTAGACCATCAGGAATTCTCAGTTGTAGTATTGAGAGCCCTCCTCTAAGGATACTGTTTAGAATGTGTATATATAGGACATTATAAACTGGGTGGATTGAGACCTGAATGATGAATGGCTGACAGCCGTGGTATATCAGACCATATACCACGGGTATGACAAAACATGTATTTTTACTGCTCTAATTACGTTGGTAACTAGTTTATAATAGCAATAAGGTACCTTGGGGGTTTGTGAAAAATGTCCAATATACTACGGCTAAGGGTCCAGGCACACCACCTCGGGCCTTATTGCTTAATTATAGTCTATACAAAACAACTTGGGAGAGAAGCACCTCTTTGCTATTTTTCATATTTGGACAATGCAAAATATGTGTCCCCAGTTTTGTTATATTGTTTTGTATTTTCCTGCCACTTCTGCCTCTTATAGCGTGTGACAGACTAATCCTGGAGACTGTTGCATTTCTCTCTAA
Organism: Salmo salar; assembly: GCF_965601325.2. Lineage (NCBI taxonomy): Eukaryota > Metazoa > Chordata > Actinopteri > Salmoniformes > Salmonidae > Salmo > Salmo salar. The sequence continues at coordinate 29,329,148 of NC_138306.1, read as the reverse complement.
CCAAGCACATTTAGTCCATTACTGTTATCTCTTTACCTCATTTTCTACATCATTCTGGCAATTTATGAAATGTTGTCATGCATACTGAATTGTGCATGTAAACGGTTTGCATTTATGTGCTTTATATCTCATGCATTGAGTTTAGTATCCATTGCCAGTGCATTCTCACCATGGAGGCCTAGAATTCCCCCAGCTCTGATGAGACCTTTTCATCTGCCTTTGAGGGAATAATGGAGAGAGGAAGGCAGGCAGGCAGCCTGATGGTCTACATGTGTGTTTGCTGCTGTGCATTCAGCAGTCTCTAAGCTCATTACAGTAATCAGGTTAAATAGAGGGGTTCAGGGGAGCACTTGGCCTCAGGCATTCTTCCTGCAGCCTGTGTGCCTGACCCTGTGATGAGGGGAGTTCCTATCTCTGACCCAGTAGAGAATCCTGTCCTGCTACGGCCCTGTCCAACTTATAATGATCACCTCTAACAGCCTTTGTGCGTGAAGCATGCACACTGTGGCATTCAACTGCACCCACGCTGTCATAATGATTGCCTTGTAATTGTAAGGCCCCTCGGAATCAGACATTCCTCCGCAAGTGTGTGATTGTTTTCTAACACTACCCACTCACAGTGACACATTTAGTAAATACCCAATATTATCCTCTGTAAGTCAATTAAGAACAAATTCTTATTAACAATGACCACCTGGCCAATGAAAACTGGAATGTACGGTGCATTAAAATAATATAACAAAAAAACGTTGAAATAACAGGATAAGACAGACATCACAACACAGAAGGATGGGGAAATATGACAAACATAAATGTCAGTAGAGAACAGTTACAGCACAAGGAGAACAGATATCACAGCAGGACAGAAACATATGGCAATGACTCAACATTTAGTGAAAACGTTTATCTTGCACAGATAAAACCATTGATCATTTCACAGCTAAGCTTTTAGCGTACCTAGTGATGTTACCTTTTGAGCTGTTGGGAAATCTTAATGTAATATGTGTATTTATGTTTATTTTGTTTTTGTCACAGTATACCGTAATTTCCAGACTATTAAGCACACCTGAATATAAGCTGCACCCACTGAATTAAAACATTTTTTAAATTTTGAACATAAATAAGCCGCACATGTCTATAAGCCGCAGGTGCCTACCGGTACATTGAAAGAAATGAACTTTACACAGGCTTTAACGAAACACGGCTTGTAACAAAAATAAATAGGCTTTAACGAAACACGGCTTGTAACAAAATTAAATAGGCTTTAACGAAACACGGCTTGTAACAAAAAAGAAAAAATTAGCAGTAAGCTTTAGTTGTCTTTTTGCACTGAGTCAATTCCTCACGCTGCTGTTTCCAACGTCTTATCATCGACTCATTAAGACCAAGCTCCCGTGCAGCAGCTCTATTTCCTTTTCCAACAGCCAGATCAATCGCCTTCAACTTGAAAGCTGCATCATATGCATTTCTCCGTGTCTTTGCCATGATGAGGGTGACAAAATGACTACCGTAATCAGAATGATGGGAAGTTTGAGAGCGCTCAATTTAATCTAAACAGTAAACCAAAAAGTTGTTTGACCTTAACCCATTCGGCAATTTCATTGGTCTAATGAAAGCTTCATGTCGCCAAAAAACTCAGCACGTCACAGAATGTGTTTTTTTGGAAGAAAAAAAATTAAAAGTGGGAAAAATCCATATATACTGCTCAAAAAAATAAAGGGAACACTTAAACAACACAATGTAACTCCAAGTCAATCACACTTCTGTGAAATCAAACTGTCCACTTAGGAAGCAACACTGATTGACAATACATTTCACATGCTGTTGTGCAAATGGAATAGACAACAGGTGGAAATTATAGGCAATAAGCAAGACACCCCCAATAAAGGAGTGGTTCTGCAGGGGGTGACCACAGACCACTTCTCAGTTCCTATGCTTCCTGGCTGATGTTTTGGTCACTTTTGAATGCTGGCGGTGCTTTCACTCTAGTGGTAGCATGAGACGGTGTCTACAACCCACACAAGTGGCTCAGGTAGTGCAGCTCATCCAGGATGGCACATCAATGCGAGCTGTGGCAAGAAGGTTTGCTGTGTCTGTCAGCGTAGTGTCCAGAGCATGGAGGCGCTACCAGGAGACAGGCCAGTACATCAGGAGACATGGAGGAGGCTGTAGGAGGGCAACAACCCAGCAGCAGGACCGCTACCTCCGCCTTTGTGCAAGGAGGAGCAGGAGGAGCACTGCCAGAGCCCTGCAAAATGACCTCCAGCAGGCCACAAATGTGCATGTGTCTGCTCAAACGGTCAGAAACAGACTCCACGAGGGTGGTATGAGGGTCCGACGTCCACAGGTGGGGGTTGTGCTTACAGCCCAACACCGTGCAGGACGTTTGGCATTTGCCCGAGAACACCAAGATTGGCAAATTCGCCACTGGCGCCCTGTGCTCTTCACAGATGAAAGCAGGTTCACACTGAGCACGTGACAGAGTCTGGAGACGCCGTGGAGAACGTTCTGCTGCCTGCAACATCCTCCAGCATGACCGGTTTGGCGGTGGGTCAGTCATGGTGTGGGGTGGCATTTCTTTGGGGGGCCGCACAGCCCTCCATGTGCTCACCAGCGGTAGCCTGACTGTCATTAGGTACCGAGATGAGATCCTCAGACCCCTTGTGAGACCATATGCTGGTGCGGTTGGCCCTGAGTTCCTCCTAATGCAAGACAAGGCTAGACCTCATGTGGCTGGAGTGTCAGCAGTTCCTGCAAGAGGAAGGCATTGATGCTATGGACTGGCCTGCCCGTTCTCCAGACCTGAATCCAATTGAGCACATCTGGGACATCATGTCTCGCTCCATCCACCAACGCCACGTTGCACCACAGACTGTCCAGGAGTTGGCGGATGCTTTAGTCCAGGTCTGGGAGGAGATCCCTCAGGAGACCATCCGCCACCTCATCAGGAGCATGCCCAGGCGTTGTAGGGAGGTCATACAGGCACGTGGAGGCCACACACACTACTGAGCCTCATTTTGACTTGTTTTAAGGACATTACATCAAAGTTGGATCAGCCTGTAGTGTGGTTTTCCACTTTAATTTTGAGTGTGACTCCAAATCCAGACCTCCATGGGTTGATAAATTGGATTTCCATTGATTATTTTTTTGTGATTTTGTTGTCAGCACATTCAACTATGTAAAGAAAAAAGTATTTAATAAGATTATTTCTTTCATTCAGATCTAGGATGTGTTGTTTAAGTGTTCCCTTTATTTTTTTGAGCAGTGTATTTGCCGTGTCATTGTTTAAGCTGCGAGGTTCAAAGCGTGGGAAAAAAGTTGCGGCTTATAGTCCGGAATTTATGGTACACTACCGGTCAAAAGATTACAACACCTATTCATTCAAGGGTTTTTCTTTATTTGTACAATTTTCTACATTGTAGAATAATAGTGAAGACATCAAAACTATAAAATAAGACATATGGAAACATGTAGTAACCAAAAAAGTGTTAAACAAATTCTTCAAATAGCCACCCTTTGCCTTGATGACGGCTTTGCACACTCTTGGCATTCTCTCAACCAGCTTCATCTGGAATGCTTTTCCAACAGTATTGAAGGAGTTCCCACATGCTGTGCACTTGTTGGCTGCTTTTCCTTCACTTTGTGGTCCAACTCATCCCAAACCATCTCAATTTGGTTGGGGTCGGGGGATTGAGAGGCCAGGTCATCTGATGCAGCACTCCATCACTCTTCTTCTTGGTAAAATAGCCCTTACACAGCCTGGAGGTGTGTTGGGTCATTGTCCTGTTGAAAAATAAATGATAATCCCACTAAGGCCAAACCAGATGGGATGGCATATCGCTGCAGAATGCTGTGGTAGCCATGCTGGTTAAGTGTGTCTTGAATTCGAAATAAATCACAGACAGTGTCACCAGCAAAGCACCCCCACACCATAACACCTCCTCCATGCTTCATGGTGGGAACCACACATGCGGTGATCCTCCGTTCACCTACTCTGCTTCTCACAAAGACACGGTGGTTGGAACCAAAAATCTCCAATTTGGACTCATCAGACCAAAGGACAGATTTCCACCAGTCTAATGTCTATTGCTTGTGTTTCCTGGCCCAAGCAGTCTCTTCTTATTATTGTTGTCCTTTAGTAGTGGTTTCTTTGCACAGTCTTCTCTGAACAGTTGATGTTGAGATGTGTCTGTTACTTGAACTCTTAAGCATTTATTTGGGCTGAAATATCTGAGGCTGGTAACTCTAACGAACTTATCCTCTGCAGCAGAGGTAGCTCTGGGTCATGAGAGCCAGTTTCATCATAGGGCTTGATGTTTTTTGCGACTGCCCTTGAAGAAATGTTCTTGAAATTTTCCGTATTGCCTGACCTTCATGTCTTAATGTAATGACGGACTGTCATTTCGCTTTGCTTATTTGAGTTGTTCTTGCCATAATATGGACTTGGTTTTTTACCAAATAGGGCTATATTCTATATTAACCCCCCCCCCCCCCCCACACACACACACACACACACACACACACCTTGTCACAACACAACTGATTGGCACAAACACATTAAGATGGAAATAAATTCCACAAATTAACTTTGAAGAAGGCACACCTGTTAATTGAAATGCATTCCAGGTGACTACCTTATGAACCTGATTGAGAGAATCCCAAGAGTGTGCAAAGCTGATTCTTCAAATATATTTTATATTTGAATAATCGCAAATATAAAATATATTTTCATTTGTTTAACAATTTTTTTGCTTACTACATGATTCCAAATGTGTTATTTCATAGTGAAGACATCAAAACTATCATTCTACAATGTAGAAAATAGTAAAAATAAAGAAAAACCCTTGAATGAGTAGGTGTTCTAGAACTTTTGACCGGTAGTGTGTATATAGTAATTACATTTCCATTTTATGTTACTGTGTCATCTAAGAGTGCACTGAAGATAAACCACGCACTGCTTTTCTTTATCATTAAGTGTATGTTTTGAGACAATTATGGCTCTTATGGAATGGTTATGGGTTGTCTTTTAGTAGGAGAATATGCTCTTCTGAGAAGTGGTGATTCAGCAACAATACATTGTCAGCCGTGCATATTTCCTTCCTGTAGCTTACTGAGTCTTTGTTTCTTTCCAGCTGTAAAAACCTGCTGAAATCCTTGGCCATTTTATGATTCAGCAATAAGGTAAGGCTTTGGTATTTTCTCTCTTATCAAGGGAAATCGGCAGTTGGGGTCTTCCTGGGGCATACATCTATACACATACAGACAACCCTGAGGCTATGGCTGAGGACAGGAACAAGTACAAGAAGTCCCGCTTCGACCCCTGCAGAGTCATCAAACGGGCAAAAGGACAATATAGGAATAAGGTGAAATGATATTACATAGGCTCCGACACCTGTCGCATGTGGCAGGGGCTACTGTCAAATACGGATTACAAAGGAAGATACAGCCTCTCCTTGTTTGTCTGTATTCCCCACATCCCTAAAGCTGACCACCATCATTCCTGTTCCCAAGAGCTGAGGCTTCATGCCAAAAAGACTACAACCCTGTTGCACTCACATCTGTAATCATGAAGTGCTTTGAAAGGATGGCTATGGCACACATCAACTCCACCATCCTAAATACCCGAGACCCACTCAAATTTGCATACCGCCCCAACAGATCTATAGACAATGCAACCTCAATTGCACTCAATTGTCCTCTCCTGTAGATTTTATTTTACCTTTATTTAACTAGGCAAGTCAGTTAAGAACAAATTCTTATTTTCAATGACGGCCTAGGAACAGTGGGTTAACTGCCTGTTCAGGGGCAGAACGACAGATTTGTACCTTGTCAGCTCGGGGATTTGAACTTGCAACCTTTCGGTTACTAGTCCAATGCTCTAACCACATAAGATGAATACCTTAGTTGCTGTTCATTTACAGCTCATCATTGTACACCATTGTCCCATCCCAAGCTCATCACCAAACTTAGGACCCTGGGACTGAACACTTTTGCAACTGGATCTTGGACTTCCTGACGGGCCGACCCTAGGTGATGAGGGTAGGCAACATCGCCTCCGCCACGCTGATCCTCAACACGGGGATCCCACAGGGGTGTATGCTTAGTACCCTCCTGTACTCCCTGTTCACCCACAACTGCGTGGTCACGCGTGACTCTAACACCATCATCAAGTTTGCTGATGACATGACGGTGGTCGGCGATGATTAGACAGCCTACAGGGAGGAGGTCAGTGACCTGGCAGTGCGGTGCTGGGACAACAACTTCTCCCTCAACGTCAGTAATACCAAGGGGCTGATCGTGGACTACAGGAAAGGGGGGGAGGTCGCAGCTTCAAGTTCCTCTGTGTCCAAATCACTAAGGACTTAAAATGTTCCACGCACAGTCGTAAAGAAGGAGTGACAGTGCCTATTCCCCCTCAGGAGGTTGAGAAGGTTTGGCATGGGTCCTCAAATCCTCAAAACCTTCGACAGCTTCACCATTGACAGCATCTTGACTGGCTGCATCACGGCTTGGTATGGCAACAGCACCGCCCTCGATCACATGGCCCTACAGAGGGTGGTGCGGACAGCCCAGTACATCACTGGGGCCTAGCTCCCTGCCATACAGGACTTCTATATCAGGCGGTGTGAAAGAAAGGCCCGGAAATCGTTAGACTCCAGCCACCCAGGGCATAGACTGTTCTCTCTGCTTCTGCATGGCAAGCGACACCAGTGCATCAAGTCTGACACCAACAGGCTCCTCAACAGCTTCTATCCCCAAGCCATACGACTGCTAAATAGCTAACAAAATGGATACACTGTCTCTATGCACACTCACAGGACTCTCTACACAATCACGCACACACACACTCGCACTCGCTTCATTTACTCACTCATAACATGCACACGCATACCTACTCCCATACAGTCATCATATACAGTGCGTTGCTGCTACTCTGTTTATCATATGTTGATGCCTAGTCACCTTACCCCTATACGTCTATACCTTACCTTTTTCACTCCAGTTTCCCTGCACATCGCAAATATGGTATTGGAACTGACCCTGTATATAGCTTGCTTATTTCTCGTGTTCTTCTTATTTATAAATATTTTTTCAGTGTTTTTTTCTATCTTATGTTGTTTTTAGTATTACATTGGTTTTGGGTGAATTGCGATTTGGGTGAACTGTTGGAATCATGGAAATAGAATGATTATTCTAATTCTATAGTTAGAATATAATAGTGGGCACTTTGAATACGGTGTTGTTTGACATGACAACAAAGGAAAATGCCAGAGAGGAGTTAGGGTAGAAACCGAGGTGTTTTCTAGGGGATCCTATAATCTTTGGCTACATTTGAATGTTTTCAGCTTACCTAGTTCATGCTAACATATTCATGCTTCGTGTATTCCTCTTTGATTTAGAAGATACTGTTGCACAAACATGCTGATTTTAGGTCTACACCATCACTGGTGTTATCAGGCTGCATAGCTAATTGTGTTTGTTCTGACTAGCCAGCTAACTAGCAATCAGCATTAGCGGCTAACACGATTTAGGCCAAACTTGCTAAGAAAAGACAAGCTAGATGTTTGCAGATGTAAGAAACACAAACTAATAGTGTAATTATAGAACGCTAGTGGATTTATATTAAGAAGCAAAGTGAAAACAGCATTGTTGTCATCAACATTGTTGCCTGTGGTGCATTGACCATGCAGACTGAACGCAAGTGTCTCGTGGTCAAGGAACAACAAATGCACTCCTTGAATGATAGGGGGCGAAGTAAACTATAAAAATGGACGTTACACATGGCGTATCACATTTAACAAACCAAACATTCAAATACCGTTATAGAAGGTAAAGTAAAAAAACAAACCAGTCCACGCATCAATACCGGTATATCTTTAAAAAAATACAGTATACCACCCAGCCCTAGTTGAGCGTGAGAAACCCAGAAATGTTGAGGTTCTTTACACAAACCGGTGCACCTGGCACCTACTACCAACCCCGTTCAAAGGCACTTAAATCTTTTATCTTACCGATTCACCTTCTGAATAGCACACATACATAATCCATGTCTCAATTGTCTCAAGCCTTACAAATTATTATTTAACCTGTCTCCTCCCCTTCATCTACACTGATTCAAGTGGATTTAACACGGGACATCAATAAGGGATCATAGCTTTCACCTGGATTCACCTGGTCAGTCTTTGTCATGGAAAGAGTACGTGTTCTTAATGTTTTGTACACGCTCTATAAATAAATAAAAAATTGCAGTGATTTGCATATAGGGGAAACACTGACCATTGACTCATGTCAAGAATTATATTAAGTGGCTTTTGTTAGTCTTTGCTTGGGCCTGTGCTGTGAGTGAATGTCTGACTGCACAGCAAAGGCCTTTAAGGGTTTTCTCACTGCACGGCGCTGACAGAAGCCACCTGACCTGGGAATTGCCCCACAATGTTGTTGCTATGGCAACCTTCAGATGTGAAGCATGAAATAGTGTGCCTGCGAGTCCTTAACTAAGCATGGCAGCATCCTTCATGTGCTTGAATCCCTAATTGCTGGACAGAGGAGGCAGACTCAATGCTGCAGGACTGTTTTGAGAATATTGATTGGAAAATGTTCAAAGATTCATCTCACCAAGACTCATCCATCAAACATTGAGGAATATCACAGGCTTCATTACGAAATGTGTTGATGATGTTGTACCCACAATAACAATCTGGACATACCCCAACCAAAAACCCTAAATGAAATTCGTACCATGATGAGAGCCCATACTGCAGCATTCAGTGTCAGCAGAATGACGACTCGGTGGCTCAAGGCAAGCAGGTGCGAGCGCCGCAAATCCATTAGGGGCGCAAAAAGACAATGCAAACTCAAACTTTAATCGATATTTGACAACTCAGACTCGCGACATGTGGGAAGGACTACAGGCTATCACTGACTACAAAGGCAAATCCAGCTGTGTGGTTCCCACCGTAGCCTCCCTCCAAGGAACTTAACACATTTTATGCTCGCTTTAAGGCAGCAAATACAGAGCCATTCAGGAAGGCTCTCACCGTTCCAGATGACCAGGTGCTTTCGCTCTCCGAGGCTAACATGAGGAAAACCCTCGAGTGAATACTCACTAAGCCCAGGCCCAGATGGCATCCCTGGCCACGTCTTCAGAGTGTGCGCTGACCAGCTGGCGGGCGCCTTCTCATACATCTTCAACCTTTCCCTGTCCCAAGCTGTAGTCCCCACTTTCTTCATCCTCCCAGTGCCCAAGAAAACCAAGGTGACATGCCCAAATGACTATCTTCCCATTGCACTCACCCCTGTCATCATGAAGTGCTTTGAGAGGCTGGTCATGGCCCATATCAATGCCAGTATGCCAGGGACACTGGACCCACCGAAATGTTCCTACCGCTCCAACAGATCCACAGAAGATGCCAAGCAGCCAACAAGTGCTCAGAATAACTCTTTCAAGACTGTTGGAAAAGCATTCCAGGTGAAGCTGGTTGAGAGAATGCCAAGAGTGTGCAAAGCTGTCATCAAGGCAAAAGGTGGCTCTTTTGGAAAAATCTCAAATATATTTTGATTTGTTAAACACTTGTTTTGGTTTGCACATGATTCCATGTGTGTTATTTCATAGTTTTGATCTCTTCACTATTATTCTACAATGTAGAAAATTGTAAAAATAAAAACCCTTGAATGAGTCTGTGTCCAAACTTTTGACTGGTACTGTATATTCTACTGAGCCACTTTTACTTTATTTTCATATTCTTAACTTGAATTTTTTATTGTTGTTGCATTGTCGAGAAGGAGCCTCGTAAGCATTTCTTTGGATGGTGTATACCATGTGTATCCTCTACATACGACTAATAAAACTTGAAACTAATCCTGTAGCTCGATCCTCTCATAGCGCCTTAGTGGGTCCATCAGTCCAGCCACCAGCCCTGTCCTGTCCTGGAGGGGCTCATTGTACTCTCCCCTATAGCACTGTCTGTAGGGAACCTACAGACCCATGTACATCCACATAATCACCACACGTTAGCTCTCCTCAGATGACCCTTCAGATCTAAAGCAGGTGTTGCACAATGACTGTGGGAGTCTAATCATGGTGATCAGATGTTTGAGGTGGATTTCTGCTGGATGTTTGTTTTTCTTAATCAGAAACAGGGCTAGTCCTAGGGTCTGGTCGCAGGGCATAAATGCAGTTGAGAGGAGAAGTGCTTAAAAGGGAGTTCTGATCTGATGACTAGATGACTCTCAAAATGTGTGAATTGCAGTTCACAACAGTATCCAATTCTGTGACGGAGCTGTATGCCAAGGAGTAAACACAATCAAGTAGATTACCTTTCCTCTCTGCTACATTGTGGAGGCTGATATTTTTAGGGAGTTTCTCTCTTCCTTTCATAAAGTATGTTTGGAAATGTGGCCAGCACAGGTCATTGGTGCTCTGGTAGGTGGGCTTGAATCAGGGAAAGCGTGGATGCTGGCAGTGGAGTTAATGGTTCTCAGATGTCCGCCTGTGACACACCCAGACCCCATCTGAGACTAATGATAAGAAAGAGAGGTGAAATCATATGGGTGAAATGCTCAATAATTGGGAGAAGGCTACAGCTCTTCCTCATTCACTCAGTTTCTGCCATATTGTGTTCTTGATGTTTTGCTAAAACAAGTGTGAAGTCAGATGTTGATGAACATGGTTGGTGCTAGTTTTCACTGAATACGAAACATTCACGTTACATAAAACAAGTCCTTATTTCAAATGAGAGTATTGGCAATACCGAGCTGTCATGGTAGGAATGGGAATACATGTCTTTCGATATTTTGTGTGTCCTCTCAAGGGATTGTATATGGAATATTGGAGAAAAATAAATCAGCCAAGTGTGTCTTTGCGTAGCTATCTTCAGAAACGGCTTCCAATTTGTCAGCAGGCCTCCAGCACACGGTACCCTTTAGGAGAACTTTCTGAAGTGGATAATATTTGTAGCAGGAGAAGCTTTGTTTACAGCTTTCCCAGACAATTTAAACATTTGATTCTCCTTTGCTTTCAGACCATGCTGCTGAGAGGAAAACAAAGCTGCTAGAAGTGGCATAGAGATACTGTGTGTTTGTTGACCAATCATTAATCATTTGGAGAGGGAACATACAGTAAATAGCTGTCTTCCTAATTGCGTAAGTCTTGCCTGAGTGAGTCTTGCCTGAGTACTTTATCTGCTGGCCGGCTGGCTGTCTTGTTTTGTTTGGTTACCTAGCCTCCAACTATGTGTAAGAAAGTTTTACTTTGTTTTCAGACCAAGTGAGTCCTGTGAGAAGATAATTACACCACAGCAGTAATCGTCTGTAGCAAGGCTGGAATGCATGTACAAGCAGTAGTAGTGTCTAGATAAAAGGACAGGTCATACCAGCTAAACACCAGCTGAACAGGGATCCTCTCAAAGCAGTGGTTGTTACTGTTACCTTTTCACTTCTTCAGTTTGTTCAAAGTACAGAAATAACAGAAGGTCTCAGGTTAATACAATGTATAAACGTAACAGTTTTATAATGCACTCCTACACCAAGCACCCTCACTGACGCATTAAAACGAATATGGCAGTTTTACTGATGGGTGTTTTAAATTTTTCAGGCACACTTTGTGAAACTGGATCAGTCATCCTTCTCAATCTGTTTTCCTGCCTCTGCTTTCCTCTATTGTTTTATAGCAAGTTGGCTCATACTGAACGTACACAGTTAAGTGCTCATTTGAGTGCTTTTACAATGAATATAGCTCTTTATAGTGACATTGTTTATCTGACATTTGAAAGCAGACTTTGGTTCAAATGTTAAAAGCACAGCAGTGAATATTTTTATAAGGATGACCTTGCAGGCAGTGGCAGCTCTGAACCTGTGGTAACTGAAGTGGCCCAGCCTGCTCCTGCTGCCCATCCATATAAGTCCAGGAAAAGGTGGGCAATGCAAAGTCAGTGATGTGGAAACAATGGGCCAACAACATGCCCTCCCCCTGAACTTCTGCCTTCAGAGACTAAGGTTTGACTCAGTTATGATGGTTTTTAGGATTAATAAAACATTCACAAGGACATTGTCTTTGAGTGTTCCAAATACAATTAGTCAAAAACAGGCATGTAGATAAGAAAGGGAAATAATAATCCACAACAGTTTTTTAAATTTTATTTCACCTTTATTTAACCATGTAGGCCAGTTGAGAACAAGTTCTCAATTACAACTGCGGCCTGGCCAAGATAAAGCAAAGCAGTGGGACAAAAACAATGACAGAGTTACACATGGGATAAACAAACGTACAGTCAATAACACAATAGAATGAATCTGTATACAGTGTGTGCAAATGAAGTAAGGAGGTAAGGCAACAAATAGGCCAATAGTGGCGAAGTAATTACAATTTAGCAATTTATACTGGAGTGATAAATGTGCAGATGAGGATGTGCAGGTAGAAATACTGGTGTGCAAAAGAGCAGAAAAACAAATATGGGGATGAGGTAGGTAGTTGGTTGGATGGGCCATTTACAGATGGGCTGTGTACAGCTGCAGCGATCGATAAGCTGCTCTGACAGCTGACGCTTAAAGTTAGATAGGGAGATATAAGTTTCCAACTTCAGTGATTTTGCTATGGTGACCAGTGAGCTGAGATAAGGCAGAGCTATACCTAGCAAAGACTTATAGGTGACCTGGAGCCAGTGGGTTTGGCGACGAATATGTAGCGAGGACCAGCCATACAGGTCGCAGTGGTGTGTAGTATATGGGGCTTTGGTGACAAAACGGATGACACTGTAATAGACTGCATCCAATTTGCCGAGTAGGGTGTTGGAGGCTAATTTGTTAATCAAATTTATTTATAAAGCCCTTCTTACATCAGCTGATATCTCAAAGTGCTGTACAGAAACCCAGCCTAAAACCCAAACAGCAAGCAATGCAGGTGGTAGAAGCATGGTGGCTAGGAAAAACTCCCTAGAAAGGCCAAAGCCTAGGAAGAAACTTAGAGAGGAACCAGGCTATGAGGGGTGGCCAGTCCTCTTCTGGCAGTGCCGGGTGGAGATTATAACAGAACATGGCCAAGATGTTCAAATGTTCATAGATGACCAGCAGGGTCAAATAATAATAATCACAGTGGTTGTTGAGGGTGCAACAGGTCAGCACCTCAGGAGTAAATGTCAGTTGGCTTTTCATAGCCGATCATTCAGAGTACCTCTACCGCTCCTGCTGTCTCTATAGAGAGTTGAAAACAGCAGGTCTGGGACAGGTAGCACGTCCAGTGAACAGGTCAGGTTTCCATAGCCGCAGGCAGAACAGTTGAAATTGGAGCAGCAGCACAGCCAGGTGGACTGGGGACAGCAAGGAGTCATCATGCCAGGTAGTCCTGAGGCATGGTCATAGGGCTCAGGTCCTCTGAGAGAAAGAATTAGAGAGAGCATACTTAAATTCACACAGGACACCGGATAAGACAGGAGAAATACTCCAGATATAAGACTGACCCTAGCCCCCCGACACAAGCTACCGCAGCATAACATCGCCGAAGTCAAGGATCGGTAGGATAGTCAGTTTTATGAGGGTAAGTTTGGCAGCATGAGTGAAGGAGGCTTTGTTGCAAAATAAGAAGTTGTATGGCGTTGAAGCTCGTTCGGAGGTTTGTTAGCACAGTGTCCAAAGAAGGGCCAGATGTATACAGAATGGTGTCGTCTACGTAGAGGTGGATCAAAGAATCACCCGCAGCAAGAGCGACATCATTGATATATACAGAGAAAAGAGTCGGCCTAAGAATTGAACCCTGTGGCACCCCCACAGAGACTGCCAGAGGTCCAGACAACAGGCCCTCCAATTTGACACACTGAACTCTGAGAAGAAGTTAGTGAACCAGGCGAGGCAGTCATTAGAGAAACCAAGGCTATTGAGTCTGCCGATAAGAATACGGTGATTGACAAAGTCGAAAGCCTTGGCCAGGTCAATGAAGACGGCTACACAGTACTGTCTTTTATCGATGGCGGTTGTGATATCGTTTAGGACCTTGAGCGTGGCTGAGGTGCACCCGTGACCAGCTCGGAATCCAGATTGCATAGCAGAGAAGGTACGGAGGGATTCGAAATGGTCGGTGACCTGTTAGTTCACTTAGCTTTCGAAGACTTTAGAAAGGCAGGGCAGGATGGATATATTTTTCTGTCATATTGGATCATGTTGTCAGGCATGGTTTGTCTGACAGATGTTATTTCTATGTAAAATATTCTGTAACAAGTGTTGTTTTTGTGCTCAATGGTGGATCGCAGCCGCTTTCCAATCTTTGGGGATCTCAGGCGATACGAAAGAGAGGTTGAACAGACTAGTAATAGGGGTTGCAACAATGGCGGTGGATAATTTTAGGAAGAGAGGGTCCAGATTGTCTCGCCCAACTGATTTGTCAGGATCCAGATTTTGCAGCTCTCTCAGATCATCAGCTGTCTGGATTTGCGGGGGGGGGGGGGGGGGGGGTGCAGAGCTGTAGGCCGGGGTTGGGGTAGCCAGGTGGAAAGCATGGCCAGACATAGAGAAATGCTTATTGAAATTCTTGATTATCGTGGATTTATCAGTGGTGACAGTGTTTCCTAGTCTCAGTGCAGTGGGCAGCTGGGAGGAGGTGCTCTTATTCTCCATGGACTTAGTGCCCCAAAACTTGGAATAAGTGCTGCAGGATGCAAGTTTCTGTTTGAAAAAGCTAGCCTTTGCTTTCCTAACTGACTGTGTGTATTGGTTCCTGACTTCCCTGAAAAGTTGCATATCGCAGGGACTATTCGATGCTAGTGCAGTACGCCACAGGGTGTTTTTGTGCTGGTCAAGGGCAGTCAAGTCTGGAGTGAACCAAGGGCTATATCTGGCTACATTTTTTGAAAGGGGCATGCATATTTAAGATGGTGAGGAAAGCACTTTTAAAGAACAATCAGGCATCCTCTACTGACAGTATGAAGTCAGTATCCTTCCAGGATACCTGGGCCAGGTCGATTAGAAAGGCCTGCTCGCAGAAGTGTTTTAGGGAGCGTTTGACAGTGATGAGGGGTGGTCGTTTGACTGTGGACCCAAAACGGACGCAGGCAATGATCGCTGAGATCCTTTTTGAAAACAGTAGAGGTGTATTTAGAGGGCAAGCTGGTCATGATGATATCTATGAGGGTGCCCATGGTTACGGATTTGGGGTTGTACCTGGTAGGTCATTTGATCATTTGTGTGAGATTGAGGGCAGCTAGCATAGATTGTAGGTTGGCCCGGGGTGTTAAGCATATCCCAATTTAGGTCACCTAGCAGTACGAACTCTGACGATAGATGGGGGGGCAATCAATTCACATATGGTGTCCAAGGCACAGCTGGGAGCAGAGGGGGGTCTATAACAAGTGGCAACAGTGAGGGACTTATTTTTGGAGAGATGGATCTTTAAAAGTAGAAGCTCAAACTGTTTGGACATAGACCTGGATAGTATGACAGAACTCTGCAGGCTATCTCTACAGTAGATTGCAATTCCGCCCTTTTAGCAGTTCTGTCTTGATGGAAAATGTAGTAATTGGGGATGGAAATTTCAGAATTTTTTATGGCCTTCCTAAGCCAGGATTCAGACACGGCTAGGACATCAGGGTTGGCGGAGTGTGCTAAAGCAGTGAATAAAGCACACTTAGGGAGGAGGCTTCTGATAACATTCATGAACCCAAGGCTTTTACGGTTGCAGAAGTCAGCAAATGAGAGCGCCTGGTGACACACAGGGCCTGGGTTAACCGCTATATCACCAGAGGAGGACTAGGATGAGGGTATTGCTAAAGGCTATAAGAACTGGCCGTCTAATGCTTTGGGAACAGAGAATAATAGGAGCAGATTTCGGGCTGTGGTAGAATAGATTCAGGGCATAGTGTACAGACAAGGGTATGGTAGGGTGTGAGTACAGTAGGGGTAAACCTATGCATTGAGTGACGATGAGAGAGGTTGCATCTCTGGAGGTGCTAGTTAAGCTAGGTGCGGTCTCCGCATGTGTGGGGGGTGGGGACAAGCGGGCTATCTGAAACATTGAGCAGGACTAGGGGCCCCACAGTAAAATGAAACAATGAGAGCTGCCCTTAACGAGAGTATACAAGGCATATAGACATTAGAGAGCGGCATAAAGCAATCACAGGTGTTGATTGGGAGAGCTAAGACAACGGGTGAGACAACAACTGATAAACAGCTAAGACAACAATGGGTAAATGGCGATAAATGGGCAGAGAGGGTCAGTTAGCTACACACAGGGCCTGAGTTCGAGGCTGGGGTCGACAGATAAACAAAATGAAGTACCGTGTTAATGAACAGTCCAGCAGGCATCAGCTGTGTCGCCGAGTGATCATAGGGTCCAATGAGCAGCAGTAGATGGAACAGGGAGCCGTTCGGTAGTCGACTACTACGCTAGGCGAGCGGGAGATAGTGTTCAGGAAGCTAGCGGGCCAGGGCTAGCAGATGGATCTTCACCACATCCGCAACGCAGAGGCCTGGTGAGAGCACATCGGCCGAATTACATAAGCAGATAAGCAGACCAGTCGTGATGGATTGGCGGGGCTCCGTGTCGACAAAGGGTCCAGGCCAAATTGGCAAGAGAGGTATTGTAGTTGGTGTACTTCGTTTGCTAACCAGGAGATGGGCCTAGCTCGAGGCTAGCTCGAGACTAACTGGTGCATACTTCTGGACAAGGGCGTTAGCCACAATAGCCACTCGGTAGCAGCTAGCTAGCTGCGAAGATCCGGTGTAATGGTCCAGAGCTTGCAGCAGGAATCTGGTGATGTAGTGGAAAAAAGAAGCAGTCCGATATTCTCAGGGCTGATATCGCGCAGTAGTGTGATTGTGATGCAGATATTTATTTTGCCTCGTGTAAGGATATATAGCTATCACTCTTAGAAAGTATCCTAGTCCATCACACATTGGGGCGCAGCCACTGTTTATACGTTCCGTTCCAGTGCTCTTGATAATACAATCAGTATGCTGCTGGTAGCAGACAGCAGGTAGTCCGGGACCTGCCTCCTCTGGCCTTCTGACGGATGAGACCGAGAGAGAAAGGATGGCTGTGAGCTGAGGAGAGGAGAGGCTGGACCTGAGATTGCTTTTACCTGATTTGCAGGACATTACACATTGGCCAGGATTTATATGACTGGGAGGCAATGCTCTGAGCATGTTGCTAAATACTAATGCTCTGATGCTCCCAGTCTCCGGATCCAAAGGCAGGAGGAAGTACATCTCTCCCACAGATTCATCTAATACATTTAATGCCGTATTAATGATGATTCCCCATATGTTTAACAATGAACAACTAGTCAATCAAACTATCAATTCATACTGTAGTAGTTGGTATAAGATTCCCTGAATAATATTCTCTAAGCTTTGTTGTTTGCAAATCACTAATATCCTGTACTGTACAGTATGTGTTTTTGTTAGGTAGATGTGACCTGATGGCAGGGGAAAGCTCTGTAGGCACATTGAGTTTGTATGGTGTCTGTACTGGTTTTACTGTGTGAGAGACTGGAAGAGGGAGTATCCCAACGGTCTGTTAGCCTTTGGAAGCAAAGCGCAATGATTTCATACGCCCACTTGAATCAGCCCAGAGGAAAAGCATGTTTGCTCTAGAGCTGCTTTCTTTTCAGAAAGAGAAATCTTAGACTCAGATGTTTTGTTTCTGTAAGCCCGCCATAGCAATGATCTCTCCTTAATTACAGTCACATTTCATGATCCTCCTCTCACCGGCTATCCTCTTCCTCTGGTAATAATATCGCATATTACTCCAATTGCAACCTGTGTCATACTGTAGTTAGTGTAGCACGCACCAGTCAGATTCACTGCAGGAGCAGAGAAAAGAGCAACACCATTTTGTTACTTGAGTCCTCTTTTGTTTTCGAGAATATTGAAACAATGACGGAAATAGCCTGGAACATAAAATAGCTGTTTTGATCTTGAATTTCTCAAAATACTCAAATTTTCTCTAAGCTTTTTGTTACGGCGGTAAATATAGCCCTACAAATACTGTATATCTGGGCTGCTCCAAACCAGTGGTGTTCGCAGACAGCAGCGCTTTCCCTGACTGGCTGACATCATCCTGACAAGGGCCTGAGGATGAGGGCAGAGCTGGGTGATATGGACAAAATATCATATCGTGATGGAAAGCTTTTATGCGCAAATATTGATATAATAACCATCATATCGAAATAAACCTGGGGTCACGTGATGAAATGTTGTGTGGTCCTCCCACTACGACTCGTCTGGAAATCATGCAGTTTATAGACTACAGATGAATAAATGATGACGAACTTCAGGGTGGTGGAAGTGCAAGGTGATGAGCCTGATGCTCCTTTCCAACACATATCATGGATCTTATTGGATCTTATACTTTCCTTTAAAAAAAAGAATAAAAAAGAGTAATACATTTTCTGAGTCAAACCAGTAATCACTTGTACAATAGGAAAGCAAAAAATGGATACTGTAAATGCGTAACTTGCTAGGTGAAAGAGCATATCTTTTTTTAAATGTTTGAAGGGAATCAATACTTGTTTGCCGTTTTAACAAATACTTTTGCTGTGTCAGTCCCACTGTACCACTGACTCTGACTAATATTGCCAGCTGTCAGACACCTATCCATCCACATCCTTTATCATCCGGCTCACCAATGGTATTATTCACCTGCTACATATGTACTGTATACTGGTGTTGTCAGCTTTTGAATGGGTTGTAATCTGTGAAATGGGTTAGTCTCTCACAGTCACACACAAACTATGACCCCATGCTGCGCTGAGTGGGCTGGGTTGCAAGGCGAGATAGCGTGGCAGATGCAAGCTGAACTCCTGACTCCACTCATACTCACTATGTCAGATCACTAACTTGCACATAAAACCAACTTCAGGTTTGGAGGAGAAATTTACGAAGGATCCAAGATCCCAGATGTTATATCAAGAAAAATCGATTACGTACTTTAATGCTGCTTAGGGATCAGCCAGTTAAGGGGCTCTGAAAACATCTCTTTCTCTGCCCTCTTATGACCAGAGGGACCCCTCAGGCTTGAAGAGAGGAATCCAAACATACCCTCCCACAGTCTTGATGGGTGGAGCCAGGGAATCCAGTCAGTCTTGGAGGCCATGACGACCCTGTGTGGCTTTACACAGAGACTGAAGAAGCGTCACCCTAATTTTCTCTGGGTCATATACAGTCAATGAAGTAAGCAGACCAGACCCAGCTGCTAATGCATTGGTGCCTATTGGAGAGCAACCTCGTTAAGAAAACCAGAACTGACAATTTTTTGGGGATGACCTGAGTGGCACATCTTAAATTATCCACCATCCTTGGTGTACAGTCCAGTGACTGACTGCAGCTGTTGGGTGGAGCTCTGCTCTAGTCTCTTCTCCTCTAGTAGCTCCTCCTACCATGGCCAAGTCACATGCTGGTTCTCCATGTCTAACAATGAGCCCAGCAAGGCTTTATACTGTATCCTGTAAGTGCCTGACCTAATCCCTCTAGAATTTGTTTTTACATTACATAGTATATTATACTTTTTTTGAATGTTCTGCAATTACAGTGCCTTCAGACAGGATTTACACCCCTTGACTTTTTCCAAATGTTGTTGTTACAGCCTGAATTTAAAATGTATTTAATTTCGATTTTGCGTCACTGGCCTATACACAATGACCTATAATATTGAATTGGAATTAATAAAAAATGAATGGCTGAAATGTCTTGAGTCAATAACTATTCAACCCCTTTGTTATGGCAAGCCTAAATAAGGAGTAAGAATGTGCTTAACAAGTCACATAATTGCTCAGTGCGGATGTTGCCTGTAAGCCATGGCTTCTGGGTGGGGTATGTTCACTGTGGGGACGGCGTCATCAACACACTTACTGATGAAGACCGTGAAAGATGTTGTGTACTCCTCAATGCCATTTGAAGAATCCTGTAACATATTCCAGTCTGTGCTAGCAAAACAGTCCTGTAGCTTAGCATCTGTGTCATCTGACCACTTCTTTATTGAGCGAGTCACTGGTGCTTCCTGCTTTAGTTTTTGTTTGTAAGCAGGAATCAGGAGGATAGTATTATGGTCAAATTTGCCAAATGGAGGGTGAGTGAGAGCTTTATACGCATCACTGTGTGTGGAGTACATTTGGTCTAGAGTTTTCTTCCCCCTCTGGTTGCACATTTAACATCCTGGTAGAAATGAGGTAAAACGGATTTAAGTTCCCCTGCATTAAAGTCCCCAGCCACTAGGAGCGCCGCCTCTGGATGAGCGTTTTCCTGTTTGCTTATGGCCCTATACAGTTCATTGAGTGCAGACTTAGTGCTAGCATCAGTTTGTGGTGATAAATAGACAGCTACGAAAATTATGTATATTGATGAAAACTCTCTTTGTAAATAGTGTGGTCTACAGCTTCATGAGATACTCTACCTCAGGCAATCAAAACCTCGAGACTTCCTTAATATTAGATTTTGTAAACACCAGCTGTTGTTTACAAATATACACAGGCCGCCACCCCTTGTCTTACCGGAGGCAGCTGTTCTATCTTGCCGATGCAGCATAAAACCCGCCAGCTGTATTTTATCCATATCATTGTTCAGCCACGACTCGGTGAAACATAAGATATTACAGTTTTTAATGTCCCGTTGGTTGGATATTCGTGATCGTAGTTTGTCTATTTTGTTATCCAATGATTGTATGTTGACCAGGGAGGTTTTCCAATGCCTCACAAAGAAGGGCACCTATTGGTAGATGTTGAATATCCCTTTGAGCATGGTGAAGTTATTAATTACGCTTTGGATGGTCACTACAAAGAAACAGGTGTCTTTCCTAACTCAGTTGCCAGAGAGAAAGGAAACTGCTCAGGGTTTTCACCATGAAGCCAATGGTGCCTTTGAAATTGTTAGAGTTTAATGGCTGTGATAGAAGAAAATTGAGGATAGATCAACAACATTGTGGTTACTTCACAATACTAATCTAAATGACAGAGTGAAAAGGAGAAAGCCTGTACAGAATAAAACATATTCCAAAACATGCATCTTGTTTGCAATAAGGCACTAAAGTAAAACTGCAAAGAATGTGGCAAAGAAATTAAACATGTCCTGAATACAAAGTATTATGTTTGGGGCAAATCCAACATAACTCATCACTGAGTACCACTCTTCATATTTTCAAGCATGGTTGTGGCTGTATCATGTTATGGGTATGCTTGTCACCAGTCAAGGGAGTTTTTTAGGATAAAAAGAAACGGAAGCACAGGCTAAGCACAGGCTAAATCCTAGATGAAAACCTGGTTCTGTTTCCAACAGACACTGGGAGACAAATTCACCTTTCAGCAGGACAATAACCTAAAACACAAGGCCAAATATACTGTACACTGGAGTTGCTTACTATGACGATATTGAATGTGGCCTAGTTACAGTTTTGACTTAAATCGGCCTGAAAATATATGGCAAGACTTGAAAATGGCTGTCTAGCAATGATCAACAACCAGCTTGAAGACTTCAAAAAATAATAATGTGCAAATATTGTACAATCCAGATTTGCAAAGCTCTTAGTCTTACCCAGAAAGAGTCACAGCTGTAGTCGTTGCCAAAGTTGATAATAACATGTATTGACTCAAAGGTGTGAATAAATGAGATTTCTATACTGAATAAAAATATAAACCAACGTGCAACATTTCAAAGATTTTACAAAGTTTCAGTTCATATAAGGACATTAGTCTATTTAAATAATTTAATTAGGCCCTAATCTATGGATTTCACTTGACTGAGAATACAGATATACATGTGTTGGTCACAGATACATTTAAAAAAAAAAAGTTAGGGTTCTGGATCAGAAAACCAGTCATTATCTGGTGTGACCATGCAGCACAACACATCTCCTTCACATAGAGTTGATCAGGCTGTTGATTGTGGCCTGTGGAAAGTTGTCCCACTCTTTCAATGGCTGTGCAAAGTTGCTGGATATTGACGGGAACTGGAACATGCTGCTGTACAGGTCAATCCAGAGCATCCCAAACGTGCTCATTGGGTGTGACATGTCTGGTGAGTATGCAGGCCTTTGAAGAACTGGGACTTTTTCAGCTTCCAGAAATTGTGTACAGATCTTTGCGACATGGGGCCGTACATTAAATCAAATAAAATCCAATTGTTTTTGTCACATGAGCCAAATACAGTGAAATGCTTACTTACAAGACCTTAACCAACAATGCAGTTTTAAAATACAAAAGAAAAGTATGAGATAAGAATAACAAATAATTAAACAGCAGCAGTAAATAACAATAGCAGGGCTATATACAGGGGGTACTGGTACAGAGTCAATGTGCGGGGGCAGCGGTACATGTAGGTAGAGTTATTAAAGTGATAATATCAGAGAGTAGCAGCAGCATAGAAGGGGGCAATGCAAATAGTCTGGGTAGCCATTTGATTAGCTGTTCAGGAGTCTCATGGCTTGGGGGTAGAAGCTGTTTAGAAGCCTCAAAAAGAAAGGAGGACCAAGGCACTCGTCATATAATTAATTAAAATACCTTTATTTGTATGGCATGTTCAATGGAAAAAATGTTTTAAAAATCCGACGCGTTATGGCTGCATGGCCTTTTACCAAAGAGCACATTCTGTCTACCAAAATGTACTATTGTGTACCTTAGTAGCGCTTCTCTTCCTCCTCTTTCTACCTGTTTAGAAGCCTCTCGGACATAGACTTGGTGCTCCGGTACCACTTGCCGTGCGGTAGCAGAGAGAACAGTCTATGACTAGGGTGGCTGGAGTCTTTGACAATTTTTAGGGCCTTCCTCTGACACCGCCTGGTACAGAGGTCCTGGATGGCAGGACGCTTGGCCCCGGTGATGTAATGGGCCGTACACACTACCCTCTGTAGTGATTTGCAGTCGGAGGCCGAGCAGTTGCCATACCAGGCAGTGATGCAACCCGTCAGGATGTTCTCGATGGTGCAGCTGTAAAACCTTTTGAGGATCTGAGGACCCATGCCAAATCTTTTCAGTCTCCTGAGGGGGAATAGGTTTTGTCATGCCCTCTTCACGACTGTCTTGGTGTGATTGGACCATGTTAGTTTATTGGTGATGTGGACGCCAAGGAACTTCAAGCTCTCGACCTGCTCCACTACAGCCCCGTCGATGAGAATGGGGGCGTGCTCGGTCCTCCATTTCCTGTAGTCCACAATCATCTCCTTTGTCGTGATCACGTTGAGGGAGAGGTTGTTGTCCTTTCACCACATAGTCAGGTCTCTGACCCCATCCCTATAGGCTGTCTCATCATTGTCGGTGATCAGGCCTACCGTTGTTGTGTCATCAGCAAACTTAATGATGGTGTTGGAGTTGTGCCTGGCAATGCAGTCATGAGTGAACAGGGAGTACATGAGGGGACTAAGCACGCATCCCTGAGGGTCCCCGTGTTGAGGATCAGCGTGGTGGATGCGTTGTTACCTACCTTTACAACCTGGGGGCGGCCTGTCAGGAAGTCCAGGATCCAGTTGCAGAGGGAGGTTTTTAGTCCCAGGGTCCTTAGCTTAGTGATGAGCTTTGAGGGCACTATGGTGTTGAACGCTGAGCTGTAGTCAATGAATAGCATTCTCACATAGGTGTTCCTTTTGTCCAGGTGTGAGAGGGCAGTCTGGCGTGCAATAGAGATTGCATCATCTGTGGAACTGTTGTGGCAGTATGTAAATTGGAGTGGGTCTAGGGTATCTGGGATAATGGTGTTAATGTGAGCCATGACCAGCCTTTCAAAGCATTTCATGGCTACAGACGTGAGTGCTATGGGTCAGTAGTCATTTAGGCAGGTTACCTTAGTGTTCTTGGGCACAGGGACTGGAGGTGAGGGCGGCGGATGAATGGCATGACGATGACGGCGGATGAATGGCATGACAATGGGCCTCAGGGTCTTTTCACGGCATCTCTGTGCATTCAAATTGCCATCGATAAAATGCAATTGTATTAGTTGTCCATAGCTTATGCCTGCCCATATCTTAACGCCACCACCACCATGGGGATCTCTGTTCACAACATTGACATCAGCAAACCTCTCGCCCTGTTGGACGATGGCCTGTTGGACGTACTGCCGAATTCTCTGAAATTATGTTTGAGGTGGCTTATGGTAGAGAAATTACCGTTCAATTCTCTGGCAACAGCTCTGGTGGACATTCCTGCAGTCAGCATGCCTATTGCACTCTCCCTCAAAACTTGAGACATCTGTGGCATTGTGTTGTGTGACAAAACTGCACATTTTAGTGGCCTTTTATTGTCCTCAGCACATGATGCACCTGTGTAATGATCTTGCTGTTTAATCAGCTTCTTGATATGTCACACCTGTCAGGTGGATGGATTGATTATCTTGGCAAAAAGAGA
Organism: Salmo salar; assembly: GCF_965601325.2. Taxonomy (NCBI): domain Eukaryota; kingdom Metazoa; phylum Chordata; class Actinopteri; order Salmoniformes; family Salmonidae; genus Salmo; species Salmo salar. Next base: position 29,304,840 of record NC_138306.1, on the reverse strand, counting down.
AATGCTCATCAATGGGGATGTAAACAAATTTGTGCACAACATTTGAGAGAAATAAGCTTCTTGTAGGTATGAAACATTTCTGGGATCTGTTATTTCAGCTCATGAAACATGGGACTGACACCATGTTTATGTTTTTGATACATTTCTATATATTTGCTAAAATATCTAAAAACATGTTTTCAGTTTTTCATTATGGGGTATAACGTGTAGATGGGTGAGAGAAAACAATGTATTGTATCCATTACGAATTTAGTATGTAACTCAACAAAATGTGGAATAAGTCACAGGGTATGAATACTTTCTGAAGACACTATAGTTGGAGAAATGTAAAAGAATAAGCTGTGCTCCTTTTTGGAAGTAGTCTTAAGTGGAGCAAGTATCATTGTAGAGGATTTACACTGTGTTTTACTCAGTACTTACAAAACCCTCTACTGTGTTTTATATTAGCTTAATTTAAAGTATTTATCTTCATGACTTAGGAATAAAGATTTTTGGCTCAATTTAAGTATAAATGGAGGTTCTTGTAGAGGGAAACGATCATATTAGCTCTACTAAATGGCAGAGTGGTTTCCTGTTAAATGCTTAGGGAGACGGGAGTCTATTTGGATCCCTGTGAAGCAGTGCTGGAGGACGTTCTACTTTTCTGGGTATTTTTAGCTAGAGTAAAAGGAGCTGTTTTCTCCCTGCCCCTGCGACAAGGGTAAGATTTACAACTTCTGTCAGCATCTGTATCTTCAAATGACATTAGAGGAAAGCCTATATCCTCTCTGAGCCAGCATCAGTGAAGACACAACAGCCTGCTCCTCGTTACTGTTTGAGACATACTTCTTATATGCAGGGGTCAAATAGTGAATTTGCTGGTGGCTTAACGTCGCAAGTGCTGAACCGTTTGCCTTAGTACAGTCGGCATTCACAACCAAGAACACTCCTACTTAGGGACTTTTATTCCATACTGTAACATGAAGTATGACAGTTCTTTCAAAGCCTCTCCTGATGACCTTAAAATATCCCTGTACTGAATAACATTGTGTGCAATGCATTGTCTGTAGAGAAGGCCAAACATGGAGGCAGTAGGTAGCCGCGAGGTTAGTGGGTTGGGCCAGTAATCGAAAGGTCGCTGGTTCGAATCCCAGAGCAGACAAGGTGAAACATGTCACTGTGCCCTTGAGCAAGGAAGGCACTTAACCCCAATTGCTCCGGGGCACTGGACAATGGTGACCCTGGATGTAACCCCACTCCCTGTGGGTGTCTCGGGAGTTGGGATATGCAAGAAACACATTTCCATTACACACTTGGAACAATGAACACTTGTACAAGAGTTAAGCAGGACAAATGTAAGCACTCCCAAAATTATTGTTATTGCACTGTTCATTGTTCATGGGCACAAGGCCAGTCTGAAGATGCCTTTGTATTAGAAGAGAGGAATATTAGAGTGAAGGCCTCAGATTGATGGCTAATCATGGTGGTTGTATTTAGTTCAGCCCACAAATAGGCAAAACTATGGCTGTTTTCCGAGAACAGAAGTGGGTCAAACAAGGACATCTTGATATCTAAAGAATAGGAAGGTGATGTGTGGATTGTCATTGCTTGTGTGTGAGCCAAGTTTAAAGTTGTATTAGTCGTATGTACAGGATACACATGGTATACACCGTCCAACGAAATTCATACTTGCAGGTTCCTTCTTTAGTTGTATGTACAGCAGGTTTGTATTTAATGCACATTAGAGGAACAGATAATTACGTTTTGTGTAATTACAGTATGTTTACTCTACTTTACATCTGCTCACAGGAGCCTGGAAATCCTACTGATACAAAAAGTGCAGTTTTTTTATGATTAAGGTTAGTAAACCATCTCACTGGCTGCGCTATAGATGTGATATTTATGTGAAACATGTACTTTAGATGTATGATAAGTGTGAGGATCAATCTGACAGAGTGATGTATCTCCTGTCTCGTTTGGTATTCACAACCCTGGGTAGTTAAAGAGATGGGTCATCATTTGCTGCTGCATGTTCTGTGGATAAATCACGCCTGGCTCTTAACTGGGGATGTATTTATGATGGCTGATTAATGCCTCTCTGCTAGCAAGCTGTTCTTCAAACCTCTGATTTACTCTTTTCCAATTAAGACGCGTTACTCTCGAATGTCATTAAATTCTGAAATAGCACATGCGTCTTAGCGGCCTTGAAATCAGATTAAATTAACAGACCTGACCTTGACTTTCTGCCTTAGTAAAGTGCTAATGTTTGTGGTAGGTTGTATTGTGGTCATTGGGCTTGGATGTTATTTGCTATTGAGAGCTGGTGTTTATATGATTTGGAATGAATGATATCTGGATGGAATATATCAGGTCATCTTTAGTGGATGTGACTGCAGCTCCCAGAGGGTTATTAGCCCCATGTTGTTCAAACCTCATACGTGTAATGGAATAGACCAGAACATGAAGGATATTCTATAGTGAGAGATCCCTCTATCCTTGTCATGGTTTTACCAGATGGCCAACAGTATATATTCTGTTGATGTGTACACACTCTTTTATAGTGCCCCTAAGCATCCCTTCGCATACGACAGAGTGTGTGTGTGTGTGTGTGTGTGTGTGTGTGTGTGTGTGTGTGTGTGTGTGTGTGTGTGTGTGTGTGTGTGTGTGTGTGTGTGTGTGTGTGTGTGTGTGTGTGTGTGTGTGTGTGTGTGTGTGTGTGTGTGTGTGTGTGTGTGTGTGTGTGGCTGGCCCGGGGCATGTTGCCTGGGGTCACCTCTAGGCACACGGTAGGGGTGGGGGAGGCCTGGAACGCACACACTAGAGGTGACCCCAGGAGACATGCCCCAGGCCTGCAGCAGATTGACCTGTCTTTTAATCAGACAGGGATTGAAAGGGGGGATGAATGTGGAGCACAAGTGGAGGGTATAGAGATGAGAGAAAGGAACCCAAGGAAAGATGGCATTCATCAGCATATCCTCCTAAGCACATGACACCTTTCATCCTTCTCTCTCCCACCTTCTCAGAAAAACGCTGATGGATTTATTCTCACCCTACTTCCTCATGCCAGTCACTTACAGATGTAGGATTTTAATTTGATCAGTCTTTTGTTGCTAAGAATTTGCAGATGAGCTTTGTGATTTACATAAATTCACTGAAAACCCACGTTAACATGTGGTAATTTTGCACTTTTCATGTAGCCTACGTTTGGCCAGCTAATAGCCCAACCACCGATCAAGCTACATTATGGACTAAAGATTCAAATCCTGTTGCTGCAGGATTATTTTGCTGTGACAATAGTTTAAATTAAGATCCTACATATGTATTTGACAATCATAACTAAAGAAGTGTCTTTACTGAAGAAAGTGTGTCTGCTTGCTAACTTTTTAAAAGCATTTATGGTTTCGAAATAAGTTACAGTAGTGGAAGTGACTGCAGTAGTAATGGTAGTGACTGGTTATAGTAGAAAAAATTGTTAAATGGACAAATTGATTGATTGGGTAGGATAGGATAGCTTGAACATGTGAAGTTGGTTTCAAGAGTTACTGTTGGTCAGTTATGTTATTCTAACGTATGCAGATTTATATAGTTATAGTTCATCAACCTTCTACATAATTTGAAGTTTAGGATAGCCTGAACATGATGGTTCAAGAGTTACTGTTAGTTATTTTATTGTAATTTATGCAAATGTTTATAGTTGATACAAGTTTTTAAGAACTTGAAGTTAGGTTAGCCTGAATGTTTTAAAGTTGGTCTTCTTGCTTAATTTGCCAAGGAGCAGGAGCATTTTGAATAGCTACCACTGAATGTCTATGATTCTCTTTCAAACCACGTTAATTTATGCACATTTAAAAGGGTTATACTGTAGTTACAAAGGTATAAATAGGATCAAAAAGCCTTTGGCAAGCAATCTAAGTAGGGTCAGACTGAACACCTCAATGTTGTTTTGGTGTTGATAGCTTAAATGGTGTAGGAGGAGATGCATGGCCGAATCTTTTTTATTTTTTAAATGTCCCAATGTACGTAAGTCTATTGGCCATTTACTGCCATTGTAATGCATTGGGAGCTCATTTAAATATTGTTTTTAGTACAAAAAGTATAAATTATATCATAATAATAAGAGTATGTAAGAAATCAAGAGCTGTGCTTTGCTTTCAGCATGACTATCCAATGAATGAATGTACAGCTTAGGTTTTTGCATGCTCTTAGACAAGGGAATCAGTTCTAGGTCTGAGGTTGTTTTAAATCTTATTAGAGCTTGTTAAAATCTCCTCACCCTGACTAGGCTGGGATAGGGAGCTGGTATGCTAATCCACCTTTCATCCTTATAGGGCTCTGCTTCTACTATTTACAGCTAGTGCTGCTGCATCAGAGGGTTGATTCTATTAGTAAAGCCAGACTAATGTATTTTTAGCTTCAACCCGCATGTTTTCCTCTTATTTGCTAATAGTGCACTAGCATTGTTGAGAAATGGCATGTTAATGATCATTATCTATGTTTTGGTAGGCCATTAAGATTTATGTTAGTCCTTTCTTTGCCATGACCTTGAAATTCACTTAGTAGATAAGGTGATGGAGGTGGGTGTTTTTTTATCTATGTAGCCTAACAAGGGTGTTGCAAGAATACATCATTTTGATTCTGGTGTTGCAAGAGTAGAGGTGTGGTATCGTTTTTGCTTTGTATTACTGCCTGACCTCATTTGGTTGTAAACCTTCATCTTTTATTAAGGCACTTGCACTAATATAGGTCAGGAGGTTATTTAGGTTTCACATGCTTGTGTGATTAATCAATGTGTACAGTTGAAGTCGGAAGTTTACATACACTTTAGCCAAATACATTTAAACTCAGTTTTTCACAATTCCTGACATTTAATCCTTGTAAAAATTCCCTGTTTTAGGTCAGTTAGGATCACCACTTTATTTTAAGAATGTGAAATGTCAGAATAATAGTAGAGAGAATTATTTATTTCAGCTTTTATTTCTTTCATCACATTCCCAGTGGGTCAGAAGTTTACATACACTCAATTAGTGTTTGGTAGCATTGCCTTTAAATTGTTTAACTTGGGTCAAATGTTTCGGGTAGCCTTCCACAAGCTTCCCACAATAAGTTGGGTGAATTTTAGCCCATTCCTCCTGACAGAGCTGGTGTAACTGAGTCAGGTTTGTAGGCCTCCTTGCTCGCACACGCTTTTTCAGTTCTGCCCACACATTTTCTATAGGATTGAGGTCAGGACTTTGTGATGGCCACTCCAATACCTTGACTTGGTTGTCCTTAAGCCATTTTGCCACAACTTTGGAAGTATGCTTGGGATCATTGTCCATTTGGAAGACTCATTTGCGATGTTGCTTCAATATATCCACATAATGTTCCTGCCTCATAATGCCATCTATTTTTTGAAGTACCACAGTCCCTCCTGCAGCAAAGAACCCTAACAACATGATGGTGTTCTTCGGCTTGCAAGCCTCCCCCTTTTTCCTCCAAGCATAACGATGGTCATTATGGCCAAACAGTTCCATTTTTGTTTCATCAGAGCAGAAGACATTTCTCAAAAAAGTACGATCTTTGTCCCCATTTGCAGTTGCAAACCGTAGTCTGGCTTTTTTATGGCGGTTTTGGAGCAGTGGCTTCTTCTTTGCTGAGCGGCCTTTCAGGTTATGTCGATATAGGACTCGTTTTACTGTGGATATAGATACTTTTGTATTTGTATCCTCCAGCATCTTCACAAGGTCCTTTGCTATTGTTCTGGGATTGATTTGCACTTTTCGCACCAAAGTACGTTCATCTCTAGGAGACCGAATGCATCTCCTTGCTGAGCGGTATGACGGCTGCGTGGTCCCATGGTGTTTATACTTGCGTACTATTGTTTATACAGATGAACGTGGTACCTTCAGGCGTTTGGAAATTGCTCCCAAGGATGAACCAGACTTGTGGAGGTCTACTATGTTTTGAGCTGATTTCTTTTGATTTTCCCATGATGTCAAGCAAAGAGGCACTTAGTTTGAAGTTAGGCCTTGAAATACATCCACAGGTACACCTCCAATTGACTCAAATGATGTCAATTAGCCTATCAGAAGCTTCTAAAGCCATGACATTTTCTGTAATTTTCCAAGCTGTTTAAAGGCACAGTCAAGTTAGTGTATGTAAACTTCTGACCCACTGGAATTGTGATACAGTGAATTATAAGTGAAATAATCTGTACGTAAACAATTGTTGGAAAAACTACTTGTCATGCACAAAGTAGATGTCCTATCCGACTTGCCAAAACTATAGTTTGTAACAAGAAATGTGTGGAGTGGTTTTAATGAATCCAACCTAAGTGTATGTTAACTTCCAACTTCAACTGTATGTAGATACATTGGTACTTAGTATTTGAATGTTTACCAGCTTCTTTTTATTAGTGTATTTATAATCACTGCACATTGTGTTGTCTGCATTGTGCACCAAGTCTATTTTGGTTTGAACACATTGAGAGGGTTCATCAGTACTATATGTTTTACTGTTGACTTGTCTTTTGACTTTAAAGATGCTATATTAGGCCATCAAGCAGCTGTAAGATTTTACCAAACACAGCTGGAAGTCATAGCCACAGCTAGCTTCCCATGTACCTCTGGAATTCTGGAGAACTAATTCCAGATTGTGTTGTAGCCTACACTGTCTGACTTTAATTTTGATGGGGCATGAGAAAATATTTTAAATGGTTTACTTGGGCCTATTCTGTTTAAACCCCCCTCCCCCCCAAAAAAACTCAATTGTGGCAATGGAGGTTTGTTGGTGATGACCCAATTCCAAAAAACATAGTGATCAGCGATCACGTTGTCTCCAATGACGTGATCATGTCCAACATGTCCATCCAGCTCCCTGTTGACTGTCTGACTCTGTGACTGGTGCTGTACTAATCCAGGCTGAGTAGGAGACGGGCTGGTTGTCGTCGGGGGCTCTGCTCTCTGCTATTGTTATTACAACAAATCATTAGACATGAATCCCCTCCAGATGGCTTCTGACTTCAGCTCTTATTTAATTGTCCGTGTTTACACTGCCCTCCAAGCTGCTCTTCTCTAATGTTTTGAGTAGTAAACAAACCTACCAGTAACTTAATACTGGAAGCCCTCTGGATAGATGAGCGAAAGCCCTGGTAATGGTATAAAAGAGGACAGGGATCTGGAAATAAATACTATTTTAAGTCCACTTTGAAGCATAATGTTTGTGGACACAGTAGAAACCCATTCGTTCTGTGTGTTGATATATCTGTGGTTGCGATCTGCTTGCTCCATGTTGTGACGCCTCTGCTCTGTGATGGGTCTGTGTCGGCCTGAAAGCTGAGCTAATGAGAAGCCTGCTGCTGCTGTTGAGTGTTTGCCAGAAGACGGAGAGGAACTCGGTGAGAAATGGGTTCTCACGCTGCTACTGCTACAGTTAGCTCCGTTCCAGAGTAGTGATTATTCCCCTGGGTTTCATAATGTGTATGCTCCCTCTCTCTCTCGCTCTCTGGAGTGACTGCTGGCCTTCACTTGAGAATTTCATTGATTTGGAATGGCAAGGTCTTTTTGAGTGAAATATATCCTTACTGCCTAATTTTTCATGCATCGTATATATTAATTTGAAGCCTAACTGGTGGAGCTTTGAGCTATTATTGATGGATATAAAGCGAAAACGTGATGGAATGGGTGTTCTATCCTTTACGCAACGGCTGAGTTCCATTGAATGATTCTGGTTGTCTTCAGCACCTCCTCTTACAATGTTTCTATTCCAAGGTTACAATGGAATATACTGTGCAGTTCCTGCTTTCAAAATACATATTTACACTTTGATTATCACCACACAGTAAAAGGCCATGTTACACCCTACTGCCCTTATAATGTTCCCTGACTCAGGGCTGTGTGCAGCATAAACTATCCTCTATGTGTGTGCACATGCCTGTGTATGTGTGGCCTGGGCTAGCTGGTACTCATGTGGCCCTTCTAACAGAGACTAACCACATATCTGAGCAACAAAGGCGCAGCAGGACTCCTGTGGCAGGTTGTATGGAGCAAGTCCCATGCAGAGCCATTACCTCTGGCTCTTTGTGCTAAGGGACTATCTGGAGAGAAGGGGCTCTGTGTGGGCTGCAGGAGAAGGGTAGAGTCACTACTATGAAAGACTGCTAGTCAGAGGGGACCTCATTCACAACCACATCATTAGAAACTTTTTCTCTGAAATTGCTCACAGAATGATTGTATGGGAAAACATTTTGTCATGGCTGTATTTCTCTAAATGGAGTCAATTTGATGATTGACAAGAACAGCTTAAATATGACCTTTGTCCCCAAGAAGGACATAGTGAATGTCAACTCATATTATCCATAATACAGTGTTCCCCTGTACAGTATATCTAACATATATGCACTCCCTCTACCATAAAGGGGAGAATTGAGGGTTGTCTGAAAATGGTCTTGTCATCCAGATTTGACAGTGCACTGAGTAGAGGAAAGAATTGCTGAACTAAATTCTGAAAAAAAAGAGAGGCCTAACTGTTGGAGAGATCCATTGTGAATGGTTTTCCCTCCCGGTTAAGAGAAAGAAAAACATAAAATGGTATCATTAGACTTCACTTTTGTCTGTGTGTTTTCTGTTTAGTAGGAATAGGAACTGCAGTGTAATGGAATTGGTTTGCCTTTTAACAGGTGACATAACACCCACTGGTTTGACTCCGGTGTCTGCTTGTAAGGGGTTGTAAACACAGATAATGATGCTGCTCTAGAATGTCATTTTCTCTAGCATCTTCTGTCCTATTATTGTAGGTGACTACAGAGACGTTTTCTTTCTGCTGAAAGGTTAACCTGCTCACCTTGGCTCGGCTCAGCATGTACTAAACACTGCCAGTAAACAATTCTATTTACTTCTTAACCTTTAAGAAATCGGGAGAGATGGAAAGTAGCTGATGCATTAGACTCATTCAAAGCAGCCCTTCTACAATGTACATGAGGACAATTATGACCATATCCTGTGTATGCTGTTCTGGTGAACATATCCAGTGTCATGTTATTCACATTTGCCTGAGCCACAGATATCTAAACACATCTTTTTGTGTTTTTCAGGTGTGTAGGTTGGTGACACCAATACACCACCAGTGAAAATGGTGGCCCTGTCACTCAAGATATGTGTCCGCCAATACAATGTGGTGAAGACCATGCAGTTTGAGCCCTCCACTCCTGTGTATGACGCCTGCAGGATCATCAGGGAGAGGGTCCCGGAAGCCCAGACTGGCCAAGGTGAGAGAGACCTCAAAATGGGGCAAACTACTGGAAATGGGGCCTCTTTGAATGTCAGAAATCTTCACTTGCATAAGGCTCAGTTGCACTAAGAGAAAATATAAATGCAAAAACTACATAATTACTTGTGTAAGTCACTCTGTACTGAATACTGTAGTCATGTCTGCTAAAAAAGAATAATGTAAAAAAAGGCATTAGAGTGTCTGATCTCCAATTCTGTTTCAGAGTGCATGAAAAGGATACAAACAGTTCAAAACTGTTTAAGCAGGAGATAAAAACCCATGTCACCCACAGCATGGCTTTCTGACTACAGAAAGACAGGAAACTGTTTCAAAGCCTAACAGTCTATGCTCTCTCTCTGAGGAGACGGGTTCGATCTGGGTCTGTGGGCGGTGTTCCTCTCTTGCGGAGGTGTTCGTTAGGCAGGCTGGATAAGCTCTCTGTGGTGTTAGCTAGGCAGGTTGGAGACGCTCTTTAAGCTGTGCTCTCATTAGGCTTTAGAACAGATTTATATCAGCTAGAGAGTCTGATGGGCAGCCATGATTACCCTTCTTTCCCAACTGAATGTCATTATATGGATAATTCATATGAATGTCAATGAGATCAGAAGAAGAGACATCCTCTACATCATAAAACAGTAACTACACGAGATGCAGTCAAAACCATTGTTTTGTCAAAATAGACAGTGTCTTTCATTTGGACAGCCAGCTAGCTATATGTGTACTCTTATTTGACTCATTCAATTTAAACAGTCAATCAAGCAACTGTTCCCATTACTACTCTAATGTACGTACGTTCTCTGTGTCTCTGTTTCAGCCTCTGATTACGGCTTGTTTCTCTCTGATGATGATCCCAGAAAAGGAATCTGGTTGGAGTCTGGGAGGACTCTGGATTACTACATGCTTCGGAACGGGGTAAAGCCCAATCATAGAGCCCAATCAGACCCCTGGACCACACCTCACTCAGTTCTATTTACATCTGAAGAGGTGTTGAGAAGTCTGTGGTAGATCTGACTTAGATGTTCTACTTACATACAGATGTTTAGGTGTTCTCTTCTTGGTTTATGTCACATTCCATCAAAGGTACTGCGTCTGATTCACCTCTCCCCTTGTTTCCCAGGATGTCTTGGAGTACAAGAAGAAACAGAGGCCCCAGAAGATCAAGATGCTGGACGGGGCAGTTAAAACTATCATGGTGGATGACTCTAAAACCGTGGGAGAGCTGCTTGTTACCATATGCAGTAGAATAGGTGTGTAAACTCTCTCCAACTGCAATGTAAACCCAGTCGACCAATCCACTAGACTTAAATTATTAAACTTGGTCCTATTTTTAGCTCACTACCTTACAGTATGGATGCACGTCCCCTAGCTTTCAAAACATGAGAATTAGCTATGGTACTAGCATAGTCCAGGTTTTACATAGATATGTTTGATGGTGTAAAACATATTTTCCTCCTCTGTTAAAATTATGGGTGGTAATTGTGTAGCCATAGACTGTGCTCTCCTCTCATGGAGGTGTTTCTTCCCACAGCCATATATTTCAATTATGCTGGGCTGCCTGTGCCCAAACTCAATTGGGTGAGGAGAAGAGAGATGTCTGGTAGATCTCTTTATTGGCTGGTGTTTGTTTAGAGAGGGCTTTCTGCTTGGCTTCTCCTCTTCTGTATTCCCACTTTAGTTTTCTGGCTGCTCTCCAGTTTCCCCACTGTTTTTTCTGGGCAGAGGGAGGTAGAGGGAGGACGTAGGAGGCAGGGGATGGTTTCTCTGATATGGCACAGCTCGACGTGCTGGCTCTGTGCTCTAAACTGCTCTCTCTGAGAGTTTCCTGGCTGTGTCTCCTCTTCAGGAATCACCAACTACGAGGAGTACTCCCTGCTCCAGGAGGGGGTGGAGGATAAGAAGGAGGATGGTCATGGGACAGGCACCCTGAAGAAGGACAGGACTCTGCTCCGAGACGAGAGGAAGATGGAAAAGCTCAAAGCCAAACTCCACACAGACGATGACTGTGAGTTTGAAGAGCACTTCCATAAGAACACAAAATGTGTTGTTAATTGTCCAGTATTACATGCTCCCAGTCAACGCCCCTACCAATGTCTCATTAATAAATAGGTGCTTTATCACTAAATTCAAAGTCATAGTACTGTATCAATGTTTAATTATTTTATCACAATGTGACAGAAACAGGAACGTCACCAGGACCTGGCATTCAGGGCTTTAGCCCTGACTGATTTTGGGTCAGCCCCGAATCTTTTGTACTGCTGTGATGGTGTAAAAAATGTTTTATAGTCAACTGAATGAGCCCCTTAGTTCAAGCTGTTATTACATGAAACTCCTGAAGTCATCCAACTGTAATACAGTGGCTTGCGAAAGTATTCACCCTCCTTGGCATTTTTCCTATTTTATTGCCGTACAACCTGGAATTAGAATAGATTTTTTGGGGGTTTGTATCATTGGATTTACACAACATGCCTACCACTTTGAAGATGCAAAAGATGCAAAACAAACAAAAAGTAAGAACAAAAAACTGAAAACTTGAGCATGCGTAACTATTCACCCCCCCAAAGTCAATACTTTGTAGAGCCACCTTTTGCAGCAATTACAGCTGCAAGTCTCTTGGGGTGTGTCTCATTAAGCTTGGCACATCTAGCCACTGGGATTTTTTCCCATTCTTCAAGGCAAAACTTCTCCAGCTCCTTCAAGTTGGATGGGTTCTGCTGGTGTACAGCAATCTTTAAGTTATACCACAGATTCTCAATTGGATTGAGTTCTGTGCTTTGACTAGGCCATTCAAATGTTTCCCCTTAGACCACTCAAGTGTTGCTTTAGCAGTATGCTTAAGGTCATTGTCCAGCTGGAAGGTGAACCTCCGTCCCAGTCTCAAATCTCTGGAAGATAGAAACGGGTTTCCAACATGAATTTCCCTGTATTTAGCGTCATCCTTCAATTCTGACCAGTTTCCCAGTCCCTGCCGATTTAAAAACATCCCCACAGCATGATTCTGCCAACACCATGCTTCACTGTCGGGATGATGTTCTCGTGGTGATGAGAGGTGTTGGGTTTGTGCCAGACATAGTTTTCCTTGATGGCCAAAAAGCTCAATTTTAGTCTCATCTGACCAGAGTACCTTCTTCCAAATGTTTGGGGAGTCTCCCACATGCATTTTGGTGAACACCAAACATGTTTTCTTATTCTTTTCTTTAAGCAATGGCTTTTTTCTGTCCACTCTTCTGTAAAGCCCAGCTCTGTGGAGTGTACAGCTTAAATTGGTCCTATGGACATACTCCAATGTCCACTGTGGAGCTTTGCAGCTCCTTCAGGGTTATCTTTGGTCTCTTTGTTGCCTCTCTGATTAATGCCCTCCTTGCCTGGTCCGTGAGTTTTAGTGGGCAGCCCTCTCTTGGCAGGTTTGTTGTGGTGCCATATTCTTTAAAAAAAATGTATAATGGATTTAATGGTGCTCTGTGGGATGTTCAAAGTTTCAGATATTTTTTATAACCCAACCCTGATCTGTATTTCTCCACAACTTTGTCCCTGGCCTGTTTGGAGAGCTCCTTGGTCTTCATTGTGCCGCTTGCTTGGTGGTGCCCCTTGCTTAGTGGTGTTGCAGACTCTCTAGCCTTTCAGAACATGTGTATATATACTGAGATCATGTGACAGATCATGTGACACTTAGATTGCACACAGGTGGACTTTATTTAACTAATTATGTGACTTCTGAAGGTAATTGACTGCACCAGATCTTATTTAGGGGCTTCATAGCAAAGGGGGTGAAAACATATGCACACACCACTTTTCCGTTTTTAAATTTTTTAGAATTATTGGAAACAAGTGTTTTTTGTTTTTCATTTCACTTCACCAATTTGGACTATTTTGTGTATGTCCATTACATGAAATCCAAATAAAATCCATTTAAATTACAGGTTGTAATGCAACGAAATAGGAAAAATGCCAAGGAGGATGAATACTTTTGCAAGGCACTGTAATCAGGGGTGTATAGTGTCCGCAGCGGAGTGACGCGCCACCACTTCTCAGAATGGTGCAATGTCTCGCAAGATCACTTAACGATGAATTAGTATTCTACATAAAAAACTAATATAATAGCATAGATAATGTTAAGCTACTGTTAGACCAAAAACACCACGTCATTTCGTATGAGAATAGGATGATTGTGCTTGATTGTGATTTTTTTTTTTATCTCATGAGGACAGAACTCAACAGCACGCATCATATGCTTTGATTGAAACAAAATACAGGTGGCTGTGTTTAACTCCATCTGCTCTAAAATGTGATTTAAACATTAGTTAGGCTACTTAGCCTCCATCATTCAAGAAGGTCGAAATGCATTTTCCCATGAAATTGATTTGGATCAAATGGTTGGCATGCATGCAGCATGGACTTTTCACCTGGTAAACATGAAGAATTATCATTCACAATTGTCAGTGATGATTGCCTAATGTATAATTAGGTAGGCCTAATTTGATGTTTTAGGATTTTAAAAAAGATTACTTTTTTATTGAGCCACTTTTGTGTAGGCACTTCTTAGCTGTGTGCTTAGGGTCATTGTCCTGTTGGAAGGTGATCCTTCGCTCCAGTCGGAGGTCCTGCGCGCTCTGGAGCAGGTTTGCATTAAGGATCTCTCTGTAATTTGCTCTGTTCATCTTCCCCTCAATCCTGACTAGTCTCCCAGTCCCTGCTGCTGAAAAATATGCCCACAGCATGATGCTGCCACCACCATGCTTCACCATAGGGATGGTGCCTGGTTTACATTTTAGTCATTTTTTACATTTGGTTTCTTTCAGACGTGACGCTTGGCATTCGGGCCAAAGAGTTCAATCTTGGTTTCATCAGACCTGAGAATCTAGTTTCTCATGGTCCGAGAGTCCTTTAGGTGTCTTTTGGCAAAGTCCAAGTGGGCTGTCAGGTGCTTTTTACTGAGCAGTGGCTTCCGTCTGGCCACTCTACCATAAATGCCTGGTTGGTGGAGTGCTGCAGATATGGTTTCCAAGTCATGTAATCAATTGAATTTACCACTGGTGGCTCCAATCAAATTGAAGAAACATCTCAAGGATGATCAATTAAACAGGATGCACCTGAGCTCAGTTTTGAGACTCAGGGTCTGACTATTTATGTCAGTAAGGTATTTCTACAAACCGGTTTTCACTTTGTCATTATGGGGTATTGTGTGTAGATTGATGAGAAAAGTAAATGTAATCAATTTTAGAATAAGGCTGTAACGTAACAAAATGTGGGAAAAGGGAAGGGGGTCTGAATACTTTCCGAATGCACTGTAGCTGTAACCACTGTTGGATATTTTGACTTACTGAATTTATTATTTTGTAATTGTAGGCTAGGCTACTTGCAGATACATTATTTTAAATATTATTGTAACAGTAGGCCTACCTACACAATAACCTCATATGGTGTTGCTGACCACAATCCATTGAATTATTAATAAGAAGTGTTGATTATTTGGCCTTGGAGAGCACAGCGCATGGAAGAAAACCTAGCACCGCAGGAAAGGGTGCCGGAAGTGTTGCAGAATAATGTAAATAAATGTACCAAATTATATAATTACTCCTATCTCTACAGAAATAAATGAAATCAATGAAAATACTACACCCTGGAGCATAATTTAGCCAGAGAGGATCAATAGCTTCTTAAATTGCTGTATATTGTGTTTTGTCACATTATAAGCGCATACTGTATGCCTACAGTCGGGAATCCTGCCATTGGGCAGTCCGCGACGCAAATATATTAAACAGCTGATTGTCGAGTTATGGCTGTCAATGTGGATGTCAATGAACAGCAGGCAGCAGCTAATAGGTCTTTGCAATATTTCAAAATGCAATTGCAGAAAATATATAAGTGAGTGCCGCTGGAAAGTTGCTGGACTATAATTTCCTCCTCATATTGTAGGTTTAAGATCAGTGTATCCACTCTTTTCATTGGCCTATGCTTTGGTTGCATTTAAGACATTGGTCGTTCATTTTATTGATCCCAGTATGTCAATATCAGAGTAGCTTGTCATTTTATGTGGTATATTTTTTTTTATTGTATTGTCAGTCATGTAAAATTAACGTCGAATTGCAGGAAATTATTTGAGAAAATACTACTTATTTCTCAGGTCATTAAACCCCTCAGCCCCTGGTCTTCAGGACTGAGCCCTGAATGTTATGAAACTCTGGTGACGGCCATGGACAGAGATTGTATTTTGAAAAGTTTGGAATCATAAATCTTCTTCAAAATGTCTCCTTATTCTCAGCAGAACAGTATGCAAATTACTGCCCTGATGTTTAGTCGAACTTCACTTGGTGATTAGTTTGTTTTGAGACATAAATTATTATTTTTTTTGTCCTGTAATTTAAATTTGCTTGTCTAGACCCATCTGCTTTATTTGACTGTCAGCAAGCCTAATCCCAGTAGCAGAAGTGTATGTTTCTCTGTATATATACTGTTAAATATCAGTCAAAAGTTTGGACACACCTACTCATTCAAGGGTTTTTCTTTATTGCTACTATTTACTACATTGTACAATAATGGTGAAGACATCAAAACTATGAAATAACACATATGGAATCATGTAGTAACCATTTTTTTTTTTTAAACAAATCTAAATATGTTTTATATTTGAGATTTTTCAAAGTAGCCACCCTTTGTCTTGATGACAGCTTTGCACACTCTTGGCATTCTCTCAACCAGCTTCATGAGGTTGTCACCTGGAATGCATTTCAATTAACAGGAGTGCCTTGTAAATTGTGGAATTTATTTCCTTCTTAATGCGTTCGAGCTAATCAGTTGTGTTGTGACAAGGTATGCGTGGTATACAGAAGATAGCCCTATTTGGTAAAAGACCACATTCAATTATGGCAAGAACAGCTCAAATAAGCGAAGAGAAATGACAGTCCCGCATTACTTTAAAACATGAAGGTCAGTCAATACGGAAAATTTCAAGAACTTTAACATTTCTTCAAGTGCAGTCGCAAAAACCATCAAGCGCTATGATGAAACTGACTCTGATGAGGACCGCCACAGGAAAGGAAGACCCAGCATTACCTCTGCTGCAGAGTATAAGTTCATTAGAGTTACCAGCCCCAAATAAATGCTTCAGTGTTCAAGTAACAGACACATCTCACCATCAACTGTTCAGAGGAGACTGTGAATCATGCCTTCATGGTTGAATAGCTGCAAAGAAACCACTTCTAAAGGACACCAATAAGAAGAAGAGACTTGTTTGGGCCAAGAAACACGAGCAATGGACATTAGACTGGTGGACATCGGTACTTTGGTCTGATGATTCCAAGTTTGAGATTTTTGGTTCCAACCACCGTGTCTTTATGAGAAGCAGAGTAGGTGAACGGATGATCTCTGCATATGTGGTTCCCACCGTGAAGCATGGAGGTGGAGTGATAGTGTCACCAGCAAAGCACCCCGACTCTGTCTGTGATTTATTTAGAATTCAACGCACACTTAACCAGCATGGCTACCACAGTATTATTCAGCAATATGCCATCCGATCTGGTTTGCGCTTAGTGGGACTATCATTTGTTTTTCTTCAGGACAATGACCCAACACACCTCTAGGCTGTGTAAGGGCTATTTGACCAAGAAGGAGAGTGGACTGATGCATCAGATGAATTGGCCTCCACAATCACCCGACCTCAACCCAATTGAGATGGTTTGGGATGAGTTGGACCATAGAGTGAAGGAAAAGCAGCCAATAAGTACTCAGCATATGTGGGAACTCCTTAGACTGTTGGAAAAGCATTCCAGGTGAAGCTGGTTGAGAGAATGCCAGAGTGTGCAAAGCTGTCAAGGCAAAGAATCTAAAATATATTTTGATTTGTTTAACACTTTTTTGGTTACTACATGATTCCATATGTGTTATTTCATAGTTTTGATGTCTTCACCATTATTCTACAATGTAGAAAATAGTAGCAATAAAGAAAAACCCTTGAATGAGTAGCTGTGTCCAAACATTTCACTGGTACTGTACGTGAGTGTGTTTTTTTTCTGTTGTCAGTGAACTGGCTGGACCACAGCCGGACGTTCAGAGAGCAGGGGGTGGAGGAGAGTGAGATGCTGCTGCTCAGACGCAAGTTCTTCTACTCCGACCAGAATGTGGACTCACGAGACCCTGTCCAGCTCAACCTTCTCTATGTACAGGTCAGACCTCTCTCTCTCTCTCTCTCTCTCTCTCTCTATCTCTCTCTCTATATATCTCTCTCTATATCTCTCTCTCTCTATATCTCTCTCTCTCTCTATATTTCTCTCTCTCTCTCTATATCTCTATCTCTCCTCATTGCTGCCCGGCATACAGCTGTAGTAAACTAGCCTCCTCAATTCCGCTCTACTCTGCCCTCCCCTGACTTCCTGTAGCCCTACGGTCAATAAAACAGACATCAGCACAAACACAGCTGAATCTGCTGCCCAAGGCTATGGGGCTGTAGCTCCTAAGCAGTGTGATGTCCTGTTGCATCACAAGCTTGCTGGCTTATGCATCTTTGCTGGTACTGCAGTTCTCAGAGGATGAGCTGGGCCTGGCTTACAGTGGTATGTGTATGTGGATCACAGACATGTTGCTGTGCTGGTGCTGCTATGCTGTGGGGATTGGGTCAGCCTTGCAAGGCTGGTTGTACACTACAGTGTTGTTGTACACTACAGTGTGGTTGGAGTAAGAGAGAGGGCTGCTGACACAGGGAGTACCCTGGGGGGTCAGCTGAGCCTGCACTACACCAGGCATGCTTTGCTCACTGCACACCTCAGTGCATCCACATGAGCTTCCCCTGCCTTGAGGTTGAGAGGAGAGCTCCCCGCTGACACCTGGACTCACAAAGGAGCATGCTATGCACAGTACTGTACACATATACATTTGAAGTCAGAAGTTTACATACACTTTAGCCAAATACATTTAAACTTAGTTTTTCACCTATCCTGACATTTAATCCCAGTAAAAATTCCCTGTCTTAGGACAGTTAGGATCACCACTTTATTTTAAGAATATGAAATGTCAGAATAATAGTAGAGAGAATTATTTATTTCAGCTTTTATTTCTTTCATCACATTCCCAGTGGGTCAGAAGTTTACATACACTCAATTAGTATTTAGTGGCATTGCCTTTAAATTGTTTAACTTGGGTCAAATGTTTCGGGTAGCCTTCCACAGGCTTCCCACAATAAGTTGGGTGAATTTTGGCCCATTCCTCCTGACAGAGCTGGTGTTACTGAGTCAGGTTTGTAGGCCTCCTTGCTCGCACACACTTATTCAGTTCTGCTCACAACTGTTCTATAGGATTGAGGTCAGGGCTTTATGATGGCCACACCAATACCTTGACTTTGTTGTCCTTAAGCCATTTTGCCACAACTTTGAAAGTATGCTTGGGGTCATTGTCCATTTGGAAGACCCATTTGCAACCAAGCTTTAACTTCCTGACTGATGTCTCGAGATGTTGCTTCAATATATCCACATAATTTTCCTCCCTCATAATGCCATCTATTTTGTGAAGTTCACCAGTCCCTCCTGCAGCAAAGCACCCCCATAACATGATGCTGCCACCCCCGTTCTTCACGGTTGGGATGGTGTTCTTCAGCTTGCAAGTCTCCCCCTTTTTCCTCCAAACATAACGATGGTCATTATGGCCAAACAGTTCTATTTTTGTTTCATCATACCAGAGGACATTTCACCAAAAAGTACGATCTTTGTCCCCATGTGCAGTTGCAAACCGTAGTCTGGCTTTTTTATGGCGGTATATATACGGTATACACATATATACCGCCATAAATACTCATGCACGCACACACACACACACACACACGACAAGCACACACTCACTTAGACACCTACATAAATACGGTACTGTACATCCATTGTTAACTCCCTCCTTGTCTTATATGCTGCATCGGAGCTACAGTCCATAAATACATCTATAGTTAACACTATCCATTCTCCCTATCCTCCCCTTCACTCTTTTATCTCTCTCTCTCTCTTGCCCTGACTCCTTCCCTCTTTCTCAGTTTTTTTCTTCACGCCCTCTCAATCCCATAAAAATCCTGACACATCACACCCGCTTACACATTGCAGTGTTCCATCATGCATTCCCTTCTCTCACAAACACAAGCCTGTGTTCTTTCTCACAAAAACACATTTCCTTCCTCTAGCTATTCGTCCCTTTGCTCCTCTTGCTGCCTTCCCCCTCCCTATCTTGTTTTCACTCAGTCACACAAACAGAAGCACGCACACACACATACATACACACAAACTCACACATGCTGAACAGAGTCGTCGTCCCCCCCCCCCCCCCCCCCACATGTCGTTGCCTCAGACTCCAGTGACTCTAATTTGTCACAATATTAAAAAGGCCTGACAGAGCAAGAAGAGAGGGAGCATTCTCTGGCTGGAACACACCCCAGGCTCCACATCCACTCTCTCACTCCTTCCTTCCAAGACTTCTCCCTCTGCAGTGCTCTCAGATGCGTCTCCGGAACATGACCGTACTACACATGCTTCTTGTCAATGTCTCTATTCTGCTACGATGGAATAGTCCTCATTCACCATGCAGCCATTACCATAGGAGACTGACTTAGTAGGTTCATTTAGTGAGTGTAGATTATATTATCATCCCTGGCATTCTTTAGGGAGAGCCTCTTAGTGATGAGCCCCAATGTTTATTAATGATGTGCAGCTTCCATGATCTCATCCGCCCCCCTCCACCCAGCGGGGGTCTCCAGCAGTTACAGCCCCAGCATTCATAACCAGACACCAGACAATCCACTCCTTTCACACATCTATCTACTCCACTACTACAGGAAATACAGCACCATGGTAACAACCTTTGTGTTGAGTTGGGCGGTATCCACATTTCCATATCTTCATACTGTTCCTGCACACGAGTGGCACCATTTCTTTCCAATGTATTATTGAAATGTTTGTTATGCTAAAAAATGATAACAAAGTACTAAAGAATTCCCATTGTGGACGCTAGCTAAATGCTAATGAATGCCAACAAACAACTATCTCAAAAGCCTATACTCACACTTGCCAAGTCCTCAACTCCTTGTTGAACAGAGATTATAGTTTTTTTTTATTAACCTCTGACTCCTTCGAGTCGCTATGCGGTGATAATAAAATAAAAAAAGTAAATTCTTAAATCCTTACCATGTACCTATATTTGTCATCTGTTGTTGCGTGCCTTTCTTTGCTTAAATCCATACGTTTGAATAAAACGTTAATGAAATACCACCACTGACTGTTTCCTTGAGATTCAATTGGCACATCTTAGAGCAACAGCAATGAGAAAACAGTCGGTGGTTCTATTTGATTAACGTTTTATTCAAACGTATGGATGTCAGCACTTGGCAATACTCACATTTGATCCAGAGGTGGATTGAGTGTCTCTGCTGTAACCAAGAAGCTTAATATTCTAAGCTGGCCACCTAACATTATAGCTAGCAAGTTAGCAAACCAAATGCATAGAGCCCTGAGCTAGAGAAAATGTATTTGGCATATCTAAGATAGTTAACTTTCTAGTTATAAAATATTTAGCTGGCAGACTTTAGTAGTGACTTTCAAGTATATCTTGATCACCTCTTGTGCTGATCAACAGTGGATCGGCACGTCACGTTTGCTCCATGTACTTTTTGTAAACAAACATTCCATTTTCTGTGAGATGGGATAATGAAAATCCTACCGTCGGTACTTCAAAGTATGCAGTATATGGTAGATACGTTATACCATCCAAGCCTAGTTTTGTCCCCCTTTTCATTAGAGCTTCAGTTTCTTGATTGTTATTGTATGTAGAGTCTCATCTAAATGCAGTATATGTGTAACCAATCCAGTCTACATACGTTCTAAACAGAATACCCATGTGTTTGGCTGTGGCATGGGGGTCCTTGTTATTGATTTGCCTATTGAGTTATTAGCTGGTTAGTCAGGCGATTTACGGTGGTATGAATTAGGCAATTATCTTATTGTCAGCGTTTGTTCATTGCTGTAATATTCCCCCCAGGTTAATGGTGGAACTCTTTAGGGTACGGTAGTAGACTGATTGACATTAGTGCTAACAGAGAGTGGGGTATGTTGAGCTATTGTCACGGCTGTTGTCGGTGAATGAGGACCAAAACGCAGCAGGTACGTGAATGCTCATCTTGATTTTTAATTAATCTCAACAATGAACATACAAAACACAAAAAACGAACACTCGACAAATAAACAGTCTGGTAAGGCACAAGGCTATACACAGAATAATCACCCACACCTCACACATACAAACACACCCTAATATATGGAACTCTCAATCAAAGGCAGATAGACAACACCTGCCTTCAACTGAGAGTCCCAACCCCAATCAACCAAACATAGAAACACACAACCTAGACTAACCATAGAATACTAAACATAAACCAAAACCCGGAATTACTAAATCAAACACCCTTTACACAAAACACACCACCCCGAACCACATAAAACAAATACCCCCTGCCACGCCCTGACCAAACTACAAAACAATTAACCTTATATACTGGCCAGGACGTGACAGTACCCCCCCCTTAAAGGTGCTACCCCAGAAGCACCTTAACAAAAAATAATCCCAAGCAACACCAACAAAAAGTCCCCTTTTCTAAAGGGAGGGAAGGGAGGGTGGCTGCCGTCAACGACGGCACTGTGCTACACCCCCCCTCCCCAACCCACCTATTTCTGGAGGTGGCTCTGGCTCCGGCCGTTCCAGGCTGTCGGGCCACTCTGGCATCGCCGGGGGGCAGTCGGGGCAGTCTGGCAATTCGGGAGAGTCTGGGCAGTCTGGCAATTCGGGACAGTCTGGGCAGTCTGGCAATTCGGGACAGTCTGGGCAGTCTGGCAATTCGGGACAGTCTGGGCAGTCTGGCAATTCGGGACAGTCTGGGCAGTCTGGCAATTCGGGACAGTCTGGGCAGTCTGGCAATTCGGGACAGTCTGGGCAGTCTGGCAATTCGGGACAGTCTGGGCAGTCTGGCAATTCGGGACAGTCTGGGCAGTCTGGCAATTCGGGACAGTCTGGGCAGTCTGGCAATTCGGGACAGTCTGGGCAGTCTGGCAATTCGGGACAGTCTGGGCAGTCTGGCCACTCCGGCAGTTCAGGGCAGTCTGGCCACTCCGGCAGTTCAGGGCAGTCTGGCCACTCCGGCAGTTCAGGGCAGTCTGGCCACTCCGGCAGTTCAGGGCAGTCTGGCCACTCCGGCAGTTCAGGGCAGTCTGGCCACTCCGGCAGTTCAGGGCAGTCTGGCCACTCCGGCAGTTCAGGGCAGTCTGGCCACTCCGGCAGTTCAGGGCAGTCTGGCCACTCCGGCAGTTCAGCGCAGTCTGGCCACTCCGGCAGTTCAGCGCAGTCTGGCCACTCCGGCAGTTCAGCGCAGTCTGGCCACTCCGGCAGTTCAGCGCAGTCTGGCCACTCCGGCAGTTCAGCGCAGTCTGGCCACTCCGGCAGTTCAGCGCAGTCTGGCCACTCCGGCAGTTCAGCGCAGTCTGGCCACTCCGGCAGTTCAGCGCAGTCTGGCCACTCCGGCAGTTCAGCGCAGTCTGGCCACTCCGGCAGTTCAGCGCAGTCTGGCCACTCCGGCAGTTCAGCGCAGTCTGGCCACTCCGGCAGTTCAGCGCAGTCTGGCCACTCCGGCAGTTCAGCGCAGTCTGACCACTCCGGCAGTTCAGCGCAGTCTGACCTCTCTGGCGACTGTTGACTGGCGGGCAGCTCTGACGACTGTTGACTGGCGGGCAGCTCTAACGATGACTGTTGACTGGCGGGCAGCTCTGACGATGACTGTTGACTGGCGGGCAGCTCTGACGATGACTGTTGACTGGCGGGCAGCTCTGACGATGACTGTTGACTGGCGGGCAGCTCTGACGATGACTGTTGACTGGCGGGCAGCTCTGATGAAGACTGTTGACTGGCGGGCAGCTCTGATGAAGACTGTTGACTGGCGAGGCTGGGTTGACGCACTTGTAGCCTGGTGCGTGGTGCTGGTACTGGGCTTACCAGATTATGTACACGCACCTCCAGGCTAGTGCGGGGAGCGGGAACAGGACGAGTCGGACTGGGTTGACGCACTTCCGGGTCCGCACGAGAGACAGGAGCTGGAAACCCAGGGCTATGGAGGCGCACAGCCGGTCTAGATCTTACCTCCTGCACAACCCGCCTTGGCTGGATGGAACTAGTAGCCCTGTACGAGCGGGGTGCTCGTACAGGGCAGACTGGGCTGTGCAGGGGCCTGATGGTAGCCGTGCGTAGAGCGGGAGTTGGGTAGCCTGGTCCTCGGAGGCGTACCGGCGACCAGATGCGCTGCGCAGGCATCCTCCTACCAGGCTGGATGCCCGCTCTAGCACGGCACCTGCGAGGGGCTGGAATAACGCGCACCGGACTGTGCGTGCGTATGGGTGAGATAGTGCGCTCCTCAGCGAAACATAGCGCTCTCCACCCCATACGCTCCTCCATATAACCACGAGTAGCTGGCTTCCGGCTCTTCTTACGCCTAGCCAAACTACCCGTGTGCCCCCCCAAAAATTTTTCTTGGGGGTGCCTCTCGTGCTTCTCCTTCTGCGCGTACTTGGCCTCGTACCACCGCCTCTCTGCCTTGGCTGCCTCAATTTCCCACTGCGGGCGTCGATAATCCCCAGCCTGATGCCAGGGTCCGGCCCCGTCCAGAACTTCCTCCCAAGTCCACTTCTCCCGCCAGTCCAACTCGAACTCCGTCTGCTCCTTCCTCTGCTGCTTGGTCCTTTGGTGGTGGGTGATTCTGTCACGATTGTTGTCTTCGTCTTCTGACGATAATGCGAAATCGTCATCAGAAAATAACAAAAAACGAACACTCGCCAAATAAACAGTCTGGTAAGGCACAAGGCTATACACAGAATAATCACCCACACCTCACACATACAAACACACCCTAATATATGGAACTCTCAATCAAAGGCAGATAGACAACACCTGCCTTCAACTGAGAGTCCCAACCCCAATCAACCAAACATAGAAACACACAACCTAGACTAACCATAGAATACTAAACATAAACCAAAACCCGGAATTACTAAATCAAACACCCTTTACACAAAACACACCACCCCGAACCACATAAAACAAATACCCCCTGCCACGCCCTGACCAAACTACAAAACAATTAACCTTATATACTGGCCAGGACGTGACAGCTATGTTTTGCATTCAGCATCACTACGTCAAGGGAAATATAGTATTCTATCAAACAAAGATATCTGCATATATTTCAGAATGTTGTGTATCCCTGGAAAAAATCTGAATTGATGTAAACATAACAGTTTCAAAAACATAGCTGGTCCAAAAAAAGTGGTCTCTTGGCACAACTTACACCAGTTATGGGGTAAGTTGAGCATAGGCACAGGGTAAGTTGGTGATCGTGTCCTTTGACAGTGGGTGATGGTGCTGGTAAGTCAAAGTTTAGTTCATGGAATGGGGGTGTGGTATATTGTATATCTCAAATGCATGCCTACATTCAGATACACACTGAGTGTATAAAACATTAAAGACACCAGCTCCTTTCATGACATAGCCTGACCAGATGAATCCGGGTGAAAATTATGATCTCTTATTGATGTTAAATCAAATCACATTAAACTTTATTTGTCACATGCACCGAGTACAACAAGTCTAGACAAGTCCTTAACCAACAGTGCAGTTCAAGAAAGAGTTAAGAAAATATTTATCAAATAAACTAAAGTGAAAAATAATTAAAAAGTAACAGAGTAACATAACAATAATGAGGCTATATACAGGGTGTACCGGTACCGAGTCAGTGTGCGGGGCTACAGCTTAGTTGAGGTAATTTGTATATGTAGGTAGGGGTGAAGTGACTAATAAACAGCGAGTAGCAGCAGTGTACAAAACAAATGGGGAAGTGGGGTGTCAATGTAAAGTCAGGTGGTTTTGTTGTGCCCTCTTCACAACTGTCTTGTGTGGTTTGGGCCATGATAGTTCGTTGGTGATGTGGATACTAAGGAACTTGAAATTCTCGACCTGCTCCGCTACAGCCCCGTTGATATTAATGGGGGCCTGTTCAACACGCCTTTTCCTATAGTCCACGATCAGCTCCTTAGACTTGCTCACCTTGAGGGAGAGGTTGTTGTCCTGACACCACACTGCCAGTTCTCTGACGGTGAAAAATTACTGTCGTGATCAGGACTAACACTTTTGTGTCGTCAGCAAACTTAATGATGGTGTTGGAGTTGTGTGGTGGCCACGCAGTCGTGGGTGAACAGGGAGTACAGGAGGGGACTAAGTACACACCCCTGAGGGGCCCCAGAGTTGAGGATCAGCGTGGCAGACGTGTTGTTGCCAGCCCTTAGCAACTGGGGGCGGGCCGTCTGGAAGTCCAGGATCCAGTTGCAGAGGGAGGTGTTTAGTCCCAGGGTCCTTAGCTTAGGGATGAGCTTTGTTGGCACTATGGTGTGTAACGCTGAGCTGCAGTCAATTAACAGCATTCTCACATACAGTAGGTTTTCCTTTTGTCCAGGTGGGAAAGGGCAGTGTGGAGTGCGATTTGAGATTACATCATCTGTGGATCTGTTGTGACGGTATGCAAATTGGAGTGGGTCTAGGGTATCCGGGAGGATGCTGTTGATGTGAGCCATAACCAGCCTTTCAAAGCACTTCATGGCTACAGACGTGAGTGCTACGGGTCGGTAGTCATTTAGGCAGGTTACCTTAGTGTTCATGGGCACAGGAACTATGGTGGTCTGCTGGTATTGGTATTACAGACTCAGTCAGGGAGAGGTTGAAAATGTCAGTGAAGACACTTGCCAGTTGGTCCGCGCATGCTTTGAGTACAGTCCTGGTAATCCGTCTTGCCCCACGACTTTGTGAATGTTGACCTGTTAAAAGGTATTGCTCACATCGGCTACCGAGAGCGTTATCACACAGTCATCCAGAACAGCTGGTGCTCAGTGTTGCTTGCCTCGAAGCGAGCATAAAAGGCATTTAGCTCATCTGGTAGGCTCGCGTCTGGGTTTCCCTTTGTAGTCCGTAATAGTTTTCAAGCCCTGCCACAGCCGACGAGCATCAGAGCTGGTGTAGTAGGATTAAATCTTAATCCTGAATTGACACTTTGCTTGTTTGATGGTTTGTCTGAGGGCATAGCGGGATTTCTTACAAGTGTCCGGATTAGTGTCCCGCTCCTTGAAAGCGGCAGCTCTAGCCTTTAGCTCGATGCGGCTGTTGCCTGTATTCCATGGCTTCTGGTTGGGATGTGTACGTACAGTCACTGTGGGGATGACGTCGTCGATGCACTTATTGATGAAGCCGATGACTGAGGTGGTCCCGGAACATATTTCAGTCTGTGCTAGCAAAACAGTTCTGTAGTAGCATCCAGATCATCTGTCTACTTCCGTATTGAGCGAGTCACTAGTATTACCTGATTTAGTGTTTGCTTGTAAGCAGGAATAAGGAGGATATAATTATGGTCAGATTTTCCAAATGGAGGGTGGGGGGGAGCTTTGTATGCATCTCTGTGTGTGGAGTAAAGTTGGTCTAGAGCTTTTTTTTCTCCTCTGGTTGCACATGTGACATGCTGGTAAATATTTGGTTAAACTATTTTTAAGTTTGCCTGCAATAAAGTCCCCGGCCACTAGGAGCGCCACTTCTGGATGAGCATTTTCTTGTTTCCTTATGGCCTTATATAGAGTTGGTTGAGTGCGGTCTTAGTGCCAGCATCGGTCTGTGGTGGTAAATAGACAGCTACGAATAATATAGATGAGAACTATATTAGGTAGTGTGGTCTACAGCTTATCGTAAGGTTCTCTACCTCAGGTGAACAATACCTCGAGACTTCTTTAATATTAGACATCGCGCAACAGCTGTTATTGACAAATAGACACACCCCCCCACCCCTCGTCTTACCAGACGTTGTGTCTTCTCTGTTCTGCCGGTGAATGGAAAATCCCGCCAGCTCTGTTATCCATGTTGTCGTTCAGCCACGACTCAGTGAAACATAAGATATTCGTTTTTAATGTCCCATTGGTTGGATAATCGTAATTGTAGGTCATCAATTTTATCTTCCAATGATTGCATGTTAGTCAGTAGAACAGATGGCAGTGGGAGTTTACTCGCTCGCCTACGGATTCTCAGAAGGCAGCCCAACCTGCGCCCCCTTTTCCTCCGTCTTCTCTTCACACAAATTACGGGGATTTGGACCTGTTCCCGGGAAAGCAGTATATCCTTCTCGTCGGACTCGTTAAAGGAAAAAGCTTCTTACAGTTCGTGGTGAGTAATCGCTGTTCTGATGTCCAGAAGTTATTTTGGGGTCATAAGAGACGGTAGCAGCAACATTATGTACAAAATAAGTTACAATCAATGCAAAAAAACTAACAAAATAGCATAGTTGGTTAGGAGGATGTAAAACGTTCAGGAGACAGGTTAAAGAAGGATTTTTAAGCCTTGAGACAATTGAGACATGGATTGTATAGGTGTGCCGTTCAGAGGGTGAATGGGCAAGGCAAAATATTTAAGTGCCTTTGAACGTGGTATTGTAGTAGATGCCAGACACACGGTTTGTGTCAAGAACTGTAGAGTCCATGCACTTTGAGGCCACTAAGCCCATAAAACTGGTAGGCAAGATTGTTAATAATATTATACTTAGCAATTTCAGACTCCATGTCATCAGATAAGACCTTGTGTACCTCTGATATTCTATCATAGCCTCTCTTTCACACAGGTACACGTTCATTTTCTTTTTTGTCAGTGTCATTCAGTAAAAAAAATGCATCCCTTGCTGCTGCTCAAATGGACTTCTTCCCTGCTCTCACTTCCTTGGCTGCTCTCTCAAGAACCTCAAGGGGCGCTAAACCCCTGCTTGTTTTACGTTTGTATTCACAGCGCATGATGATGTATGCTCTGTGTCAATAAAAATGTATGACACATTGCCAAAAAATACTATAAAAAAATAAATACTATTATGCAACAAAATGTAATCATCATTTGAATGGGGTCTGGTGGCTATTGGCTCAATGCTATAGAACAGATAGCTCCACCCATACGGATCACGAGAGAGAGAGCCACGGAGAGAGAGAGCCACAGAGAGAGCGACGGAGAGAGCGGGCCACGGAGAGCCAGTGAGAGAGAGAGCCAGCGAGAGCCACCGAGGGAGAGGGAGCCACCGAGGGAGAGGGAGCCAGTGAGAGAGAGAGCCAGCGAGAGCCACCGAGGGAGAGGGAGCCACCGAGGGAGAGGGAGCCAGTGAGAGAGAGAGCCAGCGAGAGCCACCGAGGGAGAGGGAGCCACCGAGGGAGAGGGAGCCAGTGAGAGAGAGAGCAAGAGCCAGGGAGAGAGAGCAGAATTAGGCCGATACACACTAATTATCAAAATCCAGAAAAGAGACGTTAAATTCTACAACCACCTAAAAGGAACCGATTCCCAAACCTTCCATAACAAAGCCATCACCTACAGAGAAGAGTACCCTACACAAGATGGTCCTGGGGCTCTGTTCACAAACACAAACAGACCCCACAGAGCCCCAGGACAGCAACACAATTAGACCCAACCAAATCATAAGAAAACAAAAAGAGAATTACTTGACACATTGGAAAGGATTAACAAAAAAACGGAGAAAACTAGAATGCTATTTGGCTCTAGTACACAGTGGCAGAATACCTGACCACTGTGACTGACCCAAATGTAAGGAAAGCTTTGACTATGTACAGACTCAGTGAGCATAGCCTTGCTATTGAGAAAAATGAGGTGGAAACTGATCTGCACTTCCTAACCTCCTGCCAAATTTATGACCATATTAGAGAGACATATTTCCCACAGATTACACAGATCCACAAAGAATTAGAAAACAAACCCAATTTTGATAAACTCCCATATCTACTGGGTGAAATATCAGTGTTCCATCACAGCAGCAATATTTGTGACCTGTTGGCACAAGAAAAGGTCAACCAGTGAAGAACAAACACCATTGTAAATAGAACCCATGTTTATGTTTATTTATTTTCCCTTTTGTACTTTAACTATTTGCACATCGTTACAACACTGTATATTGACATAATATGATATTTGAAATGTATTTTGTGAGTGTAATGTTTACTGTTCATTTTTATTGTTTATTTCACTTTTGTTTATTATCTACTTCACTTGCTTTGGCAATGTTAACATATGTTTCCCATGCCAATAAAGCCCTTAAATTGAATTGAGAGCGAGTGAGTGAGAGCGACACACACACACACACACACACACACACACACACACACACACACACACACACACACACACACACAGAAAGACATAACTGACAGGCCCCATGAGGAAACACAGGCCCCATGCTAATGCTTTGATGGACAAGACATTTAAATATAACAGATATCTTAGATTATTGGTGCAAAATGGTACTGTATATTCCAACTGAAGCCTTGATGGAAGTGTATCGAAACAGTCATTCCTGTTATGGCCGGACAGGTTGCTACATGGTTGCTATCAAGCATTATTGAGGCCTGGCAATACGTATTCATTTGGACTTTATTTAGGCCTGCAGTATGTTTTGTATATAATTTGTTCATATTGTAATAATTAAAAACCACTCAGTGAAAGTTGCTCTTTAATTTTCAAAGCAGTTTATTAATGACACATTGTGGATGCCTCTGCAATGTTGATGCAATATTCTGAGAAATGTGCATGTTTATTGACGTCTTTGTTTCTGTTAATATATCACCACTGACTGTAATGATGAGTGGTTGAGGCTGTTACATTTCATATGTTAGCGATTGTCTTGGATTGTCTTGGATTGCTACAAACTAATCTTGTTTGGCTCCTCTGAGTCCATTCATCTAAGTAAAGTGTTTATGTTGTATCCCTGCTGATGGTTTACATTTTTTTCACCTAGCAGGCACTCTTCTCTGAAGCAACTTTCAAAACAGAAAAAGCTGCATTACTGTCTAGCTTGAACTCCACTTAGACACTCTTTCTTTTCTCTCTTCTGTCTCCTTCTCTCCTCTAGGCCAGAGATGATATACTGAACGGATCCCACCCTGTTTCGTTTGATAAAGCCTGTGAGTTTGCTGGAATTCAGGCTCAGATCCAGTTTGGACCCCATGTCGAACACAAACACAAGCCTGGATTCTTAGAGTAAGTCCTCTTATCAGATATCATTAACAACAACACTATACTGTACTTTCCAACACTACTATTCTTTTAGACACTCTGTCTCAATCCTCCCATCCTAGTTTAGATGAAATCCTTCTCTTTGGGATACCCATTTGAGTGCATACAATAATGTTAACACTTGAAATATGTAGGTGCTGAGGTAAGAATGACCAAGTTTGAAAGCATGTTTTGGAAAGAGAAATGCCTCATGAGTGTAAACTTGTAAAATGTGATTGATCTCCATAGCCTGAAGGAGTTTCTACCCAAAGAGTACATCAAGCAGAGAGGGTCGGAGAAGAAAATATTTGTGGTATGTTCAGTATTGCTCAGTATGTTGTATGCGTATGGATTTATATGTTATCAAAGGGAAATAAAAAAAGCTGAATTAAAATCACTAATATTCAGAACATTTGAAAATGTTAAGTCTCTGAAAAGTTCATATTGCTGCACCTATTTCCTTCTGACCCGCAGGATCACAAATCCTGTGGAGAAATGACAGAGATTGAGTCTAAAGTGAAGTATGCGAAACTAGCAAGGTCCCTTCCGACATATGGGGTCTCCTTCTTCCTGGTGAAGGTAAGTTATAAGACGAGAGGATTGTGTTCTCCAACAGAAAGTAAACTGAAGGATTTACAATGTAAATACAGCTGACTGCAAGTTAAAGATTAGCCTTGAGAGCTGTGTGTATGCGAGCGAAAGAGAGAGAGAGAGATCGAAAGAGAGTGGGTGAGAGAGAGAGAGGTGAGGAGAGGGAGTTGGGGGTTTTAAGAGCATGATAAATAATTCATTTTAGCAGCACTCTCTCACACAGCAACCACAGCCAAAAACATAGATATACTGTAGGTAATGCACAATTTGGAAGTTTATTGCAACCTTTCATTTGTTATGTGTCACTCTTAAACCAGCTCAGTGCTTCCAGAACAAGCTTTTCATAACTGTAAGGCTCCTAAATATGATATGGAAGGAATTTAGCCTGTCTGTGATGGTGGGACTACAGCCAATAAAACCTCTCTGACAGTTCACCTGTGCTGTGAGTCCCAGACCAGAAGATGTTTCAAAACCTCACCCACCTGCTATGTCTGAAATAAAAGGTTACAGATTTAAGATACTATCTCTAGCATGTCAAACCAATTCAGATTCCAAAATCTGACTTCCTGAGTTGAATACACTGTGAACAACTTCTTGAGTAAGCAAAGACAATGAACAATTGGAATGGTTCTCTAAACATAGCTACCATGATAATCAACATAATGTTATCTGCCCTTGGATGAAAAACAATGAGTCTGTACAAGTTGCTCTAAAGCTGTTGCCTTGTTCCTGTCAAGGAGCTATACTTTTAGAACCTGACAATGAAAATATTTGCCTGGAGACGTGAAAAGGTATTTTTCAACTCCCCTGTCCCCTAACCGTTAATTGTGCGTAGTGTTCAGCATTGCTGGAGTGGAGCCAACAGTCGGCTTATGCTCTGAAGTGAGGCATAATGGATTGTGTTTGGGCAGAGAGGAGGAGGGCACTAGAGCCAGGCAGAGTCAATGTGCTGCTG
This sequence comes from Salmo salar, assembly GCF_965601325.2. Taxonomy (NCBI): domain Eukaryota; kingdom Metazoa; phylum Chordata; class Actinopteri; order Salmoniformes; family Salmonidae; genus Salmo; species Salmo salar. The sequence goes on along the minus strand of NC_138306.1, from coordinate 29,272,949 downwards.
CTGGTGGAAGCTCCATCCTGACGAACTGACAGCCAGGCTGAGGCACCCCTAGCAACAGAGGCCTGAGGAAGGAGGGACTGGGAATGGCCTGTTCAGCAAAACAGCAGGGAGCCCCGGTTAAACAAGCCTGAACTCTGCAAGGTCACTCCCCATCAACCCTCCTCCACTGGGGCTCCTGACTCAGGACAGACAAACAGAACAGAGCATGTGTGCTATCTATGGCACGCAGTGCTGCTCTGCTGCGGTTTTAATTTCTCTGAATAAAGAGATGCCCCCAGTGAATCATCTGTGTAGGTGTTTGACACCTATGAAAATATTGTCTTATGTCTTGTCTGTTAGGAAAAGATGAAAAGCAAGAATAAACTGGTCCCTCGGTTACTGGGGATAACCAAAGAGTCGGTGATGCGGGTAGAAGAGAAGACTAAAGACGTGGTTCAGGAGTGGCCCCTGACCACGGTGAAGAGATGGGCTGCTTCTCCCAAGAGCTTCACCCTGGTATGACCTGCCCTCCGTCTACTCCAATCCCACATTCACAGGAACACATTCCACTCTCTTGACCTCTCTTCTGTTCCTCCCATCTCCATATAGCAACATAAATAACTGCTAAATAGTATGTGTTGTTGTTACTACTTCTAATCCACAGTGTTATTGTGTTTTCTTGTCAATAAGCACTTCTTGTATATATTAGACTGTGTATATATATACAAGTGATTTTACTGGAAGAATGTGAAGCACTTGGATGTTTTATTCATTTGAGTGCTTTTTCAATTTAGTATTTTGTTTGTTGTCAACATTGCTGTTTTTTGTTTCGTCTCGCTTTATTAAGCCAGACTTCACTCAACTGAATAACCCATTTAAAGATTAATAAGAAGTGCAACATACTCAAAGGTACATTTGCCAACATTGATTTGAATGATATATTACTTTGCTGTCTCACATAGGCAGCCTTTGAAGTGTGTGATATTGATATTTAAAATGTGTATTTCTCATATTTAATCAGCTCTTTGAGGACTGCAAAATCGTAGCGAAAGGTAGTCAACGTTTGTCTGTTCATTAGGAGAAGGAATGGTAAAGGTATTGCCGACATACCTTTAGTCCATTCAAAGCTTCTTTCTCAGTACTCCCACATCTTTCTGTGCTTGTGTGGATGGAAATACACTTTGTGAACTTAGAGCACAGCATGGCAAAGAGCTGTGGCATGTGAAAGTAGAAGGCCCTGGTTCAACCTTGACCTCTGAGAAAGCTGCTGTACTCCCCATACGACATACACACACTTCTCCATTTCCTAGCGGTATTACCAGGTGGACCTGTGCTGTAACTTCAGTATCTCTCCTGACTATCTGCTTGTACCCTGCAGGACTTTGGGGAGTACCAGGAGAGTTACTACTCTGTTCAGACCACAGAGGGGGAACAGATCTCTCAGCTAATTGCAGGATACATCGACATCATCCTCAAAAAGGTAAGTCATGACCAAACCAGAAATGACACTTCCCAAGTACTTTATTTTCTTTATTATGACACCTTTTGATATCCCTTCCACAGAAGCAGAGTAAGGATCGTTTTGGCTTGGAGGGAGATGAGGAGTCCACCATGCTGGAGGAATCAGTCTCTCCAAAGAAGTAAGAAAGGTTCATAATGCACATGCTAAATGGTCTTAATAGGGTGCATTCCTATTTACTTTGAGAATGCTGACCAGCCATATTCAGAGACTACAGGCTAGTTCCTCATGTGAATGTAAACCTTAGTTTAATTGTGGCATATAATCACATTTCTGCCTGCCCTGCATTACACCCCTGAGAAAAAGAACACAAAAGGAGTTAAACTGAATTTACCTATAACGTACTGTATAGTATATGTGAGATTAATGTGTTCTCTGAAACACTATCCTAGAATTCCCTCTGTCCCTCTCCTTCAGGAATGTATTAACTCTCCTGGTACTCCCGAGTGGCGCAACTGCATCGTAGTGCGAGAGGTGTCACTACAGACCCTGGTTCGATCCCGGGCTGTATCACAACTGGCCGTGATTGGGAGTCCCTTAGGGCGGCGCACAATTGGCCCAGTGTCATCTGGGTTAGGGTTTGGCCAGGGTAGGCCGTCATTGTAAAATAGGAATTTGTTCTTAACTGACTTGCCTAGTTAAATAAGAAATGTTAGCTTTTCATTATTCCTAACCTCCATAAGAAAAAGACCCCAGGGCAAGACGGTTATATTATTCTGCCCCAAAAAAAGAAATCATCAGGAAGACATTCATTAAGATATTGTGTTCTTGGAAGTATTTGTCATTTATTTTTTTTGATCCCAGTTGCCTAGTTTTCCTCCTGGCCTGCAGCCAGACTCCTAAAGACTCCATAATACAGATGGACTCTTGTCCTGTTATGCCGAATCCAGACACCGGTTGTTATTGGAAACCTGCTTGTCTCATAGCGGATCCTGCTGTGATAGACACTGGGTATCATATCACTCCCTGCTGTTTAGGTGCCAATGGACTCATGTTTTTGTTCTCAGCACAGAACATAATTGCTGCCTCTCAAAATAAGCAGTAATTAACCAATAGTGAGTGTGGCATCTGTTTACAAGGGCAGGAAAACAGCACTTTTCATGTCTTTCAGTGCCTATCGTCTCTAACTCACTATAATGGTTTTGGTACTACTGTCCCATTGTTAGGGAGAAAATACTGAGCATCGACTTCGACCTTGTCAGAGGTTGTCCTGTAAAGGTCCGAATCTCTCTCTCTCTCTCTTTCTCTCTTTTTCTCTTTCTCTTTCCATCTTTCTTTCTTTCTCTCTCTCTCTCTCTCTCTCTCTTTCCATCTCTCTCTCTCTCTCTCTCTCTCTCTCTCTCTCTCTCTCTCTCTCTCTCTCTCTCTCTCTCTCTCTCTCTCTCTCTCTCTTTCCATCTCTCTCTCTCTCTCTCTCTCTTTCCATCTCTCTCTCTCTCTCTCTCTTTCCATCTCTTTCCATCTCTCTCTCTCTTTCCATCTCTCTCTCTCTTTCCATCTCTCTCTCCCTCCTTCCCTCATCCAGGTCCACCATCCTACAGCAGCAGTTCAACAGGGTGGGTCGTGTGGAGCATGGTTCGGTAGCACTGCCAGGTATCATCCGCTCTGGGTCCATCGGCGGCCCTGACAACACTTTCAACATGGGCACCATGCCCTCTGCCCAGCAGCAGATCACCACAGGGCAGATGCACAGAGGACACATGCCCCCACTGGTGAGCATGCCCCTGGCAACCATGCCAATGACACACAGTAGGAGCAGTGATGTGCAGAGAACCTTGCTTACACCATCACTATCTACGATGTTTGTGTATAAAAATCTGTACGTTCTGTGTGTACAAGTCGGAAGTTTCCATGTGCTTAGATTGGAGTCATTAAAATTGTTTTTCAACCACTCCACAAATTTGTTGTTAACAAACTATAGTTTTGGCAAGTAGGTTAGGACATCTACTTTGTGCATGACACATGTAGTTTTTCCAACAATTGTTTACAGACAGATTATTTCACTTATAATTCTCTGTATCACAATTCCAGAGGGTCAGAGGTTCACATACACTAAGTTGGCTGTGCTTTTAAACAGCTTGGAAAATTCCAGAAAATTATGTCATGGCTTTAGAAGCTTCTGAAATCATTTGAGTCAATTGGAGGTGTACCTGTGGATGTATTTCAAGGCCTACCTTCAAACTCAGTACCTCTTTGCTTGACATCATGGTAAAATCAAAAGAAATCAGCCAAGACCTCAGAAAATAAATTGTAGACCTTCACAAGTCTGGTTCATCCTTGGGAGCAATTTCCAAATGCCTGAAGGTACCACGTTCATCTGTGCAAACAGTAGTACGCAAGTATAAACACGATGGGACCACGCAGCCGTCATACTGCTCAGGAAGGAGACGCGTTCTGTCTCCTAGAGATGAACGTACTTTGGTGCGAAAAGTGCAAATCAATCCTAGAACAACACCTCAGCAAGGAAGAAGCCTCTGCTCCAAAACCACCATAAAAAAGCCAGGCTACGGTTTGCAACTGCACATGGGGACAAAGATCATACTTTTTGTAGAAATGTCCTCTGGTCTGATGAAACGAAAATATAACTGTTTGGCCATAATGACCATTGTTATGTTTAGAGGAAAAAGGGAGATGCTTGCAAGCCGAAGAACACCATCCCAACTGTGAAGCATGGGGGTGGCAGCATCATGTTGTTGGGGTGCTTTGCTGCAGGAGGGACTGGTGCACTTCACAAAATAGATGGTAACATGAGGGAGGAAAATTATGTGGATATATTGAAGCAACATCTCAAGACATCAGTCAGGAAGTTAAATCTTGGTCGCAAATCGGTCTTCCAAATGGACAATGACCCCAAGCATACTTCCAAAGTTGTGGCAAAATGGCTTAAGGACAACAAAGTCAAGGTTTTGGAGTGGCCATCACAAAGCCCTGACCTCAATCCTATATAAAATGTGTGAGCAGAACTGAAAAAGTGTGTGCATGTAAGGAGGCCTACAAACCTGACACTGTTACATCAGCTCTGTCAGGAGGAATGGGCCAGAATTCACCCAACTTATTGTGGGAAGCTTGTGAAAGGCTACCCGAAACGTTTGACACAAGTTAAACAATTTAAAGTGAATGCTACCAAATACTAATTGAGTGTGTGAGAACTTCTGACCCACTTGGAATGTGATGAAAGAAATCAAAGCTGAAATAAATCATTCTCTCCACTATTATTCTGACATTTCACATTCTTAAAATAAAGTGGTGATCCTAACTGACCTAAAACAGGGAATTTTTACCAGGATTAAATGTCAGGAATTGTGAAAAACTGAGTTGAAATGTATTTGGCTAAGGTGTATGTAAACTTCCAACTTCAACTGTATGTATTGTCAGAGCTTGGCCCAGCAGGCCCTGATGGGGACCATTAACACCAGTATGCAGGCGGTGCAGCAGGCCCAGGCTGATCTGGGGGAGGTAGATAACCTGCCTCCACTGGGCCAGGACATGGTGAGTTCCCACCTCCATTTACAAGACTAATCCCTTTATACACAACAGCCACTAAATCTCACCATTCAAGACTCAGAACGTTTTGGTCCATGCATCCTGGTCAGTGAAGATTAATTTGTTATTTGAGTGTGTTTTTGGAAAATATATTAAATTATTAATCCCATTGAATGTATATTTTTTTTTTAGATGCAATTTTGGCGTTTTCCCTCTGTTGATTTGCTAAGTGTAGAGAAGCTCAGAGTTTTTTTTTTTTTAAGTCCATTTGAACTCCCATGTGTAATTAGGTGGTGGAAATTGACTGTAAATATGGAAGATGTACTTTAAAGCTCGAGACTGGTGCTTCAAAAGCTGTAGGAATTGTGAAGAAGCCCAGTCCTTTAATCACTGATAGTAAAGTTTATCTGGGTTGAAAATCTCCCACTGTGATGAAAGCCAACACCCATCCTTCTCCCTCTCCTGAAAGGCGTCCAGAGTTTGGGTTCAGAACAAAGTGGATGAGTCCAAACATGAAATCCACTCTCAAGTAGATGCCATAACCGCTGGAACGGCATCTGTGGTCAATCTTACAGCAGGTGAGTGCATGAGGTTACCTACTGACATGTTGAGTTTTCTGTTATTTTTGCACTGGAATCCTTTTCTTACAAAGGCCTCTAGTCCTAGCTTGAGAGAAAAAAAGAATAGGCGCTCATCTTCAAGGGCAAAACCCATAGGGATAGAATCAATACACACATTTTCCTAGCCAATGTGGAGCGCCCAGAGAGGAGGGGCTCTGAGTTCCCTTTACATAATGGAGCATTTACCATTTGCCATAATACATTTTTCCATTGATGGAATAAATAGTTAGCGTGTTGTCTTGAATCTGAACTGGCTGGCAGCCTCTCCCTGCCTCCTGGCTGGAGCTGTGCCATTCTGCTCCACACTGCTCCCTGCCAGCTGTTCGATACGTTTTCATCTGTTGGATGGCACTGAGGCTCCCTGTTATCATCCAGTAGAACCTTTTACCTCTCCACAAATAACTATCACGTCTCTCTTTCTCTGTACTTATCTCCGCTGTACCATATCCAATGTGTTTTCATTATGATCGTGACACGGATGTGTGTATTATAACACCACCCAGGTTGCTGATTGTAGTTTGGGCTGAGAGAGAAGAGACTGTGTCAGAGGTAGAGCAGAAGGCACTGGAAAGGGTTAATAAGGACTTTCTCTCTTCCCTAGGTGACCCCACAGACACAGACTACACAGCGGTGGGCTGTGCTATCACCACCATCTCCTCCAACCTGACAGAGATGTCTAGGGGGGTGAAGCTGCTGGCAGCGCTGGTGGAGGACCAGGTGGGCAGCGGGCAGAACCTGATGGGAGCTGCCAGGACCCTGACAGGGGCCGTCTCTGACCTGCTCAGGTCTGTTGAGCCAGCGGCTGGAGAGGTACAGACACAACACAGCACTGTTCTACCCATCACATCTGTTCTATTCTCCTTATACACATGTATTGATGTGTACTGCCTTTTTAACAAATCCACTAGTCTGTTTCTATAGTATGTTTTTTAAAACAGTTGAAGGACACAATAATTATGTGTCCTGTAGATATAATCATTGGGAGCTGTTTTGATTTGTGATGTGAACTGTGTCTGAGAGCAGCCAAGTGCTGTGATTGGTCTGTGGTGCCGCGGTGGGGTCAGTGTTGTGAATGTGGTGATGTCATCCTCTCCCATGCAGCCCAGACAGACGGTGCTGACTGCAGCAGGAAGTATAGGCCAGGCCAGCGGGGACCTGCTGCGTCACATGGGGGAGGGCGAGACTGACGAGAGGTTCCAGGTTGGACTGCACTTTACTCACTGTTTCTATAGTTCCGCCTCCAAACAGGAAAACACGCATGTTCCCAGTTCCTGTTTAAAGCTGCACACACACTTATGTAACGGTATCAGGCTTTGTTTTCTTTAGCTATTGTAATTGAGTGGACAGCAAATCCCTCACTAGAGAATGCCTGTATTTCTACTGTTTCTGCATACTGACTATACAGCTGTATAGCTACCAGAGTTGAGACCACATAATGGAAATGTCCTTATTCAGTCCGTCCAGTCACGTTTTCTTAGCTCTGCTGTGGCTCAGTGAGTGAAGGTGATGAATGTGTTTCAGGACATTCTGATGAGCCTGGCCAAAGCAGTGGCCAATGCAGCTGCCATGATGGTTCTCAAGGCCAAGAACGTGGCCCAAGTGGCAGAGGACACGGTGCTGCAGAACCGAGTGATTGCAGCAGCTACTCGGTGTGCCCTGTCCACTTCACAGTTGGTGGCCTGCACCAAGGTACTGCTCCAACTGACGCCCACACCCCTGTTCCCTGTCTCCTGTAGCCATGGAGGACAGCTCAGGACAAGGACTGGTGATAGGAGAAGAGCTGGCTTACTGAACTGAAATGGCTGTTTGTTCTATCTCTTGATTTCCGGCACAGACTATACCCTATTCTAAATTAGTTATGTCAAGAATAGCATTATCAGTCTTGTACACACCTAAATGTGTCCCGAGGCCAGTGGTCAACAACCGCTTGATCGCGATCGACCTCCAAAGCATTCCTAATTGCTCACCAAACATTTCTTTAAGAAACCCAACGATAAAGCCTGGCATTCCTATTTCGTCTCGCGCTGTTGGTGGTAGGTGCACCATATTCAGCTACCGGGTAGGCGAAGTGTTCCCATTTTGATCCATTTCATGTCTGAAGATAATTAATTCTGCCTTCCTTGTGGGCCCGGAGAGCAAATCAGTGCACCTATTGGTCTACCACTAGCCAATCTGATACACCAGATTACAGTCTGCAGCTTCCTCAAGCTCACAGCAAAGTTGAAACAGTGACATTTTTTAACTTTTTCAACCATGGCTAGAGAGAAAAGCTGCTGTTTCTATGGGTTAGTTAATGTTTAAGATGTGCTACAACCAGCGCTGCAATGAATGAGTAGGAAAGTGTATCGATAGGCTTACGTTGTTATTATTAGCAGCTTGGGTCTTTTTTTATATTGAGTAATATCAGTCTCAGCGGAGGGAGGGAGAGCAGAGTGACGTTGAGAGGCGGACCCTCTGCTGCTCTCTCCCTCTGCTGAGAGTCACCATCAGATGCATTGCAGGAACAAGCCCAGTTAAATAAATCAAAAAGCAAATGATTTAAATGTATGCTCACTCAGCTGTGCCTCACAAGTAATACAACAACTGATCTATTATTGGTGTGATCATATAAGTTTTGAAATATAATTTATAAATGGTCTAAGAAGAACAGCAATGCAATGGCATGGCAATTCAACCATTGCCAATATGTAGTGATAATGTATTGAGCATATAGCCTACTGCACAAACCTCATTGCTACAGAACTGTTTTTAATAGGTTAATGTTGCATAGGCTTTTTATTTTTTTAATTATCTGAGTGATATATCTTGGCTTGCATTTTGACTCCGAAAGTGATCTTGACTCAAAGGTTGTTGACCACTGCCCTAGGCCTAGCATCTCAGAATGTGTTGTATTTTGAGAGTGGCCACTAGAGGTTGACTGTGGACTTTGTTCGTCCAGGTGGTGAGCCCCACCATCAGTTCCCCGGTGTGCCAGGAGCAGCTGGTTGAGGCAGGGAAGCTGGTGGACCGCTCGGTGGAGAGCTGTGTCAAGGCCTGTCTGGCAGCCACAGACGAAGGTGAGCTGCTGAAGCAGGTGGGTGCCGCGGCCAACACGGTGAGCCAGGCACTCAGTGACCTGCTGCAGCACGTACGCCACTATGCCAGCTGTGGTGAGCCCATCGGACGCTACGACCAGGCCACAGACACCATCATGACCGTCACTGAGAGCATCTTCACCTCCATGGGAGACGCAGGTGAGCTCTGGGAGAGGATGGGGAGGGGCGGGTAGGGGTGATAAGGGGAGAGACTGTTGTAGTGCGGAGGGAAGGGAAGTGGTTGATAACTATTTTGGTGGTGGTGGTGAGAGAACCTTTCACTCTTTTGATTAATCTTGTAAGCATTTTCACATTCCTAGCCAGTTCTTGCATCCAGCAGTTTGAGTTTAAAAACTTTAGGTAGCTATTATCCAAGGACTTAGTAAGTAAGAATTATCACTCAAGTAGGTACCAGTATCTAGCCTGTGTTTCTTGTCTTTTTTTCTCAAGACTTTCACTGGGGTTGTTTCCATGTATTTTGACTGAATGGGACCAAAGATGTTGTCAGGTTATGGTTTATATTAACTGACCTTCAAAACCCTGCTGTTGAAACATTTTCAAAGCCTGAAGTATTTGTTATGGTTCAGCCATGAGTCTGAAGAATTCTTAACCCCAGCCAATCCTCAAGGGGTTGTAGAAAACATGTCATTGAAAACCACTACAGAGCTTCAAATCTGGTCTCAATCACTGTTCAATGGGGCTTTGAAACTTAAAAGAAAACATATGACCTGAACATTTTTGGAGGGCTAAAGGGATACATCGAGATTTTGGCAATGAGGCCTTTTATCTACTTCACCAGTCAGATGAACCTGTGGATATCATTTGTATGTTTCTGTGTCCAGTATGACAGAAGTTGGAGGTAGCTTCGTAAGCCAGTGCTACCTAGCGTTAGCGCAATGACTGGAAGTCTATGGTATCTGCTGGGGAAGTAGATAAAGGGCCTCGTTGACAAAGTCCCGAAGTATCCCTTTAACACTCTGACTTTCATAAATTATTGTTAAAAAAAATTGCTGTAATTCAGCCAAGTATCCTTAAAAGATCCCATTTCACTGACCATTTTGTCTGTAAATACTGTGGGATGTAAAGTAGCCTAGATGTGTTTTATAGTCTTCTCTCTAGTTATTTCTAGCTGTAGGCGAGTGTTTTTTTTATAGGCTGGCTGGGGAAATATGGTAGCTTCTAAACAGCACTATAGCAGCTTTCTCCTCCTTTTCTGTGCATTTTTGTGAAGGAGTAAAGAAAGATATTTTTTAATATCCAGAATGGAGAATGCCAAAGAGAAAGTGCTGTGATACTGTGAGTACGATACCAGAAGGTGAAAAGGAAGCCGTGTAGTGTATTGTGTGAGGCCCAATGAGGGATCAGCATTCAGAGAATAATCTAGGCCATGTTTCTGTGGTGATAGCACAGTGGGGAGGTATTGATGTCTCTCTCTTTTCTCTCTGATCGCTCTCTTTCTCTGTGACTGTGTGTAGGGGAGATGGTGCGTCAGGCCAGGGTGCTGGCTCAGGCCACGTCGGACCTTGTCAATGCCATGAGGTCAGACGCTGAGGCTGAGGTTGACGTGGACAACTCTAAGAAGCTGCTAGCAGCAGCTAAACTCCTGGCTGATGCCACAGCCAGGATGGTAGAAGCTGCTAAGGTACTAAGACGGACGACCACTACACTGTACTTATTATAATCCTAGGAAGGAATAGTGTATGCCATTTAGTTTACGATATGTCATGTTAGTGTGATATCATTTGATGGAAAGGAGATATTCCTGCTGTAGTCTGGGCCATTGCGTCTCTTTAGAGCTGAAATAATGAAAGTGCAGGACCAATGGTTCTTAATAAGCCCATGGCGCTGTAGACAAGTATAAATGAGCAGGATATTATCTATGTGAAAACGCCAGGCAAGTGAAACGTGTGACACATTCATCACGAATCCACTGCCGTTACAAAGAAGAAATGGGAATCTTGCACTGACGGTTTCCTTGGAAACTGTCAGAAAACAGACAGAGCCTAATGCCTCTGCATTTAATATACAGTCACAGTGTTGGGGAAATGTTTAGAGTGCCACTGAGACTATGAGAGAGGTTTTGATATTCCCTTTGCCGCTGCAGAACTACGATTGTATTTAGTGGTGTTTTTGCTTGCAAGCAACTAAACGCCACTAAATACAATCGTAGTTCTGCAGTGGCAAAGGGAATATCAAACCCTCTCTCATTTCTGCCTGCGTGCTTGTGTGTATGTCTGTGTGTGCATGTCTGTGAACAGGGGGCTGCAGCGTACCCAGAAAACGAGGACCAGCAGCAGAGGCTGAGAGAGGCTGCGGAGGGGTTACGCGTTGCCACGAACGCTGCAGCTCAAAACGCCATCAAAAAGAAGCTGGTCAACAGGCTGGAGGTGGGTGGAGGGACAATGACAGCACATTGTAACCGTTGTGCTACCACTGAGACCCTGTCCTGCTGTAGTTTTGTAGCAATCAGCATTCGTCCTTCTTCACAAACCCCAGAAGTCCATCCAACACCATGACACACCATTAAAGAGGAGACTGTGTCAGATAGACCTACCTAGATCTATGTGAAGATGGATGGATCTCCAACCCCAAGCCTTGGGAAGTGCATAGAAAAAGGCTGAAATAATTTTGAATTAATTTGCACAAATGAGGCATATTTAGCATATTCTCTACATTATTTATTATCCTGCAGCAGAAGATGTGAAGTCCATTAGTTGTGTGAATGAGTTAATTGTAGTGTAAAGGTTTAGCCCTTAGTATTTATCAGTCCCTAATGACAAGACCCTCATTTGGAGCTTCCACTGCTCACTAACCCAAGGCTGGAATCAGTTTGTTATCATAGATGCACATCTCTCTCTCTGTCTCTGTAGCCTGTGATAGTAATGAGTTACACCCCAAACAGGATACAGAGATAATAAAAACCATTTAGAATGTAATGGGTTTAGATTAACTGAGAGCACACCTCCACCTGCCCATTCATATGGCTGAAATCTCTCCTACTGATCACCTAAATCTTTATATCTGTTTAGGATTCAACACATGGCCATTTGTGTTGTATTCTTCCCAGCATGCTGTGCTCTTGGGAGCATAATAAATGTAATCTGTATGTTTCACCAGCAAGAAAGGAATTCTCTCTCTGTCTCTCTCTCTGTCTCTCTCTCTGTCTCTCTCTCTGTCTCTCTCTCTCTGTCTCTCTCTCTCTGTCTCTCTCTCTGTCTCTCTCTCTGTCTCTCTCTCTGTCTCTCTCTCTGTCTCTCTCTGTGTCTCTCTCTGTGTCTCTCTCTGTGTCTCTCTCTGTGTCTCTCTCTGTGTCTCTCTCTGTCTCTCTGTCTCTTTCTCTGTGTCTTTCTCTGTGTCTCTCTCTGTGTCTCTCTCTGTGTCTCTCTCTGTGTCTCTCTCTGTGTCTCTCTCTGTGTCTCTCTCTGTGTCTCTCTCTGTGTCTCTCTCTCTGTCTCTCTCTCTGTCTCTCTCTCTGTGTCTCTACCACTCATCTCCATCCACTCCTCTAGCGTTTTACGTTGTGCTGTCTGTTTGTTTTCCCAAGGACAAAGATAGCATTGTTGTTCAGGTTCTTGTTTCATCCTCCATCCTTCCGCCCACAAAACTTGGAATGTCTTTCCTCTTGCCACTTTCCATTTTGTTTACACTTCAAAGGAAGTCACCTCTGTGTGGATTAATGGAAGTAGAAAACATGTATTGTACAGTGCTTATGTATTTTATGAATTGTCAACATTGCATGTTGAGACAATGTGGTACTCGTCCCAAAATACAGTAGTATGAAAGGTTCAATGACTTGGATTTCACAAAAAGTCTTCCTTTTTTGTCAGGTGGCGATGTCCACTGGGAAATTCTGAAATAACTCTTTAGCTTAGTTTGTGACTGCCCCTATTTAGTTTGAGAAGCTCAATCTGATACGGTATACAAGTAGTACACTACCCTCATCTATTTATCTGATGTAAGCCATTTACCCACAATAAACCTCTGTCAATATATCTCTCTGTTTCTGGAACAGATTGCTGCTAAGCAGGCTGCGGCTGCTGCTACTCAGACCATCGCAGCTGCCCAGAACGCTGCTGCATCCAATAAGAACACTGCCTCTCATCAACAACTAGTACACAGCTGCAAGGTACAGTAATATTGACCCACAGCAAACAAGATCACTCTTGGATCACTCTGATGAAATACCTACAGATGTAGGATCTTAATTTGACTTATATTGTCATAGCAAAATAATCCTGAAGCAACAGGATTTGAAAGTTTAGTCCATAATGTTGCTTGATCGGTGGTTAGGCTATTAGCTATTAGGCTACATGAAAAGTGCAATATGGTTAATATAATTGTGTGTTAGTATGGGTTTTCAGTTAATTTATGTAAATGACGAAGCTCATCTGCATTTCAATCTCAGCAACTAAAGAGTGATCAAATTAAGATCCTACATCTGTACAGTATTGAACCAATACTATCACTAGCCGGTTGCTATATTGGCAGCATTTATATTGCCGATTTTCATTACATTGGTTTAATCAAATGATATGTGTACTTGTAGGCAGTGGCAGACCACATCCCTCAGCTGGTCCAGGGGATGAGGAGTAACCAGGCCCAGCCAGAGGAGCTCAGTTCCCAGCTAGCGCTCATCATGGCCAGCCAGAGCTTCCTACAGCCTGGCAGTAAGATGGTGACGTCTGCAAAGTCAACCGTCCCCACAGTGACAGACCAGGCTGCAGCGATGCAACTTGGCCAATGTGCCAAGAACCTGGCCACCTGCCTAGCTGAGTTGCGGACAGCCACCCAAAAGGTAAGTCCTTTAACCCCCTATCCACAGCTACTGAAGGTCATGTTTTCATACAGCTCAGACATCCTCTGGACTGTGTGAGAAAGGTTTGTGTCTGTGTGCTTCTGCAGGCCCATGAAGCCTGTGGCCCACTGGAGATAGACTATGCCCTCAATGCTGTCCAAACTCTGAGGAGTGAGCTTCAAGATGCCAGGATGGCTGCACACGATGGGCAGCTCAAACCACTTCCTGGGGAATCGGTCAGTACATTAGCATAACCAAATCCATTATAGAGCATTTGGAATACAGTGATTTGCGCCAATCATGCAAAGCAAATCTGCAGATGTGTGAGAAGGCGTGACATTGTGCTCATGTGTCGTCCCTACAGCTAGAGAAGTGTGCCCAGGACCTGGGTAGTACCTCCAAGGCTGTTGGCTCCTCCATGGCTCAGCTGCTGACCTGTGCTGCCCAGGGCAATGAGCACTACACAGGTAGGAGTTCAAACAGAGAGAGAGTGCACTGCAAATGATTGAGCAGTACAAGAGAAATGTTTACCTAAACTCAAGGCAGACTTCATTGAGTGTCTGGGATTTTGGTTAGATAGTGCAAACTGTTCCTAATATCATCTAATACTATGAGACGATCAGCTAAAGGGTCCCAGTAAAGCTCTACCAAGTGGGGTGAAAGAGGATAAAGTAGGCAGCAGAAACCCTGACAGGCATTCACTTTCCCTCCAACTAGTAGATGCACAAGTGTAATTCATTTCTTGATTTAGTGATGTTATCACTATTGCCTATGAGGGAGGAATAAACCCGACTGGGTTCTGCTGCAAAGCCGGGCATTTTCTTTAGCCTCCATTCTAGCTCCATTTAGTCTCTCAGGAGAATTGATAAAGACACATTTTTGAATAGTGTATTCTAACAATGGCTCCTCCTGCCCTCCCAGGCTGGGCTGCTTCACGCTGGGGCTCAGGGTGCTTCTCTCTCTCTCTCTCTCTCGCTCTCTCTCGCTCTCTCTCGCTCTCTCGCTCTCTCATTCATCTTATTTTCACTAGATTTAACATTCCATCAGCAATGGGCTCCACTCGGCTGGATAATGCAATTTGATGCGATTTGCTGCATTTCCTCATCTCTGCTTTGTGTGTAATAAGTAAAGCCCCAATCCCACATGGTGCCTCGTTCTCCTATCTAACTCATTTGTTTTAACAACAGGGGTGCTTTAAGTTGGGCTCACCGTGCTGTTCCTACTGTTCAGTTACACATTACCAACAACTCTTTCTATTCATTCTGAGCACTAAAGCTGCACCCCTGAATGTGTGTGTGTACATATTTTTGTGTAAGGACATATTTAGTGAAGGGATAATGAGATTGAAATGAGGTAGGATTCAGCTTGGAGTTTGGCTAGTGAATAAATCATGATGTAGCTAGCCAGAGGCAGAGTAGGTTGTTTAGCTCCATCTTAAAGAACAATAATGAGGCACAGTGGGACGTTGGCACCAGGTTTTCCATCATTATTTCCTGGACTAGCTTTGTTATTCCAACTCCAACACTTCCACTTCCTTCCATGTCTGTCTGTCTGTTGTGTGTAGGCGTAGCTGCCAGGGAGACGGCCCAGGCCTTAAGGACATTGGCCCAGGCAGCCAGAGGTGTGGCGGCCAGCACCAAGGAACCCCAATCTGCGGCGGCCATGTTGGATTCTGCCCAGTACGTCATGGAGGGATCTGCCATGCTCATCCATGAGGCCCACCAGGCCCTGGTCTCCCCAGGCGATGCAGAGAGTCAGCAGAGGCTAGCACAGGTGAGGAACTTGCTGACTGACTGTATTGACATCTTACTCCTAGACAATTGGGTTCGTGTTCCAAGCACAGTGTTTTCTGTCAGGCTCTTTCCTCTCCTCTGCTCTCTGGCTGATAACCGATTTGTAAACACTGCTACTCTCCATAACAATTATCTGCTTTAAGTGTTGCCATTTTCTTTCCTCTGTCTCCTGCTTAGCGATCCTCTCACAGGAACGCTAGCTGCCGGAAAACTGCTTATTTGCAGCAGTGCCCTTTGGGAGATAAACATATTGGTTGGCATATGTCTGTGACAGTAGCATAAATTAGTGACATGGATTGTCGTTCTCCGCTTGTAGGCTGATTTGCATTTGAAATGTTTTTCCTTTTCATAGCTGTGCCCAAGTACTGTGGAAAATTGTTAGAATCCGTAATATCAGCATACTGACAGGCTTATCTGTGCTGTGTTTCAGGTGGCCAGGGCAGTGTCCCACTCTCTGAATAACTGTGTCAACTGCCTGCCTGGCCAGAAGGATGTGGACATGGCCCTGAGAAGCATCGGAGAGGCCAGCAAGAAACTGCTGGTGGACACTGTGAGTCCTGCTGCCAGATGCGCGAGGCTGCAGTTTGGAGTGTTGATGTGTTATACACAACCTAAATATAAGGGGTTATAGAAGAGCATGGCAATGCTGTCCTTAACACACAGATGTCTCACATCTATTCAGGGCAAATTCTAACAAACATAAGACCAAATACAATATGGATTATGATCTGCAGCCATTTTTATTTATTTCTCGGTAACAATTAAGTGCCTGTTTTCAAGTATTGTTTTTAATTAAAATGGTCAAAAAGAAACAAAAATAGCTTCTTAGCGAAGAGAAATTTCTCAAGCAAAAATGTTGCTAGGACTGTCTAGGAGTGGTCTGAGTGGGAAGGGGGAAACTGAAAACTAGCTGTTATTGGCAGAGAGGTTTGGAACGGTCTTTCTTATTGGTCTTTTAACTAATCAGGCAGGCCAAAACACCATCGCAGCAAAACAGGCTTAAATGTCAAGCGGTCTTTTCAAATGCTCTTAAAACTAAAAGGGCATTATCATATTTTTCACAATTTCACAGTGTTATTCAAATCAAACTTTATTTGTCACATGCGCCGAATACAACAAGTGTAGACCTTACCGTGAAATGCTTCCTTACAAGCCCTTAACCAACAGTGCAGTTCAAGAAAGAGTTAAGAAATGATTTACCAAATAAACTAAAGTAAATAATAATAAAAAGTAACACAATAACATAACATTAACGAGGCTATATACAGGGGGTATGGGTACCGAGTCAGTGTGCGGGGGTACAGGTTAGTTGAGGTAATTTGTACATGTAGGTAGGGGTGAAGTGACTATGCATAGATAATAAACCGCGAGTAGCAGCAGTGTACAAAACAAATGGAGTGTGGGGGTCAATGTAATAGTCCAGTGGCCATTTGATTAATTGTTCAGCAGTCTTATGGCTTGGCGGTAGAAGCTGTTAAGGAGGCTTTTGGTCCTAGACTTGGCGCTCCGGTACCGCTTGCCATGCGGTAGCAGAGAAAACAGTCTATGACTTGGTCGACTGGAGTCTCTGACAATGGGCTTTCCTCTTTCCTTTCCTTCCAACCTCATATTGTGGAAATTTATATTCACAACTGAATGCATTCAACCAAAATGTGTCTTCCACATTTAACCCAACCCCTCAAACACAGGACAATCACGTTTATTTATTTGTAAAACTGAAAAAAATATTTTGTGATATCCAATTGGTAGTGACAGTCTTGTCACATCGCTGCAACTCCCGTACAGACTCGGGAGAGGCAAAGGTCAAGAGCCATGCATCCTGTTCACTTAACCCGGAAGCCAGTCACACCAATGTGTCAGAGGACACACCGTACAACTGGCGACTGAAGTCAGCGTGCATGCACCCGGCCCGCCACAAGGAGTCGCTAGAGCGCGATGGGACAAGGACATCCCGGCCGGCCAAACCCTCCCCTAACCCGGACGATGCTAGGCCAATTGTGCGCCGCCTCATGGGTCTCCCCAGCCTGGGATCGAACCCGGGTCTGTAGGGACACCTCAAGCACTGCGATGTAGTGCCTTATCTGCTGCGCCACTCGGGAGGCCCCGACAATCACGTTGTTGACTTGACTGGGCCTTTAATGTTACACATTATACTGATAATGAGTACTTACAGTATGTACTCATAGTGAGAAGGAGTACTGAGGCCTACAGTTGTGTTTCTCTTCTGTGTGTCTCCAGCTCCCTACATGCAGTAAGTCCTTCCAGGAGGCTCAGAGTGAGCTAAACCATACTGCAGCTGAGCTCAACCACTCCGCAGGGGACGTGGTCCACTCCTCCCGGGGTACCAGCAGCCAGCTGGCCATGGCTTCTGGGAAATTCAGCGAGGACTTTGACGAGTTCTTGGACACTGGCATTGAGATGGCCGGACACACTCAAGTAGGTATCATTAACTGTTGAAGATCCCAACAGCCCCATATATGTGATTTGTCTCCCTGTGAAACAAATGTGGATAAATGTTACAACGCCTGATTATACGGTTGGTAGACAGTTTAGGATAAAATGAAAATGCCTCTGAGGGAGTCAAATGTTGAGTGATTTCAATTTTTTTCTGTCACTTGAGCACTTAAGCTATTTAGATGTATTTGTTAATTAGACCTTTTCATCTAATTCACGTAGGTACATGATTATCCCCGAGAGCACTAACACAGTCAGATGTAAGGAGATGTTTGATGATCTTGTTCTGGTTATTTTGCTAATTAATTTGGATAGATCGTGTGAGAGTGCAGTTGATGTAGCATGACACACAGGCCTTAATCCGGTTGAAAGGGAATTGGCTGTCTGAGGTGGGGAACACGGTTCACCTGATGTCAATTTCATAGGCCATTCGAGAGCATAGACGTGTAACCGTGTGACAATAAGTACAGTTTCATTTTCCTGGAAAGAGGTGTCTCGAATAAAATGTCAACAAATGTTTCTTGAAGAAACAGCTGAGTTGTATCGTGACGTTGTCTTTGTAGTGCCAAGAGGACCAAATCGAAGTGATTGGCAACCTGAAGAACATCTCCATGGCATCCAGCAAGCTCCTTCTGGCAGCCAAGTCCCTGTCAGTGGATCCTGGAGCAGCTAACGCCAAGAACCTGTTAGCTGCTGCAGCAAGGTGAGGCCACTCAATATGGAGTTGAATGGCATTGTGTAAGGATGTCACAAGCTAGTGAGTATAAGGACGGTCTACGTTTGCACAATGTAAGAGTGTAAGGAGTGGCTATAGTTAGCCAGTTAGAACAAAAACATACTCAATATTCAGAGCCATTCTGATCCAGTTTCCAATCAAAGCCACCCATGGTACATTCCCATGTACTGCAACATCTCTGCTGTGACTGTGGTTGTATGGCCCTCCTCACAGCATGCTGCTAGGCTGAGAGGTAGACAGAGATAGTAGGGCAGAATCCCTCCTGCTGGAGACATGGCAGGCAGCTGGCCGTACTGGGCTTTTAGCCTGACTGACTTCCCTCTCTTTAATTAGGCAGATGGATGGAAGCCATGGCTGGAGCTTGTCTGTGATCACTGAGGCTGAGCGCAGCCTCGACACTCCTGTGCAGTGTTAGGTTGTCACAGGGAGATGGAGGCAATGGGCTCTGCCATGCGTGTGTAAAGTAAAGGGCTGAGAGTGTGTGCTCTGTGTACATGTGGAAAGAGATGTGAGAGCTAAAAAGCCCTGTGCTGCTGCCCTTGTGTTTCAGAACGGTGACAGAGAGTATTAACCAGCTCATCACACTGTGTACCCAGCAGGCACCGGGCCAGAAGGAGTGTGACAACGCTCTGAGAGAACTGGAGGTAGCCTTTTTACCAAACACTATACAGACCTTTTTATGTTCAGGCTAGATGATGTTTATTTTAGATGTAAAATGTTTTTTTCCTGTTTTTTCAGACAAAGCAATGTTTTACCTGTACATGTCATTCATGATGGATGAAATGGGATGATATTTAATGTCTGAATGAGATGCATGTTGCTGTGGGTTTCTGTATTGACATTATTGTATGCACTGCAGTGCTCTGTCTTTATGGGAAATAATGACCAAGTCGTTTACTTCCTCTGTGCCTTGAATCCCTTCAGCCCACGTCCCCACCTCTTCACCCGCTCTGAAAATTGTTACCTGTCTCTCTTTATCCATCCATCAACAGAGCCTGCTCAACATTTAACGACAGTCACCATTAATTTATACCCCTTGAGTAACACTAATGATACTGTTATGTAACTAACAGATCTGTGGTTTCTTCTCCAAGTAATGACCAAGTAATAATTTTTGGCAACATGACTTCCCTCTATAAGTTAAAGATTAACATGGCTTCAAAACAGTCAGATTAAAAACAGTTGGACTTGTTTTTCATATAGCACACATTTTACTGCCCCAACACTGTGGGTATCAGATTGGTAAAGTAGTTTGTGCTGTCCTTATTGTTGAGCCCCTCTCCCTCTGTGTACAGGCTGTGAGAGGATTGCTGGACAACCCCAGTGAGCCTGTCAGTGAGCTCTCCTACTTTGACTGCATCGAGAGTGTCATGGAGAACTCAAAGGTAAAGCCTTACAAAACAATCACATGCACCATAGACTTTAAATGGCAGTGATATGTAATGTGATGGACAGCTGAAGAGGTCATCTTACAGTTTATTTCCATTTCCCCATGTGCAGGTTCTTGGAGAGTCCATGGCGGGGATTTCCCAGCACTGTAAGACGGGCGATGTACCAGCGTTTGGGCATTGCGTGGGAGTGGCGTCCAAGGCCCTGTGTGGGTTGACGGAGGCGGCTGGACAGGTGAGATCCCAACCTAGCATTGACGGACTGCCTGGAGCTTCCAGCCTCCCTCCCACTCCTTCCTGCTATCAGTCCTGGGTCTGGGTCTGGCACACAACCAACAGTCTCTATCAGCTCTAAACCTCCGTTCATGTTTAATAACAGCAGCTAGCTGTCTCTAAAGCAGAAACTAAGCCATGAGCATTCCTCTCACCCGCTGTTCATGTTTAATAACAGCAGCTAGCTGTCTCTAAAGCAGAAACTAAGCCATGAGCATTCCTCTCACCCGCTGTTCATGTTTAATAACAGCAGCTAGCTGTCTCTAAAGCATAAACTAAGCCATGAGCATTCCTACTACCCGCTGTTCATGTTCAATAACAGCAGTTAGCTGTCTCTAAAGCAGAAACTAAGCCATGAGCATTCCTCTCACCCTCTGTTCATGTTTAATAACAGAATATTTATCCCTAGCAGAAACTAAAGCTATGTGGCATTCCTCTTTTCTCTTTCTCTCCACACTGCAGGCCTCCTACCTGGTGGGTGTGTCTGATCCAAACAGCCAATCGGGTCATGAGGGGCTGGTGGATCCCATCCAGTTTGCCCGGGCCAACCAGGCTATTCAGATGGCCTGTCAAAACCTGGTGGACCCTGCCAGCAGCCCCTCTCAGGTGAGAAGACCGATGTAGTGGGACACATACAGGGACATTTGTTGACATATTTAGTCTATTATACGAATAGTTGCTTGGTAAATTTGAACATCAAACGTCTTCTCACCATATGCCTTTTTAGAGAAATGTCCCATGTTTATACTGCTTTGTTTGTTGTTTGTTTGTGTGTTTGGCTGTTTGTTAGGTTCTGTCCGCAGCGACGATTGTAGCCAAGCATACCTCAGCTCTTTGCAATGCCTGCCGCCTGGCCTCGTCCAAGACATCCAACCCTGTGGCCAGGAGACACTTTGTTCAGTCTGCCAAAGAGGTTGCAAACACCACGGCCAACCTTGTAAAAACTATAAAGGTATGTGTACTCTCTGCCATGGTCCACTCATAAATGGGATTCTTGTCCTTTGTACCTTCAACAAAACTGGATTAATTAATGTTCTCGGTTTTCAATTAAAATAGTTACATCATTAGTAATGAAGAAATATGTCTGTATTGTGTATCTGCATTGGGGTGTTGGCTTAGGGCAGGGGTACTCAAGTACTATTTGAGAAAGTCCGGTGACACAAATTTCGTAGGTGGCAAAGGTCCGGATGGATAATTACATTTATCGGCATAGTAACAAACCCCCACCTCGTAACCCATGTGACCCCAAACTCTTCACACCCCTCTTGTTGGCAGAGAGAACATTTTGCAGCTTTAAAGCTAATTTCTCGCAATTCTACACATTTTGCAATGAGCAGAGATATATTTTGCTCATTTAAAGCTAATTTCCTGCAATTCTACCCATTCTTCCATGTCTTATGTGTGTTTATATGATACCGGGGTCAAAGCCTGACCTAGTAAATAATCATTATTTTTAAAATTATTTTCATTTTTTTCCGGACCTGCGTCCCGTATAGACCCCTTTCTGGGTCTGGATCCGGTCCATCAGTTGAGTATGGGTGGATTAGGTCATGTCCTGTTATTTTCTTCCAGGCCTTGGATGGTGACTTCTCAGAGGAGAACAGAGACAGGTGCCGTGTTGCTACAACTCCACTCATCGAGGCTGTAGAGAATCTATCCACATTTGCCTCCAACCCAGAGTTTGCTAGTATCCCTGCACAGATCAGCAATGAGGTTCGTATAGCTGCTTGTTCAGGGGGTGACTTTTGGATTGTGCGATACAGTGAATTCTGAAAGTATTCAGACCCCTTGACTTTTTCCACATTGTGTTACGTTACAGCCTTATTCTAAAATGGATTAAATAAACATTTTCCTCATCAATCGACACACAATGCCCCATAATGACAAAGCGAAAACAGATATTTAGACATTTTTGCAAATGTATTAAAAATAAAAAACTGAAATACCTTATTTACATGGGGATCCATAATAAATACAAATACATCAGTATTCAGACCCTTTGCTATGAGACTAGAAATTGAGCTCGGGTGTTTCCATTGATCATCCTTGAGATGTTTCTACAACTTGATTTGAGTCCACCTGTGGTGACATGATTTGGAAAGGCACATACCTGTCTATATAAAAAACCAAGCCATGAGGTCGAAGGAATTGTCTGTAGAGCTTTGTGACAGGATTGTGACGAGGCACAGATCTGGGGAAGGGTACCAAAACATTTCTGCAGCATTGAAGGTCCCCAAGAACACAGTGTGCTCCATTCTTAAATGGAAGTTCCTAGAGCTGGCTGCCTGGCCAAAGGGAGCAATTGGGGGAAGAGCAATGGTCAGGGAGGTGTAGAGCTCTGGAGAGACCTGAAAGTAGCTGTGCAGAGCTTGAGAGGATCTGCAGAGAAGAATGGGAGAAACTCCCCAAATACAAGTGTGCCAAGCTTGTAGCGTCATACCCAAGAAGACTTGAGGCTGTATTCGCTGCCAAAGGTGCTTCAACAAAGTATTGAGTAAAGAGTCTGAATACTTACGTAAATGTGATATACGTAAGTCAATTTGTAAATGTGATATATTAAGTCAATTTGCAAACATTTCTAAAAATGGGTTTTTACTTTGCCGTTATGGGGTATTGTGTGTATTTTGATGAGGGGGAAAAAACTATTTAATTATTTTTAGAATAAGGCTGTATTGTAACAAAATATGTATAAGGTCAAGGGATCTATTTAAGCTCTT
Organism: Salmo salar; assembly: GCF_965601325.2. NCBI lineage: Eukaryota > Metazoa > Chordata > Actinopteri > Salmoniformes > Salmonidae > Salmo > Salmo salar. The sequence continues at coordinate 29,250,118 of NC_138306.1, read as the reverse complement.
CAATGGAAATGAAACTGCAGTTCTTGCTCAGAGGACAATTTTTTTAATCTCCTACGAAGTTTCTTTAGCATATATTGTCACATTGTTTTATTTGTCTGATTTCCTCATATATGAAACGGCAAAGCTACCCCTACAGATTCCATGAATACATTGGTAACTACGGAATTCAATCCTCTTCAAATAGAACCTCAAATATAGAGCCAGCACAGAGTTGTTTCTCCAGGAAAGCTTGGGGAATTGGTTTGATATACCATTTCTCTCTAGTTTATTTGATGTAGCTCAAGGAGAAATGTTGTGTATTTTATGTTACAGTCTAGCAGAAAGAGTCCTCACACAGCCCTAAAAGCTTTATGACTGTAATATGTTGGAGGGCAGTGTTTAACCGCTCTCTCGCAGCACAGCTGCTCTAATCTTCAGCTTGTTAATCTAATTGTCGAGGGAGGCTTTGCCTGGCATCTTAAAGACTGAAGGTGTGCCTCTGCGTCTCCGTGTAAAGCAGGATCTCTAATCTCATCCCCCCTGTGATACGCGGCTCTGATTACGCCTTTGATCCATCAGAAGTTGGGCTGAATAATAAGAGATCAGGGACAGCTGTGTAGTATGTTGCTATTGAGCTGTTCTGTTAGTTAGAAGATCTTTAACCTGTGTTGTTCTATCAACTCCACTGTCCTCTCCTCCCTCCCTCTCTTCCATGTCCAGGGCTCGGCAGCCCAGGAGCCCATCGTGCGTTCAGCCCGCTCCATGCTGGACAGCTCCACCCTGCTCCTGGAGACCGCCCGCTCACTCATCATCAACCCCAAAGACCCGCCCACCTGGTCCATCCTGGCCGGACACTCCCGCACCGTCTCCGACTCCATCAAGAGCCTCATCACCTCCATCAGGTCAGCACTGACCTCTCTGGTTCTAAACTATGGTGCTCTGGATATTATTATGTTGAGGCCGAGGGGGGAGTTCAGCTAGGTCTGGGTAAGTGTCGGTTCGACTGAGCAGTGCGTTGTCATGGTAATTTATGGTGGCTGGGTTTCCACCTCCCATGTATTATGAAGAGGAACGCTCTAGGGCATTATAAAGATGAATAGGTAGAGTTCCGTGGAGGATCTGCTGTGCTGCTGGTGCTGCAACACAGCTTTCTTATACTGAGAAAGTCCCTCCTGCTGTTATGAATTGAGGATTCTCTCCTCATTATCTCTCTCACACACACAGTAAATTGCCCCTCAGCTCCAGCACATTTTGCATCTGGTCAACCTCTAGAGACCATGTTTGCAAAACATGCACCTACTGTAGTATACAGTGCATTCGGAAAGTATTCAGACCCCTTGACTTTTTCCATATTGTTACGTTACAGCCTTATTCTAAAATGTATTGAATCATTTTTTCCCTCGTCAATCTGCACACAATACCCCATAATGACAAAGCGTATTTAGACATTTTTGCAAATGTATTAAAAATAAAAAACAGAAATAACATATTTCATTATTCAGACCCTTTGCTATGAGACTCAAATTCGAGCTCAGGTGCATCCTGTTTCCATTGATCATCCCTGAAATCTTTCTACAACTTGGTTGGAGTCCACCAGTGGTCAATTCAATTGGTTGGACATGATTTGGAAAGACACACACCCGTCCATATAAGGTCCCACAGTTGACAGTGTATGTTAGATCAAAAACCATGCCATGAGGTCGAAGGAATTGTCCGTAGAGCTCCGAGACAGGATTGTGTCAAGGCACAGATCTAATCCATTTTAGAATAAGGCTTTAACGTAGCAAAATGTGGAGAAAACCAAGGGGTCTGAACTTTCCGAATGCGCTACATGATTTCCCTTCTTTGAGGTCCTGTAATACTGCATTGATAACCTGCTTGTAGAAGTACTGCCTTGTTCATATGCCTTGATTCGGTCTTATGTAGCAACATTTGAAATTGTGTTTTTTACATTGGATAAAAACAGAGACACAGAGCTACAAAATGGTATATCAAACACTGCATTTGAGGAACAATGGGAAAGTAATTCTGCTTTGAAAGTTGATAAACTTGTAACCTCACTTTTGAGAAAATGGCCTTTGAATGTGTTTGTACCTACTGGAGAGCTCTTCTTTGTCTACACCCATTCAGCATTGTTCACACCCTCTTCAGCTTTAGCTCCACCAATCTCTTTAAGGGTTGATCCAAGCGTTCTGTCCTAACAACAGCAGTCAAGCACCCAAGCTAACTGGCTAACAGTTGTCACAGTGACATTCTATTAAAATGGACACTTGCATAGTGGAGTCTTTTGTTAAGACATGTAGCTAGCTAGCTAGCTAGCTAAACAATTAATCATAATCACAACACATGATGTTACTACCTTGCATGAATCTGCAGGTAGCTAACCATCCAGGTTCAATGTTAGCTAGCTAGCTAACATTAGGCTATAACAAGCAAAGCAGATGGCTCTGAGATACGAATAATACGATTATACACGTAACGTTAGCTAGCAAGCCAGCCAGCTAACGTTAGCCAACTAGCTAACAGTACACTTTAACTTGAAATGAGAATGTCTTTGTCAAAATTAGAATCGTGTAATATCTGAAAATGTATCTAGCTAGACTATCTTACCCGTATAAATAGTTTGAAGATGTAATCCAGAGACAGGTGTTTTCTCCATCTCCTAAGATATCATACTCTAATTCCACTGATTTCAAAACTCTGTCCTCCAGAAAGTGGAGAGCAACACTGATGCAGTTCTGCTGAGCAATATATATTTTTTAAGCCGCGTTAGACAGGATTACCTACAAATACTAACTAGCTCAAATAGAGAGAAGTGTGCTATATGACAGACCAATTCAAACTCATCTCTCGGCATGTCCAGCCCACTCATTATCTCAGACAATCATGGCTAGCGGGATGGTTGCTGTTTTTTCTGTGGCTAAACCAACAAGGCTCGTAATTTAACAAGTTTGTTATTAAGGCACATGAAATTTCACATGTTCCAGAAGGCATTTCTGACCAAAAAGTGCATTTAGATTTTTTTTTTTTAACGATTACGTTCAAATGGCTCTCGTGTGAAGTAGTGACCCATGACATACGCCTAGTTTCCTGAAACAGGTCACATATGTATCATGATTAGGGTTAAAAAGCTACCGTTAATTTAATATATCTGTGGTTATTTTGATAAGCAACTGAACATCTATGGTGACTTTGGTCATTTATACTTGAAAAACTTTAAAAAAATTTATTCATATATAGTATACATTTTTTATATATGTGTCCATATTGTCAATGGGTTTCTAGTAGATAGACCATATGGTTCAAGAGAAAATAGCCTAATTAATGGAAAAGCATCTAATCAACAATGGTATTATTTTCAATTAATTCTGCAACTCTTCCAACTACTGCCACCAGTGTGACGCTGAAACATTGACAGCAAATACATATTGACATAGTAAAACAAATAAAGGTGTGTGTAAAAAATGTGTTAAAAAAAATAAAGGTTATTTCATGCTGAAACTCTCCTATTTAACACCAATGGTATTCCCTAAGTTGATGGTTTATATTTAGGATAATGTTTTACAGTGTTGTCATACATTTATTTATTTTTAAATTATCTTATTTAATTGTTTCATATATTTTACATGTGATAAGCCACACAGGGGCCAGAGATAATTAGACACCTATGATAATCTGAAGTACCCAAAAGGGCCACTAGATGTCTTGTGATAATTTACATAAAATCCTTCAAAGATACAGTACCAATATTCTGGTAGTTTACTGGTTTCCAGTAATATACCCTCCCTTTGCAACCCTAACTGTGATACTGCATTCATAACATGCTTGTAAAAGTACTGCCTTGTTCCTATGTATCATGATACTGTTAGGGACAAGGCGCCAGGGCAGAGGGAGTGTGACTACTCCATTGATAACATCAACAAGTGTATCCGGGACATCGAGCAGGCTTCTCTAGCTGCTGTCGGCCAGAGCCTACAGGGATGTAGGGATGACATCTCTTTAGAAGTAAGTTCAAATGGTCAATATAATTGGTTTCTTGAGCTTTCATTTTCAGTTTCCACTTCATAATTCTTTGCCACTCCCCTAGGCTTTGCAAGAGCAGTTGACATCGTCGGTGCAGGAGATTGGACATCTCATCGATCCCATCAATACTGCAGCCAGGGGTGAAGCTGCCCAGCTGGGGCACAAGGTACTCAGCTACAACCATCCCCCTATAGCAGTGGTAACCAACCTTTTCTGAGTTAAGATCACTTTCACAAGCCAAGATTTTTAACATTAACCTAATAAAAATTGTTCTGTAGGAATGAGGTTTGTGCAGTATGCCTAATATATTATCACAGCATGTTGGCTATATGCCTTGCCTGCCAACATGGTTCCTCTCAGACCATATTCTATTTCAAAACTCAAGCTTTGATTACAAAATAGGTCAGTCGGTGTAGCACTTGCAAGCATAAATTTAAATAATTAGCAAATAATTTGCTTTCTTATTTTACTGGACTGATGGTACCTGCTTCTGATGGTCATGGTGCTTTCAAGACAACTGGGAACTCTGGGGGGGACAAAAACAAAGTCAAATCATGACGTCAGTGATCATCAGGTCTGAAAGCTGGAGGTCTGGAAAGATGCCAGAGATTCTGACTTGGAATTCTGAGTTGGATGACCATGCCCCCCAAAAACTCCCGGTCAGATCTCGTTTTTCCTGAGTTCCCCGTTGTCTTGAACACACTGTAGTCAGAAGTTGGAGATTTCCGAGTTCCCAGTTGAGAGTCTCAGTAGAAGGAGGGAGAGCGCAGCAGAGGATCTACTTCCTTTCCCCCGGTGAGACTGACCAGAGAGAGGGAATACCATCTTCCACCTGATGATGAAACTCGAGTAGCACCGCATCTGCTTCATGTACACATTTATGTTGTTCCTGTGGCTAGAGAAAGTGAAATATTCCTCAATATTAAAATAGACACGACAAGCTGCTAATAATAAAAATGCAGGGCTATCGATACACTTGGCTACTCATTCATTGCAGCGCGAGTGGAAGTAGGGAGAAGCACGTTTTATGTTTTGTAATAGTGTTGAATAAAAATAGGGTTCACAGTGCTGAATAAAAACTTCAACATGAACTCACTCATAAAAACAACAGCTCTTTGCTGTATTCTTTGACAGTACTCTCTGCAGTCATGGTTATTCAATCTTATGTAGGCTCGTATCAAACTTTGCTGTGCCCGAGGTCATGGAAGCTCTGTAGGCACAGTGATTTGAGCTATCTGATTGGCCAGCGCAGTAGGGACACTTGATTTTTCCACAGGCGGAGTTTGTCTTTTCAGACAAATTAAATGGTTCAAAATTGAAACACTTTGCTTACCCGGTTGGCAGGGCTTCTGAATCAAGTGCACCTACCGACAACAGCACAACACGAATAAAATACACAAGCCTTTATCGTTGGCTTTTCTACAGAAATGTTTGGTGATCGACTAGGAATTCCTTGAAGATCGCGATCGACCTTGTTGGTGACCACTGCCCTATAGGGACACATTCCTGTTTCCTAGATCCACTCCAATTATCCAATCTGTGTCTTATACTGTTACATGATACTGCCTCTCCCAGGTGACCCAGCTGGCCAGCTACTTTGAGCCGCTGATTGTGGCATCTGTTGGCCTGGCTTCTAAGATCATGGACCAACAACAGCAGATGAACATCCTGGACCAGACTAAGACCCTGTCAGAGTCCGCCCTGCAGATGCTCTACGCAGCCAAGGAGGGAGGTGGAAATCCTAAGGTAATGGTACTGGGCTCAAAAGCCATGTTGGAGCAATGGAGCAGTACTAAATTAGTATGGATTTCTGTGCACCTCATTCTACAATATATCTTGTTAATTGTCGTGTGCATTGCCATGTATATTGTTATGATGAAGATCTTTGAGTTTCATGGTGGTCTGGTGGGTTTACTGCGTGTCCAGGCGGCCCACACCCACGACGCCATAGCAGAGGCTGTCCAGCTGATGAAGGAGGCTGTAGACGACATCATGGTGACACTGAATGAGGCGGCCAGCGAAGGCGGCATGGTGGGAGGCATGGTGGAGGCTATTGCTGAGGCCATGGGCAGGGTGAGTGGGGGCTGGTGTACTATACAGTAGGGGGTGTCGTACTGTATAGTTGTGTGTGTACAGTGGTTCTTCCTTTAAAAGTTGTGGCGTACTGCAGCACAGCTTGTGGGGTGCCACAGAATTCTATGGCACGTTATTTAAGTGTCAGCCATTGTTGCCAGAATGACGCAATTTACCACAACCTGCCACCATCTACCACAAACGGTTGCGGCATAAGCTCATCACTTTTAAAGGAAGAACCACTGTATATGTGCATGCATGCGTGTACGCATGTGTGTACTGTCGCCCCAGGCAGCTCAGGAGTAGAAGTCTGCTGTTAACACATTTCCTCCTACTGCTTTAAGATGTTTCCTCCACGGTGGGCAGGGAGAAAAACATGCCCCTCTAACTGACATTCATTAGTGAGATGGATGGGAAGTGTCAGCTCCAGGCCTCAGAGCTGACAGCTGTCACTTATCCACTGGCTGTCACCCTCCATCCACTGTGATCTGTCAGTCTTGATGATGGAGCTCCTAATAATGAATTAGATTTGATTGCCTGATTGCTTCTATCAGATGTTGGTCTCTACATGTTTCCACCCCAGTGAATTCCATTTCTACTTCTGCATTGAAACTAACACATCGTCCGGCCTTTTGTGGATATCTGCATTCTGCAACATATTTATGCATAGAGTTCATTGAATAAATAAAATATTTATTCAAATGTGTGGTACATGCATGGCTGGTATTCATATGTGTAGATTATGTACAGTAGGTAGCTAAAGTCAATATATTGAATGACTCATGGTTTTCCCTCTGCAGTTGAATGAGGGCACTCCCCCTGAACCAGAAGGATCCTTTGTGGATTACCAGACCACCATGGTGAAATACTCCAAGGCTATCGCCATCACAACTCAGGAGATGGTGAGCACAAACAACTACCCCCTGAATATGTAATGTGTCCTTATAGATGTATAAAACTCTTTATCAAAACTCTTTAACATGTCATGTTATGGCCTTGTTCTGTCTGTCTACAGATGACTAAGTCAGTGACGTGTCCAGAGGAGCTGGGTGGCCTGGCCTCTCAGGTGACTGTAGACTACAGCCAGTTAGCCCACCAAGGTCGCCTGGCAGCCGCCACCGCAGAACCAGAAGAGGTGAGAGGTCAAACAGTGCCTGTCAAAGCAGGAAACACTGTTAAAATATAGGATTATGAACTCTAAGAAGGCATATGGAATGTGATTTCTCTGTGGTGCACCTATAGGCAAGCCCTATGTCTTTATAAGGCAACATATCAAAAGAGATTTGAGATGCAAGAGATTTGCATATGCCAGGAAATAAATATGCAGAAATATCACACAAAGTATTCATACCCCTTATTCCACATTTTGTTGTGTTACAGCCTGAATTCAACATTTATAAAATAGATTTCTTACCCATCTACACACGATATCCCGTAATGACAAAGCAAAAACATGTTTTTATACATTTTTGCAAATGTATTGAAAATTAAATACAGAACTATCTAATTTACATAAGTATTCACACCCCTGAGTCAATACTTAGTGAAGCCCCTTTGGCAGCGATTACATCTGAGTCTTTCTGCGTAAGTATATAAAGCCTTGTTTACATTGGCAGTTTGAAGTGACTCAAATCAATTTTTTTTTTTTGCATATCTGATTCTAATATGTTCTCACATGGAATTGGATGGTTTGGTGGTTTGAAGTCAGATACAAATCTGATTCCTGGTCATGTGACTTCTGTCTGAACGGTCAAATCTGGTTTATTTGCCCTCAAGTGGTTTTTAGACTGTTATTTGGCATATCTTGTTGCTTGGTAACTGGGTCATTCTATGAAAATAGTGGCTTTTTTGAACAGCCAACTTTTACAAATTGTAATTATTTTTAAAATGTAAACTTATAGTCAGATATTAGTTAACATCTTAACATTATAAATCAACGTAAATGACAGCTTAACATAATTGTATATTTTCACTACATTACATTAAAAGAAAGCTTGTGCTGCCTTTTTGTCACAGGTGTTACCTATATTTTAGATGACAGTTCAGGCTTTCTAGAATGTAATGAAACCAATGACAAACATGGGATTATTTCAAACAAATTTTATTAGTAATATTTTTAATGACAAATCATTTCAGATTTCATAAGGTTGATTTAATATGAACAATAAAATGAAGGTTATTGGTCAAAGATTAAGACCAAAATATGAAGCCTAATGACTAAAATTTGTCTTTCATAAAACAACAGATTTGTTGTCTGTAAAGATGTTTTATATATATATATATATTTCCAGTGTAATATGCATGTAACATAGTACAAACATGAAATCCTACTGTCACGCCTATCCACAAAACTACATAGCTTGTTAAAACAGTATGTATCAATTCTCGTGCCGAGAAAAATATTGTGTAGGCCTACTTAAAGGGATAGTTCATCTGAATTACAAAGTGACATATTGGTTTCCTTACCGTATAAGCAGTCTATGGACAAGGAATGACAGCAATCAATGCTTTGCTTTTGTGCCACACATGCAAAATAATTTGCATTTCAAACAGTGGCCAGGTAAACAAAAACATGGCTTGCTGTCATACCTTGTACATAGACTGCATACATGGTACACTGAAGATGGCGCTGAAGAACATGGCTGATGTTTTACATTCTCCCTACTAATTGTGCAATTTTGTAATTTTTTTTGCATTTTGTGTAACTTATTTCTTAACTTATTGTGTACATAAAGTTGCTGCTACCGTCTCTTATGACCGAAAATAACTTCCGGACATCAGAAAAGCGATTACTCACCGCAGACTGGAAGAAACTTTTTCCTTTAACAAGTCCGACGAGAAGGATATCCTGCTTTCACTGGAACAGGCCCATATCCATGCCTTTTGCGTGAAGAAAAAACACCGGAAAAGAGGCCGCAGATCGGGCACCCTTCTGAGAATCCGGAGGCGAGCGAGTAAACTCCCATTGCCTTCCATTCTCCTTGCTAACGTGCAATAGTCAGAAAATAAAATTGATGACCTACTATTAAGATTATCCTACCAACGGGACATTAAAAACGGTAACATCTTATGTTTCACCGACACGTGGCTGAACGAAGAAACAGACAATATAGAGCTGGCGGGATTTTCCATGCACCGGCAGAACAGAGACGCTACCTCTGGTAAGACGAGGGGTGGGGGTGTGTGTCTTTTTGTCAATAACAGCTGGTGCACGATGTCTAATATTCAAGAAATCTTGAGGTATTGCTCGCCTGAGGTAGAGTACCTTATGATAAGCTGTCGACCACACTATCTACCAAGAAAGTTCTCATCTGTATTATTCGTAGCTGTCTATTTACCACCACAAAGCGAAGCAGGCACTAAAACCGCTCTCAACCAACTCTATAAGGCCATAAGCAAAGAAGAAAATGCTCACCCAGAAGCGGCGCTCATAGTGGCAGAGGACTTTAATGCAGGCAAACTTAAATCAGTTTTACCTCATTTTTACCAGCATGTCACATGTGCAACCAGGGGTAAAATATCCTAGACCAACTTTTCTCTACACACAGAGATGCATACAAAGCTCTCCCCCGCCCTACATTTGGCAAATCTGACCACAATTCTATCCTCCTGATTCCTGCTCACAAGCAAAAACTAAAGCAGAATGTACCAGTGACTTGCTCAATACGGAAGTGGTCAGATGACGCAGCTGCTACTCTACAGGACTGTTTTGCTAGCACAGACTGGAATATGTTCCAGGATTCATCCAATGGCATTGAGGAATACACCACCTCAGTCATCGGATTCATCAGTAAGTGCATTGATGACGTCGTCCCCACAGTGACTGTATGTACATATCCCAACCAGAAGCCATGGATAACAGGCAACATCCGCATCGAGCTAAAGGCTAGAGCCGCCGATTTCAAGGAGCGGGAAACTAATCTGGACACTTATAAGAAATCCCGCTATGCCCTGAGACGAACCATCGAACAAGCAAAGTGTCAATACAGGACTAAGATTGAATCCTACTACACTGGCTCTGACACTCGTCGGATGTGGCAGGGCTTAAAAACTATTACGGACTACAAAAGTAAACCCAGACGCTAGCTGCCCAGTGACGCAAGCCTACCAGATGAGCTAAAATGCCTTTTATGCTCACTTTGAGGCATGCAACACTGAAGCATGCACGAGAGCATCAGCTGTTCTGGATGACTGTATGATAACGCTGTCGGTAGCCGATGTAAACAAAACCTTTAAACAGGTCAACATTCACAAAGCTTACCAGGACGTGTACTCGAAGCATGCATGGACCAACTGTCAAGTGTCTAAACTGACATTTTCAACCTCTCCCTGACCGAGTCTGTAATACCTACATGTTTCAAGCAGACCACCATAGTCCCTGTGCCCAAGGAAGCGAAGGTAACCTGCCTAAATTATTACCTCCCCGTAGCACTCACGTCGGTAGCCATGGAGTGCTTTGAAAGGCTGGACATAGCTCACATCAACAGCATCCTCCTGGACACCCTAGACTCACTCCAATTCGCACACCGCCCCAACAGATCCACAGATGACGCAATCTCAATCCCCCTCCACCATGCTCTTTCCCACCTGGACAAAAGGAACACCTATGTGAGAATGTTGTTCATCGACAACAGCTCAGCGTTCAACAACATAGTGCCCACAAAGCTCAACACTAAGCTAAGGACTCTGGGACTAAACACATCCCTCTGCAACTGGATCCTGGACTTCCTGACGGGCCAACCCCAGGTGGTAAGAGTAGGCAACAACATGTCCGCCACGCAACACTGGGGCCCCTCAGGGGTGTGTACTTAGTCCCCTCCTGTATTCCCTGTTCACCCACGACTGTGTGGCCAAACACGACTCCAACATCATCATTAAGTTTGCTGATGACACATCAATGTTAGGCCTGATCACCGACAACGATGAGACTGCCTATAGGGAGGAGGTCAGAGAACTGACAGTGTGGTGCCAGGACAACAACCACTCCCTCAATGTGAGCAAGACAAAGGAGCTGATCGTGGACTACTGGAAAAGGTGGCCTCACAGGCCCTAATTAACATCAACGGGGCTGTAGTGGAGCGGGTTGAGAGTTTAAGTTCCTTGGTGTCCACATCACCAACTAACTATCATGGTCCAAACATACCAAGACATTCGTGAATTGGGCACGACAAAACCTTTTCCCCCTCAGGAGACTGAAAAGATTTGGCATGGGTCCCCAGATCCTCAAAAGGTTCTACAGCTGCATCATCGTGAGCATCCTGACCGGTTGCATCACTGCCTGGTATGGCAATTGCTCGGCATCTGACCGTAAGGCACTACAGAGGGTAGTGCGAAGGGCCCAGTACATCACTGGGGCCAAGCTTCCTGCCATCCAAGCTTCCTGCCATCCACAAATTTCTTGTTAACAAACTACAGTTTTGGCAAGTCGGTTAGGACATCTCCTTTGTGCATGACACAAGTAATTTTTCCAACAATTGTTTACAGACTATTTCACTGTATCAGATTATTTCACTGTATCACAATTCCTGTGGGTCAGAAGTTTACATACACTAAGTTGACTGTGCCTTTAAACAGCTTGGAAAATTCCAGGAAATTATGTCATGGCTTTAGAAGATTCTGATAGGCTAATTGACATAATTTGAGTCAATTGGAGGTGTACCTGTGGATGTATTTCAAGGCCTACCTTCAAACTCAGTGCCTCTTTGCTTGACATCATGGGAAAATCAAAAGAAATTAGCCAAGACCTCAGACAAAAAATTGTAGACCTCCACAAGTCTGATTCATCCCTGGGAGCAATTTCCAAATGCCTGAAGGTACCACGTTCATCTGTACAAACAATAGTACGCAGGTATAAACACTATGGGACCACGCAGCCGTCTTACCACTCAGGAAGGAGACGCGTTCTATCTCCTAGAGATGAACGTACTTTGGGACGAAAAGTGCAAATCAATCCCAGAACAACAGCAGAGGACCTTGTGAAAATGCTGGAGGAAACATGTACAAAGTATTTCTATCCACAGTAAAACGAGTCCTATATCGACATAACCTGAAAGGCCGCTCAGCAAAGAAGAAGCCACTGCTCCAAAACCGCCATAGAAAAGCCAGACTACGGTTTGTAACTGCACATGGGGATAAAGATTGTACTTTTTGGAGAAATGTCCTCTGGTCTGATGAAGCAAAAATAGTTATTTGGCCATAATGACCATCGTTATGTTTGGAGGAAAAGGGGGAGGCTTGCAAGCTGAAGAACACCATCCCAACCGTGAAGCACAGGGGTAGCAGCATCATGTTGTGGGGGTGCTTTGCTGCAGGAGGGACTGGTGCACTTCACAAAATAGATGGAATCATGAGGTAGGAAAATTATGTGGATATATTGAAGCAACATCTCGAGACATCAGTCAGGAAGTTAAAGCTTGGTTGCAAATGGGTCTTCCAAATGGACAATGACCCCAAGTATACTTCCAAAGTTGTGACAAAATGGCTTAAGGACAACAAAGTCAAGGTATTGGAGTGGCCATCACAAAGCCCTGACCTCAATCCTATAGAAAATGTGTGGGCAGAACTGAAAAGGCGTGTGCGAGCAAGGAGGCCTACAAACCTGACTCAGTTACACTCGGTCTGTCAGGAGGAATGGGCCAAAATTCACCCAACTTATTGTGGGAAGCTTGTAGAAGGCTACCTTAAACGTTTGACCCAAGTTAAACAATTTAAAGGCAATGCTACCAAATACCAATTGAGTGTATGTAAACTTCTGACCCACTGAGAATGTGATGAAAGAAACAGTAGCTGAAATAAATAATTCTCTCTACTATTATTCTGACATTTCACATTCTTAAAATAAAGGGGTGATCCTAACTGACCTAAGACAGGGAATCTTTACTAGGATTAAATGTCAGGAATTGTGAAAAACTGAGTTTAAATGTATTTTTTAAGGTGTATGTAAATTTCCGACTTCAACTGTCGCCTCGTTATTGTTATTCTTGTTGTGTTACTTTTTATTGTTACTTTTTATTTTAGCCTACTTGGTAAATATTTTCTTCTTGAACTGCACTGTTGGTTAATGGCTTGTAAGTAAGCATTTCACGGTAAAGTCTACACTTGTTGTATTCGGCGCATGTGGCAAATAAAGTTTGATTTGGTAAGGAAACCATTTTGTAATTTGGGTGAGCTATCCCTTTAAGTAACTCTGTAGATACAGAGTACATATGTCTTCCTACAGACAGATTGTCTTAATTCTGACCTTGCAGTACTGGGTTCACTGTCTGGAGTGGACGGGGGGGGGGGTCAACACTGTCATTCCTGCTCTCAATCTCTCTGTGTTTTGCCTGTCTGACCCGCCATTTCCTTGGCTCCTGTATTTTTTCCCTTTCTGTGAGATCCTTCACTCTCTTTCTATTTTGACTCTCTAAATCCTTTAAGTAAGTCTAGTGTTTTTGTTTTAGGCAGCTCTGTGGTGTGGATCAGCATCCCTGCGCTGTCCGTGGAGTTTGCTTTTCAGCAGCACCTAATTTCGCTATATCTATCAAAAGGAAAGCCATATTATGTAATTACAATATTGAAACAGTAATAAAATGCTAATAAGTATTTTTAATTCTAGCTCTGTCAAGTTGGTTGTTTAACTTTGCTAGACAGCCATTTTGAAGTCTTGCCACAGATTTTCAACACGATTTAAGTCAAAACTGTAACTAAGCCATTCAATGTCGTCTTGGTAATCAACTCCAGTGTATATTTCCTTTGTGTTTTAGGTTATTGTTTTGCTGAAAGGTAAATTTGTCTCCCAGTGTCTGTTGGAAAGCAGACTGAACCAGGTTTTCCTCTAGGATTTTACCTGTGCTTAGTTCTTTTCTGTTTCTTTTTATCCTAGAAAACTCCTGAGGCCTTGCCAATTACAAGCATTACCCATAACATAATGCAGCCACCACCATGCTAGAAAGTAATATGAAGAGCGGTACTCAGTGATGTGTTCTGTTGGAGCTACCCCAAACGTATTGCTTTGTATTCAGGACATAAAGTACATTTCTTTGCCACATTTTTTGCAGTTTTACTTTAGTGGCTTATTGCAAACAGGATGCATGTTTTGGAATATTTTGATTCTGTACAGACTTCCTTCTTTTCAATCTGTCATTTAGGTTAGTATTGTGGAGTAACTACAAGGTTGTTGATCCATCCATCCATTCTCCTATCACAATCATTAAACTCTTTAACTGTATTAAAGTCACCGTTGGTCTTGTTGTGAAATCCCTGAGCGGTTTCCTTCCTCTCTGGCAACAGGGTTAGGAAGGACAGCTGTATCTTTGTAGTGACTGAGTGTATTGATACACCATCCAAAGTGTAATTATTAACTTCACCGTGTTCAAAGGGATATTCAATGTCAGCTTTTTTTTTATCCATCTACCAATAGGTGCTCTTCTTTGCGATGCATTGGAACACCTCCCTGGTCTTTGTGGTTGAATCTGTGTTTGAAATTACCTGCTCGACTGAGGGACCTTACAGATAATTGTATGTGTGGTGTACGGAGATGAAGTAGTCATTCAAAAATCATGTTAAACCGTATTATTGCACACAGAGTCCATGAAACTTATTATGTGACTTTACTCCTGAAATTTAGGCTTGCCATAACAAAGAGATTTGAATACTTGAATATTTCAGCTTTTCATTTTTTTATACATTTTTAAACATTTCTAAAAACATAATTCCACTTTGACATTATGGTGTATTGTGTGTAGACCAGTGACACACAACTGATATTTAGTGTGGAAAAAGTGCATTCGGAAAGTATTCAGATCAAATCAAATGTATTTATATAGCCCTTCTTACATCAGCTGATATCACAAAGTGCTGTACAGAAACCCAGCCTAAAACCCCAAACAGCAAGCAATGCAGGTGTAGAAGCACGGTGGCTAGGAAAAACTCCCTAGAAAGGCCGAAACCTAGAGAGGAACCAGGCTATGAGGGGTGGCCAGTCCTCTTCTGGCTGTGCCGGGTGGAGATTATAACAGCACATGGCCTAGATGTTCAAATGTTCATAAATGACCAGCATTGTCAAATAATAATAATCATAGTAGTTGTCGAGGGTGCAACAAGTCAGTAACACACGAGTAAGTGTCAGTTGGCTTTTTCATAGCCGATCTTTGAGAGTATCTCTACCGCTCCTGCTGTCTCTAGAGAGTTGAAAACAGCAGGTCTGGGACAGGTAGCACATCCAGTGAATAGGTCAGGTTTCCAGCAGGTCTGGGACAACAGGTCTGGGACAGGTAGCACGTCCGGTGAACAGGTCAGGGTTCCATAGCTGCAGGCAGAACAGTTGGAACTGGAGCAGCAGCACGGCCAGGTGAACTGGGGACAGCAAGGAGTCATCAAGCCAGGTAGTCCTGAGGCATGGTCCTAGGGCTCAGGTCCTCCGAGAGAGAGAAAGAAAGAAAGAGAATTAGAGAGAGCATATTTAAATTCACACAGGACACCGGATAAGACAAGAGAAATACTCCAGATGTGACAGACTGACCCTAGCCCCCCGACATAAACTACTGCAGCATAAATACTGGAGGCTGAGACAGGAGGGGTCAGGAGACACTGTGGCCCCATCCGATCCCTTCCCTTTTTCAACATTTTGTTACGTTACAGCCTTATTCTAAAATGGATTAAATAAATTGTTTTCCTCATCAATCTGCACACAATACCCCATAATGACGAAGCGAAAACAGGTTTTTTGAAATGTATGCAAATGTATTAAAATTGAAAGCAGAAATGCCTTATTTACATAAGTATTCAGACCCTTTGCTATGCGACTTGAAATTGCGCTCATGTGCATCCTGTTTCCATTCTTCATTCTTGAGATGATTCTACAACTTCATTGGAGTCCACCTGTGGTAAATTCAATTGATTGGACTTGATTTGGAAAGACACACACCTGTTTATATAAGGTCCCACAGTTGACAATGCATGTCAGAGAAAAAACCAAGTCAATTGTCCGTAGTGCTCTGAGACAGGATTGTGTCTGGGGAAGGGTTACAAAAAATGTCTAACAGCCAAGCTGAGCAATCGGTGGAGAAGGGCCTTGGTCAGGGAGGTGACCAAGAACCCGATGGCCACTCTGACAGAACCTTCCAGAAGGACAACCATCTCTGCAGTACTCCACCAATCAGGCCTTTTATGATAGAGTGGCCAGACAGAAGCCACTCCTCAGTAAAAGGCACATGACAACCCACTTGGAGTTTGCCAAAAGCCACCTAAAGGACTCTTAGGCTATGAGAAACAAGATTCTCTGATCTGTTGAAACCATGATTGAACACTTTGGCCTCAATGCCAAGCATTACGTCTGGAGGAAACCTTTTTTCGCTTCGTCATTATGGGGTATTGTGTGTAGATTGAGGGAATAAAAACAATTGAATACATTTTAGAATAAGGCTGTAACGTAACAAAATGTGGAAAAAGTCAAGAGGTCTGAATACTTTCTAAGTGCACTGTATGTCACAGGGTGGATGGCATTCTTTGATATGATGCATCTTCCTTGAGGCTGTACTCCATAATGTGAAATCAAACTAGAATATATTTTCACATCTCAAACCTCTGGCTCCCTGTCTCAGCTGCACCCACATAGTCGGTGTTTAAAGATCATCTCTGCTATGAGATGGGGACCGTTAACGACAGTATGTGTGAAAACATAGCCTAATAACAACACACTCTTATCAATGCCCTTTACATAACTGGCTGCTGGAAATCCTTGTTACCATAGTGACATTGTACCCCTCCAAGCCTAAAGGCCTATAGTGATGCTAGTAATGAAGTACCACCCACCCATGAATCAGGTTTACCCAGCAGCCTGATAAGAGGCATTGTCTGCTGTGTGGAGGGAGGGAGGGCTGGCGGGAGGGAGTGAGTGAGTGGGTGGGTGGCAGCTCTCTGAGATGACTCTGTGGTACTGATGGACTGGCTGGCTGGCTGTGCTTGCAGGTGGGCTTCCAGATTAAGACGCGGGTCCAGGAGCTGGGTCATGGATGTATCTATCTGGTTCAGAAGGCTGGGGCCCTGCAGATGAGCCCCACTGACAGCTTCTCCAAGAGGGAGCTCATCGAGTGTGCCCGTGGCGTCACTGAGAAGGTAGGCTGGAAAGAAGGCTGTTATAGTGTAATTCTTAAACCTTGAGGTAAATTGTGATAACTTTAAAGTCTGCAATGTTATTATCTGAATGCAAAGAAATATATATATCAGTTGAAGAAAGAGTCGAGGTATGAATGCCGTTCTGGTGTCAGGGAAATAGCTGAGAATAGGCTCTGAGGATTATGGCTTGCTATAATGGAGCATTCTCCACTGTGCCTGAAAGCCCTTATTCTCCTGGGGGAAGAACTGGGGGAGTGAATCAAGCAGACCTACAGTAGGTGTCAATAAACTGGAGTTATGTTTTCTATGTGTTGTGTTAAAATAACAACTTGTGCTCTACAGTAGCCGTGAAGATTAATATCAGTTCAGTGTTTTAGTTCATGTTCTCTTGATTGTACTTATATAGTGAAATTAGACCGATTTGTCCCTTCTGTGACCCTAGAACTAGCTGGTTCTCAATGAGTCGGCATTAGAATTTCTTCTCCTTGCCCACTGCATGATTTGATTCAAGGCTCATATCAGACTTGAATAATTTGTGGCCTAATGCTTTTGAGGACTGGGGAGCTGAACCTTGCTATGCCTCATTTGAATGCGTCTCTCATGGCTTTTCGTTTGTTTGTGAGGGACTGCAGACGTCTGTCTCTGTCTGTCTCTGTCTCTCTGTCTGTGTCTGTGTGGACTGGGAGGGAGAGGGAGCACTGTGTGATGCAGCGTCGGATTCATTGTTTTAACCTGTTTGTGCAGAAGCAGGCTCAAGGCTAATGCATGGTTCCCCCTCGCTCTCCTTCTGCTAGCTCCCTAACAGCTCCCTGCTCAGTCCAGCTCTCTCAGATTGCCTCACAGTCGGTCCTCCCATTACCTTGATTCACATCTTGAATTGAATGCAAATGGGAAGCTTAAATCAAATTAGGATTTTGCCAACATGTTATTTGGTGATGGTGAATCGTGCACTGTAAGCCGTGGATCCTGAGTGGTGGTTGTCATTCACAGATAATCGCAGATGTTATGCCTAAGCGCCTTCGTTTTCTCTTAACATAATAAGGTCAGAGGGTATGATTAGTTTATGATCATGCTGTGTGTTTGAATGTTTTTTGAGACAGACCTGGAGGTGCTGTTATTAATCCTGTGTTGTGTTTTGCTCTGTCTGTCTGTCTGTCTGTCTGTCTGTCTGTCTGTCTGTCTGTCTGTCTGTCTGTCTGTCTGTCTGTCTGTCTGTCTGTCTGTCTGTCTGTCTGTCTGTCTGTCTGTCTGTCTGTCTGTCTGTCTGTCTGTCTGTCTGTCTGTCTGTCTGTCTGTCTGTCTGTCTGTCTGTCTGTCTGTCTGTCTGTCTGTCTGTCTGTCTGTCTGTCTGTCTGTCTGTCTGTCTGTCTGTCTGTCTGTCTGTCTGTCTGTCTGTCTGTCTGTCTGTCTGTCTGTCTGTCTGTCTGTCTGTCTGTCTGTCTGTCTGTCTGTCTGTCTGTCTGTCTGTCTGTCTGTCTGTCTGTCTGTCTGTCTGTCTGTCTGTCTGTCTGTCGTAGGTTTCCATGGTGCTGTCTGCGCTGCAGGCAGGTAACAAAGGCACTCAGGCCTGCATCACAGCAGCCAGCACTGTCTCTGGCATCATCGCTGACCTGGACACCACCATCATGTTCGCCTCGGCCGGAACACTCAACCCTGAGAACGAAGAGTCCTTCGCAGACCACAGGTGAGACCAGGACAGAGTAGTGAGGTGAACACTGTTCTGTTGAGGAGATGACCTTGGGACAAACATATTAAGTCCACAGAAGCCACAGGTCAAATATGGGTCAGTGAAGGAATAGAATAGAATGCATGGACTTTGACCTCATACAAGATGGCTTTCTTTTGAGAAAAGGGAATATTTCTTCCCATAAACTGCAGCTTCTGTATGACTATAGAGTATTCAATAAATCTTTATTGTTCCCAATGGGTATTTGACAAGATTTTGTGTGGGGTTCTTCAGGGAGAGCATCCTGAAGACAGCCAAGGCTCTGGTGGAGGACACTAAGCGGCTGGTGTCTGGGGCAGCGTCCAGTCAGGACAGATTGGCCCAGGCTGCCCAGTCCTCAGCCAACACCATCACCATGCTCACTGATGTGGTCAAACTGGGGGCCACCAGCATGGGCTCTGACGACCCAGAGACTCAGGTAATACACTGACCACACCCTGTTGGATTGAAATGACAACACATAAATGTAACACTACAACAATCTTCAGACACTAAACATTTTTTTCGAATAAATCTTTCAACATATTTATATCACATACTTCTAAATAGTCTAATCATAATTTAACCTGTATGCCCATGTATTATATAAAGGTCATCCTGACAGACCTGCACTGTTCTGATATTCTTTTGTCATTCTGTCTAGCCATTCTGTAACTGAGCCCTCTTACATACATTTCCTCCTGCTGTATCTCTCCCCTTCACTTTGTCAAAAGTATCATAGTTCCAAGAAGAAATGATATGGCCAGGCTCTGTTAAATCCTGCCCTGAGGTAGGCCTGATAAACCTGTACTTGTGTTGTATTAAGGTTTCTCTCTCTCTCTCTCTCTCTCTCTCTCTCTCTCTCTCTCTCTCTCTCTCTCTCTCTCTCTCTCTCTCTCTCTTCCCCCCCCCCCCCCCTCTTGTCAGGTGGTTCTCATAAATGCGGTGAGAGATGTGGCCAAGGCTCTAGCTGAGCTCATCGGTGCCACCAAGTGTGCTGCAGGCAAGCCAGCGGATGACCCGTCCATGTATCAGCTGAAGAGTGCTGCCAAGGTACTATAAGACACACACATCTTTAACATCGAGAATACCACACTGAATTTGTTTATTCAGCCGCCCTTGTTTTGCATAAATGTAGCTCCTGTACAGGGATATGCTTATCTATAGATACAGTATCTAATACAATATGCTGTCTTGTGTGTGTCACTGCAGCAGGTTCTCAAATCATTACGAATGATCCGGTTTCCAGCAGGATATGACACTTTCTTATCGCTGTTCGTGTTTGACCGTGTGTGTGATGTGTGTGATGTGTGTTTGTGTGTGATGCATGTTTGTGTGTGTGTGTGTGTGTGTGTGTGTGTGTGTGTGTGTGTGTGTGTGTTTGCCACTGTCACTGAGATGGGTATCAGGTGTGTGTGACTCATGCTTGTCACAGTGGGTGTGAGCTCTGAGCCATCTGTGATAACACCACTGTGACTGTAGGACTGGAGAGGCTCCTCATCTCCAAGACTATGGCGAGACAGCCACTGATTGGGGCTTTACTGAAGCCTAGCTAAACCTACCTGCCCTGTCCTTTCTATTCACACTCTCCCTCCAGATCCACCAACACATAGGCCAGCATTTCAGAAACACAAAATAAGCTCCACAGTCATTTTTTCTCAATTTTAATAGAGGATATCCAAGGGAACATTACACTAAACAGACTTGGGAGCATATCGTTTCACAGTGTGCAGAGACCTCATAGTTCACAGGCCTTACAGCCCGAGTCCAGGTATGGGCTTTAAGTATATCTGTCCTTGGTTATAACTTGGAGCAGATCAAAGGATTTATAGGTTGACTGTATAGCCAGCATCATATAACCATAACCAAAGCATTGCCTCTCTAAGACACGCCCCTAATCCTTCTCACCCTTCAATCACTCTTATCCTCCAACTATTCAGCCATACATATGCAACTCTAACTGTTACATTAGGCTTATTTTCCTCTCTAGTTATAATCTAATTAGGGCCACCCATGTAACCTGCTCAAACTCACAGCTTGTTTTCATTCCTCCAACATATGGTGACCTCCGAATGGGACCCTCTCTCAAACCCCTCAGTGCTCTGTTCGGGTTGTTGAAATATGTTCAGCGTTCCATGGCACAATCTGCTCCTCACAAACAAGCTGTACACGGTCTGTTTGAGGTTTTGTTGTAGGGTTCTTGCTTATAAAACAAGTTTGTCTGTGTTTCTGCTTCAAGGTTTTTTTCCTCGTGGTCTGAAATGTATAGTATTGTCCGTCCATACTGTTGGTGTTCTATCAGGGCTGGATCTACTGCGAGACCCCAGTCTGGTCTCTGGTGCTGGGGGGAGACGGCGCCACCTGCTGGCCTGGCTCTTTGTTTAGTAAGTGTCATCCCACTGCTACATTCCCTCTCTCTCTCTGAAGGTGATGGTGACCAATGTGACGTCACTGCTGAAGACGGTCAAGGCTGTGGAGGATGAGGCTACTCGCGGGACAAGGGCACTGGAGGCCACCATTGAGTGCATCAAACAGGAGTTGACAGTAAGACTCCTTGACAGACTCCCCTTGCCAGGCTGGTTAAAGCCAGGGAGGTGTGCCTGTATATTGAATGCCGTACCTAACCGTTAAAAAACAATTTTTTACTTGACTTAAACTCTGATATCTATTCAACCTTTGCTGCTCCTCTTCTCCTCTCCTCTCCTACCCAAAGCCCTGCAGTATTCTCATTGGTCTTATAAGGGATTTTGTAGCACACACAGGGGGAAAGAGACCCTGACATTTTTGTCAGCTTGTTTTTCTTGTGATTTACTGCTAATCCTTATCAGTGTACCCTCAGGACCACAACAGGCTTTATCTAGGTTGCAAATCCAATTCAAACACAGCCCACTTAGCTCATAATTATAGTAGCATCAATAACACTAGGACATTTGTCCACCCTACGTATTTACTCTAACAGTGGTCGTTAACACCTCGGGCTGACTGTTGACTGTTTAAGACTAACAATAAGCACCAGGAGTATTTTCTAGTCAGGTCATATCGTCAGGAAAAACTATTGTCCTTAGTAATAATGCACAAACCTGTGCATCAAGGTAGTTCATCCTCAGTGGCTGTAAGTGCAGTCACAGCTAGTCATGCTGTGTGTGTGCACAGGTGTTCCAGTCCAAGGACGTCCCCGAGAAGTCGACCACGCCGGAAGAGTTCATCCGCATGACAAAGGGCATCACCACAGCAACAGCCAAGGCTGTGGCAGCGGGCAACTCTGCCCAGCAGGAGCACGTCATCGCCACAGCCAACCTGAGCCGCAAAGCCATCTCTGATATGCTGACCACCTGCAAGGTGATAATCCACCCCAACCCTGCCAGTTCAGGCCTCACACTGACACTACAGCACAGCATTCAGTCCCATAATGCCGCTCTGCCAGGAAAATGTGAGAGCAGGACAGCAGGGGCTAATTCAGATGGCTGGTGTGACTCACTCATGGTTCTATGTCACTCAGCCTTGAACATTAGGCATGATGTCCTTCAGGCACATCACAATACTTCTAGCAGTGAAAAGACCAGGAAAGAAGGATCAAAAAGTATTTGGAGACCTTAACAAACTGGCTCATACTGCTCTAAGTAACATACAGTCTGGATCACAGGAGGTTGGTGGTACCTTAATTGGGGAGAACGGGCTCGTAGTAATGACTGGAGCGGAATCAGTGGAATGGTATTTAATACATCAAACACATGGTTTCCAGTTGTTTGATGCCATTCCATTTGCTCCGTTCCGACCATTATTATGAGCCGTCCTCCCCTCAGCAGCCTTCTGTGGTCTGGATAGTATATCCTAATGTACTGTTTCCCAACTCGAGTTCTCGAGTACCCTCTGTGGTAGCAGCGGACAACCACACATGATTCAACTCATTGAAGGCTTGAATGATTAGTTGAAATGTTGAATCAGGTGTGCTTGTCCAGAGCTGCAACAAAAAATTGTACTGTTGGGGGTACTGGAGGACTGGAGTTGGGAATCACTGGACTAGTGGTCACACTATATTTTAGACATTGACTCACTGACTAGACAGAGCATATCATCTAGGCAAAGCATATCACTAAGCAGAGCATATTACCAGGCTGAAAATATCACTAGGCATAGCATATCACTAGGCATAGCAAATGTCTCCTTTTCTAAGTTGTTGTTTCTTCTTCCAGCAAGCGGCCTGTCATCCAGAGGTGAGTGAGGACGTGAGGAGCAAGGCCCTGCACTACGGGTCAGAGTGCACCACTGGATACATCGACCTGCTGGAGCAAGTACTGCTGGTGAGATGGAGAATACAATACATCACACGGACAACACCTTATGACTCATAACCTCTATTAGCTTGGCCTGATGGCATGTGGCTCCATGAGGTAGGTTGTGTCTCTGTTTGTGTCCAGGTGCTCCAGAAGCCCACGGCTGACCAGAGGCAGCAGCTGGCGGTACACTCCAAGTGTGTGGCGGGATGTGTGACAGAGCTCATTCAGACAGCTGAGGCCATGAAGGGTGAGACCGTACACAGTGCTGCCACACACACACAATTGCATACATGCACACACACACACACACACACACACACACACACACACACACACACACACACACACATTCACCTAGAGGAGCATAGTTCGTCCAGACTACTGCATTCTGCAGAAACACGACATACCATTCTGGCTATTTATTCAAACAATGTACATTTGTGTGTGCGTGTGCGCGCGCGTGCGTGTGCGCGCGCATGCATGCGCTGGAAACTATTGTTGCTGGAAATGACAGATTTATTTCATGGAATATCTACATAGGTGTACAGAGGCCCATTATCAGCAACCATCACTCCTGGGTTTTCTAATGATCAATTAGCCTTTTATAATGATAAACTTGGATTAGCTAGCACAACATGCCATTGGAACACAGGAGTGATGGTTGCTGATAATGGGCCTCTGTACGCCTATGTAGATATTCCATTTAAAAAATCAGCCGTTTCCAGCTACTATAGTTATTTACAACATTAACAATGTCTACAAGGTATTTCTGATCATTTTGATGTTATTTTGGTGGACAAAAAATGACCTTTTCTTTCAAGAACAAGGACATTTCTTAGTGACCCCTTTTGAATGGTAGTGTAGTTAGGGTATAATGTGTATATTTATGTTTTATATACAGGGCACGTTTGTAAAAGAGATCTAGGTTTCAATATGTCTTCCCTGTTAAAATAAAGGTTCAATAAAAAATAAGAATATTGTGTTTGTGTGAGAATTGGATCCCATTGTACAGCCAAAGACCCACTGGGGTTATCCATTTCACCTCTAATGCTTCTTCTTTTCCCTCTCTCTATTCTGCCTCAGATGGAGGTAAGTGAGAGATGGGGCTGTTTGGTTCCTGCAGATCACTTTTCACACAGGCACAGAGGGGAGGTGGAGAATGGGGGGAAGGGCGACGGAACAGATTTCCCCAGGGTTTAACATAATCTGCAACAACATCATTCCATCTGCTTTTCCAAGCTGTTCCCAAATAGTCCCGTTTTATGGCCACTTTAAAACCTATAAAGAGTGGCAATAATCCATTAAAAGTACATTTCTTCAAGCTCTTATTTAACCGTATTTAACTTTGAGGCATTAGAATCACTATAGACAGAACATAGAGTGGAAAACCTGAAAGGTATATCTGGTTGGCTTTGTATGTTCAGAGGTATAATGCTCGTTATCACTGCGTGTGTGGAGTTGTGTTAGTGTGTTGTAAATTGACTGGTGTGATGTGGATTTTGTTATGTGCGGTGGCATTTATGTAGACAGGGCATAAGTGAACTGGCTTTGTCTTAACTGGGAATGTATTTCTGTATTGTAGGATTTGTATAATGTGGTTATGACCTCTCGGTGGTGTGGTTTAGGGTCAGAATGGGTGGACCCCGAGGACCCCACTGTCATCGCAGAGACTGAGCTGCTGGGAGCGGCAGCCTCCATCGAAGCCGCAGCCAAGAAACTGGAGCAGCTGAAACCCAGAGCCAAGCCCAAGGTAGGCCTACCTGTGCCCTTCTCAACCAACTCCAACACCTCTCTCCACACCTCTCAGACCAGACCTCCACCACAGAACACACCTATCTACTCAGGAAGGCTACCTGGGCCAAAGATAACAAAAGTTTACATTGACTTTAAAGTACAGTAAGTTGTTACAATCTCAGAGCTGAGATTGTGATTTGTTAGGGGGAAATGAGAGTATTATGTGAACTGTAGCCCACCTGTAAAACGATGCTGACTCAGACAGCCTACTTGTGTGTTCTGTGAGCTTGCAGAATGTTGATGTATTTATGGCCGTTAGAAGGTTTTGTCTGGGGAGCAATCTGGTGTTTTTCTAGAGATTCTGTAGAGCCGTGTTGCCAGGAGACAATTACATTACTGGGACCTGAAGCTTATGTTGGAATGAGTACACATTTCTGATGATCTGTCTGAAACCTATTGACGGAAAGGTCATCCTCCTTGTTGAACCCATTTCCTTTGTTTTATTACAGCATTCCGTTGTTTTTAGACTAAAATAAGAAGGGCCTTTCTCAGCCCAAGGTGTTCACCCACTTCATGGAGTGGTATTGCACAACCCAACTTTACTGATCTTAAAAAAACTGTAACAAAACTATCTCTGTGAGTACTTATGCATTGTCTGAAATTTGATTACAAAAGTTGAACAGCAAGTATGTAAGGTGTGAGCTGTATACATTTGTGTGTTTGTTTGTGTGTGATGGTGTGCACATTGAACTGAACCTCCGATCCTCCCAATACACGTCCTCCTTCTCCTGTAGTGCTCTGTGGTGTTCTTGTTTTGTGTCATTGGTTGATCAGACCTGGTCCCCCTCTCTAGCTCTTGGGTGCAGTAATAAACATGGCTGGAGAATCTCCTGTTTTCATAAGAGACTTCCTGATAGCCCTGCAGTCTCAGGTCCAGACTTCAGCAGGGCACAGTGTTTATGAGAGGGGGGTGTAGGGAGGTTTGCTTCTTTTGGATGTCAGTATCTGTCTGCCCTCTAGTGAGCTGTTAACAATGGTGCATGCCTTCTTCTTCCACAAGGCAGAGAGGCAGGGCAGAGATTTTGAGGTCTTTGTTTCTATCATGAAACAATCACTCTTACCAGCTACGGTTTACGAGGTTTACTGCTATATTACGGAAGGTGTAGAATACCTTAGACCTCAAAATATCAAGCCCATAGTACAACTTCAGAAAGGAACACTGAATAAAACATCTAAATCAGTGTGAACTATGTTTCCTCTAATGACGAGGTAGTGTCTGTGACTATTTACAACCACTCCTGTTCACCTTCTACTCCCTCCTTCCATACTTTCCTCTCTGTGCCCCCTCTCCCCTCCTTCCCACCCTGTAGAAGGGCATCTCCCGCCCCAGCATGCTTCACTCTTCCTCCATTCTCTTGAGATGTTGTAGACTTGGAAGCCTTCTCTGCAGGCCTCTGTCTGATATGTTTGATATATTAGGTTGTTATTCAGTCCAACTATATATCAAACATATTCCTACAGTGTCCCGCACTGTCTCCAGCCACGTGTGCCTTGTGTGTTGGTGCTGCTGGCATGATCTGTGGTCACTGACTGATGTAGTCTACTAAGACAGGAGTGACATTATTTATTTCCCTTTTTAGAGGTCCTTCTGTATCTTGCAAAGTGTTTTGTTTGGATTTTCCAACAGCAAACAGTTTTTGAAGATCCGTGGAAGCATTCCCCATTATGAAATGTGTTGGTGGATGTGATTGGCCAGTAACTCAACATGGCGCCATAAAACAACCAATGGAGTTTTTTGTTTTGTCTTATTGCCACAAGAGATTGCCCTAAGTGCATTTCCATGGTTAAATGTGTGCTTTTGCTTTTAGCAAGCTGATGAGACGCTGGACTTTGAGGAGCAGATCCTGGAGGCAGCGAAGTCCATAGCTGCAGCCACTAGTGCTCTGGTGAAGTCTGCTTCTGCAGCTCAGAGAGAGCTGGTGGCACAGGGCAAGGTCAGTTACAACTGTTTCAGAATCATAAATGTCTGAATGTCACCTCCGCAACAAAAAACACAAGTCTGTGA
Organism: Salmo salar; assembly: GCF_965601325.2. Lineage (NCBI taxonomy): Eukaryota > Metazoa > Chordata > Actinopteri > Salmoniformes > Salmonidae > Salmo > Salmo salar. The sequence continues at coordinate 29,223,165 of NC_138306.1, read as the reverse complement.
AATGTCTCTCTCTCTGCCCTCCAGGTGGGATCCATCCTTGCTAATGCTGTGGATGATGGCCAGTGGTCACATGGTCTCATATCTGCTGTGAGTTTCCATCATTGTTTAGTTTTTACATGTACAATTAAAACAGAACTTGATCATGAAACTGTGCATGGTGAATCAATGTTTCTGTCTGAGGCTGTACCCTGATGTGTGGTTGCTATTCCCTGTAGGCGAGGATGGTGGCGGCAGCGACCAGTAACCTGTGTGAGGCGGCCAATGCCTCAGTCCAGGGCCACGCCAGTGAGGAGAAGCTCATCTCCTCAGCCAAGCAGGTGGCAGCCTCCACAGCCCAGCTCCTAGTGGCCTGCAAGGTCAAAGCTCAACCGGACTCCGAGGCCATGAGGAGACTACAGGTATAGCCCTACTAAACACAACACAGCCCACTGGGTTCCACTGCTATTTCTCTGACTTCGCCTCCACACACTATGATGGCATTAACCATGGGTTCTGTATCCCTAAGGCTGCTGGGAACGCGGTCAAGCGGGCATCAGACAACCTGGTGAAGGCGGCTCAGAAAGCTGCCTTTGACAAAGCTGATGACCACAGTGTGGTGGTCAAGACCAGGTTCGTGGGTGGCATTGCTCAGGTGAGATTTTAGAGTTTATATTCTGAATACCCTGTAAGTGACACATTGAAGTGTCACTTCAATTTTACTTTGTGTATTTTCCACCTCTACCTCTTCAACTGTTCCCAGCTTTGTTGCCTTCACATGCAAATGTTTCCTCTCTAACTAAATGGTTTTGAAATTGAGGTAGGGCACTACAGTATGACTGAATAGAACAACAGCTGCGATTCAAATCTGTGGTTTCGCATGCATCCACAGCTGCCTGAAAAGTCCCTTGAAAAGTTTTCACATTCTTCTGGTTATCCACTCACTTTTCATCCATAGCCATATGTAATTGAAGAGTGGATGTCCACTTCCTAGCCTAGGGCTCCCTTCTACCTAGAAAGCTTTGTTTTCAACTGAGGAAGGTGATTAAGTGTCTTCCAGAAATCATGTTGTGCATGCATTTGTGCATATATATGTGTGTGCCTGAGGGAGCGTGCGTGCATGGGTGTGTATAACACTGAAGGGCTTCTAGCCAGCACCCCTCCAGAGACACTTTCCCAAAGCGGGTCTCTCTCAAGTGAGCTAGTCGTAACCCACACGCTGCCATCTCCCAAATCCACAAGAGCTCCTTGCTTAAGAAAATAAATAGATACTTACTGCATAGTTAAATTTAAGACATTCCACTAGTTACCACAGAACAGTTATGTTAATTCTAGGTTTTCTATAACCCGCTTTGAAGAAACCTACTGTGAAATGGAGTATGAGCAGTATTCCAAGTGTTCTGAAGAAAATATTTCCTTTGTAGAACTCAATCAAGTCCATGTGTACACTAAAGGGACTCAAGGAAATGGTTTGACGATTTTATTACCTGTTGGGTTTGCGTGTTACAGGACAGATTGAAGATGAGCAGACTGAAGCATGTATTTAATATTTAACCCTTTCCTCCGCTCCTCAGATCATTGCAGCACAGGAGGAGATGCTGAGGAAAGAGAGAGAGCTGGAGGAGGCCAGGAAAAAGCTGGCTCAGATCAGACAGCAGCAGTACAAGTTCCTGCCCACTGAACTGAGGGAGGATGAGAGATGATTGGTCCGGAGGAAAGTTGATGGACATCAGATTGGAACCTACTGTTACACAGAGATGTAGCTGACACCTGTGATTGGCTGTTTCTCTCTCACTTACGGGTGGAGTGTATAACGTACTTGGGCCAGGCCTGTTTTATGAGAGGAACTAGTGCCTGTGTTCAGATGCGTGCGTGCGTGTGTGTGGATGCGTGTGTGTTTCACAGAGGATGATATTGACATTATGACTTATAAGGACCAGCTGGCTACAGCTGTACTGTATTAGCAGGGTTAGGACTTGCAATCTGAAGATTGAGACAGATTATCTTACTGATTTTATGGTAGGATACATGAATAAGGACATCAAAGTTAAATGAACATTATTGGACCCAATAATGGCAAATATTATTAATACTTTCAGCTTTCATGGATACATCTGTAAATCAGTTGAAGGTAGTTTAAACCATGTAAAATAAAAATGGGTAGCTCACTCCAACTAGCACAGCTGACATAGGGATCTATGGCTTAAGTTCCTCACACAGCGTTCTAAGTGTTGGTTGAAGTATTGCTGTACTCCAATGCTTCATTTCATCATTGGCCTGCATGCACCATTATAACTAATACACATCAATAAAGCTACTAACCAATAGTGTAGCTTATAATTGGGCATTTGTAATATGTTAGTATATGAATGTGAGCTTTGGATTTGCTGTTGAATAGGTAAACGTTTGAATTTTATATACTGTATTTAATGTGATAGAACTTCACCTTCACACTAAAATCATAGTGTCAGTGGGTCTGGTCTGAGTGGATAGTAAAGCCAACAGCAGACGCTAGTACATCTATTACAGCATCATAATACCTTTTACAGTAATACTTCTCTAAGTAATAATTATCCCTGGTGTGTGAGTAGGGTGATCACTGCCTCCCTCCTTTGGACATTCAGCTGTCACTCATATTAAAGGAGCAGAGAGCAGTCACGTGCAGAGGGTCATTAAGGGGCTAAATCTTGGGGTCTATGTGCGATCCTATCTGTAATGCTTGTCAGACTAGTATTCTCTCCCCCCACCCCTCTCACACTCTTTCTGGGCTGCCTGCTGCCTGCACGAAGAGGCTCGGTTTACATTCTTTGTCATGTTTGTTCTCTCTTGTCTCTGTGTTTTAATTCCAGTCTAATTGACAGTAGCCAGAGTTGATAGTTCCACCATACACACGCAACAGCAATGCTATGCTCCGTTTGGCCATGCCCTTTTCAGCTGGTGGTGTTGATACTTATTACAGATTCCATTGAATTTGGAAGATGAGCTTCTTCTTGTGTTCATGTTCCTATTGTTACTCTCGGCTATGATCATAGCAATACATTAACACTCCATGTACTATATCAGATTGATGAGAGTGCAGCACTGATTGGAATTGTATATGCAGCTGTGTATGGTGTTTTTACTCTTAAACAGCACTGAGATGGCTGGTATGACCTTATGCACTGAGCAGCGCAAGCAATGCCTTCCATGTTCAACCATTCAGGATTACTACTAACGCTCTTGTCAAATCTAACACGTGATGAAACTATATACAGTCCAGTCCTGACTAGGAAACTAGTTCATTTATGTTATTACAGTATTGGTGTAGTATAAGGTCATTAGTATTGCTTCCACTCCAGCACCTCAAACCCTTGTTGTAAGTCTCTGGTCTGCATTGTGTACTAGTGCCTTAATTGATTCTGCTGTACCAATTGCTCAAGGCTGTATCTAAGCCTCATCCTTCTGGATGAGAACATGTCCCTACCAGCCTTTCCCAAACTCGGTCCTCGGACCCCAAGTGGTGCACATTTTGGTTTTTCCGCTAACGCTACACAGCTGATTCAAATTTTCAAAGCTTGATGATTAGTTGATTTTTTTTTATTCAGCTGTGTAGTCCTAGGGTAAAAACCAAAATGTTCACCCCTTGAGGACCAAGTTTGGGAAACCCTGCGAGTCTAGTCTAACCATAACTCGCTAGGTCTTTAACTACCACTTAGTCCTATGCCATAACACAATGTATTGCCTTGGCTGGTAGCCCATCTGCCTGCCGTAAACCCTGCTGGTATATAAAGTGCATCCATGGGTCGTTTAGGTTTTGAGACTATATATGAAATTGAACATACCACTGCATTCCATGAGCATGTGGCAAGTTATTGAACTCTTAAAGATGGGAATTTGCTCTGCCTTGAAATTCATTCAACATACAAGTAATCCTTATAAATAGGACTAATGAACTTCCTTGTTTAATTGTTAAACCAATATAAATGAGTTTTTATCAATAAATGTAATGACTATCCTGAGATAATGTATATTGTCTAAGCAATTTGTCTATAAGCATTAACTGAAATAGGAAAAATGACTAGCTGTTATTCAAATGTAGGTGTTGTCCTTTCTTTAACAGACTGAATTTGTTTCAACAGTTAATATGAACTGATACTGTATGTATAATATTTATCTGGTCACAAAGGTATTTTTTATATTCACTGAAAATAAAGACTTTGAAACAAGCATGGCCCAGTTTGTTACTGGTCATTCTGATTAATGAACTGTATGTATCATTCATTCTTGAACAGGAATCCTGAATTGCCTGAAAGGGAAGTCGAATTGAATAGCAAAGTAAAGACTTTATCAGCTCACCAACATTCTTTCCAGTAGAGGTCCCTGTTAGTCTTTTCAATGCTGCGTTTGGGGTCACTGGGTGTTCTGAGAACTATGATGTCGTACTGGATGGCCATTACATTGCAAATGCAGTCAGCCAGACCAAATATGGTCATACAGTATATGCTTTATTCCCCCTGGTTCACAGAACAGACTGTTGTGGATACCATGCAGGGACTGGCTGCTATTTTAGATGTTTGGATGTGCTGGTGATGATGGTTGGTATTTCAATTCACTTCAATAGAATGCAAGTATATGGAAAGGAATTGCCCATTTCTATATTATTGCTGATATTAAAAGTCCTCTGATGTTTAAGTGATGCCATGTACCGTACATTAGACTGATTCTGTTTCTAGTAGACCTGACAATGGCAGTGGGCACGTTCTCTTCAGGTGGCCATTCTTCAAGTCAGTCTGGAGCTCACATGCCAGTCCTCACAGTGCACAGCCCTGATTCTTCCCAGGACAGGCTGTATGAAATATGGTCAGAGCAGTGTTACCCAGCAGTACAATACACAGAGCCAACCTAATGAACGCCATATTTGGCTGTTTGAATGTTTGGGTCTCATGTGAGGCCTGACCACACAGTGGAGAGGGGAAACTCAAGCCATGTGTTCAGCAGGGAAGGGAGTGCCATTCTACCACAACACAGTCCAGAGGAAGAGGAGGATGTTTGTTTGGGGAGCTTTGGCTCTTAAATTGGGCTATCAAAACCTTCAATGGGATATGACTAATGCTGTGTAGAACCCACAATCTTCAGTGTGTACGTCCTCTTATTGTCATGAACTTCATGACTGCAGGCTGATTAGGAAACCGCTGTATTAGAGCTGAAATCAAGTTTCCACACTGGCCATTATTATGGAAACGTTTTCTGCCACCAGCATGAATACCTTCATGGCTCCAACATGATTGCACCAGTGGTGTGTATTCATGGATGACAAAAAGTTGACAAAGAAAACCCATAAAATAATGCATCTTTCGTCTCTCTGTGTTTCATAATTTTCCTTCAATTCGCAAGAGGCTGAATGTATCTCACAGGAGAAAGCATCCGAATGAGCAAAACAGCGCCCCGCTATCACTCGACGTGTAGGCCATCTATCTGAAGATGTCCAAACGAGTGTGACTTTGTTGCCGCCCATAGCATTGAAGGCAAGGGAAGCCAGCAAGCATTTGGCCTCTCATGATAAAAAAAGTATAAAAAATTTGCCAATCAGCGTTGAGCTAAATTGAGTGAGCTCAACTGTGATTGGTACTGGCGAACCAAAAAATAGTGTCAAGGGAAGCCAGCTTGGATTTTGATGTCACTCCTATCAAGTCCCATTGAGAGCACACATCATTGACAGAAAAACTTGAATTGTTGCATCTCGTTGTGTTGTTCTCCTCCAGTAGCCACTAGCTAACTAAAATTGTCCCTTTCCTAAATTAGCCATGGATGGAGATAGGGATTTGGATTTTACTTAATTCTCCATACTGGCCAATAATTACAACGGCAATTCTGATCCAACCAATAATTCATACACTGTTGTGCCCCTGGCCTGAGAGGATGAAAGTTCAATATTTTGCTAGTTATAGCAGGCTAATGTTAACTGGCTAACGTTGCCCACTAATGGAAGTTAGGCTAGCTAGAATGCAGGACAACAAAAAATAAGTGTGTACTATATGACAGAGTGATAGACCGTTTCATCAACATGAAAGAAAAGAGGATGGCATTGGCATTTCTCTACATGTTTTTATACTTGCACGAATGCAAACACGCACCGAAATCAGAACCATGGACAGGCAAATTATATTTAGCTTACGTTGATTGGACTAAATTGTTTTTGTTATATATTTGTTGTCACTGTATTAGACTAAGCAGAGGTGATTTGATGTTGAAATGGTGCTGGAATAGTGGAGGCAGCTCCGGTTTGCTTTATGACTTGCTGTAACTCTCTGTGGTTCTAAATCAATAGTTGTTTAGTGGTCCGAAAATGTCAGAAACATTAACTTGCTTGACCATGCTGTAGGCCATGTAACTGACTGTTATTGTACATGCAATATGCTTTGTGGACTTCAATGGACAGAGGTTGCTATCCGGTTTTGTGATAAAACAAAGCTGTTGAATTTATTCTGCCACTGTGTCTTCTTATTGTCTCTGCCTTTAGGCCTATACACTGAATATCACGGTCGCAAGGCATATGAATAAACAGGTTATAGAGCAAACAACTCAATTATCACAACACATAGGTTGTAATATGGCTTGGGGGGGGCTTGGCTTCCCCAGTGATTTTACCAACACGCCGCTACTGGATTGCACTGATAGTGACTGTTTGTTTATATATTTATGAACCCCTTTCTCTCAGGCACACACACACACACACACACGTCAATCTTCACTCTCTCGTACTCTCACTTTTCTTGAGACTTGATCAGGTCCATCCAAAAGTAAGAGTGGAAGCCTAGAGAGAAAGACATATTTTGCTGTTATAATGTAGATGTGGAGTTCTTGCCCACTGACCCCTGTCAGTCCTGCTCACTCGTATAAAGGCCAGCTGTGCCTGGCAGTGGTTATGATGTCAGATTGATTGCATGAGGGAGTATGTCATTAATAATCAGAGAACCTCCGAAGGCCCTCTTTGGGCTCCTAGAGGCTCATGGGAGATCCAGTAATCCCAGGCACCCACACCAGGGAACTGCGACCTTCCAAATGTGTTACATTAACAGTGCAGAGTGTTTTTATTACAGGGACTGTGGCTTGTGCCGTGCCTAATCCCCACAGCATGGTAGCCATTTACTACCTGCTTCGTTCCATGCTCAAGTTCACAGAGAAGAGGCCATGTCAAGCCATGGCTAAACTGGATGACAATAGGTCAATGTTTGGATTTCATTTTTTGCAAACAGGTGACATTCATCAATGTGCAAGTAACTAGAGGGGTTCATACGCGCTTAACCGATCAAGTATGTAGCACTTCAAACACCTTGTAAAAGCAAATATCAGAATTGAATTGGACTATTGCCTGAAGGCTTTTTGTGTTGTTGACTATGTTTAAATGGGGTAGTTCAGCCATGTTGTATTAGTTCAGTTTAATTTACATGACTCAGAAATGTCTGACCGTGTAAATATCTGGGAATAGATGGATCTAAATTAACGTGCTATGGAAGGTCTTGGTAACATGTCTTACTGTCATTCCTGATGATTGACTGGAGATGGTACCAAGGGTTGAGCAGTGCGATCCCACAACATTTTTAATATAGATCCATCAATTAATTCATTATTTAATTTGAAATGGCTGTATATTAAACATTTACTGTATATTGGTCTATTGGTGGTATTGCTTGTTCAGTTCTATTGCAAGACTGAACATAATTAAGGGATCTGTACAATGAGACAGCACAAACACACAAAATTCTTGGGATAGAAGAAACCCATTGTCTGTGAATGGACTCTGTCTGGTTTGCATAGACTTATTCTCATGGAAACCAGTCCAAGATAAGTAAGGCTGAAGTTGGACTGAGTTCAGATGGCATCATGATTTTTTCTCATTTACAGTATTTCCATTCTGAAGCAGTAACTGCTCAGATACAAATGTATCTGATTCTACTACTGCTTCCGAAATTGGAGAGAGCGGCAGCAGAGAAAGTTTGTAGAAAAATATCATGTCAGGAAAGGAATCTTTTTAAGTTTGGGCTGGGACTTTTTCAACATCTTGGGGCCCTACAGACGTGATGTTACTTAGACTGTTAAAGTGTAAGCTCTGAGTATGTGGATTGAAATAAAATGTGAAATGTGAAACTAAAGAGAAAATCCAAAGCTTATGAAACAGGCAAAAGAGCAGAAATCAGTATTGGGTAAAATGCTATGTAGCACATTTCGGTCCTTTTCGTCAGGATGTTCCATTAACCGCAGCCCAGAGCCTGGAGCACACGAATGCTGGTGTGATGGTTTTATTTGAATTGTCTCCTCAAAGTCAAGTTTCAGGGTGATTTGTTATGATGAAATCCCTGACAAGTGCTGAAAGAAATCTCCAACCTTCCTGAATTTTTTTTTTCTTCAGTCCTTGTCTGTTTCAATTATATTTTTACAGCTGGTTTGCAAACTTCGTTTTGTATTTTTTCTTTCTCATTGTAAATTGTCTACCTCTGCTTAATGTCACAATACTCTGTTGTCTTTGACCATGCTCTTATATACTGTACCATTAAGCATTTACAATTGGGCCTTCTCTACCTATAACTCTGAAATAGCCAAGCGATGTCTTGACGAAGTCAGTGAGTGAGATCATTGTGTTAGTGAGCCTGCAGTGAATGGATGACTTTTAAACACGTTCTGTCTTCTTGTGTGGACTAAATGGAATCTGCTTGGAAAGGTATTGCTCTTCAACATAAACCCAGATGACAGCAGCTTATGGATGACAGAGAGGATTATCCTCTGCTGCACTACACATGACTATGTTAGGCCATCAATGGGGGCTCGCATAACGTACTGGCTTTCACTCAGCCAGCATACAACGAGAGTCTTCTCAAGAGTACAGGACATAGTTCCAGTGATGTCGTCAGCGGTTTTATAACATGGGCCGCTGTCTATTCTCTTCCAAATTTTGATAATCTCTCACACTTTCTCTTTCTCACTTTTATCCAAAATTGTAAAATTATGAATGTGATGTGTGGTGGTTGACTTGACAAGCCATTACATCTGTCTGTTATACAGCACTGTTTGTACAATTTATTTGACCTTAGACCAGGTATGAGCAACTTTGATGGGGGTGGGGGCCACAAAAAATCTGAACTCACAAGGGGCCAGTGGCTAGTGGGTCGGCGTACCCACGTCAATACCCACACCTGCAGTGAAAGCCGGTCCTAGCCTTTTGGGAGTCCTAAACTATACTATGAAGCAAAGATAAGTTATATAAAGAATAATTGTAAAAATCTTTGGAGCACCTTAAATTAGATTTTGGGCAAAAAGGCAAGCGCAGCTCCAAAATTCATTGAATCAGATGGCTCATTCATCACAAAACCCACTGATATGGCCAACTACTTGAATGCTTTTTTAATTAACAAGATTACCACACGTAGGCATGACATGCCAGCAACAAACGCCGACACTACACATCCAAGTATAACTCACCAAGTTATGAAAGACAAGTATTGTAATTTTGATTTTTGTAAAGTGAGTGTGGAAGAGGTGAAATAATTATTGTTGTCTATCAACAATATCAACCCACCGGGGTCTGACAACTTGGATAAAGAAATGCTGAGGATAATAGCGGACGATATTGCCACTACTATTTACAATAAACAAATTGACAACAGACTTTCAGCACACTTATAGGGAAGGACATTCAACAAGCATGGCACTTACACAAATGACTGATGATTGGCTGAAAGAAATTGATAATAAGATTGTGGGAGCTGTTTTCTTAGACTTCAGCGTGGCTTTTGACATTATCGATCAAAGTCTGCTGCTGGAAAAATGTACGTGTTATGTCTTTACACCCCCTGCTATATTGTGGATAAAGACTTATCTGTCTAAAAGACCATAGAGGGTGTTCTGTAATGGAAGCTTCTCCAACATACTGTAATCCAGGTAGAATCACAAATTCCCCATGGCAGCTGTCTAGGCCCATTCCTTTTTTCAATCTTTACTCCCACAATCTTTGAGTAAAGCTAGTGTGTCTATGTATGTGGATGACTCAACACTATACAATTCAGCTACTACAGCGAGTGAAATCACCACAACACTTAACAAAGAGCTGCAGTTAGTTTCAGAATTGGTGGCAAGGAATAAGTTAGCCCTAAATATTTCAAAAACTAAAAGCATTGTATTTGGGACAAATTATTCACTGAACCTTAAACTTCAACTAAATCTTGTAATGAATAATGTGGAAATTGAGCAAGTTGAGGTGACCAAACTGCTTGGAGTAACCCTGGATTGTAAGCTGTCATGGTAAAAACATGTTGATACACCATTAGATAAGATGGGTAGAAGTCTGTCCATAATAAAGCACTGCTCTGCATTCTTAACAACACTATCAACAAGGCAGGTCCTACAGGCCCTAGTTTTGTTGCACCTGGACTACTGTTCAGTCGTGTGGTCAAATGCCACAAAGAAGGACTTTACTATTGGCTCAGAACAGGGCAGCACGGTTGGCCCTTAAATGTACATGGAGAGCTAACATTAATAAAATGCATGACAATCTCTCATGACTCCAAGTGGAGGAGAGATTGACTTCATCACTACTTGTGTTGACATGCTGAATGCACTGAGCTGTCTGTTTAAACTACTAGCACACAGCTCGGACACCCATGCATGCCCCACAAGACATGCCACCAGAGGTCTCTTTAAAATCCCCAAGTACAGAACAGACAATGGAAGGAGCACAGTACTACATAGAGCCATCACTACATGGAACTCTATTCCACATCAGGTAACTCATGCAAGCTGTAGAATCATTTTGTATTCTAGATATGTAGTGGTGTAATAATGTTATATGATGTACAACGCATTCGGAAAGTATTCAGACCCCTTTACTTTTTCCACATTTTGTTACGTTACAGCCTTATTATAAAATGGATTAAATACATTTTGTCCTTCATCAATCTACACACTATACCCTGAATTGACAAAGTGAAAACAGATTTTTTTGGCATTTTTGCAAATTTGTTACAAATAAAAAAACAGAAATAACATATTTCATTATTCAGACCCTTTGCTATGAGACTTGGAATTGAGCTCAGGTGCATCCTGTTTCCATTGATCATCCCTGAAATGTTTCTACAACTTGGTTGGAGTCCACCTGTGATAAATTCAATTGATTGGACATGATTTGGAAAGGCTCACACCCGTCCATATAAGGTCCCACAGTTGACAGTGCTTGTCAGGGTAAAAACCAAGCCATGAGGTCAAAGGAATTGTCCGTAGAGCTCAGAGACAGGATTGTGTCGAGGCACAGACCTGGGGAAGGGTACCAAAAAATGTCTGCAGCATTGAAGGTCCCCATGAACACAGTGGTCTCCATCATTCTTAAATGTAAGAAGTTTGGAACCACCAAGACTCTTCCTAGAGCTGGCCGCCTGGCCAAACTGAGCAATCGGGGAGAAGGGCCTTGGCCAGGGAGGTGACCAAGAACCCGATGGTTACTCTGACAGAGCTCCGGAGTTCCTCTGTGGAGATGGGAGAACCTTCCAACCATCTCTGCAGCCCTCCACCAATCAGGCCTTTATGGTAGAGTGGCAGTTTAACAACAAATTTCCTGCAATTCTACACCTTTTTTAGCATAGGATGGAGAGAAAATGTTTGCTGTTTTTAAGCAAATTTCCTGCAATTCTACACATTTTACCCTGACTGGCTGAATACCACTCCACAGAGCACATAATGTAGAAAGTTATTTAATGGCTGGATGAAGAGAGTCATGTCCTCCAAGAAGGAAATCTCCCTTTGAGCAGCAGGCACTGGACTGGAAAAAAAATATATAATACAGTTTTTTATTTTTCAGAGGTGACCTCAAGGACATATTGGAAAGAAACAATAGATATAAAAAAAAAAAGTCTGTTCATGACACATGTTATTGTTTATTTAATGACAAAAATCACATTGTTGTCTGTCCTCATATTATGTGATATTTTAATCGTTGGGTTGCAGGAAGTGTCCAGTTACATCCTACTTCTTATGTAATGTTTCTTAAGTCAGAATTCAGCCTTTTCTATTAGATAGCATCTATTACACCTATAGTCCAGTTATTATTTGACATTGGCTGAGGTCCCTGATGTAGTGTTTCTGGGTTACTGACCGGGTCCCCATAGGAGCACCCCATCACCTTAGGAGCACCTTGTCCCTGCTCTGTGATGGTAATGCATGCCTCTCAGTCTCAGGCATGGCAGCGCCTTTACAGGAAGGGTGTAAGAAAGAGACAACATTTCTGAGTCAGCAGTGCAGTGAGAGCTGAGCTATATTGGCCCAGAGCTATAAGGCTCAAACCTACAGGGACTAATTTTGGACACCTCTTAAAAATGTGCACCTATAACTGCCAATTCATACCAAAGCCAATACCCAACCCAACCAGTAATGGATTTGCTCTGAGTTTTGGAGATGGGATAGGTCAACTCACATCTGAGACAGATTCATGATGGCGAGCAGTGGGAGAGCGCTGTCTCAAACTGTGCTGCTGCAGACTGGAACTGAGCTGCAGTGTCCCCTGGGATTTAAGCTGTCTCAAGTGAAATGTAACACTCCTCCCTCCGTCCTATCTCCTTCTGTCTTAATAAGGAAACTTTGCAGTGAACACTACAGATGTAGGATCTTAATTTCTGCCAGTTTACTACAGCAGGAAAATAATCCATCAGAAACAGGAAATGTGAATTATTATGTGGATTATAATTAATGGACATTTTTGTAGGGGTTGCTACATTTTTTAACCCTCAAATACACTACAAAGTTCTCCTGCAACAAGGGGATCAAATCAAGATCCAACATCTGTCGATGGTAGCCCACATTTCTGCACACAAACGTCCTGGCCTGGCTACTTTTTTCTCCCAATTACGTGGCTTCTCCTCCCTGTATAGAAGCTGAATAAACAGTTACTCTGGATAGCGGATTTTTCTCTCTAGACTGATTCCATTTTTCCTGAGAGGATTTAGACTATGTTGAACGAGAGTAATTAATTGATGTGACTAAACTTTACACTCTCTATTACTCTGAGAAATTGTCTGTCCACTTTTCCTGTGTACTGTTTACGCAGAATCTCTGACTGCAGAGACTGACCCAGAGACTGGGCTGGTTGAGGAAGTGGGATCCTGAGATAGCTAGAGCCAAGAGTTTTATCAGACTTCATCTTTCATCAAGCCCTTTCCCAGTTTCTTTAGATGTGACTCATGATATAAGAGTGTTCCCCTCAGCAGCCTCGGAAGATAATGACACTGATCATATGCTGTTATCTCTGACAGTGTGGCCTCAGGGCAGGCTGCTATAGCTGACGGGGAAGTCTGAGGTAGATTGTGACGGGAAAACAGTCACAGCATCTGAACAAATACAGACAGGGTCACAGCCAGGCTTTGGAATGAGCAGCAGACAGGAACTATAGAGTTGTGTTCCTGCAGCATTCCTCACTGTAGGGAGACCGCAGGGCCCAGTCAAAGTATGCACAGTTTGTCAGCTTTTCACCAGTCACTCAAAACCACACTGGAATGTATCATTGCCAGACATTTCCAAATTACTGCTTTACTTTAACCAAGCTAAAGTCATTTGAGGGTTTGGAGTTTAATCTTAGTTTAAAAGGCCCTCTTTCTGATGTAATTTTGGAAATTAAGAGTTTCTTTTCAAAATATATCAATTTTCAGAAATGTTGGTAAATTATATTTTATTGTTTAAAGAACTTATAAAAGAGATTGGTGTCTTTTTTCACAGTCTAATCATGGCATGGGTTTGTTCAATGACTTACATATATTTGCTAAATGCTATATATCCGCCTCACTCTCAGAGAAATAAGTAGTACTGCTAGGTTTTACACAGTCAAATGTAACTAACTACATTTTTTATAAATAACTGTACAAATGATACATTTGTGACGTCAATATAAAAATATATATCAATTAATATGAGATCTGTATGTAAAACATTTACATTTGACATTTTTGTAATTTAGCAGATGTTCTTATCCAGGGTGTCTTACAGTTAGTGCATTCATCTTATTAAGATAGCTAGGTGAGACAACCACATGTCACAGTCAAAATGTTTATTCCAGCTTAACAAAAAATATAGCGTTTTGTAAAATCTATGACTAAAAAATCTGAGAACAATAATTTTTCACACACACATGAAAGTACCCATAAGTCATCATTGCTGGTGTAAAAACAAATGTGGATATAGCATTTTGGAAATAAAATCTTTAAATGTTTTTTTTACTAAGGGAATAGGACAATTTCCACTTTGGGATGATGCACACAGAAGTACAAACTGGCATGGATAACACAATGCAGATAGCCCGGTTAGCCAATGTGCGGGAGTACTGGTTGGTCGGCCCAATTGAGGTAGTATGTACATGAATGTATAGTAAAAGTGATATATGATAAACAGAGAGTAGCAGCAGCGTAAAAAGAGGGGTTGGGGGGGTGTTTGAGGGGGGCACACAATGCAAATAGTCCGGGTAGCCATTTGATTACCTGTTCAGGAGTCTTATGGCTTGGGGGTAAAAACTGTTGAGAAGCCTTTTTGTCCTAGACTTGGCACTCCGGTACCGCTTGCCATGCGGTAGTAGAGAGAACAGTTTATGACTGGGGTGGCTGGGGTCTTTGACAATTTTTAGGTCCTTCCTCTGACACCGCCTGGTGTAGAGGTCCTGGATGGCAGGCAACTTAGCCCCAGTGATGTACTGGGCCGTACGCACTACCCTCTGTAGTGCCTTGCGGTCAGAGGCCGAGCAATTGCCGTACCAGGCAGTGATGCAACCAGTCAGGATGCTCTCGATGTGCAGCAGTAGAACCTTTTGAGGATCTCAGGACCCATGCCAAATCTTTTTAGTTTCCTGAGGGGGAATAGGCTTTGTCGTGCCCTCTTCACAACTGTCTTGGTGGGTTTGGACCATTCTAGTTTGTTGGTGATGTGGACACCAAGGAACTTGAAGCTCTCAACCTGCTCCACTACAGCCCCGTCGATGAGAATGGGGGCGTGCTCAGTCCTCCTTTTCCTGTTGTCCACGATCAGCTCCTTAGTCTTGGTTACGTTGAGGGATAGGTTGCTATTCTGGCACCACCCGGCCAGGTCTCTGACCTCCTCCCTATAGGCTGTCTCGTCGTTGTCGGTGATCAGGCCTACCACTGTTGTGTCGTCTGCAAACTTAATGATGGTGTTGGAGTCGTGCCTGGCCATGCAGTCGTGGGTGAACAGGGAGTACAGGAGGGGACTGAACACGCACCCATGGGGAGCTCCAGTGTTGAGGATCAGCATGGCAGATGTGTTGCTACCTACCCTCACCACCTGGGGGTGGCCCGTCTGGAAGTCCAGGATCCAATTGCAGAGGGAGGTGTTTAGTACCAGGATCCTTAGCTTAGTGATGAGATTTGAGGGTACTATGGTGTTGAACGCTGAGCTGTAGTCAATGAATAGCATTCTCACATAGGTGTTCCTTTTGTCCAGGTGGGAAAGGACAGTGTGGAGTGCAAAAGAGATTGCATCATCTGTGGATCTGTTTGGGTTTATGGGATAATGGTGTTGATGTGAGCCATTACCAACCTTTCAAAGCACTTCATGGCTATGGACATGAGTGCTACGGGTCTGTAGTCATTTAGGCAGGTTCCCTTTGTGTTCTTGGGCACAGGGACTATGGTGGTCTGCTTGAAACATGTTGGTATTACAGACTCAATCAGGGACATGTTAAAAATGTCAGTGAAGACACCTGCCAGTTGGTCAGCACATGCCCGGAGCACACGTCCTGGTAATCCGTCTGGCCCCGCAGCCTTGTGTATGTTGAGCTGTTTATTAACCTGTTAGGGCTAGGGGGTAGTATTGACACAGCCGGATAAAAAACGTACCCGATTTAATCTGGTTACTACTCCTGCCCAGTAACTAGAATATGCATATAATTATTGGCTTTGGATAGAAAACACCCTAAAGTTTTAAAAATGTTTGAATGGTGTCTGTGAGTATAACAGAACTCATATGGCAGGCAAAAACCTGAGAAGATTTCATGCAGGAAGTGGACTGTCTGAGAAGTAGTGTTTCATCTTGGCTCTTTTTATTGAAGACTAAAGATCTGTGCAATAACGTGACACTTCCAACGGCTCCCATAGGCTCTCAGAGCCCGGGAAAAAGCTGAACGATATCGAGGCAGGCTCTGGCTGAAACACTTTATCGCTTTTGGCAAGTGGCCGCTCAGAGTACTATGGGCTTAGGCGCGTGCCCGAGTCGACCGAATGCTTTCTTTTCTTTTGTCTGTTTACCTAAACGCAGATTCCCGGTCGGAATATTATTGCTTTTTTATGAGAAAAATGGCATAAAAATTGATTTTAAACAGCGGTTGACACGCTTCGAAGTACGGTAATGGAATATTTCGATTTTTTTTGTCACGAATTGCGCCATGCTCGCCACCCTTATTTACCCTTTCGGATAGTGTCTTGAACGCACGAACAAAACGCCGCTGTTTGGATATAACGATGGATTATTTTGGACCAAACCAACATTTGTTAGTCGTGGGAGTGCATTCTGACGAAGACAGCAAAGGTAATAACATTTTTCTTATAGTAAATCTGACTTTGATGAGTGCTAAACTTGCTGGGTGTCTAAATAGCTAGCCCTGTGATGCCGGGCTATCTACTGAGAATATTGCAAAATGTGCTTTCACCGAAAAGATATTTTAAAATCGGACATATCGAGTGCATAGAGGAGTTCTGTATCTATAATTCTTAAAATAATTGTTATGCTTTTTGTGAATGTTTATCGTGAGTAATTTAGTAAATTCACCGGCAGTGTTCGGTGGGAATGCTAGTCACATGCTAGTCACATGCTAATGTAAAAAGCTGGTTTTTGATATAACGTCCGATTTCAAAAAGGCTTTACAACGAAAGCAAAACATTAGATTATGTCAGCAGAGTACCAAGCCAGAAATAATCAGACACCCATTTTTCAAGCTAGCATATAATGTCACAAAAACCCAGAAGACAGCTAAATGCAGCACTAACCTTTGATGATCTTCATCATATGACAACCCTAGGACATTATGTTATACAATACATGCATGTTTTGTTCAATCAAGTTCATATTTATATCAAAAACCAGCTTTTTACATTAGCATGTGACGTTCAGAACTAGCATACCCCCCGCAAACTTCCGGCGAATTCACTAACAATTTACTAAATTACTCACGATAAACGTTCACAAAAAGCATAACAATTATTTTAAGAATTATAGATACAGAACTCCTCTATGCACTCGATATGTCCGATTTTAAAATAGCTTTTTGGTGAAAGCACATTTTGCAATATTCTAAGTACATAGCCCAGCCATCACGGCTAGCTATTTAGACACCCGGCAAGTTTAGCACTCACCAATATCAGATTTACTATCACAAAGGTTTGATTACCTTTTGTTGTCTTCGTCAGAATGCACTCCCAGGACTGCTACTTCAATAACAAATGTTGGTTTGGTCCAAAATAATCCATCGTTATATCCGAATAGCGGCGTTTTGTTTGTGCCTCCCAGACACTATCCGAAATGGTAAATCAGGGTCGCGCGCTTGGCACAATTCATGACAAAAAAATTCTAAATATTCCATTACCGTACTTCAAAGCATGTCAAGCGCTGTTTAAAATCCATTTTTATGCAATTTTTCTCGTAAAAAAGCAATAATATTCCGACCGGGAATGTCCATTTAGCTAAACAGAGGAAAGAAAACAAAGCTTTCGGTCGACGCGGGCACGAGCCTGAGTCTCACAGTACTGTAACCAGCCACTACCCAAACGCGCTACTTTGTTTCAGCCAGAGCCTGCAAAGCCACGATTCAGCATTTTGCCGCCTTCTGAGAACCTATGGCAGCCGTAGGAAGTGTCACGGGACAGCTAAGATCCTCACTCTTCAATAAACAGAGACAAGAAGAACGACACCTTGTCAGACAGGCCACTTCCTGCATGAAATGTTCTCAGGTTTTTGCCTGCCATATGAGTTCTGTTATACTCACAGACACCATTCAAACAGTTTTAGAAACTTTAGGGTGTTTTCTATCCAAAGCCAATAATTATATGCATATTCTAGTTACTGGGCAGGAGTAGTAACCAGATTAAATCGGGTACGTTTTTTATCCAGCCGTGGAAATACTGCCCCCTAGCCATAACAGGTTAAATAGCTGTAAAATAGTCATATGTTTGAGAAATTGAAGTAATAGCATTTCAAAGGTTTTGAAAATCGCGCCACAGGATTCAACTGGCTGTTACGAAGGTGGGACGAATTCGTCCCGCCTGCCCCAGAGAGGTTAACACAGTGTCCAAAGAAGGGCCAGAAGTATACAGAACGGTGTTGTCTGCGTAGAGGTGGATCAGAGATTCACCAGCAGCAAGAGCGACATCATTGAAGTATACAGAGAAAAGAGTTGGCCCAAGAATTGAACCCTGTGGTACCCCCATAGAGACTGCCAGAGGTCCGGACAGCAGGCCCTCCGATTTGACACACTGAACTCTATCAGAGAAGTAGTTGGTAAACCAGGCGAGGCAATCGTTTGAGAAACCAAGGCTACTGAGTCTGCCGATGAGGATGTGGTGATTAACAGAGTCAAAAGCTTTGGCCAGGTCAATGAATACGGCAGCACAATATTGTTTCTTATCGATGGCGGTTTAGATGTCGTTTAGGACCTTGAGCATGGCTGAGGTGCACCCATGACCAGCTCTGAAACCAGATTGCATAGCGGAGAGGGTGCGGTGGGATTCGAAATGGTCGGTAATCTGTTTGTTGACTTGGCTTTCGAAGACCTTAGAAAGGCAGGGTAGGATGGATATAGGTCTGTAGCAATTTGGGTCAAGAGTGTCACCTCCTTTGAAGAGGGGGATGACAGCAGCTGCTTTCCAATCTATGGGAATCTCAGACGACACAAAAGAGAGGTTGAACAGGCTAGTAATAGGGGTTGCAATAATTTCGGCAGATAATTTTAGAAAGAAAGGGTCCAGATTGTCAAGCCCAGCTGATTTGTAGGGGTCCAGATTTTGCAGCTCTTTCAGAACATCAGCTGAATGGATTTGGGAGAAGGAGAAATGGGGGAGGCTTGGGCGAGTAGCTGTGGGGGGTGCAGTGCTGTTGAATGCAGTAGGGGTAGTTAGGTGGAAAGCATGGCCAGCCGTAGAAAAAGGCTTATTGAAATTCTCAATTATAGTGGGCTTATCGGTGGTGACAGAGTTTCCTATCCTCAGTGCAGTGGGCAGTTGGGAGGAGGTGTTCTTATTCTCCATGGACTTTACAATGTCCCAGAACTTTTTAGAGTTTGAGTTGCAGGAAGCGAATTTCTGTTTGAAAAAGCTAGCCTTGGCGTTTCTAACTGCCTGTGTGTATTGGTTTCTAACTTCCCTGAAAAGTTGCATATCGCGGGGGCAGTTCGATGCTAATGCAGAACACCACAGGATATTTTTGTGTTGGTTAAGGGCAGTCAGGTCTGGGGAGAACCAAGGGCTATATCTGTTCCTGGTTCTAAATTTCTTGAAAGGGGCATGCTTATTTAAGATGGTGAGGAAGGCATTTAAAAAAAATAACCAGGCATCCTCTACTGACGGGATGAGGTCAATATCCTTCCAGGATACCAGGGCCAGGTCGATTAGAAAGGCTTGCTCATTGAAATGTTTCAGGGAGCGTTTGACAGTGATGAGTGGAGGTCGTTTGACCGCTGACCCATTACGGGTGCAGGCAATGAGGCAGTGATCGCTGAGATCTTGGTTGAAAACAGTAGAGGTGTATTTAGAGGGCACGTTGGTTAGGATGATATCTATGAGGGTGCCCGTGTTTGCGGCTTTGGGGTTGTACCTGGTGGGTTCATTAATCATTTGTGTGAGATTGAGGGCATCAAGCTTGGATTGTAGGATGGCTGGGGTGTTAAGCATGTCCCAGTTTAGGTCACCTAGTAGCACGAGCTCTGAAGATAGATGGGGGGCAATCAGTTCACATATGGTGTCCAGAGCACAGCTAGGGGCCGAGGGGGGTCTATAGCAGGCGGTGATGGTGAGAGACTTGTTTTTGGAGAGGTGGATTTTTAGAAGTAGAAGTTCAAATTGTTTGGGTATAGACCTGGATAGCAGGACAGAGCTCTGCAGGCTATCTCTGCAGTAGATTGCAACACCACCCCCTTTGGTCGTTCTATCTTGTCTGAAAACGTTGTAGTTAGGGATGAAGATTTCAGAGTTTTTGATGGACTTCCTAAGCCAAGATTCAGACACAGCTAGGACATCCGGGTTGGCAGAGTGTGCTAAAGCAGTGAATAAAACAAACTTAGGGAGGAGGCTTTTAATGTTAACATGCATGAAACCAAGGCGATTACGGTTACAGAAGTCATCAAAAGAGAGCGCCTGGGGAATAGGAGTGGAGCCAGGCACTGCAGGGCCTGGATTCACCTCTACATCCCCAGAGGAGCAGAGAAGAATGAGTATGAGGGTACGGCTAAAAACTATAAGAATTGGTCGTCTGTGACGTCCAGAATAGAGAGAAAAAGGAGCAGGTTTCTGGGGGCGATAAAATACCTTCAAGGTATAATGTACAGACAAAGGTATGGTGGGATGTGAATACAGAGGAGGTAAACCTAGGCATTTAGTGATGATGAGAGAGATATTGTCTCTAGAAACATCATTGAAACCAGAAGATGTCATAGCATGTGTGGGTGGAGGAACTGAGAGGTTGGATAAGGTATAATGAGCAGGGCTAGAGGCTCTATAGTGAAATAAGCCAATAAACACTAACCAGAACAGCAATGGACATTGCATATTGACATTGAGGAGAGGCATGCTTAGCCGAGGGATCAAAGGGTCCAGTGAGATTCAGACAGCTAGCCGGGCCACAGGTAGCAAGCTGGTGGAAGATGGAGGGAGGTATGTTTTTAGCCACCTCGTGCGTTTCCGTCTGTGGGTTAGTGGGGTTCCGTGTGGAAGGGGGGACCAGTCCAAGTTGGCAAAATAGTTAGTTATAGTGGCCCAAGAAAAGTGTCCGATAGACCTATTCAGATCGCAGCCGATAAGACAGCTAGACAGCAACGATTAGTGGGCCGCAGATGGGCGATCAGGTTACGTCGCGACGGAGGGGCCAGTTGGATAACTCCCTCGGGCAGATAACGTCGGTGGTCCAGTCGTGAAGGCCCGATGGGGCTCCGCATCGGCAGTAAAACGGGTCAGGATAGGTGATTGTAGCCCAGGAGACACTTCAGCTGGCTAGCTCAGGAAAAGCCCACGAGTGGCTGACGGAACTCGTCAGCTGGCTAGCTCCGGAATAATGTGTGTTAATTCCGGGACCGACGTTGCCAATAGTCACTCAGGTAGCAGCTAGTTAGCTGCAAGATCCAGGTGTAAATGTCCAGAGCCTGCAGTAGAAATCGGGGAAAGGAGAGAGAATAGGTCCGGTATGCTCTGGTCTGAGTCGCGCTGTACAAAAACTGCCGATAGCTTTTCGAGCTAATGGATAGCTGAGGACAGCTAACCGTGGCTAGCTGAACTCCAACGTTAGCCAGTGAAAATGGCTAACCTCTGGCTAGCTTCTGTTGTGGATTTCAGATTTGAGGTAAATAATACTTTCTTTTTTAAATTGGTGAGGCGGGTTGCAGGAGAGTGCTTTGAGGTTGAGTTTTTAGAAGAAAAAAATGTAAAGAGATATGCGAAGAAAAATATGTAAAATATATATACACGGGACACATCGGAAGAATCCCGGAACAAGTTCCAGTCTGTGATTGCAAAACAGTCCTGTAGTTTAGCATCGGCTTCATCTGACCACTTTTTTATAGCCCGAGTCACTGGTGCTTCCTGCTTTAATTTTTGCTTGTAAGCAGGAATCTTAGCAGATAGTTTGTTGATAGTATGACCATCTGTAGAGCATCTACAGATGGAAAATCAGAACTTTCCAAATAAAGTGTGACCTGGCATTATTCCAGGTTAACTATGCAATAATACATTTGTCCCACATATGTATGTAATTTCAGTGACAAAGTACAGCATTCCATAAGTAAGTATTCTACAACAAACCTGTATTCCCATTTTAACCCTTGCTTCCCCTTTACTTTCAGGGCTGGGCATCTCAGGCTTGGCAAACTCTTGGACTCTACCTGGCAGGCCGCTCCTACCAGGTGACATGGAGAGGATCTGTGTCTGCACCACGTACTCTCACTACTGGTGTCCCCGAAGGCTCGGTTCTAGGCCATCTCCTCCTCTCTCTATAGACCAAGTCACTCGCCATATCCTCACATTGTTTCTCTTATCATTGCTATGTCGATGACACTTAACTACTTTTCTCCTCCCCCCTTCTGACACCCAGGTGGCGACACGCATTTCTTGCGTGCCTGGCAGATATCTCAGTTTGGATGTCGGCCCACCACCTCAAGCTCAACCTCAACAAGACAGAGCTGCTCTTCCTCCCGGAAGGCCTGCCCACTCCAAAACCTCTACATCACAGTTGACAACTCCACAATGTCCTCCTCCCAGAGTGCAAAGAACCTTGCAGTGACCCTGGACAGCACCCAGTCGTTCTCTGCAAACATCAAAAGAGATGCTCACTCCCGCAGGTTCATGCTCTACAACCCTACAATACCTCACACATGAAGCGGTGCAGGTCCTAATCCAGACACTTGTCATCTATGGACTACTGCAACTCGCTGTTGGCTGGCTTGTGCCATCAAACCCCTGTATCTTATCCAGAAAGCTGCAGCCTGCCTGGTGTTCAATCTTCCCAAATTCTCCTATGTCACTCTACTCCTCCGCACACTCCACTGGCTTCCAGCCGAAGCTCGCATCGACCATGGTTCTTGCCTACAGAGCAGCAAGAGGAAATGCCCCTCCCTACCTTCAGGCTATGCTCAAACCTTACACCCCAACCTGAGCACTCCATTCTGCCATCTCTAGTCTCTTGGCTCTCCAACCCCTACAGGAGGGCAGCTCCCGCTCAGCTCGGTCCAAGTTCTTCTCTGTCCTGGCACCCCAATGGTGGAACCAGCTTCCCCCTGACGCAAAAACAGCAGAGCCTGCCCATCTTCCGAAAACATCTGAAACCCTACCTCTTCAAAGAGTATCTTAAATAATCCCACAGCACCCCCCTTGCACCCCCTCCTCTGGATAAGAGTTTCTGCTAAATGACTAAATGGAAATGTAAAGGGATTTTGCTGTTTCATTTGTCTCTCTCTGTGCTATTAGGTTCTGACACAAGCAGGAGATTATTGGAGAAGAGCAGTGGCTCAGTTGTAAGTGCATATGAAAGAGTTTTATAGCACTGTAAAATAAAAATAAAAAAGTAAAGTAGGACTTAGACCTCACACACACAGAGGCTACTACACAAGTGACTCCGTATATGGACACGTATGGAAGCGTCTCTCTGTGTGTGTAGACACAGAAAGTTCTGATCTTGTGACTTTAAGGGCAAAATAATTGAGGCAAATATTTAAACTACAAGATGCTAGGTAACAAACTGTGTTAATGCAATACTTGTAGTTTGACGATATTCGTCAGAGCCCAGCTAACATTTTTTTCCACAATGTTCCCCATATGTTTGAGTGTCCAGTTTTCCGTTTATTAGGGGTACATTCTATCTATGTTAGCAAATACCTTCAGAGAACCTTTTTAGCATGTTTTGGTGTTAAAGTTAGGAAACATTCCCTTAATGTTAAGCAGAACTTATCTAGAATGTGGTTTCAATGTTCTCAGAATGTACAACATTAATATTATAGACGTGTTTTATGGGACGTTGCAAGAACATTCAAGTCCAGTTTTCTGAAGGTTAGGAGAATATTCCATCGACCCCCACATCAAACATACACAGAACATGGTTGCCATGTTCTCAGAATATACTATATTAATGTTGTAGACATGTTTCATGGGAACATTGCAAGAACATTTATATGTATCAGTTTTCCCCCAAAAAATTGTGTTCATAAAATTATTACACATCACGCCTTGTTACTGTTGCCAAACCCATCAAGTCCCTGATTGGTGAACCACTGATCCATTCATAGCTCTTTCTGTCTGTTGTTAGGGATACTCACACACACACAGTGCTTTTAACATACACTGTTTTTCTACAGGACTTCACACAACACAACATTTTGTTATTGCGGGTGAATATGAGACTTTCTAATTGGTGGCTATACTTTTTTTGCAGCAGCAATTAGACCTAGATTACAAAACTTTCTCTGATATTGATCACCAATATTTACATTTCCCAATAGACATAATCGTGGAGATGGATATACATTTCTACACACAATGAAATGATAGCATGTACATTATCCCAAAATGGTGTCAGTTTATCACAGGACCACAGCTTATGTTATAGGTTTCCTTTGTGCTTTTTGCATCTCCAACAGAGATGAGACATTTCTGGGTACATTACATGCGTTCTGGCAGGACTGTAGTAAGTTCTATGAATTATCTTAAATTGCAGTAATTATGGTATGAGCATTTTCACATATCTGTGACCAATGGTTCTCCTCAATTTCTTCCTTTAGATCTGTTTCTCGTGTTTTGTGGATAGGGAGCACCCCCCTATCCACATTGACGGGACAGTAGTGGAGAAGGTGGAAAGTTTTAAGTTCCTCGGCGTACACATCACGGACAAACTGAAATGGTTCACCCACACAGACAGGGTGGTGAAGAAGGCGCAATAGCGCCTCTTCAACCTCAGGAGGCTGAAGAAATTTGGCTTGTCACCAAAAACACTCACAAACATTTATAGATGCATAATCGAGAGCATCCTGTCAAGCTGTATCACCGCCTGGTACGGCAACTGCTCCGCCCACAACCGTAAGGCTCTCCAGAGGGTCGTGAGGTCTGCACAACGCATCACTGGGGGCACACTACCTGCCCTCCAGGACACCTACACCAACCGCCGTATGTCACAGGAAGGCCAAATAGATCTTCAAGGACAACCACCCGTGCCACTGCCTGTTCACCCCGCTATCATCCAGATGGCGAGGTCAGTACAGGTGCATCAAACCTGGGACCGAGAGACTGAAAAACAGCTTCTATCTCAAGGCCATCAGACTGTTAAACAGCCATCACTAACATTGAGTGGCTGATGCCAACATAATGACTCAAATCTCTAGCCACTTTAATAATACAAATTTGGATGTAATAAATGTATCACTAGTCACTTTAAACAAGGCCACTATATATAATGTTTACATACTCAACATTACTCATCTCATATGTATATACTGCACTCTATACCATCTACTGCATCTTGCCTATGCCGTTTGGCCAACGCTCATCCATATATTTATATGTACATATTCTTATTCATTCCTTTGTTGTTGTGAAATTGTTAGATTACTTGTTAGATATTACTGCATGGTCGGGAACTAGAAGCACAAGCATTTCGCTACACTCGCATTAACTTCTGCTAACCAGGTGTATGTGACCAATACAATATGATTTGATTTGACAGTAGAGATCTATCATAGTACACATGTTCAAAATTCACGATGACACTTTAGAGCCAGGACACAAAGTGCTTACACAGAAACCCAGCCTAAAACCTCTCAATTCAGTGCCTTTAGAAAGTATTCACACCCCTTTTTCCACATTTTGTTGTCTTACAAAGTGGGATTAAAATTGATTTAATTGTCGTTTTTTTGTCAACGATCTACACAAAATACTCTTATGTCAAAGTTCAACCTCCTGAATTAGAATTACCTTTGGCAGCAATTACAACTGTGAGTCTTTCTGGGTAAGTCTCTAAGAGCTTTCCATACCTGGATTATGAAACATTTGCCCATTATTCTTTTCAAAATTATTCAAGCTCTGTCGAATTGGTTGTTGATCATTGCTAGACAACCATTTTCAGGTCTTGCCATAGATTTTCAAGCAGATGTAAGTCAACACTGTAATTTGGCCACTCATGAACATTCACTGTCTTCTTGGTAAGCAACTCTAGTGTAGATTTGGCTTTATGTTTTAGGTTATTGTCCTGCTGAAAGGTGAATTTACTTCCCAGTGTCTGGTAGAAAGCAGACTGAACCACATTTTCCTCTAGGATTTTGCCTGTGCTTTGCTCCAATCTGTTTCTTTTTTATCCTGAAATAATTTCCAGTCCTTAACTATTACAAGCATACCCATAACATGATGCAGCCACCACTATGCTTGAAAATATGGAGAGTGGTACTCAGTAATGAGTTGTATTGGACAAAAAGTGTATTGCTTTGCCACATATTTTTGCAGGATTACTTTAGTGCCTTGTTGCATACAGGATGCATGTTTTGAAATATTTGTATTCTGTACAGGCTTCCTTCTTTTCACGCTGTCATTTAGGTTAGTATTGTGGAGTAACTACTTTGTTGTTGACCGATCCTCAGTTTTCTCCTATCACAGCCATTAAACTCTGTAACTGTTTTATAGTCACCATTGGCCTCTTGGTGAAATCCTTCCTCTCCGGCAACTGAGTTAGGAAGGACTCCTGTATCTTTGTAGTGACTGGGTGTACTGATACACCATCCAAAGTTTAATTAATAACTTAACCATGCTTAAAGGGACATTCAATGTCTGCTTTTGTTTCAACTGATAGGTGCCCTTCTTTGCAAAGCATTGGAAAACCTTCCTGGTCTTTGTGGTTGAATTTGTTATTGAAATTCACTCCTCGACTGAGGGATCTTTCAGATAATTGTATGTCTGGGGTACGGAGATGAAGTAGTCATTCAAAAATCATGTTAAACACTATTATTGCCCACAGAGTCCATCCATCTTACTCCTGAACGTATTTAGGCTTGCCATAACAAAGGGGTTGAATACTTATTGACTTTTCAGCTTATTATTTGTAATTCATTTTGACTTTATGGGGTATTGTGTGTGGGCCAGTGACGACAAATCGCAATTTAATCCATTTTAAATGTAGGCAGTAACACAACAAAATGTGGAAAAAGTCAAGGGGTGTGAATACTTACTGAAGGCACTGTATATGCTTTAAGAGCTTCCCAAACAACAGTTGGGCATGCTTCATTATATACATTTATTTCCAAAAACCTGTCTATCTTTGTGTTGAGATAAAAGGTAAAAGTAACATTGTGTTGAATTGCCATGTCTTTGCTATTGGCATAGGAGGTTTGAGCTTAATAATGGGCTTTTGTCCGTAATTATTCTAAGGTACAGTATATGCATTAAGAAACACAGTCAATTAAAGAAAAGTTTACAATATTCTTGAATATGAGGTGTGGATGTTAGACTAAGAGCATTCTCTTTCAGTTGGATGTTTATATCTCCACAGTTCACATAGACCCATCTTTTTTATGTTGTGGTTTAACACCTTGGACATGTTAGGGAGAAGATATAGTTTAGTTGATGACTTGTCTAGAGTTGCATTCCAAACACAATTAAAATCCCTGTTCTTTTACGTTCCAGGCATTTTTTCGAGTCCCACAAAAAGAACACAAAGCCCTCCTCTGTCACTCAGAAACGTATTGCAGTCTGTGTGCAGGTTTAGGCTACATGCCCCTTCCCCCTAGTAGCATAGGCTACTATACTGACGTTACAAGTGTGATTCAGGCGATAGTGAGAGAGATTTTTTATTAGCTAGAGAAGAATGGATTAACTTTTTCAATGCTAGTTAAGGATACTGTAGGCCTAGTTATCACGTTTCACCTTGGATTTAATAACACAAAAAGGTAAGACCTGTTTTTAATTCTGGTGCCGCGCTGCACACACAAACTTGTTCGCTAGCTAACTCAAAGGACATTCAAAGTTCTTCCATAGAAGCCGCTCCTCCTAGGTATGATTCTGTGGACCTAATTCAGATAATGCATGTCATAATAAGATGCCCAGCGCTTCAAGCTTCCTCCTCAACCCTCTTTCCGCGCCTGCAAAATTTCAGTCACATATTGTGCCATAGGCTAGACTTGTTACGGAGTCTAGTTGATAGGTAATCGACTAGCCGGACTGTTCCCCGGACTCCGCGTGTAGGGATTTGTACAATGCATGAACAAGGCTATTGAACTAGACATTGGTGTCTGTCTTTATTACTTTATCCAATATATCATACTGAAACATGGTATCAGAAGTGGCTCGAAAACCACACGTTTGTTATTTTTGTAGCTAAGTATAGTATAGGCGCAGTTACGTTCCATATGCGAACACACACCGTTTCCTACTCCTAGTCACAACACTGATCAACTAGTTGTTAGCCGGTTAGCTAGCATCACTACCTACCTCGATGACTGAAGGCAAAGAAATCTCCTATTCCATCGCTATGGCAGCGAACATTCCGCCACCAAATCCCATGGTTCTCACAGGAGACTGGAATACTAATTGGGACAATTTCAGGGATGAATTCGAGGACTATGCGCTGGCGACCGGTCTACATGAGAAACCCAACGAGGTACAAGCGGCAACTCTGAGGAGTTTAATGGGCAGCGAATGCAGGCATATCTACCGGCACAATCTCACCCTCACAGCTCGACAACAGTGTGATGCAAAGGCTATATTGGATGCATTGGAGAATTACTTCAAACCCGCCAGAAACGTCATTTACGAGCGGTTCGTTTTCGGAAGCTGCAAGCAGGAAGAGGGTGAGTCAGTACACAACTTTGTAACCCGTTTGAGAGAAAAATCCACCACTTGTGAATACGGGGGATTGAAAGATGAATTGATTCGTGACAAAATAGTACTGGGAATTGCAAATGAGGATACGCGCCGGCGTCTACTGAGAGAGAGAGGCTTAACACTGACATGAGATTGAGAGCAATGGAAATTGAAACCCCACGCTCCGACGTTGATACTGTTCACGCTGTTGCTTGGCAGACATTCAGGCAAAACCAATCGAGGCAGAGTAATTCACCACGAACGGTGAACACAGAGAGCCCCGTAGCATGTAAATACTGTGGGAATACACACACGTGGCAAAGAGCACTGCCCTGCCTATGGAAAACCATGCAGAGCTTGTGGAACTAATAATCACTTTGCAAAAGTGTGTCTCAAAAGCAAAAGAAGGGTGAGTGAGGGCAAGATTCACTGTGTTGATGATGTCACTCAATGTTCAGAGCTGAACAGTGAAAGTGACATTTACATGCATGAATCCATTGGGGCTGTACACTCAAGAGGGAAGAAATGGTTTGTGACACTACGATTACACAACAAGCAACAACAATGTCAACTGGATTCCGGTGCTACATGCAACGTAATGAGCTACAAAGACAAAATCAATCTGGCACCTGACACACATCTATTGCCCAGCGACACTAGACTAAAGCTGTACTCAGGAGTGCTAATGAGCTCTATGGGCACCTTTGAGACCGAATGTGTTATTCGGGGACGCAAACACAAGCTGGAGTTTGAGATTGTGAAAACCAGTCAACATCCTCTCCTCTCAGGCTCTACATGCGAACGCCTGGGACTGATGCAGTTCACTGTACCGAATGACCTGCACATTGTGGATCATGTCCAGCATGGACCCCTGTCCAAAGAACAACTACTCAGCAGATATGACGATGTATTCAACATGCCCGTTGAATCAGTGCCTGGGGAGGTACACTTTGAAGTGGATGAGAGCATCACTCCAGTCCAGTGTGCTCCTCGCAATGTGCCCATTGCAATGAAAGTGGCTGTGAAGCCCCAGCTGGACAAGTATGAGGCTGATGGCCACATGACATCTGTGACCAAACCAACTGACTGGATCAGCAATATGGTCATAGTGAAAAAAACAGAGAAGCTGAGGGTCTGCATCGACCCAAAGCATCTGAACCAAGCACTGAAACGATCCCACTACATCATGCCGACATTAGAGGATGTCCTCTACAAGCTTCCCAAGGCCAGGATTTTCACCTTGGTGGATGCCCGAGATGCATTCCTTCAATGCAGCTGGACGAAGAAAGCAGCTTCTTGACTACCTTCTGGACCCCCTGGGGTCGGAAACGCTGGCTCAAGCTCCCGTTTGGTGTCTCAGTGGCAACTGAGGTATACCAACGCAAGCAGCACGAGTTACTGGCTGGGCTCAAGGGCATTGAACCCATCGCCGATGATGTCCTAATCGTAGGCTGTGGTGACACAGACGAAGAAGCAGAACTCGACCACGATGTGAATCTCCTGGCACTGATGGAGCGCTGTCGATCAGTTAAGCTTAGTCTTGGCCTGAAGAAGCTGCAGTTCAAGGTGAAAGACGTCCACTTCCATGGCCACATTCTCTCGGCAAAAGGCCTGAAGCCGGACCCAGACAAGGTCCGAGCGATCCTCGACATGCCAAACCCGTCTGATGCAAAAGGAGTACAGCGTCTCATCGGTTTTGCAAACTATCTTGCAAAGTTCATGCCACACCTATCAGCAGTCTGTGAGCCTCTGCGCCAGTTGCTGGACAAAGACACACCATGGCACTGGCTACCCAAGCACGAGGCCGCGGTGCAGGAGATGAAATCTCTGGCTTCTTCCACGCCAGTGTTGCGCTACTACGACGTCACGAAGCCTGTCACAATCCAGAGCGACTCCAGCCAAAGGGGACTTGGATGCTGCCTTATGCAGGAAGGCCAGCCCGTTGCGTTTGCCTCAAGAGCGCTCACCCCCACCGAACAGAACTATGCACAAATTGAGAAAGAGTGCCTCAGCATCGTCTTCTCCTGCCAGCGATTCCATCACTACTTATATGGTCGAGAGCTGGTCACCGCTGAAACTGACCACAAACCACTCATTGCCATATTCAGTAAACCTCTTCTCAACGCACCCAAGAGGCTTCAAAGCATGCTCCTGACTCTGCAAAACTACAGCCTGAAGGTCATTTACAAGCCAGGACCAGAGATGTACATCAGCGACACACTGAGCAGGGAAACAGCACAATGTACAAGCAGAGGCACTGCCTATCAGCGGCAGGCCATCTGTTCGCTACAGCAGGAACAACAAGATGTTCAACAGATCAATCAGGCAGACTACTTAAACGTCACAGATCACCGCCTAGCCCAGATCAGGCAACATACTGACAAGGACGAACACCTACAATCACTGAAGTCCATGGCTCTCGCAGGTTGGCCATACCTGAAAGAGGAGACACCTTTCACAGTGAGAGAATACTGGACCTTTCGAGATGAGATCAGCGTGCAAAATGGCGTCTTGTTCAGAGGTCAGAAGGTCATTATTCCCAAATCACTACGTCCAGAGATGCTTACCCGCATACACTCCAGTCACGTTGGAGGTGACGCATGCTACCGCCAGGCTCGTGAAACATTATACTGGCCAAACATGCAAGCAGAAATTAAAGACTTTGTCAGCAACTGTACCACATGCAACGAGTACGCTCATGAACAGCAAAAGGAAACCATGATGTCACACAAACTGCCCACAAGGGCCTGGCAAATCGTCAGCATGGACTTTTTCAGCCACAGACAAAAGGACTATCTTCTCATTGTTGATCACTACTCTGACTTTTTGGAAATTGAACTGCTCCCTGACTTGTCTCCAGAGACGGTCATAAAGCGCTGCAAGGCACAGTTTGCCAGGCAAGGTCAGCCTGACAAGGTAATCACGGACAATGGCCCACAATTCACTGCACAGTTCAAGCGTTTCGCCTCAGAATGGGAGTTTGACCATGTGACCTCCTCTCCAAGACACCCAAAAGCAAATGGCAAGGCAGAGTCAGCTGTCAAGATTGCAAAAAAACTGTTAAGCAGGGCCGTGTGCGACAGCAACGACCCATGGAAAGCGATCTTACAGTGGAGGAACACACCCACCGAAAACATGTACAGCAGCCCAGCACAACGTCTTCTGTCCAGACGTCTGAAGACTACGATCCCCGTAGCTAACAAGCTACTTGAGCCCTGCGTCATGGTTGGCGTCACGGACAAACTGTGTCGCAGAAAGCAGCTCGCTAAGTGCTTCTACGACCGGACTGCTCAAGACATACCAGAGCTGGAGGTGGGTGAAATGATAAGGATGAAACCGCTGCCGGGAGACCACACAGAACTTTGGAGGCTGGGCAAGTGCCTATAGAGAGTTGCACCATGCTCTTACCTGGTGGATGTTGGTGGCTCCCTCTATCGTCGCAATCGTGTGGATCTGCGCGTAGCAGAGCAGACAAACCAGAACACGCCATACACTCACCTAGATGAGCTGGATCACAGTCCAGGCCTAAGGGTAAGAGGCGCAGAATTGAGACATGAGCCAACTGAAGGTGAGGCTTTTACCCCACCAAGCTCTCCAGCTCGTGGCCCTAATCCTACCCCTGTCAGAGCCCATACTTACTCACGGGTGGGTCGGCTGTGCAAGCCACCGGACAGGCTTACTCTGTAAGCAAGAGACTGTGTTAACGTGTCCTCTGTTTATAAAAAAAAAGAAAAAAAAGAAAGGAAGATGACAACTGATGTAAAAAGAAAATGTCATGCTTTTTCAATTGTTATGACTTGATTGTTAAGAATTTAATGTTATGCTGTTATGTTTTCACTTTCTATTGAAAAGGATGATGTTACGGAGTCTAGTTGATAGGTAATCGACTAGCCGGACTGTTCCCCGGACTCCGCGTGTAGGGATTTGTACAATGCATGAACAAGGCTATTGAACTAGACATTGGTGTCTGTCTTTATTACTTTATCCAATATATCATACTGAAACAAGACTTGTCTTTCCATCACGCATGTAAACAACTAGCTTTCCTGCTCTATCCGCACTGATTGGTAATTTAATGAGCTAAATGTAAAGAATTATTGGTTTCACAGGTTAAAAAAGGAACATAAAGGAACGATATAAACCGATACTTTTTTGGGGGTTCAAACTGGTTCAGCACTTCATTTTGCTGGTCAGAACAGTGAATCAGAACGAGAAAAAATAGTGGTTCTGTTCAGAACGAAATGATTGGACAATTATTTAGGTTCCAACCCCTCATCTGTAGTCATTTCTGACTTATAGACGCACTATGAAGAAATCGCTCCGCCATTTCCTGTTACTAAAATTCTAATAGTTCTCCTAATTTCAGTTTATATGAAAAAACAAGCAAGTATAGTGTAGAGAATCATTGTACCATCTAAACCGCTGTGAAATATATTTTCCATAACCAAAAAATATTGTATTTTCAGCTGTTTGAAGCTGGTGTACAAAACCGAAATACTTAAGATATGAATACATTAACATGTGTGACATGGAATGTCAAAGGAATTGTGCAGCCAGCCCAAAAAATTAAGGTATTTTGTTATTTGAAAAATAACAATGCCAACATCTGTTTTTACAGGAAACTCACCTATCAGCAATAGAAAGTGAAAGGTTTGGGCTAGCTTGGAATAGTTTGGCATTCTCCTCAAGATCCAGAGGAGTATTAATTCTCATTGATTAAAAAAAGTCCCTTTTAAAACTACAATATATAACTTGTAAACAGTAGCACGTCAGTACCCTAGAAAGTAAAAGACGCAAATAAACTTAAGAATGGGAAGCATAGAAATAACACACATAGAACAGATCTACCGCTTCTTAGACTTGCTTTCAATGAGAATGACAGATCTGTAACTCACATTTCTATGTGAACCTTGTAAGGTCACCCAAAAAGTGACATATTGCAGCTTTAAATGGGACTTTTTTTTATCAATGAGAATTAATACTCCTCTGGATCTTGAGGAGTAGGTGGAGGAGAATGCCAACCTATCCCAAGCTAGCCCAAACCTTTCACTTTCTATTGCTGATAGGTGAGTTTCTTGTAAACACAGATGTTGGCGTTATTCTTTCTCAAATAAGAAAATACCTTCATATTTTGGGCTGGCTGCACAATTCCATCGACATTCCATGTCACGCATGTTAATGTATTCATATCTTAAGTATTATCCACAACACGTGATGTTGAACTGGGTCTCTACATTTTTCTCATACATTTTTTCTCATATTGACTCCATACATTATGTGAGGTGTTGATACACTATAGTACATAAACAGCTACAATGAAAACAGTGTTGATCAAGCTTCTTAGTCGACATGTATTTACAAGACATGAATAACAAAACAATAAATCCCTCCTCCCAACTTACATATTTGACACACATGATTCCATTGTGCATGTTCATTTATATCGTAATTATTATTCACCTGGGATTTGAAGTCACAACCTCTTGGTTTATGGCATTCAGATTTTCCTGCTACGCCACCATGTCTGTATCAGAGTTCAGTTAATTTGACTGTTCTCTCTTAGTTATTTCAATAATTTTAGCGCTTTCAGTATAGTTGTCTAATGTTGGTGGGGCATGTTAACCTGCTTTTAATGATACTTCTGAATCACTATGATCAATAAACGTTTTTCTTGAGTGTACTTTTAACAGAGCTGAGATTTACTTCAAAGTCTATTCACCCTATTGCTTACACCTATCAAAGAGTTTCAGATCTACACAAGTGCCTTGGGAGGAGGGGCTAGGGATTCTCATCAATGAGAATCGGTAGAATTTTAGATAGCTGAGCATCGCAAAGAGAACTTTTTGAGCTCTCTGTTGTCTTTTTGAACTCTCTGTTGCCTTTTTTAACTCTGTTGTCTTTATGACTCTGTTGTCTTTTTGAACTCAGTTGTCTTTTTGAACTCGCTGTCGCCTTTCTGAACTGTCTGTTGTCTTTTTGAACTCTCTGTTGTCTTTTTGAACTCTCTGTTGCCTTTTTGAACTCTCTGTTGCCTTTCTGAACTCTGTTGTCTTTTTGAACTCTCTGTTGCCTTTTTTAACTCTGTTGTCTTTTTAACTCTGTTGTCTTTTTGAACTCGCTGTCGCCTTTCTGAACTGTCTGTTGTCTTTTTGAACTCTCTGTTGTCTTTTTGAACTCTGTTGTCTTTTTGAACTCTCTGTTGCCTTTCTGAACTCTCTGTTGCCTTTTTGAACTATCTGTTGCCTTTTTGAACTGTCTTTTTTTAAACTCTGTTGCCTTTCTGACGTCTCTGTTGCCTTTTTGAACTATCTGTTGCCTTTTTGAACTCTGTCTTTTTTTAACTCTGTTGCTTTTTGAACTCTCTGTTACCTTTTTGAACTCTGTCTTTTTGAACTCTCTGTTGCCTTTTTGAACTCTCTGTTGCCTTTTTGAACTCTCTGTTGCCTTTTTGACCTCTGTTGCCTTTTTGAACTCTCTGTTGTCTTTTTGAACTCTCTATTGTCTTTTTGAACTCTCTATTGTCTTTTTGAACTTTTTGAACTCCATACCACATATACCATGCAGAACAAACGTGTCTCCGAATCACATCAGCTCTCGTCCTAATTTGTTGCTGAAACATGGCCCAAGTTATAGTGTTGCTTCTGATAGAAACATACCCAGAACCATGGTTGCCATATTCTCAGAGTATTAGAAATGTGCATATTTACAGTAGCATTTTAGTACTTTCTCACGTTTGTCATTTAAGCAATGACAATGCCAGTTATACCAAAACAATACACAAGAGTTCCATCTCCAAGTTTTAATGAGGAAAAATTTACAAATTGCAACAGAATCACTTGGGACCAGTGTTGGGGGTAATAATTACTTACAGAAATATATTACAGAATTATATAACTTTTATGAGTAACAGAGTAATATAACAAGTTACCGTCTTCAAATATTATTACAGTTACTAATCAAGTAATCTGTATATTATTTTCAGAAGCATATCTCAACTATTTTTTAGCTAATCGAGAAGAAAGAGAACAACATTTTAGTCAAATGCAAACTCTGCAAAGACAGCATTGATCTCTTCATCCAGAAACATCACATTTTACATTTACATTTAAGTCATTTAGCAGACGCTCTTATCCAGAGCGACTTACAAATTGGTGCATTCACCTTATAATATCCAGTGGAACAACCACTTTACAATAGTGCATCTAAATCTTTTAAGGGGGGGTTAGAAGGATTACTTTATCCTATCCCAGGTATTCCTTAAAGAGGTGGGGTTTCAGGTGTCTCCGGAAGGTGGTGATTGACTCCGCTGTCCTGGCGTCGTGAGGGAGCTTGTTCCACCATTGGGGTGCCAGAGCAGCGAACAGTTTTGACTGGGCTGAGCGGGAACTGTGCTTCCTCAGAGGTAGGGAGGCCAGCAGGCCAGAGGTGGATGAACGCAGTGCCCTTGTTTGGGTGTAGGGCCTGATCAGAGCCTGAAGGTACGGAGGTGCCGTTCCCCTCACAGCTCCATACGCAAGCACCATGGTCTTGTAGCGGATGCGAGCTTCGACTGGAAGCCAGTGGAGAGAGCGGAGGAGCGGGGTGACCTGAGAGAACTTGGGAAGGTTGAACACCAGACGGGCTGCGGCATTCTGGATGAGTTGTAGGGGTTTAATGGCACAAGCAGGGAGCCCAGCCAACAACGAGTTGCAGTAATCCAGACGGGAGATGACAAGTGCCTGGATTAGGACCTGCGCCGCTTCCTGTGTGAGGCAGGGTCGTACTCTGCGAATGTTGTAGAGCATGAACCTACAGGATCGGGTCACCGCCTTGATGTTAGTGGAGAACGACAGGGTGTTGTCCAGGGTCACGCCGAGGCTCTTAGCACTCTGGGAGGAGGACACAAGGGAGTTGTCAACCGTGATGGCGAGATCATGGAACGGGCAGTCCTTCACCGGGAGGAAGAGCAGCTCCGTCTTGCCGAGGTTCAGCTTGAGGTGGTGATCCGTCATCCACACTGATATGTCTGCCAGACATGCAGAGATGCGATTCGCCACCTGGTTGTCAGAAGGGGGAAAGGAGAAGATTAATTGTGTGTCATCTGCATAGCAATGATATGAGAGACCATGTGAGGATATGACAGAGCCAAGTGACTTGGTGTATAGCGAGAATAGGAGAGGGCCTAGAACAGAGCCCTGGGGGACACCAGTGGTGAGAGCACGTGGTGCGGAGACAGATTCTCGCCACGCCACCTGGTAGGAGCGACCTGTCAGGTAGGACACAATCCAAGCGTGGGCCGCGCCGGAGATGCCCAGGTCGGAGAGGGTGGAGAGGAGGATCTGGTGGTTCACAGTATCAAAGGCAGCAGATAGGTCTAGGAGGATGAGAGCAGAGGAGAGAGAGTTAGCTTTAGCAGTGCGGAGAGCCTCCGTGACACAGAGAAGAGCAGTCTCAGTTGAATGCCCAGTCTTGAAACCTGACTGATTAGGATCAAGAAGGTCATTCTGAGAGAGATAGCAAGAGAGCTGGCCAAGGACGGCACGTTCAAGAGTTTTGGAGAGAAAGGAAAGAAGGGATACTGGTCTGTAGTTGTTGACATCGGAGGGATCGAGTGTAGGTTTTTTCAGAAGGGGTGCAACTCTCGCTCTCTTGAAGACAGAAGGGACGTAGCCAGCGGTCAAGGATGAGTTGATGAGCGAGGTGAGGTAGGGGAGAAGGTCTCCGGAAATGGTCTGGAGAAGAGAGGAGGGGATAGGGTCAAGTGGGCAGGTTGTTGGGCGGCCGGCCGTCACAAGACGCGAGATTTCATCTGGAGAGAGAGGGGAGAAAGAGGTCAAAGCACAGGGTAGGGCAGTGTGAGCAGGACCAGCGGTGTCGTTTGACTTAGCAAACGAGGATCGGATGTCGTCAACCTTCTTTTCAAAATGGTTGACGAAGTCATCCGCAGAGAGGGAGGGGGGGAGGAGGATTCAGGAGGGAGGAGAAGGTAGCAAAGAGCTTCCTAGGGTTAGAGGCAGATGCTTGGAGTTTAGAGTGGTAGAAAGTGGCTTTAGCAGCAGAGACAGAAGAGGAAAATGTAGAGAGGAGGGAGTGAAAGGATGCCAGGTCCGCAGGATGCCAGGTCACATCAAACCTGAAAAACATCTGGAGATCTTGCACAAAGCTGGTAGCCAAAGTTCCAGAAATGTGTGAAAGAGGAGAAATCTATACACATTATAATAATAAACAAAGATGCATAAATAATATTCTCAAGTGTTCTAATACAATTGTTATACAAACAATCAAAATCTCTGACAAATGCAATTATGATAGTAACATACAGTAGAGAGTCAGATGACTCCCCTAGCTGGTCTCAAACTCAGGCCACCAGCACCAATGAAGAACACCCTAACCACTGTCCTAATAAAGCATATCTCAAGGGCATTTGCTTATTGGGGCAGTATGGTTAGGCCCTGTCCAGAAGAAACCATACATCCTCCTCCCTAGGCACTTGTGTAGACCTGAAAGAACTTGATAGGTGTAAGCAACAGGGTGAATGCACTTTGACGTAAATCTCAGCTCTGTTAAAAGTACACTCAAGAAAAACATTTATTGATCATAGTGATTCAGGAGTATCATTGAAGCAGATTATTATTTTGTATTTATTTTATTTCACCTTTATTTAACCAGGTAGGCAAGTTGAGAACAAGTTCTCATTTACAATTGCGACCTGGCCAAGATAAAGCAAAGCAGTTCGACACATACAACAACACAGAGTTACACATGGAGTAAAACAAACATACAGTCAATAATACATTAGAAAAATATATCTATATACAATGTGAGCAAATGAGGTGAAATAAGGGAGGTAAAGGCAAAAAAAGGCCATGGTGGCGAAGTAAATACAATATAGCAAGTAAAACACTGGAATTGTAGATTTGCAGTCGAAGAAAGTGCAAAGTAGAAATAGAAATAATGGGGTGCAAAGGAGCAAAATAAATACAGTAGGGGAAGAGGTAGTTCTTTGGGCTAAATTATAGATGGACTATGTACAGGTGCAGTAATCTGTGAGCTGCTCTGACAGCTGGTGCTTAAAGCTACTGAGGGAGATAAGTGTTTCCAGTTTTAGAGATTTTTGTAGTTCGTTTCAGTCATTGGCAGCAGAGAACTGGAAGGAGAGGGGGCCGAAGGAGGAATTGGCTTTGGGGGTGACCAGAGAGATATACTTGCTGGAGCGCGTGCTACAGGTGTGTGCCGCTATGGTGACCAGCGAGCTGAGATAAGGGGGAACTTTACCTAGCAGGGTTTTGTAGATGACCTGGAGCCAGTGGGTTTGGCGACGAGTATGAAGCGAGGGCCAGCGAACGAGAGTGTACAGGTTGCAGTGGTGGGTAGTATATGGGGCTTTGGTGACAAAACGGTTGGCACTGTGATAAACTGCATCCAATTTATTGAGTAGGGTATTGGAGGCT
This sequence comes from Salmo salar, assembly GCF_965601325.2. Classification (NCBI taxonomy): domain Eukaryota; kingdom Metazoa; phylum Chordata; class Actinopteri; order Salmoniformes; family Salmonidae; genus Salmo; species Salmo salar. The sequence goes on along the minus strand of NC_138306.1, from coordinate 29,184,218 downwards.
ATTTTGTAAATGACATCACCGAAGTCGAGGATAGGTAGGATGGTCAGTTTTACGAGGGTATGTTTGGCAGCATGAGTGAAAGATGCTTTGTTGCGAAATAGGAAGCCAATTCTAGATTTAACTTTGGATTGGAGATGTTTGATGTGAGTCTGGAAGGAGAGTTTACAGTCTAACCAGACACCTAGGTATTTGTAGTTGTCCACATATTCTAAGTCAGAACCGTCCAGAGTTGTGATGCTGGACGGGCGGGCAGGTGCAGGCAGCGATCAGTTGAAGAGCATGTATTTAGTTTTACTTGTATTTAAGAGCAGTTGGAGGCCACGGAAGGAGAGTTGTATGGCGTTGAAGCTCGTCTGGAGGGTAGTTAACACAGTGTCCAAAGAAGGGCCAGAAGTATACAGAATGGTGTCGTCTGTGTAGGTGTGGATCAGAGACTCACCAGCAGCAAGAGCGACATCATTGATGTATACAGAGAAAAGAGTCGGCCCGAGAATTGAACCCTGTGGCACCCCTATAGAGACTGCCAGAGGTCCGGACAACAGGCCCTCCGATTTGACACACTGAACTCTATCAGAGAAGTAGTTGGTAAACCAGGCGAGGCAATCATTTGAGAAACCAAGGCTAATGAGTCTGCCAATGAGGATGTGGTGATTGACAGAGTTGAAAGCCATGGCCAGGTCAATGAAGACGGCTGCACAGTACTGTTTCTTATCGATGGCCGTTAAGATATCGTTTAGGACCTTCAGCGTGGCTGAGGTGCACCCATGACCAGCTCTGAAACCAGATTGCATAGCGGAGAAGGTGCGGTGGGATTCGAAATGGTCGGTAATCTGTTTGTTGACTTGGCTTTCGAAGACTTTAGAAAGGCAGGGTAGGATAGATATAGGTCTGTAGCAGTTTGGGTCAAGAGTGTCCCCCCCTTTGAAGAGGGGGATGACCGCAGCTGCTTTTCAATCTTTGGGAAGGGGTTGAACAGGCTAGTAATAGGGGTTGCAACAATTTCGGCAGATAATTTTAGAAAGAAAGGGTCCAGATTTTGCAGCTCTTTCAGAACATCAGCTGACTGGATTTGGGAGAAGGAGAAATGGGGAAGGCTTGGGCGAGTTGCTGTGGGGGGTGCAGTGCTGTTGACCGAGGTAGGGGTAGCCAGATGGAAAGCATGGCCAACCGTAGAAAAATGCTTATTGAAATTCTGAATTATAGTGGATTTATCGGTGGTGACAGAGTTTCCTATCCTCAGTGCAGTGGGCAGCTGGGAGGAGGTGCTCTTATTCTCCAAGGACTTTACAGTGTCCCATAACTTTTTTGAGTTTGTGTTGCAGGAAGCAAATTTCTGCTTGAAAAAGCTAGCCTTGGCTTTTCTAACTGCCTGTGTATATTGGTTTCTAACTTTCCTGAAAAGTTGCATATCACGGGGGCTGTTCGATGCTAATGCAGAACGCCACAGGATGTTTTTGTGTTGGTTAAGGGCAGTCAGGTCGGTAGAGAACCAAGGGCTATATCTGTTCCTGGTTCTAAATTTCTTGAATAAGTAAATCAAATCAATGATGAGAATAGTCAGATTAACTGATACCTGACACAGACATGGTGGCATAGCAGGAAGATCGGCATACCGTCAACCAAGAGGTTGAGAGTTCAAATCCCAGGTGAAGACATGTTTAATATAATTACTGTTTAAATGAACATTCAAATATTTATGTTGAAAGCATTGTGTGTGAGTATCCCTAACCTTGCCAACAGACAAAGAGTCATCAGTTGTTCACCAGTCAGGGCCTTGCTTGGCAATGATGTATATTACATTTTTATATGGACACAAATGTTCTTACAACGTTCCCATGAAATGTCTATAACAATATCTTATGTTCTGAGAACATGCCAATAATCTTCTGCGTATGTTTGGTGGGATGTTGATGGAATATTCTCCTAACCCACAGAAATCTGCACACAAAACTGTTTTGCCATGTTCCCATGAAATGTGTGTAGAACATTAATATATTATGTTCTGAGAACATGCCAATAATGTTCTGCGTATGTTTGTTGGGACATTGATGAAATATTCTCCTAACCCACAGAAAACTGTACACATAAGTGTTCTTGCAACATTCTAATTTAACAAGTCTAGAACATTCATATCTTAAGTATTGAGGACATCGTAACCACGTTCTGGGTAAGTTCTATTTGATATTAAGGGAACTGTCTCTTGGAAATATTCCTTGTACATCACAGGAACATTCCTATGACATTGTTAGTTAATAACCTAATGAGACTCTTAAGGGATCCTTCTCTAAAGTTGGGAACATTTGTTGTTAGTTGGGAGGGTCAAACCATTCAGAACGGGAAGTTGTCAACACAACACAAAGAACAGTGGGTTTTCTGTTCAACCACTTGTAAAGATCTCCTCCGGATCAGTATCTTTTAACATCCTCTGATCCATGGAGGGATCATTCCTGGCCAGGACATGGCCCTGATGATGCTGGTAAGAAATCTCTCATCTGAAACTTGGAGAAATTCAAGCTGCCAGTAAACAGTCATTTACTCTCCTCCCCCTTGTTGGCGTTCCCTTTTGGTATGTGCAAACAAGCACAGTCAAAGTGCAAAATACAATGACCCCTAAGTACAAACCATTTGTTCTAATTTGAACGGGGCTACATGAGAATCTGGCATAACAAGTCCAAAGTAAGTGTTTTAAAAGTGAATGATAGGGCTGATAATGGTATTAAAAGCTTTCAGGCTCGTATACATTTGATTTTGTATTTAAATTGTGGTACTGGCACCCGCCATGACTTAGAAATGAATCATGGTGGTTCCCCCCTATTGCATCTCCCCCTCTCCATGACAGAGCTGCATCAGATATGCCTGACATTCTTCACTCTGTGTTTCCCCAGCTGTGGAAGGGGAACACAAACAAACGCTTTGGGAGGAGTCCTCACTAGCCCACAAATATTCCACCATTATGGCTACCACGCTACCAGTGGTATTTCTGGAGCAGAAACAAAGAACGTTCTTCACACGGGTTTCCTTGCCTCCAAAGTTCTGCTTGTTTTCTTTTAGTAGACTGTTGCTGTCTGTTTGCAGTGTACTGGAGGCTAGATGTAGACCTACTACTTCAGACAACATATGACTTTGAATTAAAACAGGAAATAAAAAGCTATTCAACTGTGAAGGATTGCTTTGTACCTCAGGACAGAGTCATCCCTGAAACAGGATATGAACTTCAACCTTGCAAGCTGAAATATGTCAACTGAGGGTACACAGATCCACCTAACACAAGAATAATGCTGTTGACTTTGAGGTTAGCCTTGAAGAATTTCATAATGGGTTGTGAGGACAAAGATATGGCCCCATTCCTGGCCCATACAAGACTCACCTGGGCAAGACACTCAGTTTAAGTGATAAAATATACTCTCTATCAACAGAAATCTCTTACAGGGAAATACCTGGCACAGGTGGAATTCTATGCAGCTTTACTGAGTCACCTCTAGCTGAAACTTATAACCCCCCAGCCCCTGTCTGTGTCTCTAACTTCTAAGTCATTAATTAAATGTGAAAACGTACCTAGTTGTGAAGGCATTGGCTGTGGCTAGATGTCAGTCTGTCTATGCTAATTTAATGTGTGAAAGCTGTAACTCAGTGGAACATAACTGCAGAGAAGCCCGGGACCTTTGACAAAAGGAAATGAATGGGCCATGGCACTCAGGTTACAGGAGGCTAGGTTTAAAGCCCCCCAACATAATCTCTACCTATTTGCTGTGCTAAATGAATATGCCTGTGCATGGCACTCTCTGAGAGGGATCCAATGGGCTCAATATATATTTGACCCATGTCTGCAGAATCCTCACATACTATTTTACAAAGTGCCTTCCAACACTGCACTCCTCAGAGAGACTGTCTGAGTATTGGGTTCTAAACCAACTGCAGTATACTCTCAGTAACCCTGACTGACTGACTGACTGAAGTCAACATGGCTTGGGTTCCCACCGCTGTTTTGTGCTTTAAATGGTAGATGTGATTTTGTCCAGACAAGAGAGAGCACACTACCACTGATAGCATATGTAAGATTCCTAGGTAGCACTGTACTTATGAAGTCTTGCCTAAGGCCTTTTCAGCTACTGGCTCTGGCTGGTACAGTATTTTCAAACCTGGCTCAGAGGACTTCTCCCCAGATGTAGACTGCCGGAAGCACGACAAGAGAAAATGTTTGCAGGTTTGACAGTATTTTGCAGGCTCATGATTTCATTCAAATGTGTTCCTATGCTATATAAAGTTTGGTGAGATATGCTACTTAATGTACTGTATCTACAGTATATTCTTTACTTTCCAAGCAGAGGTGTCAATCCAACACACTGTGAAGTTTGGAGTCCATTTAGTGTGAGGCTCTGAGGCTGAGTGAATGGCACGTGCAACTCAAGAGCATTTTCAGTCCCATTCTCTCCCATGGGATCTCTGACTTAAATAAACAATCATACACAACAGTCCAGTGCAGCTCAGCTCCTCCCTACGCAGCCAAGGAGGGTAACCGGACATTCCATACACACAGGGGGCCGTTACTGTACGAGATCAGCAGGCCTGATACACCCTCACTATCATCTGCATTAGAAAAGCTTGAACCGGCTTGGCTGTGGTACTAGTCAAACAATGTTATTCTCATGATTCAACCTGTCAGTCATAGGCTACTCATGTCTTGTCTGATTTCTCTTAGCTGTTGCCATACACAACATACTGTAAGCCAAAAGGAATGAGTTCTTCATCAGGTATAACTTGGCTGGAGTATTGCAGATGTCAGACACCCTAAAGCACTGGTAAAGCATGATTATCCCCAGCTGATCTCCATGTATTCCAGGCACGCTGCTATGCAGCCTTAATCAACATCAGCACCCAGGGAACAGTTGGTTAATTGCCTTGCTCAGGGGCAGAATGACAGATTTTTACCTTATCCGCTCAGGGATTTGATCCAACAACCTTTTGGTTATTGGCGCAATGCACCGACCTGCCAGGCTACCTGCCGCCCATGCAGTAAGGATTCAGGACACCTTGCATTTAGCCTACATAAACACCTTAATCTTCTAAAGATGTTCAGACCCTCTAAAAACAGTTAGCAAAAGCTTTGAGTTACACAGAGGTATGTAATTATGAAGAGTTATTTTAATTCTTGGATTCCAAGCAAACATAATTATACCACTTTAGATTTTTTTTAGCTTGACTTCAATGGCAGGGAAACAGAAATGTAGGGTTCTGCAGCTGTAAAAAGCTACCAGGACTGAAACATAGTTGATACACTAAGTCAAACTAAACTCTGACTACTCTCTATGTTCTGGAACTTTCACTTTAAAATCATATTCATGTGTGGATTTGATAATAGGGGAAACATTTGTTGTTTTCTAAATTTACAATATAATATTTTCATACATTGATCATTCTAGGAATTATATATTTCTCATCTTTAATCAAAGAAGGATTATCTTCCTTTTTTTCAGCAACCATAATATCCCTATGGAAATATGAACCCTGACCTCTAAAAACAATAGTGTCTAAACTCAAAAAAGAGTTTGTGACGATTCTCATCAAAGCAATGCCACTGCAAATCTAGCATGCCACCACAAACGAAAATACTATAGGGACAATTATGGGCACCGAAGATCGAGCTCAGAATACAATACTAAAGGACATAGAGGCCGTGCAGACACAATGCAACTTTACTGTCAATAATTGTGTTGCTATTCTCTCGCAGTCCTGCTGTGATGATAAGATCTGCAGTCTGTCACTCTATTTGGAATGCAATATTAAAATAAATGTACACAGTACAAGTAGACATAACTTGTTCTGACAGTCTTGCAATGTCGGGTAAGAATTGAGATCAATGTTGTATATATTGCAGCTGTAGTGTATACTGTATCTCTGAGTGGGAGTTATATTAATGAAAACAAACCATCGTGGCATATTCACAGCATGATGAAAAGTTTTAAGGATGAACGTTCAACTGAACCCTGACCTCTAAACCATATGTCTCAAAGATCACTATTCTGAGTCACTGTGAAAAAAAAGGAGTTAGAGACAAATGTGGAGCTATTATTTTCTCTGACAATTATTATTATACAAGGAGCTCTCTGCTACAGCATGGTGTGGCTTAGCCCTGCAGGATCATCAGAACATCTTAATACTACCTGTCACTCAAAGCCCATGGCACATTGACCACACTGACTAACTACACTGTCAGTCTGTCTGGAGACTGCTTACTCATGATTACTCTTAGAACAATGGGTCTGGGAGTACAAGTTTGTCAAGATTTGCTCCACAAATGGTAGGCACCATCCACTATCCAAAACTCTGTTATTGTGGGACTTGAGCCCAGTATTACTATCTCTAACTTCTCCAACAAAACAATAAATGAATGGCAATCAACCTATTTAATTTGCTGTGATAACAATTTCAACAGCCAAAATCCAAAGTGAACAGAATACGATAAAAAGCTTGGATTAATCTAGAGGTTTATCTCATATGGTTTGACCTGAACAATTAGCGTAGCGACATAGTTGAACTTTACAAACCAAGGCAGGTGATGAAAGGAGAAGATGATCTTAAAAATATCCTCAGAAGAATCTTGGTGAGGACAAAGAGACACTGAAGAAAGGCCTATGCTTCTTTAAGCTTTCTGTCTGGCTTTGTACATTATGATAAGAAATACAGTATATCTGTCTGGCTTTGTACATTATGATAAGAAATACAGTATATCTGTCTGTCTTTGTACATTATGATAAGAAATACAGTATATTTGCACACTAATCACAATTAGTGATTAGGCCTACTTAATGGACTTCGATTTTGTTTTCCCAATATCAACTTTGACTGTTCGGGTGCTTCACAAATGGCTCTACTTTTGGTCAATTATGGCAAATTTTTATCCGTTCAGTTATGGTTAGCCTTCAATGCTGTGGATAATATGAGGGATTGTCAAACAGATCAATTCATTTAATTATTCATATTTCTCGAATTTCACAACTTAAACATTTGCTAAAAAAAACCTGTCATATAACTAGGCATGTCAGTTAAGAACAACCCCTTATTTACAATGACGGCCTACCCCAGCCAAACCATAACGATGCTGGGGTGATTGTGTGCCGCTCTATGGGACTCCCAATCACAGCCGGTTGTGATACAACCTGGAATCAAACCAGGGTCTGTAATGACACCTCTAGCACTGAGATGCAGTGCATTAGACTCCTGCTCCACTCAGGAGCCCACAGTAAGCCTTCCCTGTAGATAGTTTTTTACGATTACTATTCATATATCCATCTTGAACAGTCTAAACAGCAGTGACAGTTCTCTAACATGAGAACTACACAGCTACTGTAGACTGTCAAAGGGAGCAGGTGGGCTGTTGAAATACCATCACACTTGGGTATCCCATGGAGTCTGTCTGGCTTAAAGAGTTAGCCGGGAGGCTACTTAATACATTATCTGGCTCTTCTCAGATTGTGAACAATGCCTAGAGGGGATGGTTGAGTTTTTCACCAGCAGTACCTCTTCACTGACTGTACACTTGACCTGAGCTAATACAACACCTCCCAGTAGGACAACTTCAACACAAATGCTGATGTAAGCCCTGCAGACAGCTCCATGAGTAGCACTGGGTACTGGCACGGTCCAGTATCCTGGGACAAAATGACAAAAAAAACAACATTTAACAAGATTTGAAATCAGCTCAGAATGGACAAATGTCAATACATTTTATATACTGTACTGTATGGCCCACAGCTAACATGCTGTTTCTAAGCTGTTTATAAAATGCACTGATGCAACTGTATAATAATGTGTCAACTCCATACGGGTAAATGTACATTTTTCTCACAGTTCCTCTCCATCTTCTCGGGATAGTGTCCTTCCCAAACAGCAGCACTTTAGAAATCTGAACCTACGTTTTGAGGGGGCTGCTCTTTCCTCCCCATCAAATCCTTATATAGTCATATCAATGGTCAAATGTCTGAGAGCAGCGAATCACCGGAGCAGATCCATAAAAAAAAGATACGGCAAGGGGAAGGCACCCCCGAGATGCCGTCTACAAACAAGTATTGGATGTCCAAAGGAATTCAGTCTCCCCCCCCTTGAAAGTACTTATTTGACAGGGCACAGTCAGAAAGAGCTTGCACTCCCACCAAGGTTCAGTAAGGCACAGACGCTCAGTCTCCTTCCTCGGCTCTCTTTTTGGAACATTTGGTGGAGCCAAGCAAAAAATAAGCAGCCATGGATGCCATCAAGAAGAAGATGCAGATGCTTAAGCTCGACAAGGAGAATGCCTTGGACAGAGCAGAGGGAGCCGAGGGAGACAAGAAGGCAGCAGAGGACAAGAGCAAACAGGTCGGCATTTTATTTGGAAAATTGAAATGATCCTAGAAAAAGCATCCGAATACCCGTGGCTCTGTGCGCTGCTGTCTCTTAATATGGACCACCTCTACAATGTGGATGTATCACTTTTACGGATCATTCAAAATAAGGAGTATTAAAGTTATATATATGAATAACTTTTCACAACTGGTAGGCTAATTCGTGACGTGGGTAGGAATTATTGGAATAATTTTGTGAGAAATTATGTATTTTTCACTTATTGATGTGTGGATGGAGTTGTATTACTGTAGACTTATAAATTCTACAACAAAATTGTGAATAAAAATAACTGTAGGGAAATTATAAATGGGAATAATAGAAACATTACTGTAATGGTGAATATTGCTGTTGTGGGGAATATGGATAGGCTATTGAGAAATATGTAGCCTATACTTTCAGAATAATTGCATTAGTATTATCACTTGTTTCAGATGCTCTATTCAACTAAATAAAATGTTGTCCTTTGTGCATGTGTAGTTAGAGGATGAAATAAGTGAGTTGGAAAAGAAATTGCGGATCACCGAAGATGAGAGAGATAAAGTGCTTGATGAATTCCAAGCCGCCGAGGAAAAATTGCTGAGCGCCGAGGAGGTGGCCACCAAGGTATTTTGTGTGGCTCGCATGATTTTCCCTAACTTCTCTATTCTCTCTCCCTTTCGCTGTCTGTCTGCGCTCTTGTGCCTTGTGTGCGCTCACGCCCTATGTTTCCCGCTGATCACCCCTGTGAAACTATCCGCACTAAAACACACCTCAGCTCGAGGATGACGTGATAGCTCTGCAGAAGAAGCTGAAGGGAACAGAGGATGAGTTGGACAAGTACTCTGAGTCTCTTAAGGATGCCCAGGAGAAACTTGAGCTGGCTGAGAAGAAAGCCACTGATGTAAGTAAAGGGCACAAAATCACAATTCCTGCACACTGCTTCCCACGTCTTTTCTGTCTCACAGATCAAACTGTAAAACATGTAAAATGACAGTGTAACCTGAGAGGCCTTTATTCTGTCTCATCATTTGGTTTAAAGACCATTCTCAGATTGCCAAATGTAGGTAGCGCACCTGTCCAGCCCTATATGTCTATGGGCCAACTGGGAAGTAACCTATTATGCTATATGCATAATATTTAAATCACATAAACGATCATGATATCGTGCCAGATATTGTTGAACTGTCATTTTATATATTTTGTTGATGTTTGTGTTTGTTTGTCTGTTGTCAAAGATCACAAGTCACCTAAGTCATATCAACCTCAAAAACAAAAGTGTTTCAGTTTTCTTGTGTTTGAATGTCTCCACATTTGAGATGGCCTACATATGATATCCCCAAGCTATATGCTACATCAATGTAAGACAGTAAATCAAGTTCTACTCTACAGCTCCTTAAGAGGGGACATTTATGAGTTGAAACTGAATTAGTTAAAAGTGACGTTTCCAAGCAGAAAGCGAGCACAGCGCAGCGCAGGGATAAATATAGCTCACTGCTTTATATGGTCAATGGTCAAGTTAGACTGAGATCACTTCTTTGGGCTGTTCTTGAAACAGACTACATACAGTCATTTCGATTTTCCTCTGAACATGTCATTTTTTTGTTACTTTAACTGATGTTTTGAGGTCAGTTTAGTTAAACCCATAGGCTACCGAGAGTGTAATTTGGCTGCTTGCAGGGAACATTTTAATTAGGGAAATACTACATAAAATGGGAAACTATGCCAAAAATGTGTGCATGTAGATTCATGCGTGACACAAGGAGCTGCATCCAGGAGCAGAAGAAAAGTATAAAATATATAGGCTGGAGTTGTATGGGATGATAATCCGAGGCTAAGTAAAGATTAACAACAACAAAAAACATTAGAATAATCAACAAATGAAGAGGTTATCAAATGAAATGTGACATTCTGTTGACAACTGATTTTCTTTCATTTATTGAAAGTGTCCATAGGGTAGCCTACATCACAATAGACTGAAGGAACTTCCTATGCTCATCTCCTTTCCTTTATCTGCGTTGATATAATTTTTATTTTACCTTTTTTTTAACTAGGTAGTCAGATAAAGAACCAATTCTTATTTTCAATGACGGCCTAGGAACTGCCTTGTTCAGGGGCAGAACGACAGATTCGATCTAGTCCAACGCTCTAACCACAAGGCTACCTGCCACCCCAATATAATATAGTTAAACTGGTGAAAGTCAGTTCATGGAAGGCATTCGCCATTGTGATTCATCTATCTTATGTTTTCATATCACTGCAAATTAAGGAAAATAGATCAGGAAAGAAACCACTTGTTGAACTCCTTGAGTAAGATTCTACAAATGCATATAGAGTGCCTCATCTTGGGCTATTTAGGAACTACAATCTGAAAATCGTTTCAGTCCCATGTGTACTTTATAGATAATACCAGCAGATGGTGCTATATGCCAGTGCACGGTAGCCCACCGGAGGAACGCTTATAATAACAAGGCGTGCCCTTATCATCACTGTATGTCTACCACATATACACTTTTTATTAAGACCAAATGTTGTTTAACCATTATTATATTACGGAAAAACGACATCAATATTTGTTTGTATACGTTTCAATATATTTTCGTTTGTTGTAGTCTTGGACTTCGCTATGAAAATGATGGTTACTTCCGGTGTAATGTTCAGTTATTGCTGTGTGCGTCCTCACAGACGACTCGAGTATCGCGGGCAGCCATCCTCGTACATTCCAGGGCGTCGTTGTGCTCCATGTCCATTCCAAGGAAAGTCTTAAAAACGTCGTTTTCTTAGCAAGTTGACATAATGGCAGGTATAACATCATTGGAAGCGGTTAAACGGAAAATAAAAACCTTGCAACAGCAGGCTGACGGTGCCGAAGAAAGAACTGAAAGACTACAGAGAGAATTGGGTTTGGAGAGGAAAGCCAGAGAATCAGTAAGCATGTCATAAAATAACTGCAAAGTTGTAAAATTGCTTCAAAATATGTATGAAGTGCAACAATGAGATATTCATTTTGCAATGTTTCATGTCCGAGGGAGTTGCACAGGCTGTAAAATGCATGGTGATGCACACTGACATAGCGGAATTTCTCCGACATCCCGTTGTGGTGTTTGGTAGCTAACAAACTAAATGTGTCATGCTCATTGCTGACAATACGCCAACTCTTGACAGATTACGAGTTTGAGACCAACTGGATGACCAAAAATGATTTCCTCAAGTGTAAATAGTGCTCAGCAGTGGCGGTAGAGGACTTCAGGCCTTTTGATGGATTTAAATGATACTTTGTAATCATGCTTATTTTGTACCCCGTGAATATTTGTATCTTAATTGATGGACATGATGTAACTGTTGCCACAAGCAGTTCTTGCAGCATTGTTAGGCCTACATTGTTTCATGGTACTGCATCACCCCCAGTATTTTCATTTCTTATGCTAGGCTACTTATTGCTCATACTTTCGTATATATTGTTACCTAAAGATTACATTTGAGTAAATTATACTCTCTTTGACATAATTGCAGCACAACGTTTACTCAACTCATTTTGAAACTCTTTCACTTAAGCAGGAAGGAACTTCAAAATAAATGCTGCAACAGAGCTGAGGAACACCAATAAGACTGTTAATTCTGTCAGCTATGTTTTAAACAAGGTTTCTGTTATAAGGACAAAGAGTTGTCACATGTTCTAAAGAACAGGGGGCCAGACTCTGACCTATAGAAACAGGAAATGCAGCCTATTTTGCATTTGGAAGGTTAATTGCCCTCATCAACATGGTCACTTCAGAAGCTCCTTATGACTAGGTTATTGGTCGTTTATTTAAAGGAAACACTTGTGGCTTTGGGGTGGGGTTTTAAACGCCACTAGATGAACTAATATATCTTAATTTCACTGGCTAGTTTCTATATCTCCATTCGCAACATGAGATGGACTTTGATCCTGTACACCACTCTTACAAGTCTTGGTATGTGATCAGGCCTCTGAGTGGTAAATCAGGTGTAAAGACAGGGTAATGCCACTGCACATACTCATAAACCAAGGTCAGATATGGTTGCCTTTTGGCTTCCATACAAAAAGTGTTTTTAAGATTTAAAATAAGTAGCCTTTTAGTGCGTATAGAAACAAAAAAGGAATGGAGGAGCGGCTGTCCCTAGCCATTGTTTCTGCTATCAAATGTTCAGTTTTATTACCACATATAAAAGCATACCTGTAGCATTGTAGCTGAATTTCACTTCCTCTGTATCAAATGTCTTATAAAAAAAAATAGTGCAACGGTTAAATAACATAATAGTACTGAAGGTAAGCTAATTAGAACATTAAGGGGAAAAACTTGATAGTAAGTCACACCACAACATGTCACCACTCACCAGTCAAATAACAATAAAGATAGAGTAGCCATTTTGTGACATGAAAGCTGAACTTAATCGAATCTTCAGTTTTGGTCCACTGGGGACTCCTTCAGTGGTTGTGTGTGGCCTTTGGCAGTGTAAACCTCTGTGGCACACAATGACTGCAGCCAGCTCCTTGTTAATGTCCCCTCTGGGGTCTCATAATGAGGCTAGGTATTCAGCCTGTGCCAGCCAGGAGCATTGTTCTCATTACACATAGTGTGTGGAGTGCAGCACAGCACAGGGGAATCCTCCTGGGAAGGCCCTCTTCTCTCCCCAACAGATGCCACTGCCGTTAGGCTGACAGATGCAGAAAGCACCACTTAAATACTAATTACCCAGACCGCTCACCTATAAGACACTGAAGTGGAAAAGTCACCCGTGTTTTTGATGTTGAAATTTGTTTTTCTGTCCTTGAGAGTACTGTATATGTATGTTTGTCTGTCTTAATACATTTTGCCCCAAGATGCAGGTTTTGACATGTTCTTCTCTCCTAGGCTGAGGCCGATGTCGCTTCCCTTAACAGACGTATCCAGCTGGTTGAGGAGGAGTTGGATCGTGCTCAGGAGCGTCTGACAACTGCCCTGACCAAGCTGGAGGAGGCTGAGAAGGCGGCTGATGAGTCTGAGAGGTGTGCACTTATTGAGGACAGGGAGTTAGACTGTAGAGTAGACTGTTTCCCTTGCTCCTTACTGTATTTGGAGTTGTTAGGGCCTTTAGACTAAGGGCAGCTTAAGCCTAAGTCATGACTTGCGGTGCCACTGACCAATTTCAACAAACACAAGCTGTTTTTCGAGACTGAGGTCCTGAATAAATGGGCCGTGACGCGAGGCTCTGTTTCCATTCCTTTGTTTGATGTATAAACAGCCCCTCTGTGCTGCACAGCCCAGTGTCTGAACTCTATTGAGGCTGTAGGTCAGACCCTGTGTGGGCTAGGCCTGCCCTGTCATCCCCAGTGCTACAGCAGTGCAGTATTTTCCCCATCAGTCCCATAAGAAAGCTGTCAGGCCACGCCTTGACATTGAAAGGGCATATTAAAGATTCACTAGCAGCCAGCCAGTCTGGATGTGCACTGGGTTTACACTGCCCACCCACATTTAGTCTTGGACTCAAACTATTGATCTGAGTCATTGAGTTACTGCGCAGTGCTGCTATGAGCCTTGGGATGGGACACTTTCTAATGTCTACTGGCTGTCTCTCCCTTCCCTGCTCAGAGGCATGAAGGTCATTGAGAACAGGGCCTCCAAGGATGAGGAGAAGATGGAGCTGCAGGAGATCCAGCTGAAGGAGGCCAAGCACATCGCAGAGGAGGCTGACCGCAAATACGAGGAGGCGAGTCTCTCAGCTGCTGCAGTTGTTGGCTGCTGTCCAGCTGTCTCTACAGCCCAGCCTCCCCACACCCTTCCTTTAACCTACAATAACATAATGGCACACACACGTATGATTGAGTCCACTTTGTAAAGCAAACATGGTGATTTAGTCATCTCTACCCTGACATACCCCAATTCGTATAGGGTATATGTACAGTACACAGATATATTGTGTGTGTGTATATACACAGCCTTTTTGTGTATAGTTTAACTCCTTGGTGTTCTGTACCTAAAGGTTGCCCGTAAACTGGTCATCATTGAGAGTGATATGGAGCGTACAGAGGAGCGCGCTGAGCTTTCAGAAGGGTAAGATCTAATGCCCCTAACAGTAACGCTGCACTTAATTAACATGCATGGCTGGAATTATTTAACATTCTACTTCAACACCACGCCTGGTTCAAAGTTGAGTGTTTATTTTCAACATGTTGCTCACGCTCGTTGTTGCATGTACTATTAATTTGCATGTGTTCCATGTTTTGAATGGCCGTTTCGTTCGCCACGTCCACTAACAGACGGATTCGAAGAGCGGAGGACGAACTAAGAGTTTTGGAACAAAGCTTAAAATCACTTACAGCTTCCGAAGCAAAGGTACTGCAGACTAACAATGTATTCTGTTAGACCTATCTTCATAGACTTTTGTACTACTTCCTCTTGTCACGTTCATTCACTCTGCTGAATGAAGCCTCTTTCCTCTTTGCACCTTGCTCTGCTTTGCTATATTTTACTATGTTTGGGCTTACGCTCGGGATATCCTAAAACTAGAACCTTTTACACCTCTAACCTGGCAGGGACTGTGCAAGAATAACATCTTTCACATGCAGTACTAGCTAGTATTCTTAATCTGACCAAATCTGCATGCTAAAAGGCATTTATAAAAGTTTCTTTGTAGTCTACTCTCCACCTCTGTTAATATTGTCATGTTCCTGCTGTGTTGAGGTACTTTGGTCTCCTTCCTGTAGTTCCGCTAGTTCGTATTCATTTTGTTTTATTTCTTCTCCCCTTTCCTGCTCTCCTTCTCTCCTTCCTGCTTCCATTTCTCATTGGTGTCTCAATATCCCCCTCCATTTCGGCACACTTTTCTCTGGACCCTCTGCACCTTCTCCCTTCTAACACCAGCAAATGCTCTGAGCTTGAAGAAGAGTTGAAAACTGTGACCAACAACCTGAAGTCACTGGAGGCCCAGTCTGAGAAGGTAGGTAGTCTGCTGCTGTGTTCAGGCATGCTGTCCATACCAGCTTCTCCAGAGCCATGCTGGAGAATGAATGGATGGAAGGAACCTAAAGAACCATTTACAGCATCACTTTGTTCAATGGATACAGTATCTGGCATACAAATTGCCTTGGTCTAAGATTAGTCAAACTTTGTACTTTCTGAAGATGTAAGGCAAATGGACCTTCCAGTATTCTTTTCTGTCAATTGAATATGAACCTATTGTATCATGGTAGGACTGTATTATGATAAATTGTCATTAGATGTAAAGTCTTTGTTTTATATCAAATGTAAAGTGAGTGTTTTTAGGCTTTGTATCTGTCTCTGTAAACTGGTGGGGTGTAGCGGTTATCTGTGGGTAAATGAATGTCTCTTTTGGTCCACAGTACTCACATAAGGAGGACAAGTATGAGGAGGAGATGAAGGTCCTCACCGACAAGCTGAAGGAGGCAAGTTTCACCCCCCCCCCCCCCCCCCCCCCCTTATCTACAGACTTTGGCCAGAGGCCAGGCTATTTCAGTGCTGTAGGTACTGTAGGCCTAAACTATCACAGTATCACTCACAGTGTGAACTTCAAAGACCTACTGATTGTTAAGAACCTGTCTGTCTACCACAGGCTGAGACACGTGCTGAGTTCGCTGAGAGATCAGTAGCCAAGCTTGAGAAGAGCATTGACGACTTGGAAGGTATTACGTTTTTGCAGTTAATTTCAAAACTGTGCTTTGGTCTGTTTGGAGTAGGCCTACATTTTATACTGTCAGTTGGTCTCATTCATGGCCATTCGGTGAGTGTCTACTTTTCAAATCTCTTCAAGAGGAGGAAATCCTCTTCCCTTTTTTTCCTACACCTCAATCTAATCTTTGCTACCTCTCATTTCCATTATTATCAGTGTCTTTTGAGCAACACGCACCCATTATTGAGTCAATCTACTTTTGGGTTACAGCTGAGTGGAAATTACATTGGTATTTTGACAGGTCTTCCTCGTCACTATATTTAAGATTGTTCATAGATTGGGTTGCTTTTGCCTGATTCCCGTAAATCATCCATCTGTTGGTTAAAGAATGTCTCATGAGGCTGTCATAGTAATTAGTAGGGCTGAGGAAGCAGCCATATGGTAATGGGATCTCTGACATGAGATGTTCAAGGGCTAGCTCCAGTAATATGTTCACTATTTCTTGATGATGCTGAAGAATTTGTCATGGCCTCATTCAGATTGCTGTTCTATCCTCTTCTGGTATAATGTTTTTTCCTTTTCCACTCTGTCCATCTTTCTCTCTCTCTCCCCCTCCCTCTGGGGTCTTGCTGATGACTTGGACACCCTTCACCCCCCTTCCCACGCACCCCTCCATTTCTGCCCCCTCCTCCTCCCTTTTTGGTGCACTTGGTCCACGTCCCAATAGATGAGTTGTATGCCCAGAAACTGAAGCACAAGGCCATCAGCGAGGAGCTGGACCACGCTCTCAATGACATGACTTCCATGTAATTCTTCAACTGCGCTGCCTGCTTGTGCCTCTGTCGCCTCCTTGCACCTCACCTGCCCATTGTCCAGCCATCACACCCTTCTGTTCTGTCTCTGTTCTCCATCCATCTGCTGTTTTGTGTTCATACAAAATAGTGGTTACTGTTAGAAAGCAGCTATATCATTTTTATACACACGGTAGTCTTAAGGTCATAGTCAAGGGATGGGCGTAAGGGTGGTTGTATCTTGTCTGTAAGTACGGGCCAATTATGTGGTATGTGTTTAAGCTCAGTCAGTGGTTTCCTCTCACACTAACTTGCGTGTGGTTGTGAGGACATTCTCTCCATGATAGTCACAGTAACCATTTTAGCAGTACAGTGTGTGAGCCTAGAGACTAGTTTTGTATGAACAGAATACAGCATGGAGGTTCTTTTGTTTACTGATTTGGACTTTAATTTTGATAACTACCATATTGTATTACTTTTTACGTCCTCTTAATTTGTTTTGTGAATATTTGAAATGTACATTCAACCAACAAAATGTAAAATCTTAATTTCAAAATATTCACTATATTTTGGCAACCCTTAGTGCTTGTGAGGTGTCTATTGAAATGCAATACAACTCTTTGTATTTCAATGTAAGCCTTCTACTGGGTCTTACATTGAGAAACACAATGTGCTTTGTTTCTTTTCTGTACCTTTTCAAGTGTAGCTCACTTGTATCTACTACTAACAAGGTTTACTTCTGTATGGAAGAAAGGCCCCCTTAAAGTTCCTTTTTGTTCTGTGATAACCACAGTTGAGGGTGAACTGCACAATCTGGTTGCTTTTGGAAGGTGGGTTTTAGGGGCACCGAGAAAATGCAGACTTTGTCAAACCAAAGCTATACGACGAGCACCCCGTATGACTGAGGGGTTTATTCAAGTGACGCTTCTCATGACTGCACGGAAAGGTCTTCATGTCATCAGAGAAGTTTGGTCCAACCTTTTGTGTTTTGAGGTGGTTGAGTAGTTGCCGTACGTTGTCTGTATTCCTGACAGTGGGGCGTTGTGGCTCTAGCCTGTCCTGTGTGCTGTGGCTCCAGTAGCGCTGGTGTGTTGCTAAACGTGTCACTCTTCCAACAGAATCTTTGTGTTGTGGGAAAATAAAGCTTACATAACAGAAATAGATAGAAGGAAGTTTATCTCAAGCCCTCTAATAAAACTAGGATGCCTTGATGTTAGTCAAGATTTCCTTGTTTTTATGTCTAAGAATTTTTTTATTTAACCAGGTAGGCCAGTTGAGAACAAGGTCTCATAAGCAAAGCAGTGCGACAAAAACAGAGTTGCACATAAACAAGCGTACAGTCAATAACACAATAGAAAGATCTATGTATTGTGTTTGCAAATGTAGGAAGGTAGGCAATAAATAGGCCATAGAGGAAAAATAATTACAATTTAGCATTAATACTGGAGTGATGATTGTGCAGATGATGATTGTGCAGATGATGATGTGCAAGTAGAGATTCTGGGGTGCAAGAGGGAAAGTAATAATATGGGGTTCAGGTAGTCAGGTGTGCTATTTACAGATTGGCTGTGTACTGGTACAGTGATTGGTAAGCTGCTCTGACAGCTGATGCTTAAAGTTAGAGAGGGAGATGGACTCCAGCTTCAGAGGTTTTTGCAATTCGTTCCAGTCATTGGCAGCAGAAAACTGGAAGGAAAAGGCGGCCAAAGGAAGTGTTGACTTTGGGGATTACCAGCGCAATATACCTACTGGAGCGTGTGCTAAGGGTGGGTGTTGCTATGGTGACCAGTGAGCTGAGATAAGGCGGGGCTTTACCTAGCATAGACTTATAGATGACCTGGAGCCAGTGGGTTTGGCGATGGATATGTAGTGAGTGCCAGCCACCGAGAGCATACAGGTCGCAGTGGTGGGTAGTATATGGGGCTTTGGTGCTAAAACGGATGGCACTGTGATAGACTTCATCCAGTTTGCTGAGTAGAGTGTTGGGGACTATTTTGTAAATTACATCACCATAGTCAAGGATCGGTAGGATAATCAGTTTAACGAGGGTATGTTTGGCGGCATGAGTGAAGGATGCATTGTTGCAAAATAGGAAGCCGATTTTAATTTTGGATTGGAGATGCTTAAGGTGAGTCTGGAAGGAGAGTTTAGTCTAACCAGACACCTAGGTAGTTGTTCACATATTCTAGGTCAGAACCGTCCAGAGTAGTGATGCTAGTCGGGTGGGAGGGTGCGGGCAGCGATTGGTTGAAGAGCATGCACTTAGTTTTACTAGCATTTAAAAGCAGTTGGAGGCCACGGAAGGAGTGTTGTATGGCGTTGAAGCTCGTTTGGAGGTTTGTTAGCACAGTGTCCAAAGAAGGGCCAGATGTATACAGAATTGTCGTCTGCGTAGAGGTGGATCAGAGAATCACCAGCAGCCAAAGCGTCATCATTTTTATATATATATACACACACACACAGAGAGAGAGAAAAGAGTCGGCCCGAGAATTGAACCCTGTGGCACCCCCATAAGACTGCCAGAGGTCCGGACAACAGGCCCTCCGATTTGACACACTGAACTCTATCAGAGAAGTAGTTGGTGAAGCAGGCGAGGCAGTCATTTGAGAAGCCAATGCTATTGATTCTGCAGATAAGAATGCGGTGATTGACAGTCGAAAGCCTTGGCCTGGTTGATGAAGACGGCTGCACAGTACTGTCTTTTATCGATGGCGGTTATGATATCGTTTAGGACCTTGAGCGTGGCTGAGGTGCACCCATGACCAGCTCGGAAACCAAATTGCATAGTGGAGAAGGTATGGTGGGATATTGGTGATCTGTTTGTTAACTTGGCTTTCGAAGATTTTAGAAAAGGCAGGGTGGATATAGGTCTATAACAGTTTGGGTCTAGAGTGTCTCCCATTTGAAGTGGGGGATGACTGCGGCAGCTTTCCAATCTTGGGGATCTCAGACAATACGAAAGAGAGGTTGAACAGGCTAGTAATAGGGTTGCAACAATTTCGGAGGATAATTTTAGAAAGAGGGTCCAGATTGTCTAGCCCAGCTGATTTGTAGGGTTCCAGATTTTGCAGTTCTTTCAGAACATCAGCTGTCTGGATTTGGGTGAAGGAGAAGCGGGGGGTGGTTTTGGGCAAGTTGCTGCAGGGGGTGCTGAGATGTTGGCCGGGGTAGAAGTAGCCAGGTGGAAAGCATGGCTAGCTGTGGAAAAAATGCTTATTGAAATGATCTATTATCGTAGATTTATCGGTGGTAAGTGGTTCCTATCCTCAGTGCAGTGGGCAGCTGGGAGGAGGTGCTCTAATTCTCCATGGACTTTAGTGTCCCAAAGCTTTTCAGAATTAGTGCTACAGGAAGCAAATTTCTGTTTGAAAAAGCTATCCTTGTCTTTCCTAACTGTCTGAGTATATTGGTTCCTGACTTCCCTGAAAAGTTGCATATCGCGGGGGCTATTCGATACTAATGCAGAACGCCACAGGATGTTTTTGTGCTGGTCAAGTCTGGGGTGAACTAAGGGCTATATCTGTTCTTAGTTCTACATTTCTTTTAATGGGGCATGCTTATTTAGGAGAGGAAAGCACTTTTGAAGAGCAACCAGGCATCCTCTACTTACGGGATGAGGTCAATATCGTTCCAGGATACCCGGGCCTGGTCGATTAAAGGCCTGCTCGCTGAAGAGTTTTAGGGAGTGTTTGACAGTGATGAGGGGGGGTCGTTTGACTGCGGACCCATAACTGATGCAGGCAATGAGGCAGTGATCGCTGAGATCCTGATTGAAGACAGCAGAGGTGTATTTAGAGGACAAGTTGGTCAGGATGATATCTAAGAGGGTGCCCATGGTTACGGATTTAGGGTTGTACCTGGTTGGTTCCTTGATAATTTGTGTGAGATTGAGGGCATCTATCTTAGATTGTAGGATGGCTGGGGTGTTAAGCATATCCCAGTTTAGGTCACTTAGCAGTACGAGCTCTGAAGATAGATAGGGGGCAATCAATTCACATATGGTGTCCAGGCTCAGCTGGGGGCTGAGGGGGGTCTATAACAAGCGGCAACGGTGAGAGACTTGTTTCTGGAAAGGTCGATTTTTAAAAGTAGAAGCTTGAATTGTTTAGGCACGGACCTGGATAGTATGACAGAACTCTGCAGAACAGAATTGAACAAATGTTAGCACCCTAACATTCTTACACTTTCAGTTGACAGTACATCTAATGATTTGATTGTCAAATCAACAGCAATGGACATTAAATGGTTCATTCATTTTGAGGGGCAAGATGCATTTTGTGCACTGTACTGAACATTTCTTGCAAGTAGGCCTACTGCACACTTGTAGCTCTTATTCAACTTTCCCTCATTTATTGGGTCTAGCCCTAAGGGAATAATGGTTCTTACAGACTTATTGAAGGTCTAGGTCTTTAGGGGCATCATGGCGTTACACATGTTGTTAAAACAAATGTAGCTGCTTAGGTGAGTGTAATTCGGCGTAGTACAATAATTTAATGTAATGGTTTGATAGACATGTGGCACATGTTGGGTTGCTATTGAACAGGTAGAGGAAAGTAGGATTAAAGAGACGGACAGTGTCTAAGATTGTCTGCCTCTGAGTGTTTGAAATGAGTTGGAAAAAGGATGGCAAGTATGATTGACCATTGCGATGTTGATGACATGACGTCTGTAATTTGCAATATCCTTTTATTGTTGAAAATAAATTAATACATTTTCATGGAAAATCCTGGGCATCTATGACATCAGGTAGTGGTCCTCCATACAAGGCTGAAATTTCAACTTTTATACTGCCTTAGATGCACCTATAAGACTTTAAGCAGGATCCGTACATGCCTTCTGGTTCTGGAAGGTATATTTAGGCAGTGAGTAGAGCCCACTAGACAAGTGTCTGGCAATTTATTACTTGTTTGCTCAATTATACACCCCCAGATAAATGTTCAAATCTCCATTCACAAAGTTCAGAGGCATTCTACCCATCGCTTCTGCTGTTACTGCTCCACTGTTCTGTGGAGAGTAGACCTTCTATACTATATAATTTTCAAACAAGGTAATGTGGGATCACTTCACACCTGATTATACATGAAGCTTTCTCTTGAGCTCTCTAGTCTGGTACTGCACTGATTTCTTCTCTTCTTTCTCTTTCCTACCTGCATTCTGACTGCCAAGATCACCTCTACCAGCAACTTGAGAAAAACCGCCTTCTCTCTAATGAACTAAGTGTCCTTGAATGAGGACTAAACACAGTGTGAATGTTTCATCTATTTAAGTAATGAGCTTATGTACAGTATTGCAATTGTGTGTGATGCTAATAATTCTGGAGATAAGTGTTACTGCTGGAGTAACAAGCTAGCCGTTTTTTAAAATTGTTTCTACATTGTTGAATAATAGTGAAGACATCAACTATGAAATAACACATATGTAGTAACCCAAAAAAAATGATATATTTTATAGTCTTCATAGTAGCCACCCTTTACCTTGACAGCTTTGCATTCTCTAAACCAGCTTCATGAGGAATGCTTTTCCAACAGTCTTGAAGGAGTTCCCACATGTGCTGAGCACTTGTTGGCTGCTTTTCCTTCACTCTGCGGTCCAACTCATCCCAAACCATCTCAATTGGGTTGAGGTCGGGTGATTGTGGAGGCCAGGTCATCTGATGCAGCACTCCATCACTCTCCTTCTTGGTCAAATAGCACATACACAGCCTGGAGGTGTGTTGGGTCATTGTCCTGTTGAAAAACAAATGATAGTTCCACCAAGTGCAGACCAGATGGGATGGCATATCGCTGCAGAATGCTGTGGTAGCCATCATGCTTGTGTGCCTTGAATTCTAAATAAATCAGTGTCACCTGCAAAGCCCCCCACACCATAACACCACCTCCTCCATGCTTTGTGGTGGGAACCACACATGCGGAGATCCTCCGTTCACCTACTCTGCGTCTTACAAAGACAGTGGTTGGAACCAAAAATCTCCAATTTGGAGGACATATTTCCACCAGTCTAATGTCCATTGATCGTGTTTCTTGGCCCAAGCAAGTCTCTTCTTCTTATTGGTGTCCTTTTAGTAGTGGTTTCTTTGCAGCAATTTGACCATGAAGGCCTAATCAGGCAGTCTCCTCTGAACAGTTGATATTGAGATGAACTCGGAAGCATTTATTTGGGCTGCAATCTGAGGCTGGTAACTCTAACGAACTAATCCTCTGCAGCAGAGGTAACTCTGGGTTATCCTTTCATGTGGCAGTTCTCACGAGAGCCAGTTTCATCATAACACTTGTTGGTTTTTGCAACTGCACTTGAAAAACTTTTAAAAGTTCTTATTTCTCAGAATTGACTGACCTTCAGGTCTTTAAAGTAATGGACTGTCGTTTCTTTTTGATTATTTGAGCGGTTCTTGCCATAATATGGACTTAGCCCTATTTGGTAAAAGACCATCTTCTGTATTCCACCCGTGCTTTGTCACAACAACTGATTGGCTCAAATGCATTTAAGGAAAGAAGTTCCACAAATTAACTTTTAACAAGGCACGCATGATAATTGAAATGCATTCCAGGTGACAACCTCATGAAACTGGTTGACAGAATGCCAAGAGTGTGCAAAGCTGTCAAGGCAAAGGGTGGCTCCTTTGAAGAATCTCAAATATAACATATTTAGATATTTTTTGACACTTTTTTTTTTTGGTTACTACATGATTCCATGTGTTATTTAGTAGTTTTAATGTCTTATTATTCTACAATGTAGAAAATGGTAAAGAAAAACCCTCCAATATAAATCTGGGATTATCTCTAATCTGTATATTTACTGTATACTCTGACATACAACCAGGTAGTATATACAGTATTGTTAATTGTCCCTGGTTAAAGCATGGGGAAGGCTATGCTGTAAAAATGTTTATTTCCTGCATGGTTACTGCCATAGCATAGTCACAGTATTTTGTTTTTCTCTAAAACTGAAAGTGTGTTGCTTTTGTTAGCTAATTATGTAGACCTAACTGTACGATAGACTTCTTTTGCATGTTGTGTGATGGTAGCTTTGATTTTAATATTTTGTTTTATTTGCTGTCTAACAGAGAAACTGGCACATGCTAAAGAGGAGAACCTTGATATGCACCAGATGCTGGACCAGACTCTAATGGAACTAAATAACATGTGAAAGCCTGGTTTACCCACTATGGTTTGGGCTTTTTGTATTTGCACCTTGCTTGCCATGAGCCCTCATTCCATTCCATGCCCATGGTGAGGAACACATAACCAGATGCTTTTCCTTTTGCACCGTCCTGCTTTCAGTGGAACTCAACGAGGGAGTAGAACTAAGGGAAAGGTACAACATTTCCTTAATGAAGCCCAAAATGAGAAACACTTTTGTTTTTGCCAGCTGATTTATAATGTCAGCATTTTAATCATTGACATTAGTTCGCTTTTGACGAGTTATCAGGTGAAATGACGTATCATTTGCTACAAAGGTTGTATTTGGGTCATTCCACTAATTCGGTGTCTTTTGAGATGTGTAACTTGGCGGGAGAACTTAATTTCACCCAATTTTTACATTCTGTCATAAAGAACATATGTTCAACTTAATGAAAACCAAGTTCTCATCTTAAGGTAAAAAAAAGTCATTTTAAATGACTAAGTGCCATATAAAGAAACAAGGTTGACCGTAACAGGGTTGACAATTTCATCATAAATCTGCCATAAATTTCCATGTGACAGGGAATGGAAGGTTGTTGTGTGCAACAGGGAGCGGCAATTGAATGCAAGCTTCACAAATAAAATAGTTAACAGGGTTGACGTGTTCTGCTTGACCCACTCTGTTTTCCACAACAAAATACCAGGAAATGGCCGAAAGAGTAGAACCAGCTCACCTGCTTATACACTGATTTGACTATTAGATGTTCAATGTTTCTTTTGGAATTAAAAAATAAATAAAAAATGTAAGGACTAGTTTCACCATATTAAAGAGTTCAGGTAACAGGGTTGATCTTAAAACGAGGGGCAGTTTTATTTGTTTTTCCTTTAAAACTAATGATGGTGAAAACTTGAAGACATTTTGGGGTTAGGTGGGTTAAAATCTTCCTCAAAGTCAGAGGGTACACAGAGGGACTTGTCAAAATGCTGGATTTTGGCACTTAGGGCGAGTCTTTATTTGTGTTCATCTGAATTCTCCATGTAGTCTATATTGTAGAGGACATTATTGAATACAACAGGCTTTTAAAACGAAATATTGGTGCACTATTTCTACTTCAAATATTGAAGGTACGCAAAAGGCACTCATTTCGTGGAACAACCTTTTTATCTGCATTTGATCAATTAATTTAGTTTATATAGTAACATTATTTTGATTGTTTGGTGCCAATATTAAGCCCTGGCTAGAAGAGGATCTACTTACACTCCCAAAGTATATTTATTTTTCTTTTGATCCTGAAACTCATTACAAAATGCATGGCAACATTATCTTGCGAAATGCATTCCTGTTCTCGTTTTTTGTTTGTTTTATGTTTCTTCTTGTCTAGAAATATGACTCAATCATATGTGATTGTGCCTCGCATAAAACTGTTTTATTAAATGTAGATGTTTTAAATGTATATCATATCTGAAATGTATAAAATGAATATAAATAAAACCTCACAGTTTAAGATTTGTGTATTTTATTATATACTGTATTGTACAGTATCTTAACATTCTAGTAAGTTCCCATTGATCATATTGTAGGATGTATAAAAAAATATATATATATATTTATTTTTAATGGGTTACATAGTTTAAACTAATTCCAGAAGTTAATATTTTCAGCTTTCATGTTGAATTGAGAAGATGAGGGCAATAAAGTGGTCCCCTTAAACACTGCTGCATTATCAACCTTGTTTAACCCTCAGCTCAGTGAGTGTTTCCAGAACAAATGGTAATCTGTTCATCTGCCGGCCTTATTACATTTACTCTGTGCTCATTCTGGTCTAGGCCTTAGTTTGACTTCCTAAGAGAGAAAGAACTTGTCACGAGTGCATGCTTATGGATCACTGCAGCTCTGAACACTGGACTGTGGGGCAATGCAGCAAAAATAGTAATGTTAGTCATACAATAGTCTATTTACACATGTAATTGATCTTATATTTGTGGTAATAAAGCTTGGTGTTTATTGCTCATTTTAATTTAAATGTCATGCATTTGTAATGTGTTAATTCCAGGCCACATGCTGTGACACCGGTCAGTGGATTATAACTGAACTAGTTCTATCCCAGGTGAGACTGCAAGGTGAAGATTAATTTGGAAGTCAAATTTAAAAGCTTATCTATGTTTTGACTTCACTCCTGGCGCCATGGACTGAAAGTCTAAACAAGCTAATTCAGAACAGAATGCTAATGTTCTCTAGGTGCTGACAGGAGCCATGTGCTGGCTTTTGACCTCAAGTATTTTGTCACCCTAGGGGACTGGGTAATAAACTAAATGTAAGGGTCTTATACCCCTGCTCAGACGTTGCATGCATCAACCAATGGTTGCGTGCCACGTCAACTGTGTCATCCACTGACAGATCGCAAACATGTAGTTAGCTGATATGTAAAATACCTATCCAGGTGTTGTAATGCGGTGTTCAAGACTGGGAACTCGGAATCTCCGACTTCAGTGCACTCAAGACAACTTGGAACTGAAAAAAATTAGCTCCGACAGATCAGTGGGTCATCAGTCTTTCTCGTCCCTTTTTTTATGGACACTACATTTTGCTTGCCTTTTCAGATAGAAATAACAGTAGTTGTCATGCTGGTAATTTCTTGTGGTTTATGGTAATTTAATGACGTGAACAGTTGAGGTGTGCCATTGCAGTATGGTTGTGGTAGGCTGTCATGTTTTTGTCATAGAATTAGTAATTAAAATAATACAATTAGACCTGAACCTTTTTGTGATGGGATAAAGATGTCATTTTGGTCAGAAAGTTGGTCAACCATTGTTTGCCAGTGCTGTGATAAAATATTGTATAAAGTAATGAATTTGAAAAATGTATCTGCGCTGTATGTTTGTTAGCCAGCAAGAAAGTTTTCAAATTAACTGCCAATATGCCAACATTCCATTCAAACATTGCAGTCAATCTACAACCGTACACTGGCTGAAATCAGTTGATGATAGGACTTATACAAGTTAAAAATGCAACAAGTACTGATATTGTACCATACAACAGTACTCACAGCTTTCCAATAAATAAAAAGAGACATTTATGGTTTGTTTACATATATTCTTATAGGCTATGGATACAGACAATCGGTATTAAACAGATCTAAACTGTATTAATAATTATACGGCAATATTTAATGTGCCTTTTATAAAGTGGTTTATCCATTGCAAATGTGTGGTTAGCCACAAGATTGCATTAAAGTCTGGGGGGCATGCAACAGTCAAAGGAAGGAACTGGAGAGATGGCATCCCTCGAGGAAAGAAAGACATTTTCATGTGGAAAAGTGGAAGATTTTCACAAGGAGTGAAGATTGATGTGAGCCGTACGCCATGCCGAGTTCCGGAGGTGAAAAGGAAGTGAATGAGTGAGTTAAGTGAGGTGGAATTTGTGGTAAAGAGCTCAGAGCCCGAGCTTGGAATCGATGTACATGATAAAGAAGAATCTGGTCCAGTAGGAGTGACCTTTTTGGAGAAAGTGGATCCCTGCTTTTTGGCAGATACGTTTGTAGTTTTAGGGTGGGTGGGAAAGGAGTTGGTTGTAGTTGAATCAGTGAAGGTAACCTGTAATGGACTTATATTTATTTGTGTTTCTTCTGCCCAGAGGGAGTGGGTGCTCTGTCTCATTTAATTTGGGTCAAGATCTGTTTCTTGCTTTGCGCTTAGGAATAGGGCACCATTGAAAGGAGTGATTTCTGGGGTAGCGTTAAGTGTGGAGGTGGAGCAATTGAAGATGAAGATTCCTGGTGTTTGTGAAGCCTGTCATTTGGTGCGACGCATACCCGGTGGTGAGCTTGGTGAAACAGAGGAGTCACTATCAGTCCTTTTGAGTTTTGAGTCTGTCTTTACCTCACAAAGTCATGTTAGGATATATAAATGATCCTGTTAGAGCTTGGGTGCCGAATCCACTGCAGTGTTTCCGATGCAACGTTTATGGTCATGTTGCAGCAGTGAGTAGAGGGCGGAGAATCTTAGATGTGGTAAGTCTGCAGGAGGTCATGTAGTGTTGTGGTCTCTCCCTTGTCGTGATGTGTGTTTTGTCCTATGTTTTTATTTTATGTTTAATCCCCTATCCCCGCAGGAGGCCTTTTGATAGGCCGTCATTGTAAATAAGAATTTGATCTTAACTGAATTGCATAGTTAAATAAAAATTGTTTTTTTTTTTTTTTAAAGAAAAGAGGATTGTGTGGTTTTGCTGGATAAAGTAGTGTGTGTCAACTGCAGGGGTGCCCATGTTGCTGGGGATCGGAAGTGTCCGGTGCGAGAGAGGCAGATTGAGGTGACCAGAGACAGAGTTGTGCAGAATGTTTCGTAATCTGAGGCAGTGAAGAAAGAAGAAGAGGAAGGATCAAGGGTGAGGGATCCTGAGAGGATCCCTTTGAGTAGTAGATCTGTGCCAGCACAGAGGGATAGGCCAACAACTAAAATATGCTTCAGTAAGGTTGGCTTCTTAGCGTTCATACCAATGTACCGCAGAAATTCAACTTCATTAAAGAAAATATATGTTGTGGTGACTGCTGAAGTATTTTGGTGTATGAGATTTGATTTCAGAAGAGTTACAGGGTGTGTTCAGTGGTGGTGTCCTGTCCTCCCAGGCCATTGGCATGGTTTTGGAGCAGATAGGGTCAAAGTAGTGGAATGGGATACCTTCATTATTTTTATTTCCCCCTTTTTCCCATTTTGTATCACAAAGTGTAACGGACAGGGGCGGAAATCCCGGGGGGGACGGGGGGGACACGACCCCCCCATCCTGGGAAAAATATGATTTGTCCCCCCCAATATATCACTGAAACATAACTATGTAATTTAAATAATATTAATAATACGCAATGAAAGCAATTGTGCTGATTATAGACACTTAACCCCTGTGCGGCCTCGGACATCCAGCGAAAAATCATATCGCCATTAGCATAACAAAATTTAATAATACATTATTTTTTTTTAAATATTCAAATTATATCGTTTTATAGATACACCTCTCCTGAATCGAACCACATTGTCCGATTTCAAAAAGGCTTTACAGCAAAAGCAAAACATTAGATTATGTTAGAGGAGTATATCGTAAAAGTAGCCACATAGCCATTTTCCGACCAACCACATGCATCACAAATAACCAAAAAACAGCTAAATGCAGCACTAACCTTTGACAATCTTCATCAGATGACACACCTAGGACATCATGTTACACAATACATGCATTCTTTTGTTCGATAAAGTTCATATTTATATATAAAAACAGCATTTTACATCGGTGCGTAACGTTGACTAACTATTTTCCCTCAAATGCATCTGATGAAACAGAGCTACAATTTACTAAATTACTATTCGAAAACATTTTTAAAATGTAATATTGTCATTCTAAGATTTATAGATGAATATCTCTTGAAAGCACCTGTAATGCCAGATTTAAAATTAACTTTACTGGGTAATCATACTTTGCGATGAAAGGGGATGCAATACTCTGAAAAATAGGCTAACGTTACAGGTCAGCGCCATCTTGGAACAATCGCATATCACATCTAGTCTTGTATACTATTGTCAATAATCCCTTACCTTTGGTTGTCTTCATCAGAAAGCACTTCCAGGAATCCCAGGTCCACAACAAATGTATTTTCGTTCGAAAAAAATACTCCTTTATGTTCCAAGAGCTTGTTCTTGTCTGAAGGCTGCTCCAAAACCTCCGTCGGGCACGGGACAGCCATTTCGATAAAATGCATTTTTTCCCCATTTAGGTTCGTTCAAACATCTCAAATGTTGTATAACATAAATCTTCAGGGCGTTTTTCAACAAGAGAGCCAATAAGATTCGAGGGGGACGATTGCATTGTGTTTCAAAACGTTTCGAAAGGGGAGGGTAACCGGGGGCGTCGGCGTCATAATGGTGATGGCCCTCTCCGTGTGACCACGTTCCACTGCGTCTCATTCATTCAGTTTTCACAGTAGGAGTCTCAAACCACTTTGTAAAGACTGGGGACATCTGGTGGAAGCAATAGGAAGTGCTCAATGAACCATAGCTCACGGTGTGATTAATAGGCAACGTGATGAAGTTGAGTTCGCAATTCAGAATTCCACTTCCTGTTTCGATCTGTCTCGGGGTTTTGACTGCCATATGAGTTCAGTTATACTCACAGACACCATTCAAACAGTTTTAGAAACTTTAGGGTGTTTTCTATCCACAAGTATTAATTATATGCATATCCTAGCTTCTGAGTTTGAGTAGGAGGCCATTTAAAATGGCCACGAATATTTTTCAAAAATCACTTTAGCGCCCCCTATCCTAGGGGAACGCCAAGAGGTTAATAGCTCGTTTTTAAGTTTCAAAAGATTGCGACCCCCCCCACCCTTTGTCTCACAATGGTTTGATCCACTGCCAGTTCCTTAGCTTGCGAGGTAACGTAGAGACTCAATGAACGTAACTGGCGTGAGGTTCATCCAGTCAATCGCGCAAACACACTAGCTGAATATGCAGAGCTAGCGCGCAAATATTAACTATTAAGCTAGCTAGTACCTATTCCATTTATGTGGCATCGTCAAAGATGGAATCTTTGCTATCGTCAATTTATTCCAAGATCAGCATGCATGTAAGTTAGTGCTTCAAAGTCCCTGTGATAAGGTTAGTGATAAACTGAACAGAACTACACTCTCTTCTACCATTGTTTTAAATATATTTAATGGTCTCATTGCAAAAGCTAAATTGTCGCAAGGGAACTTTTATTTATATATTTTATTTCACCTTTATTTAACCCGGGTAGCAAAGATTATAGCAAACACCACTGAATTGATGCTCGCTAGCTTTGCAAATTCAGCTATTGTTAGAAGCCAGCCAATATGAAACAAACGATTAAAATTACAAAAGGTTGCAGCATATGTTGTGTAAATGGTGAACTCATACAGCTGTCAACTCTTGTCACTGCAATCCGTTTCACATTTGCTAGCTACCTTTTAGATCGAAGCCCATATAGAATGATAGAAGATAAGATGATAGAAGCCCATCTCCTACTGTAAATAACCTACAATAACCTGTGTAGCCAACCAGGTAGAAAAATGGCAGAAAAAAGATGGACATCAGAGTATTTTTCAGTACACCAAAACACAAAGTAAGAACCCTAGTAGCCTAATATCTCAAAGACTAGTTGATAAAATGTTCATAAGAAAGAAATGAAATTCTAATGGAAATGTTTCACAATGATGTCATTAGGCAGAGCAGGCAACAGATGGCACACAGACAGCAGAGTTGGAGACAGATATGCAGGGACAGACTGGCAGAGACAGGGAGTCTCAGGTAAGTTTGTTGAGTCTTTGTTTGGCAACATTATGAAAGGTTCTCAATTTTTTTTACTTGTAAAATAGGAACATAATTGGAAATTGGAAAATGCCATGGATACCCCCACTCTCAACTTAAACTGGTGACTGAACTAAGATTTGTTAAAGGCAATGGTATTGCTGTTGTGATTAGTTGTGTAGTTTTGGGTACCGGTAGTTAGGAGTACGGCAAACACCTTATTTCTTTGGTTCCTCAATATACATTTACCATATTAAACGTAGACTATGTGTTACAGCACTACTTTTGGTGTCCCCCTCAGGAATTGCTCTTGAGAAAATGTAATGTAATTGTCCCCTCCAAAGTTGATATCAGATTTTCGCCCCTGGTAACGGATTGATATTATAGTCCAGTTGGGGGAGGTAATGCAACATATTGGATGCCAAGCGCCATTAAACCCCAAAGAAGAAGAAGAACTGCATGGTATATCTGGGCTCCCAATTCGTCCTTTGGCTAGTGCTGTCTGAATCGGGGTTTGATTAATTGTGGTCTGATGAAAGCAGGTGTCTCAGGAAATGTTGCAAAATCAATTCGATTGTATCAGTTTTCTATGGGAAACAAACTTCAGTCAGCTAATAGCCAAGAGAAAAGTGTTACATTGTTACCATGTCGCGGTTACCATAGGCCGACTTGCCATGTAATCGCTTTTGTTCCGAGTGTAAAGATTGCCCTGCGGTGATCGTGTGCTCTTATTTTTTTTATATATTTTTTTTATTTTTAGGGGGTAGATCAGCTTTCATATTCCATAGATTGTGGCTTTTATCAATGTAATTGTCTGCATAATTTCCAACCCACCATTTTTTTTGGGGGGGGACTAATAATATTTGTAAATATATAGTCCATTTGGAAAGAATTTGGACCTGTTGACTCTCCACATTTTGTTACATTACAGCCTTATTCAAAAAAATATTAAAATGCCCCATTATGACAAAGCAGAACAGGGTTTTAAACATTTTTTCTAATTTATTCCAAATAAAAAATTGAAATATGACATTTACATAAGTATTCAGACCCTTTACTCAGTACTTTGTTGAAGCACCTTTGGCAGAGATTGCAGCCTCAAGTCTTCTTGGGTATGAAATTACAAGCTTGGTACATCTGTATTTGGGGAGTTTCTTCCATTCTTCTTTGCAGATCCTCTCAACCTCTGTCAGGTTGGGAGTTGAACCTTCGCCCCAGTCTGAGATCTTGAGCACTCTGGAGCAGGTTTTCAGGAGCAGGTTTTCATCAATGATCTCTGTACTTTGCTCTGTTCATCTTTCCCTCGATCCTGACTAGTCTCTCAGTCCCTGCCACTGAAAAACATCCCCACACCATGCTTCACTGTAGGGATGGTGCCAGGTTTCCTCCAACCAAGCTCAATCTCGGTTTCATCAGATCAGAGAATCTTGTTTAACATGGTCTGAGTGTCCTTTAGGTGCCTTTTGGCAAACTCCAAGTGGGCTGTAATGTGCCTTTTACTGAGGACTGGCTTCTGTCTGGCCACACTTCCATAAAGGCCTGATTGGTGGAGGGCTGCAGAGATGGTTGTCCTTCTGGAAGGTTCTCCCATCTCTACAGAGGAACTCTGGAGCTCTGTCAGTGACCATCGGATTCTTGGTCACCTCCCTGACCAAGGCCCTTCTCCCCAATTGCTCAGTTTGGACGGGAGGCCAGCTCTAGGAAGAGTCTTGGTGGTTCCAAACTTCTTCCATTTAAGAATGATGGAGGCCACTGTGTTCTTGGGGACCTTCAATGCTGCAACATTTTTTGGTACCCTTCCCCAGATCTGTGCCTCAATGCAATCCTGTCTCGGAGCTCTACGGACAATTCCTTCGACCTCATGGCTTGGTTTTTGCTCTGACATGCATTGTCAACTGTGGGACCTTATATAGACAGGTGTGTGCCATTCCAAATCATGTCCAATCAATTGAATTTACCACAGATGGACTCCAATGGAAATAGGATGCACCTGAACTCAATTTCAAGTCTCATAGCAAAGGATCTAAATACTTATGTAAATAAATAATAAATATTTCTGATTTAGTTTTTTATAAATATGCAAACATATAGGTATAAAAACCTGTTTTCGCTTTGTCATTATGCGGTATTGTATGTAGATTGATGAGGGGGGAAAAGTATTTAATCAATTATATAATAAGGCTGTAACGTAACAAAATGTGGAAAAAGTCAAGGGGTCTGAATACTTTCCGAATGCACTGTATATTATTTTAAATATATATATATATTTTCCTTTATTATTTTACCCTAACCCTACCACCCCTCACCTAACTGGAGTAAACTAATGGACAACAACACTTAGGCTTCTACTTCCAGTGTAGACTACATAACTTTTACGGACACAATATATTTTACCCTAGTTATCTTTTGTTTGTTTTTAGTCCCACCCTTCAGCTCCCCTCAACCCCTCCAGTTTGAATTTGCCATATAGTTTTCAACCGTGCTGTGATGTTTCACAAAAGTTCTGAACCTTTCTATTCTCATAATTTCCAGAGATTGTAAATGAAAGATAAACATTTTTGCAAAGTGTATTAATTATTGCATTATTGATCGATTGACTATAACTTTTTAAATCACCCAGCAGTGCCATTTGAAGAGTTAGCTCCAGGTAAATTTTGCAATTCTTCAGCCATTCCTGAACCTGCAATCAAAAAAAGCTACATATGGATAGTACCAAAACAAATGATCTAATGATTCCGTCTCTTTGCAGCAAAATCTGCAGGTTATATGCCCCATATACAGTATATAACATATCAGTTGGAAGAATTCTGTATAATAATTTAAACAAAGTTTTGAATCCAGAGTTTCTATGGCTTGTTTTAAAAATAGCTATATTTTTGAGATTATTTCATTTTCAAATAACCGAAAGTGAGAGGTTGTAATCTGAATATAGGGGAAAAGGCCATTCTTGAGCACGGGTGAGCCATTCTTACTTATCTGGTAGAGAACCAGTTTGGGTTTAAGTATAGCTTTTGTATGACTGAAGCCTTTAGTGAGAGGTCTAATGCTTTAATATGTAATCATTTCTGCCATCCAAATTCATATTCATTATATAAATAGGCCTGGATAATTTTGTCTGGCTTGCCGTTCCAAATAAAATGGAACATTCTTTACTCATATAACTTAACAAGTCCTTAGGGGACGGCAGGGCCATAAGCAAATAAGTAAACTGGAATGTGACTAAAGAGTTAATCAGGGTGATTTTTCCACATATAGACAAGTATTTTCCTTTCCATTGTATCAAGAGCTGATCTATTTTTGCTAACTTTCTATTAAAATGTTTTGTACTGAGATAATTTCTTTCTTTCGGGATATAAATACAGAGCATGTCCACTGCACCGTCAGACCATTTTATTGGTAAACTACACGGTAATGTAAAAGTTGTATTTTTTTGTGAACCTATACATAATATAGTAGGCTACACTTATCCTAATTGGTTGTAATCCAGAGAAGTTAGAAAAATTATCTAGATCCTCTATGAGGCTGTGGAAGGATCCAAATTGTGCATTTAAAAGAAAACATCAGTGTACAATGAAACCTTTGTTTTTAAGCCCTGGATTTCTAGCAGCTTGGCATTACTGTTGGATCTGATTTTTAATTTAGATGGCCATAATAAATAGATATGCTGAATGTGGGCAACCTTGTTTTACTCCTCTTTACAGTTTAATACTTTCTGGGCCTGTTTCACAGACAAAGCTTAAGCCTAGTCCCAGACTAAAATGCCTGTTTGAGCAATCTTAACTCAAAGCGACATGCACAGAATTATCTTAAAATAGTCGTAGATTTAGCCTGTTCTGGATTAAACAAAGCCGATTGCAAGAGGGAGGATAAGAGCTACTCTAGAACTAAATTTAAGGTTAAATTAATCCTTCAAAGAGGCAGGTTTAACTTCTGCTTAGTATTGTTTGTGAGGGAGCATGGACTATTTGGAATATCTAAATGAAGACCAACATGCGCTACAGAGGCCAGCCAGAGGAGTACTTGCGGATAGGAGTAATCCATTAAATTACTTTGGTGAAATAGCTTTTTGAAACCGCTTTCGTATGTACAAAGAAATTGCATTGGAGATAATATCTTTGCTTGAGCCTAAACTTTCCTCTCTGTCTCATAGAGGAAGGCCTTTACCAAATTCTCTCCAAGTTCTGATCACATTGACGTTTTTGGCATCTGGAATCTTTCATCGTGAAACTGGTGAATTGTGTGGTGCTAGGGAAGCAACTGTGTGTAGAATAGTTTAAAGTCTGCAGGGCCATTTGTGAACTGAGGTGTCTTTACATCAAGTTTCCTGATACTACTGGCCGCCAACTTGCTCATGAATATGGGCATTTCCCTGGAGTGATTGGCTGTATAGATGGATGTCATGTTCCCATCAAGTGTCCATCAACTCCTGATGCTGAGGAGTACAGGAACCGTAAGAACTGGTTTTCCATCAATGTTCAGGGTGTATGCACTCCTAATTTAGAGTTTTCAGACATTGTTGCCTATTGGAAAGCTGCAACTCACGATTCAAGTATTTTTCTCAAATCTTCATTGTGTGCTCAGTTTCAGAGAGGACAACATAGTGGACTACTACTTGGTGACAGTGGATATGGTCAGAGTCATTTTTGATTCACTCCATACATAAATCCCACAACAGCAGAGCAGCAAAGATACAACAGAGCTCATATCTGCACAAGAGGGTTGGTCAAGCGTATGTTTGGAGTATGGAAACATCGATTCCAGTGTTTAGGCAATACACTTTGTTTCAAGCAAAGAAGATGATGCAAGGTGATCATTGCTACAGCTGTGCTGCACAACTACTTAAAGCAACGCTGCTGTCCTGATCCTCCAATGGAAGATCAGGATCAAGCATATGTGCCCATGTGGTTGAGGCAGGCAATGACCAACTAGGACTTGCACACAGTTGTTTTTACATTGCAGCACTTCAACTAGATGAGATGCATTTAAATATGGAATGTATTCATTATGGCTTATTTTTGCTTTTATAATGTTTGTTCTGTACAAAATTCAAATAGTGTGCTGCAAAATTAAATGAGTGACTAAACCAAGGCTGGTTTAAAATGTCGTTTTTGGTAATTAAAATACTCTCACTCATAAATATCCAAATGACAAAAAAAATATTTTTTACATATATTGTTCACCATGACTGGTAATCACAATGGTCTCATTACTGTATCATACCTCTCTCTTCCAACTTCATATCCAATTCAACTAAACTATGTCTCATTTCATGTTCTTCCTTCAGATATCTAATTTTATGCTCATGAAATTCTCTGGCTAACTTTTCATGTATGGTCATCTTTTTTGTTCTCTGCTGAAAGGCGATGGCAGCATCTTCTCTAAGATGCAGATGTGGAGGGTACACACTCACTGTGCACTGGCTGTTCCAACCTGTTCTGATTCCTTTCCTCTGGAGAAAGAACACCTTTAGAAGCACAAATAAACTCATATGTTCCTTAGAATGAAAGAAGAATAAAGATTGACACAGACAGTGGAATATATTTACCAAAGGAAGTAACCAATTTACTTTCTTTGGTATATGTACCATTTGTGCTCAGATCTTCATCTGAACTGTCCAAATGGTCATCATCTGGTATACCATCCAGAGGTTGCTGGTGCTCTATTATTACAGACAGCAAGTCACTCAATTCATCAGTCTTGTCTTTCTTTTGGTGGTCCACCACCAGTAGTAAATCACTCTCTTCTGATCTTTGCATTCTCTTTTTAAAGCCAGTTTAAGGTTCTTCCACAGAGTCTATAAAGGCAGATATCATTCAATACAAGTGATGTCACAAAAATATGAATATGAGAAATACTGATAATAATGAAGATATCTCACCTGAAGTTGTTGTAGTCTTTTGTTACATTTTCATTTGCATTGAATTCACTGCAAATTGCAGGCCAACCACTCTTTTTCTTTTGCTCAGTAGCAGTAGTATGGTTTTTACTTTCAATAACTGGATTGTTTGACAAAATTTGTTTTAGTAGTTTTTTCAGACTCACAAAAGTTTTTTGAACCAATTATTTTTAACCTTTGCACTTGTTTTGTCTCAAGATACGTGAATGGTGTTTTCTATTCCATTTTGGGTTTTTATCAGCACCATTAGACCAACAGCATGTGCTCATACTTAACCTAATCAGGCTTAACCCAGGTGTTCTCATTTAGGCTTAGGCAACTTATCTTACTCCAGGACTCCGTAGTCTCTGACTAACTAAGCCAAATTTAAGCCACGTTCATGAAAGCTACTTACATGGCCTAGTTTAACTAGTACACATTAAGACCTACTCCTGGCTTAATCTAAACCCTGTATGTGATACCGGCCCTCTGAGAAGTAGCATTATTTACTATTTTACACGTGCTACTAGTCTTTGTTGACACCGCAAACTCGCTGCCTCCAGCTGTCAAAACAACAGGCCTTTGTCGTGTTAGAACAGAAAAAGCAAACATTTTGCGGACTTTCACATTGAGTAACTACTCTGTTTTGCACTGTGGGCTCTCCAAATTGATTTCCCAGTCGCGTTCCAAAAATTCAGCCGCACAAAAGTATGTAGAGAGCTATGCAAACGAACCTCTGTCACATCCGTTGCGTAGATTGTGTAGATCTATGGTGCTTTCAAGACAACTGGGAACTTGGAAAAACACTTGATCAAATCTTGACGTCAGTGATCTTCAGGTCGGCTCTTGTGTGAAGAGGACTTCAAGCAGATTGGAAGATATGGCGCTGCCATTCAAGTTAACAGACTTTGTTCAGCAGATAAAGGTACAGGTATTTAGAGTTTTTGGCATTCAGATTTTTTAAATCCTGAACTGGTTAAGTTTAATGTCATAACATTCAGCTAATTGGTGCATGCAACTCAACCTCAACATGCTCATTTTATCATTTGTCTGTATCTCTGTCCATCACCTCTTTCTTGGTGTGACAGGATGAGGTTGGGGCTCCAGGGCTGGTGGTCTGTGTGTCTGTGGCTGGTGTGAAGGTTGGTGCAATGCAGCACTTTTAGGTTCACTGTAGTAGACGTGAATACTTCTCATATGTTCACAAATTAATACAATTCATAATTCTGCTGTTTCAGACATGCTCCTAACTAACTGATGTCCATGTTGAAGGAC
Organism: Salmo salar; assembly: GCF_965601325.2. Lineage (NCBI taxonomy): Eukaryota > Metazoa > Chordata > Actinopteri > Salmoniformes > Salmonidae > Salmo > Salmo salar. The sequence continues at coordinate 29,145,861 of NC_138306.1, read as the reverse complement.
TTGGCTATGCTGACTTGGAAAATTGTGTGCCTTGTGTCCCAGAAATGGTGCTGAGGATCGCCAGCATCAGTAAGCCCCAAACTACAGCAGCAGCTGGAGGCGAAGCTGTACCTAGATGCCCCTGTCCAGAAATAAGTCCCTGAGTTCCCCCGAAAACAGGTTAAGGGAGATGTAAGTTGAGTTCTTTAAGTTACATTAAAGATACATTCTATCAAATGGGCATGATCATCTCACCTTGAACTCTCTTTCCCCACTGTCAATATTTGAATTATCAAAGTGCTGTGTCTTTCTTGAGGGTCTTTATTTTTCTTTGATATCTAGGTGACTATAACCCCACGGCTGATTCTCTCGCCTAAGTGGCATACGGCACTAGAAGGATGCTAATAAGTGAGGGAGGCCATGGAGAAGGCCAAACAACTTTTGAAACTGCCTGGTAAAGAAGAAAATGACTAATCTTATTACAAAGAGAAACCGAGGACAGCAGCACCATGTGCAAGGAAACCAAACAGGGCCAGATGAAAAAATAATTTGAGTAAGAGGAATACTACCTGAAAGACAGCTTTGACAATGTCATTCAAGCCTTGGCTCTTTTCCAGGACGATCCTCTCATTTTCAAACCTGGTAGGTACCATGTAAGAGTTGTGGCTGTCAATCAAATCGATAAATTGAATCCTATGTGCATTTAAATGAATTGACATGAAAGTAAACTTTAGCAGACGACACCATTCTACACCACTAAACGCAGACGACACCATTCTGTATACTTCTGGCCCTTCTTTGGACACTGTTAACTAACCTCCAGACGAGCTTCAATGCCATACATCTCTCCTTCCGTGACCTCCAACTGCTCTTAAATGCAAGTAAAACTAAATGCATGCACTTCAACCGATCGCTGCCTGCACCTGCTCGCCCGTCAAGCATCACTACTCTGGACGGTTCTGACTTAGAATATGTGGACAACTACAAGTACATAGGTGTCTGGTTAGACTGTAAACTCTCCTTCCAGACTCACATTAAGCGTCTCCAATACGGCCTCCCGGGTGGCGCAGTGGTCTAAGTCACTGCATTGCAGTGCAAGCTGTGCCACCAGAGATTCTGGGTTTGTTGCAGCCGGCCGCGACCGGGAGACCCATGGGGCGGCGCACAATTGGCCCAGCGTCGGTAGGGGGGGGTTTGGCCAGCAGAGATATCCTTGTCTCATCGCGCAGTGCACGCGCAGTGCACGCTGACCAGGTCGCCAGGTGTACGGTGTTTCCTCTGACACATTGGTGCGGCTGGCTTCCGGATTGGATGTGCATTGTGTCAAGAAGCAGTGCGGCTTGGTTGGGTTATGTTTCGGAGGACGCATGGCTCTCAACCTTCGCCTTTCCCGAGTCCGTACAGGAGTTGCAGCGATGAGACAAGACTGTAAAAGACCCTGAAATTGGGGAGAAAAAAGGGCTAAAATAAAAAGCATCTCCAATACAAAATTAAATCTAGAATCGGCTTCCTATTTCGCAACAAAGCATCCTTCACTCATGCTGCCAAACATACCCTCGTAAAACTCACTATCCTACCGATCCTTGACTTCGGCGACGTCTTTTACAAAATAGCCTCCAACACTCTACTCAGCAAATTGGATGCATCCAATCACAGTGCCATCCGTTTTGTCACCAAAGCCCCATACACTACCCACCACTGAGACCTATATGCTCTCGTTGGCTGGCCCTCGCTTCATATTCGTCGCCAAACCCACTGGCTCCAGGTCATCTATAAGTCTTTGCTAGGTAAAGCCCCACCTTATCCCTGCTCACTGGTCACCATAGCAGCACCCACCCGTAACACGCGCTCCAGCAGGTATATTTCACTGGTCACCTCCAAAGCCAATTCCCCCTTTGGCCGCCTTTCCTTCCAGTTCTCTGCTGCCAATGACTGGAACGAATTGCAAAAATCTCCAAAGCTGGAGACTCTCCCCCTCTAACTTCAAGCACCAGCTGTCAGAGCTGCTCACAGATCACTGCACCTGTACATAGCCCATCTGTAAATAACCCATCCAACTACCTCATCCCCATACTGTTATTATAATTTTTTTCTCCTTTGAACCCCAGTGTCTCTACTTGCACATTCGTCTTCTGCACATCTGTCAATCTAGTGTTTAATTGCTAAATTGTAAATATGTCGCCACTGTGGCCTATTTATTGCCTTACCGCACTTATCTTACCTCATTTGCACACACTGTATATAGACTTTTCTATTGCGTTATTTACTGTATGTCTGTTTATTCCATGTGTAAATCTGTTTGTCGCTTTGCTTTATCTTGGCCAGGTTGCAGTTGTAAATCAGAACTTGTTCTCAACTGGCCTACCTGCTTAAAGAAAGGTGAAGTAAAAAAAAAAGTGTTTTGTCATCTGCAGGCACCACTTTCTTGTACTCAACCCACGCCTTCACCCTCCTAAGTGCCGTAGTGGAGAGAGCTGCAGGCCAGCATTTGTTGGATCACATAATGAAGATGTTCCGGGAACTGGGCATGCTCAACACTGTGCCAGATGAGAATAACCCCACAATCTAGACTCAGCAAAAAAAGAAACGTCCCTTTTTCAGGACCCTGTCATTCAAAGATAATTTGTAAAAATCCAAATAACTTCACAAATCTTCATTGTAAAGGGTTTAAACACTGTTTCCCATGCTTGTTCAATTAACCATGAATAATTAATGAACATGCACCTGTGGAACGGTTGTTAAGACACTAACAGCTTACAGACGGTAGGCAATCAAGGTCACAGTTATGAAAACTTAGTACACTAAAGAGGCCTTTCTACTGACTGGAAAAACACCAAGAAAGCTGCCCAGTGTCCCTGCTCATCTGCGTGAACGTGCCTTAGGCATGCTGCAAGGAGGCATGAGGACTGCAGATGTGGCCAGGGCAATAAATTGCAATGTCCGTACTGTGAGACGCCTAAGACAGCGCTACAGGGAGACAGGACGGACAGCTGATCGTCCTCGCATTGGCAGACCACGTGTAACGACACCTGCACAGGATCGGGTACAGCCGAACATCACACCTGCGGGACAGGTACAGGATGGCAACAACAACAACTGCCCGAGTTACACCAGGAATGCACAATCCCTCCATCAGTGCTCAGACTGTCCGCAATAGCCTGAGAGAGGCTGGACTGAGGGCTGGTAGGCCTGTTGGAAGGCAGGTTCTCACCAGACATCACCAGCAACAACATCCCTTATGGGTACAAACCCACCGTCGCTGGACCAGACAGGACTGGCAAAAAGTGCTCTTCACAAGTCACGGTTTTGTCTCACCAGTGTTGGTCGGATTCACGTTTATGGTCGAAGGAATGAGCGTTAAACCGAGGCCTGTACTCTATAGCAGGATCAATGTGGAGGGTCCGTCATGGTCTGGGGCGGTGTGTCACAGCATCATCGGACTGAGCTTGTTGTCATTGCAGGCAATCTCAATGCTGTGTGTTACAGGGAAGACATCCTCCTCCCTCATGTGGTACCCTTCCTGCAGGCTCATCCTGACATGACCCTCCAGCATGACAATGCCACCACGCACAGAACAAGCAGTATGGCTGATTTCCTGCAAGACAGGCATGTCAGTGTTCTGCCATGGCCAGCGAGGAGCCCAGATCTCAATCCAATTGAGCACGTCTGGGACCTGTTGGATCGGAGGGTGAGGTCTAGGGCCATTCCCCCCCAGAAATGTCTGGGAACTTGCAGGTGCCTTGGTGGAAGAGGGGTATCATCTCACAGCAAGAACTGGCAAATCTGGTGCAGTCCACGAGGAGGAGATGCACTGCAGTACTTAATGCAGCTGGTGGCCACACCAGATACTGACTTACTTTTGATTTTGACCCCCCCCCCCCCCGCGCTTTGTTCAGGGACACATTATTCCATTTCTCTTAGTCACATGTCTGTGGAACTTGTTCAGTTTATGTCTCAGTTGTTGAATCTTGTTATGATCATAAAAATATAAACACATGTTAAGTTTGCTGAAAATAAATGCAGTTGACAGTGAGAGGACTTTTTTTTTTTGCTGAGTTTTTAACTGCTCAAGGTAATCCATCTCCACAGCATTTTGCATTCAGTAGTAACTTGGTGTAAGATCAGCTTGGCTTTTGCACTTTCTGTTTCAGGTTTCATCATTGCAATAAGAAAGGACGCATAGTAAACTGCCCTTATGTGGATATCTCCTATAAGTGGGCAGGAGGTGGCTTTCTCTCCACTGTGGGAGATCTGCTCCTGTTTGGGAATGCTCTGCTCTACAACTACAAAGTGGCCTACCTGACGGGTGGCGCAGACCTCCTGCCTGGCTTCCTCAAACCAGAGACAGCCCAGGCTCTGTGGGCATGGTGGACAAGACAGGTCTCCTGGGATAAGGATGGCTGTATGCGCAGGGCTGGCTGGTGGTGGAGAAGGATACTGCGATGTTTCCGATGGATGAATGATTTATCATCAGAATTCATTTGTATATTTGAAACTGCTTTTATACATCTGCCTTTTATTTCGTATTTATTATAAAATACAATCTTCAACTTTGGTGTGGATTGAATTATAAGTCATTCATTTGGTTGTAGTAATTTGGTTGTAAATCTTGATTGAAAATCCCCTTGGTGCAATTGAGACTACTCACCACTAGGTGGCAGCAGTGTACTGCTTTTCTATTAATAGGAACCAGTGATTTCTGAAGTCACACGGTGAAGGGTATTTTCTAATTAGGTTGGACTTTTGCCCAATCCCCTCCCTCTCTTATCGGTTTCTGGGTCACAGAGAAGTAGTCGAAGAGTCTTTCAATTCGTTAGTAGGTAAACGGAAGACAGTCCACCCCTCCTCGATAGCTTCCTTTCGGCAAGGAAGCAAAAGTGTAGCCTACCTCAGAAGTTTTGATATCTGCCACACCTCCAGCTGTGTGAAAGCATGCACATGTTTAAAAATTATATGCTACTTATCCTTTTATCTATAATTGTCTTGCACAACAAACTTAATTTGTATTCATCACTTTACATACTTATTTTGGGATCCACCCCTGGCATTTGCCTGATGACACTTGAGTGGAGAAGGAGCTTCTAGGCTTGTTTGACATTGAAGATGACAGCATGGTGACTGCCAACTGACTGATCTACAAATCACCTTGCATCATTAATAACCACTCATTATTTGTAAATCAGTCTCAATTTACCCAGGATGCTTAACTGTTTTGATACTCTCGAACACGGCCTATCATTTCATAGAAGCTCATTTTCGTCCATGTTCACGCTCCTGCCGCCGCTCCTCGATTAACTTTGAACTTCTTTAAAAGGAGGTGAGAGAGGATGAATGAGAGAGGAAGCGGGAGTTAAGCTAATTTAATTGAGAAAAGGCCAATATCTCAGTTACATACTCCTCTCGCCTCATCTCCTCAAACCCATTGGAGGAGAAGGTCAGATGGGCAGGACTTATGAATTTACTCATCCAATGGGTTTTGAGAAGAAGATGAGAGAGGACGTGAGGAAAATGCAATTGAGATCTTCCCACAGTCTTTTCAATAGTGATACCTCAATTGTTTAATCTACTTTCTCTACTTCAGCAAATCAATTGTAGGTCATGCTGGGTGGAAAGAGCAGTTTGCATTAGGTCTGTTCAAGTTGTTGGGGTCCTATCATGGATCGAAATGGAATTGAACCCAACCCCGGTTTCCCTCATTACTACCTGTCAATTTAAAGCTATATGAAACACCTCAGGGGCACAGTGGTAAATGGGGGTGGTCTTCTTGGGCCATGAATACATGAACATGACTCCTAGTAGTTCATATGAGATGAGGGACCCTTAGCACCATCTGTTGGTTGAGGTCTAACGTACATCTGAAATGGAACTGGTGACATTTATGGAGATTATATTATCTGAATTATCTATGATCCAGACTCATTGATGAACCTCCCATGAATGCCAGTACCCCACTGTAAACCATTGTATTTATAGCGGAAATTTCAATCCTTACTTATAAATCAATTACATTACTTCAATAGTCTTGATTGACATTGATTACTGAAGAAAAGACAATGCCTTGTTTCCTCATACATGATTTATTATTGTGATATCGCAAATGATGTACACTTTCTGGTGTGTCTTTGTTGTATACATTCATTAAATAATACAAGCAAGTTGCTTACTGTAATTAATGCTCACTTCATGTTTGACCTGAAATGAAAGTTTTACAAATATATGCATTATTCTACATTAAAACAAACTGTTCTAATTATCACCCCACTGTGCTCTAATCTACGGTATACCAGGCTCAGAGAAAGCTCACATTCACAATTGAACTTCGACACACTATCAAAGCAAACATTGTATTCCTTTGAATGAAGGCATCAGGTATCACTCTTCCATTTTTAAGCATTCATTCTGTGTCAGAGGAAAATAGCCACTGGCATGAAATGCATTGTAACAGGTTAGAATCAGTCCTACACCCAGTCACACAGACTGGAGAAAAGGTGGGTGGCTGTGTGTCTACAGCAGCTTCAGCTTTTGATGACCACTCAAACAGGCTTGAGGTTTGATGCTTGATGCAAAATGTTTGTGGGTGGAGGTTTCCTCTGTCCTCCTGGTCCTTCGTAGCCGCATCTCTAGTGGCATCCAGACCCCAAACCATATCACGCCACCGTCCATGAAATCTTTTATTTGAAATCTTTTGTTATCCAAATAATATGCAACATGCCTCATTCTCTTGGCTCTACTCTCCAATACTGTTGTTCACTGTTTTTCTGCTGGTTCTTTGGTTTGGCCTTCCATACCCTAACAATAAGACAAATACAAGTAATGTTTCAGACCTACAGTAGAAGAAACTGTATCACACCTGAAAGCACTATTCCTGCATACATGTCTATTCATGAATCAAACTAAATGAATGTGTTTCTTACTTGCAGGTGTAGTAGATGACTACTGTGAACACGAATAGAATAAGAAGGACCATGGTGACCACAGCAGCGATCAGTCCTGTCTCACCTGCATCGTGTGCAGTGATCAACAGCTGGTACAGCTCACACCGACTGCCTTTGTAGTTCTCACTGCAGCTGAGGGAGAAGGAACAGCGTTATTCTCTAGCAAGCCGTCACCAGCTGAGAAACAAGAGCCATGGTAGGTCTACCTGGACTGAGCTAAAGTAAAACAAAAGTTAAAACACCATGCAGAAGTTCCCAGAACTTCCTTAGCTCATTGCCAAGCATCACTTTACACCTGCTTATGGCCGACAAACTATTAGCGACATTAGAGAATAGTGATGGGGGGGGAAATGTGGAGAGCATGAGAGTAACTTACACACAAGTAAGAGTGTCTATAAAAGGAATTTTTAAGCATGTTCCTCCATTCATACAGTAGGACGTCTCTAACTCATTACATGGGTCATCATGGTCTACAAAAAAGACAGAATAGATCCATTTCAGAAACAGACACATAGAGCACATACAAATACATCATGTGGAATTTCTCAACATTCCTTCTCAAATGATTTTGCCAAACTATTTTACCTGCCATCATTTGATTTTTTTCTATCCTGAAGAATGTGACAGTTGTTTTTGATCCCCACCTAAGAACGATGTACAATGTACAAAAGTAACAGCTCATTATGAATCTACATAGACAACAAGATAGGAAATAACCAGAAAACAGGCAAGATTCATGTTTTGTAATCTTTCTACACTAAAACAAGGCATAACAGAAGTAAGCTGGTTGTGTGTCCTTAATCATATGAAGGTCTTATCACCTTTGCATGAAAATAATGAAGAGGTTTGTTATTATCTTACCAATAGTATTGTTATGATCCTCTTCTTACCACCTCATGAAATCCCAGTTTGTGTTAGGGTTAGTGCAGGTTTCTAAGATGAGTCACAGAGGCAGACTGCTGAAAATAACTCTGACAACTGCTTTTTCTTGGACCTTTAAAGGCACTAATGTGGGCGTGTTCCTTTGAGCCAAGAAATGTTGTGATAGCTGTTTGTCCACATTGTAAATGGAATGCTAAATGTTAGGATTATCTCTATTGATTCTGACTCATTTTGGTAGAATGCCTGATATAGTGAAATGGGGTCGTTTTCAATGAGTGCCTCAGAATACAATATTCCCACCATAGAGTAGGTAAACAAAGGCTTTTATGAGCCACTAGTGGAAATGATAGATCATTTTACAACATTGACCTTTCAATAAGAGAATGTGCATTGGTTGTTTACTTTCATACAGACAATAGGTGTCTGCAGACACTGTAATGTAATGATACAGGAAGGCATTAGTTTGTCAAAGCCAAGTAATTATGATTGCATCAGAAAATCCATCCACAGGTGGGAAAGGGGATACCTAGTCAGTTGCACAACTGAATGCATTCAACCAAAATGTGTCTTTCGAATTTAACCCAAACCCTCTGAATCAGAGAGATGTGGGGGCTGCCTTAGTCGACATCATCGGCACCAAGGGAGCATTTGTTGTTGGGGGTGAACTGCTTGCTCAAGTGCAGAACGGCAGATTTTTCCACCTTGCAGACTTGGGGATTCGAACCAGCGACGTTTCAGCTACCTGTTGTCTGTGTGATTGCAACATGGCTTTACATAGACAACCTATGGGTTTCGTGAGAGACAATGGAATGACTGTTAGGCTGAGAGGGAATTGGAGCAAACAGTGCAAGTATGACTGGAATCGTGGCAACTTTGCTTTGCTCTGGGCGTCTTAATGACATTCCTCCTGCCTCAACACTTCCGGCATGCTTGTAAACATTGTTCTGTGGACTTTTTCAAAACCATTAGCATGTTAACTGATCAGTTTTTATTATACCTAGCAAACGTTCCCAGAATTTTAGCTAAGATTCCCATTAAGTTCTAGTTTCTATCTAATATTAGGATGATAATTTTTTTAATATGTATTTCTTTTTAACCCTTTTTCTCCCCAATTTCGTGAAATCCAATTGCGATCCAATTATGATCTTGTCTCATCACTGCAACACCCCCAACAGGCTTGGGAGAGGCGAAGGTCGAGTCATGCATCCTCCAAAACATGACCGGCCAAACTGCGCTTCTTAACACCCGCCCGCTTAACCTGGAAGCCAGCTGCACCAATGTGTCAGAGGAAACACCATTCAACTGACAATCAAAGTCAGCCTGCAGGTGCCCGGCCTGCCACAAGAAGTTGCTAAAGTGCGATGAGCCAAGTACAGCCCCCCCAGCCAAACCCTCCCCTAACCCGGACTATGCTGGGACAATTGTGCGCCGCCCCATGGGACTCCCGGTCACGCCCAGTTGTGACACAGCCTGGGATCGAACCCGGGTCTGTAGTGACGCCTCAAGCACTGCAGAGCTGTGCCTTAGACCGGTGCCACTCGAGAGGCCTCAGAGAATGTTTTTGATAAAAATATATTTGGAATGTTCTCCTAATATTCACTAAAATGTTGTGCACAACATCTGTAACAACCACCACATAACATTCCCCAAAAGTTTGTATGTTTGTATAAAACACTTGCCTGATGTTGCAAGAACGTTCCTATAACACATTTAATCCTTAAGAGTCTAAGCCGGGGGTTCATACCAAGATTGTCATACCAAGAATCATCCAGCTATTTGATTTAGAATTTTAGGACCCCTTTAGGTATTAAAAAAATCATTGGAGGCTGCTGAGGGTAGGACGGCTCATATTAATGGCTGGAATGGAGTAAATGGAAGGGTATAAAACACATCAAACATATGGTTTCCATGTGGTTGTTACCACTCCATTGACTCCATTCCAGCCATTAATATGAGCCATCCTCCCCTCGGCAGCCTCCACCAAAAAATACAGTTGAAGTCGGAAGTTTACATACGTAGGTTGGAGTCATTAAAACTCGTTTTTCAACCACTCCACAAATTTCTTGTTAACAAACTAGAGTTTTGGCAAGTCGGTTAGGACATCTACTTTGTGCATGACTGTCATGGTTGTCGAAAGGAGAAGCGGACCAAATTGCAGCGTGTGTGTCGTTCCACATTTTATTAACACTGTGAAACTATGCAAACCATAAACAATAAACTGAACTAACAAAAACAACAAACTGTGACGCAGAGGTGAAACATACACTACTCAAAATTAATCTCCCACAAACCCAGGTGGGACAAACATCAACTTAAATATGACCTCCAATTAGAGACACCGATGACCAGCTGCCTCTAATTGGAGATTATCCCAAACAAAGCCCAACGTAGAAATACAAAAAACTAGAACAACCCAACATAGAAATAACTAAACTAGAAAACCCCCCTGTCACGCCCTGACCTACTCTACCATAGAAAATAACAGCTTACTATGGCCAGGACGTGACAATGACACAAGTCATTTTTCCAACAATTGTTTACAGACAGATTATTTCACATATAATTCACTGTATCACATTTCCAGTGGATCAGAAGTTTACATACACTGAGTTGACTGTGCCTTTAAAAAGCTTGGAAAATTCCAGAAATTGATGTCATGGCTTTAGAAACTTCTGATAGGCTAATTGACATAATTTGAGTCAATTGGAGGTGTACCTGCGGATGTATTTCAAGGCCTACCTTCAAACTCAGTGCCTCTTTGCTTGACATCATGGGAAAATCAAAAGAAATCAGCCAAGACCTCCGAAAAAAATGGTAGACCTCCACCAGTCTGGTTCACCCTTAGGAGCAATTTCCAAATGCCTGAAGGTACCACGTTCATCTGTAAAAACAATAGTACGCAAGTATAAACACCATGGGACCACGCACTCGTCATACTGCTCAAGAAGGAGATGCATTCGGTCTCCTAGGGATGAATGTACTTTGATGCGAAAAGTGCAAAACAATCCCAGAACAACAGCAAAGGACCTTGTGAAGATGCTGGAGGAAACAGGTACGAAAGTATCTATATCCACAGTAAAACGAGTCCTATATCGACATAACCTGAAAGGCCGCTCAGCAAGGAAGAAGCCACTGCTCCAAAACCGGCATAAAAAAGCCAGACTACAGTTTGCAACTGCACATGAGGACAAAGATCGTACTTTTTGAAGAAATGTCCTATGGTCTGATGAAACAAAAATAGAACTATTTGGCCACAATGACCAGCGTTATGTTTGGAGGAAAAAGGGGTAGGCTTACAAGCTGAAGAACACCATCTCAACCGTGAAGCACAGGGGTGGCAGCATCATGTTGTGGGGGTGCTTTGCTACCGGAGGGACTGGTGCACATCACAAAATAGATGGCATTATAAGGGAGGAAAATTATGTGGCTATATTGAAGCAACATCTCAAGACATCAGTCAGGAAGTTAAAGCCTGGTTGCAAATGGACAATGACCCCAAGCATACTTCCAAAGTTGTGGGAAAATGGCTTAAAGACAACAAAGTCAAGGTATTGGAGTGGCCATCACAAAGCCCTGACCTCAATCCTATAGAAAATGTGTGGGCAGAACTGAAAAAGTGTGTGTGTACAAGGAGGCCTACAAACCTGACTCAGTTACAACAGCTTTGTCAGGAGGAATGGGCCAAAATTCCCCCAACTTATTGTGGGAAGCTTGTGGAAGGCTACCTGAAACGTTTGACCCAAGTTAAACAATTTTAAGGCAATGCTACCAAATACTATTTGAGTGTATATGAACTTCTGACCCACTGGGAATGTGATGAAAGAAATAAAAGCTTAAATAAATAATTCTCTCTACTATTATTCTGACATTTTACATTCTTAAAATAAAGTGGTGATCCTAACTGACCTAAGACAGGGAATTTTTACTAGGATTAAATGTCAGTAATTGTGAAAAACTGAGTTTAAATGTATTTGGCTAAGGTGTATGTAAACTTCCGACTTCAACTGTATATATATAACAAATATATTTGATAAAACATTGAATTTGGCCTTACTGCGCATAGAAACACATTGACTAACAGATTCATGCATGTAAAAACAGATAGTCAAAAGGAAGTTTGTTTTAAAGTGTCTGTCCTATATCTAAGAGATATAAGAAAGATCAGTAAATTATTATACATCTTTTTTTATCGATATTTAACAACAAATAATTGGCACTAAACTACTTCCATATGTACATCCATGTGGTTTTTAAATGGTACCAGCTACCTTCAGAAGAGTCCTATGAAGCGGAGAAAACCATTGTGTTCGTGAAAGTCGCGTCTTTCCATAGAGTGGTCATATTAGTTTGTAGGCCCAACCGTTCGGACGCTACAGATGTTTATGTGAGAAGACCGATTTTCGGGATGTCTCATGGTCTGCAACACCGCTATAGGTCAGCCACCTTCCACCGCAGATGCGAAATGCCGTCATTGGCGGATGTTGATGGGGATTTTTGTATTATGCTACTTAGTCCGTTTTTATGACGTTCGTAGCATATTTGTTTTAGGTTTAACACAATATTCCATTGATGTTCACGCAATATACATTTTACCTTGTCTTGGAGGTGCTCAGAACATTTCAATAAATATTTACAGGGCATTCGGAAAGTGTTCAGACCCCTAACCTTTTTCAAACGTTTTGTTACATTACAGCCTTATTCTAAAATGGATTAAAAAAATATGATTATCTTCAGAAATGTTTGACATTTTTGCACATTTATAAAAAATATATAAAACAGAAATACCTTATTTACATATGTATTCAGACTCTTTGCTATGAAACTCGAAATTGAGCATCCTGTTTCCATTGATCATCCTTGAGATGTTTCTACAACTTGATTGGAGTCCACCTGTGGTAAATTCAATTGATTGGACATGATTTTGAAAGGCTCACACACACCTGTCTATATAAGGTCCCACAGCTGACAGTGCATGTTAGAGCAATAACCAAGCCATGAGGTCAAAGGAATTGTCCATAAAGCTCAGAGAGAGGATTGTGTTGAGGCACAGATCTGTGGAAGGGAACAAAAAAATGTCTGCAATATTGAAGGTCCCCAAGAACACAGTGGCCTCCATCATTCTTAAATGGAAGAAGTTTGGAACCACCAAGACCCTTCCTAGAGCTGGCCGCATAGCCAAACTGAGCAATCAGGGGAGGAGGGCCTTGGCCAGGGAGGTGACCAAGAACCCGATGGTCCCTCTGTGGAGATGGGAGAACCTTCCAGAAGGACAACCATCTCTGCAGCACTCCACCAATCAGGCATTTATGGTAGAGTTGCTAGACGGAATACACTCCTCAATAAAAGAAACATGACAGCCCACATGGAGTTTCCCAAAAGGCACCTAAATGACTCTCAGACAATGAGAAACAAGATCCTCTGGTTTGATAAAACCAAGGTTGAACTCTTTGGCCTGAAAGCCATACATCACGTCTGAAAGAAACCAGACACCATTCCTACGGTGAAGCATGGTGGTGGAAGCATCATGCTGTGGGGATGTTTTTCAGCGGCATGGACTGGGAGACTAGTCAGGATCGAGGGAAAGATGAACAGAGCAAAGTACAGAGAGATCCTTGATGAAAACCTGCTCCACAGTGCTCAGGACCTCAGACTGGGTGAAGGTTCCCCTTCCAACAGGACAACAACCCTAAGTGCACAGCTAAGACAACGCAGGAGTGGCTTTGGGACAAGTCTCTGAATGTCCTTGAATGGCCCAGCCAGAGCCCTGACTTGATCCCGATCGAACATCTTTGGAGAGACTTGAAAATGGCTGTGCAGTGACGCTCCTTATCCAACCTGACAGAGCTTGAGAGGATCTTCATAGAAGAATGGGAGAAACTCCCCAAGCTTGTAGCATCATACCCAAGAAGATTCAAGGCTGTAATCACTGCCAAAGGTGCTTCAACAAAGTACTGAGTAAAGGGTCTGAATACTTATGTAAATGGTATATTTCAGGTAACATTTTTTTATACATTTACATTTTAAATGTAAAATGTCTAAAAACCTGTTTTTGGTTTGTCATTATGGGGTGTTGTGTGTAGATTGATGAGGGAAAAAACTATTTGATACATTTTAGAATAAGGCTGTAACAAACAAAATGTGGAAAAAGTCATGGCGTCTGAATACTTTCTAAATGCACTGTATATAAACCCTGGATTGCTGATACCATGTACAGTGGCTTGCGAAAGTATTCACCCCCTTGGCATTTTTCCTATTTTGTTGCCTTACAACCTGGAATTAAAATAGATTTTTGGGGGGGTTTGTATCATTTGATTTACACAACACTTTAAAGATGCAAAATATTTTTTATTGTGAAACAAACAAGAAATAAGACCAAAAAAAACAGGAAACTTGAGCATGCGTAACTATTCGCCCCCCCAAAGTCAATACTTTGTAGAACCACCTTTTGCAGATATTACAGCTGCAAGTCTCTTCAGGTATGTCTCTGCAAGCTTGGTACATCCAGCCACTTGGATTTTTACCTATTCTTCAAGACAAACTGCTCCAGCTCCTTCAAGTTGGATGGTGTGCAGCAATCTTTAAGTCATACCACAGATTCCTAATTGGAGTGAGGTCTGGGCTTTGACTAGGCCATAAATGTTTCCCCTTAAACCACTCGAGTGTTGCTTTAGCAGTATGCTTAGGGTCATTGTCCTGCTGAAAGGTGAACCTCCATTCCAGTCTCAAATCTCTGGAAGACTGAAACAGGCCATCCATCATTCCCTCAATTCTGACCAGTTTCCCAGTCCCTGCCGATGAAAAACATTCCCACAGGATGATGCTGCCATCACCATGCTTCACTGTGGGTATGGTGTTCTCGGGGTGATGAGAGGTGTTGGGTTTGCGCCAGACAAAGTGTTTTCCTTGATGGCCAAAAAGCTCAATTTAGTCTCATCTGACCAGAGTACATTCTTCCATATGTTTGGGGAGTCTCCCACATGCCTTTTGGCGAACGCCAAACATGTTTGCTTATTTTTTTCTTTAAGCAATGGCTTTTTTCTGGTCACTCTTCCGTAAAGCCCAGCTCTGTGGAGTGTACGGCTTAAAGTGGTCCTAATGGACAGATACTCCAATCTCCGCTGCGGAGCTTTTCAGCTCCTTCAGGGTTATCTTTGGTCACTTTGTTGCCTCTCTGGTTAATGCCCTCCTTGCCTGGTCTGTGGGTTTTGGTGGGCGGCCCTCTCTTGGCAGGTTTGTTGTGGTGCCATATTCTTTCCATTTTTAATAATGTATTTAATGGTGCTCCGTGGGGTGTTCAAAGTTTCTGATATTTTTTTATAACCCAACCCTGATCTGTACTTCTCAAAAACTTTGTCCCGGACCTGTTTGGAAAGCTCCTTGGTCTTCATGGTGCCGCTTGCTTAGTGGTGTTGCAGACTCTGGGACCTTTCAGAACAGGTGTATATATACTGAGATCATGTGACATTTAGATTGCACACAGGTGGCCTTTATTTAACAAATTATGTGACTTTTGAAGGTAATTGGTCGCACCAGATCTTATTTAGGGGCTTCATAGCAAAGGGGGTGAATACATATGCACGCACCACTTTTCCGTAAAGTTATTTTTTTCATTTCACTTCACCAATTTGGACTATTTTGTGTATGACCATTACATGAAATCCAAATAAAAATCAATTTAAATTACAGGTTGTAATGCTACAAAATAGGAAAAACGCCAAGGGGGATGAATACTTTTGCAAGGCACTGTATTGGCTATTGAGGGGCTTTGAAGCCCCTGGTCGGCTATATTGCCAATCCCCAGTAGGATAAGTTCTCCATAGGTATGAATGGAATTCTAGAGTATTTCAATTAAATGTTTCAAGGACAAAATTACAAGTAATTAAGTATTTTTTGTTGTTGTACTGGATATAGTGACATTAGTAATCTCATTAATAAATTAATTTCTAAAGTTTACAAAATATTTTTTTGCGATGGTGTGTGAGTGCCAAGATGGATGCACGGTGGCTTCAACACAGTGCCCATTACCGTTGTCCAGTGTATATGTAAATCATTGGTGCTGATCTAGGATCACTTTGGCTTTTCAGATCATGAAAAATAAGGCAGAGGGGACCATATCAAAGCATCTCAAAGTAGGAATTATATTGGGTGTGTTTTTTGAAGTTGAACAGTACATTTTTACACAATATTTACAGTTTGTCTAAATAGTCATCCTCTCTTTTAGTAGAGTATAGCTGTGCCACAATATCCCATTTTTTTCTAAAGAAGCATGGTTACAGAATATGTGGGGTTGAACCAGCCACATAATTAACACTGAGCCACCAGGGTATAGCTGTGGCCTTGTGGGTTTTTTTCAGTCAAATATGGTCAATCAGGACACAGAACATAATTTTGGAATTATTAAAATGTTTCCATCCTCTTCATATGTGTACTTGTAACATTGCATTTTATGATTTACTTAATTCATCACGTGTTGAAAGTCTTATGAAGTGTGATTTTAGTTGGATAAAACTTAATTTAAATAACTTGTATTCTTGTGTATTCATATGCTTCTTAAATCTAGACAGAACCTTTACTGAATATAATTTTTTTAACCTTTTCTCAATTTCAAAATCACATTTCACAAGACTTTCAACACGTGACGAAGAAAGAAAATCATAAAATACAATGTTACAAGTACACAGCATATGAAGAGGATGGGAACATTTTAATAACTGTTCTGTCGTCTGTGTCCTGATTGACATATTTGACTGAAAAAACCCCACAAGGCCTTCCCTGTGGCTCAGTTGGTAGAGCATGGTGTTTGCAACGCCAGCATGGTGTGTGCAACGCCAGGGTTGTGGGTTCGATTCCCACGGGGGGCCAGTACAAAAAAAAAATGAAGTGAAATGTATGCATTCACTACTGTAAGTCGCTCTGGATAAGAGCGTCTGCTAAATGACTAAAATGTAAATGTGTCCCCTGGTGATGCAGATTATCAACATACGAAGTGTAAAAAATATGCTTGTGTTTTTCTGGACTCCATTCCCGCCTGCCTGACCATTCTGCCTGCCCTGACCTCGAGTGTGCCTGCCATTCTGTACCTCTGGAACTCTGAACTGGTTTTGACCTTTTGCCTGTCCATGACCATTCTCTTGCCTACCCATTTTGGATTGTTAATAAACATCTGGACTCTAACCATCTGCCTCCTGTGTCTGCATCTGGGTCTCGCCTTATACCCTTATATCCTCAAATGTGAATCGTCATTACGTCAGGAAAGAAACATCATGTGAATGTACTGTATTCCAAACTGCTTTAAGGAGCTACACTTGCATGCTGAGAATGTTGTGGTAATATTATATAAAACTTCAATATAACGTTGTCTAAATGTTATGAAGAACTCAAAGACAAAGTGTATATTGTGTGAACATCAATGGAATATTATGTTAAACCTAAAAGATGTGTGTTCTGAGAACGTTCCTGTAATACTAGGTGAATGTTTTTTGCACCCTTAAAGAAACATTGTATAATCGTCCGCACAACTGGACAGTATTTGTGTTTTGGGAACGTATCTTTTGTGATGTCCCCACAATGTTCCCACCTGACTGTTCCCACAACCAGTGGTGTAAAATACTTTAAAGTGCTACTTAAGTCGTTTTCTGTGGTGTCTCAACTTAACTTTACTATTTATATTTTTGACAACTTTTATTTTTACCTCACTACATTCCCCCCAAAAAGTATGTACTTTTTACTCCATACATTTTCCCTGACACCCAAAAGTACTCATTACATTTTAAATGCTTATCAGGACAGGAAAATGGTCCAATTCTTATCAAGAGAACATCCCTGGCCGTCCCTACTGCCTCTGATCTGGCGGACTCACTAAACACACATGCTTTGTTTATAAATTATTTCCGAGGGTTGGAGTGTGCCCCTGGCTATCCATACATTTAAAAAATGATGCCGTCTAGTTTTCTTAATATAAGGAATTTGAAATGATTTCTACTTTTACTTTTACTTTTGGTATTTAAGTATATTTTAGCAATTGCATTTGCTTTTGATACTTAAGTATATTTAAAACCAAATACTTTTAGACTTTTACTCAATGTAGTATTTTACTGGGTGACTTTTACTTTTACTTGAGTCATTTTCTATTAAGGTATCTATACTTTATGACAATTGGGTACTTTTTCCACCACTGCCCACAACTTAATGAAACATTCTGGGAAACTTTAAAACAGACGAAATGTGTTCTGGGAATGTTCTTGTACTACCAGGTGAATGTTGTTTTGCATCCTAAATGATACATTTGGACAGTTTTTGTATTTTGGGAACATGTTTTGTGATGTCCCCACAATGTTCCCACTAGACTGTTCTCACAACCTAATGAAACATTCTGGGAACTTTTAAAGAATAGATGAAATGTGTTCTAAGAATGTTCTTGCAACATCAGGCAAATGTTTTATACAAACATTCTATAATCATCAGCTCGACTGGACTGTTTTTGTGTTATGAGAACAGTTGCTGCGACCCAACAAATGTTCTGTTAAACTTCACAGAACCAATTTTGGTTTGCTGGGTAGCCAGCCTTGGAGGTCCAATGAAATACTATTGATATATTGTCACATTGATCAAATAACCCATATGCTATGTTGAAAAACACCATAAGAGAGTGCTCATCTTGTCAAATGCATGTTGTTGAGAGCTTGACTGTCAGGTCAAATGCCATACACTGAGTGCACAAAATATTAAGAACACCTTCCTAATATTGAGTTGCCCTCCCCCCACCCCGGTTTCAAAAGCGTTCCAGGGGGATGCTGGTCCATGTTGACTCCAATGCTTCCTACAGTTGTGCCAAGTTGCCTGGATGTCCTTTGGGTGGTGGACCATTCTTGATACACACGGGAAACTGTTGAGCATGAAACACCCAGCAGCGTTGCAGTTCGTGACACGGTGTGCCTGGCACCTAATAGCACACTCCGTTCAAAGGCACTTCAATCTTTTGTCTTGCCCATTCACCCTCTGAATGGCACACATTCACAATTCATGCCTCAATCGTCTCAAGGCTTAAAAATCCTTCTTTAACTTGTCTCCTCCCATTCATCTACACTGATTGAAGTGGATTTAACAAGTGACATCAATAAGGGACCATGGCTTTCACCTGGATTCACCTGGTGATGTCATGGAAAGAGCAGGTGTTCATAGTGTTTTGTACACTCAGTGTAGATTGTAAATTGGAAAATGTAGCTATTTAAAATAGTTAGTTATTATGCAATGTATACATCATAAACATTAAAAGTTAAAATACACTTATGCCAGAGATAAAAGTCAGGGATAAGTGCAAATTCTTGTAATCATAATTACGATGTAATATTTAAATAGGCCTACTACTTTTTGAAACTACCAGATTGCCTAAATGTCAGTCGTGTATCATAATCTGAGGAACCTATAGCTAACCTATATCTAGATCTATGAAGGTTCTGTGAACCTATAGCTAACCTATATCTAGATCTATGAAGGTTCTGTGAACCTATAGCTAACCTATATCTAGATCTATGAAGGTTCTGTGAACCTATAGCTAACCTATATCTAGATCTATGAAGGTTCTGTGAACCTATAGCTAACCTATATCTAGATCTATGAAGGTTCTGTGAAATTTGGGGATTAACCGTTTACTGCAGTGGGCTAAATCAAGGTCACACAGAGTGTTTCTAGGTAGTCTTAAACAAATCTACTTTGAAACAAAAGTATGCACCTCACACACATGGTGATGGGTTTAAAAAAAGAACACCTGTACCATGTCAGATATAGAGTTGAAATGTTTTCAATTTATTTTGAGTTTGCATCTCAATATTACACTTTATATACATCACAGAAGACTGAAATATAACAAAACTGTTTGACATAGAAACACTAGATTTGCGGCTGTTTAAAAAAAAAGTGTTGGGGGGGATAGGAAAACATTCCACCCATGGGGACACTAGGTTATTTGACTGCAGGAAAGGGATGTATAGCTGGGTTAGAATCTTCCAAGAAGTGACAGAGTTGATGGAGGGGCATGCCAAAATGCTTAATTTTGACACTTTTGCAAGCCTTTATTTTTATAGAAAATCGGATTTATTGAATTCTTTATGTGGTCTACATTAAAGGACACTTCATTTCATATAACTGTTTTTTTTTTTCAATTCAATATTGGTGCACAATTTTCACTTAAAATATCAAAGGGACGCAAAAGTCACTAATTTCATGGAAAGACCCAGTGACATGCGTCAAAGTAGCCTTTGACCATCCAGGAACTGGAACAATATGCTGTCCTGCTATCACTGCGATGTTATCGCGAGGAACACTGATGATGCTTCTGGGGGTGGGTGGCATGAAAAAGCTCTTTATGAAAGCCATAAAAACGTCAATTATTTCGGATTTTGATCTCACATTTCATTGTGAGATATAGTTTGTTGCTTTGTATCTGTGGATGACGCTGGATCACAATTTCAGCACCTGGACAGTTCCTGGTCATTAACCTATACAGGACACATGGAGTCCATAACGTGTTTATGGGGAAACCCTGTGAGCAGGCGCGATTTGTGCACTAGAATGCACTAGAACCTCCTTCCGTTACAAAGATGCCATTATCTGATTATGTGGATAGTGGTGGACATTTAATAGCACCTTCGTGAAGGATGAGGCTTGCAGCAAGGATCGGGCTTTTTCGTTGTGCCCTGTATTCTAAGCAGCAGCACGGGTGCTTGGCCAATGCAAATCTGGAGAGGATAGCAGCAGCCTACACACAGCAAGAACCGAGCCTCGCTCACACTGATCATCGACAAGGGAGACATTACCATCATCATTAGGAGGGCATGGGAGTCACGACCATACTTTCAACAATGTAGAGCATTAAAGGTATGTTTATTTGTCAGAATATCATATTTATTCATTATTTCGATACTTCCTGCCTGTGACTTCCACTGTTTCATCTATTCATTCCCCTTTTCTTTTATTGGCGTCTTAATGACCACAATAATTGTCATATTCGTGCTGTGTTTTTTATTGCACTATTGATGGCTTTGCTAAATTATCAGGAAAACATCTAATATAGCCTACTATTTATAGTAGCTACCGTGTAGTAGCAACCTATATATCTGTTGTTCCACGTGCTTTGAACTAGAATAACAGTCATTGTAGAAAGCTGTCCAAGGCCTTGTGTGTGAAGAATAATGGAGACATACTAGCCTTTATCTGTTTAGCAGGGATCAATGTTGACAAGTCTTTGAGGTAGAACCCTGTGTTTATTGGGGTAACTTCTAATGTAGGATACATCTTGGGTTCTGACTGAGGAGGTGGATACTGAAATGTAGACAGAAGGCTGTAACTGAGTATATTGGGAAGTGAAGGGATTGGACGATATGAAATGGTTGCCTTGCTGTATGTCATAACCTGTGCTCACAGTTAAAAAAAACAAGTAATTATTGCCTTTAAGGGGGAATGCAAGTTACTGTATGTTGGAGAACAACATGGATATATGGCAACAGTTCATTTACAGCCTGATAGATACATCTTTATTTTGATGATGAGTATAGAGTAGTGTAAGTATTTACTCAAGTCTTGGAATTGATGGATGTTTTATTCAATATATATTCTACCTGTTTCCCGAGAGCTTAACTTAAATAACTACCTTGTCTGATGGGTTGTCAAGTCAAGTCCTTGACCGATGGCCACATCCATTATTAGGAGCTGGGATTGACTGGTTTCTTTAAAAATAAGAAATCCTGCATACAGTAACTCCAATGCTTTCTATATCACTCATTGTCTTTACTGCACAGCAAGAACAACCTTTCCAGCACATAGCCTATGCTATTGCCTGTGCTGTGACCACATTTCCTATAAGTACCAGTTGTGTGCATCATTTTTTCATGGTTATAGCATTTCTTGGGTATAGCAAAAAAAAATTACACTCTAGCCCTTGATTGACCTGCATTTATTTATATTGAATACATTCTACTGTGCTGTGCTGTACTACATTCTGTTCTGCTATAGCTCCAAATACTGACTCCTCATCACATCAGCTCATGTGTCTGAAGGTTTTTCCTTTGCCCTGACTTCATACAACACTCTGCAAATGAACCTCTCCTCACCGCCCGGCATCTAAATGATTGATGCTTTGAATAAACAATCTCTACAGCCCATGCTGCTTACTGATGTCTTTATATTGCTGCTGACAACTTCCTCAGACTTTTTAAAAGTGACGCACTTGCACATTGAGCATCAGTTTATACCTGCAATGTGGGGAATGCAGCTGTCTGTGCGGTGGTATCCCTTTTCAAAGACTAGGTGACTGTGATTCTGTGTGGGTGAAGCCTATGTACCTGGTTGCTCTTCTCTTGTGTGTAGTCTGTGGAAAGCTGCTGGAATGGACTGTCATTTAAATGAACTTTCAATGGTTCTATTTCCTATGGCAAAAAAAGAAGCTCTCATCCTGCCTTACTTGTTATTCAAGTGATGTGATGTTTTTGAGCCCCTGGTGCAGAGTTAAATCTGTCACTACCAGAGGACTCACAGAGCAGAGCATATACTGTAGGAGAATGTTTATGTTCATATTAATTTATTGTTTTCACGCTATTCAGATGAATATAGAGTCTTTCATCTGTCATTTATATGGACAATCTTCTTTGTTTTAGGTGAATTCATAAAACAGTTAATGAACATGACATTCAAAACGAATGTCAAATAGTTTAAAGTATAATGAACAAGTGTTCATATATGAGATGCGCTGTTGTAGAGAGACTATGAATAACTTCCTTGTTTTCTAACCTTTCTCCACAGGTGTGATATGAGCCAAGTCTCTAATCTCTGGTGAAATCAGGAGTAACAATCGTGTCGACGTCCATTCACAGAAACAACACAGCAACATGAGCAAGCCCCAGTAAGTAAAACATCAACATACCAAATTAACTCTGATGTC
Source organism: Salmo salar (assembly GCF_965601325.2). Taxonomy (NCBI): domain Eukaryota; kingdom Metazoa; phylum Chordata; class Actinopteri; order Salmoniformes; family Salmonidae; genus Salmo; species Salmo salar. The sequence goes on along the minus strand of NC_138306.1, from coordinate 29,123,130 downwards.
CCTATCTGTTTAACACATCATAACCTCTCACTATATTGTCATGTGTTTTGCGCATTTTACCATGACTGCCCGCTATGAACACACACAGGTTTTGCGATGGAACACCCAGCAAGCCTCAGCTGATTATGAGAATAGCCGCTTTCAATTTCCTCATGCACTTCCAGTCAAGGACTTTGAGCCTGAGCAGCAGGGGAGCTGAGTTTGCCTTAGCTAGGCACTCCAAGAGAATGACCACCAGTCACCAGACTGCCTCTGCTGCAATCTCTTAGCATGCAGGAGGGGTGTTCACTTTTCATCTTCTCTTAATAATAATTACTCTCTGTGTGGTACCCAAGACAGGCCCTGCATCCTGATGACAGCCCTGGTTATGGCCAAGTAAGGGGAGGGAGATGGTGGGTGAGGTGGGAGGGAAATGAGGGTGAAGTGGGAGGGAGATGGGGGGTGAAGTGCAAGGGAAGATGAAAACACTGTGGGACAATATACTGGCCAGTGGGCGACAAACAGAATTGTGATATGTTTTCTGGTTAACACTGAGGCATGAATTAATGCAGTCGGTCCTCAGCGACACCCTGGTGAAATGACAGATGGGAAATCCTTGTGTGGTGTGATCACGTCTGCGGAGCTGTTTTCACCACTGTTCTTTTCATTCTACACTACTTTAAATAATCTCTTCCTCTCTGTGGTGTATTTCTGCTCACACTAAGAGTCAGAGATGGAAAAATAGTTGCTACTCAAGATTTAATCTCCCTGTAAGTGGACAGATTTATCATATATTTAACATTCAGTTTAAATTTGAACATGTTAAAGTTGTAAAAGCTTTGATTGATTGACACAAACCAGTGAAGAAAATGTAGTGACAAAAAGAAGAAAGAACTGCATTGCCTTTTCGAACTTCATTCAATAATATAATTTTCTACATTCAATTATATTGAATAAACTAGCTGTAGGCTCTTCTCATTGCAGATGGTTTATGCTAGTATACTGACAAGTATACTGTCGCAATAGTGGTTGGTGCAGGGTTTCCCAAACTCAGACCTCGGAACCCCAAGGGGAGCACATTTTGGTTTTTGCCCTAGCACTACACAGCTGATTCAAATAATCACCACCAACTAATCATCACCATTCAGAGAGTACGCAACACACCATGACGAGTCATGTGTGTTTGAAAACAGGTCAGCTAACATTTACTGGAACTAACCTCTGTGGTCACGTGAGTCTCTGCCACAGAGCAGTTAATCACTCTATTTCTATGTCTCGATCCTGTCTCATTACAAGAAAATGTGCTGATGAGTAGTTTACCATTTTAGCACAATATATACACAGTTAGCTCACATATGGGAAGTTTAAATCTCCTACAGATGAAGTTACATGACATTACATAACATTATGGGTGGCAGGTAGCCTAGCAGTTAAGAGCGTTGGGCAGGTAATGTAAAGGTTTCTGGTTTGAATCCCTGAGCTGACTAGGTGAAAAGTCTGTAGATGTTCCCTTGAGCAAGGCACCTAACCCTAATTGCTCCTGTAAGTTGCTCTGGATGAGAGTGTCTGCTGAAGGACAAAAATGTATAAATGTTTTCCTGGCAGATGTATCCAGGGCTTCTAACCATAAGTTCCATGGGGCATTTACTGAAGCAACAAGGCAACTACGACCAAAAAACATTAGTCAGAAATACAGCACCAGTGTTAATACTATGATTTAAAGGCATTTAATTGTGTTTTAATAGCTTAGTGAGTTCATCTTTCTAAGAATCCACACAGCTTCTCAAAACATAGGTTCCCAAGAAGGTTGAGTTTTAAACTAACAGTCTATCTTCACATTATAGTATTTGTTACTGCATATTGTCCATTGAATAGTATGTTACATATGTAATGCCATGTTAAAATCATATATTAGAAACATTTACTGACTTGTTGGAAAGATGGCATCCTATGACGGTGCCATGTTGAAAGTCTCTGAGCTCTTCATTAAGGCCATTCTACTGCCATTGTTTGTCTATGGAGATTGCATGGTTGCGACCCAATTTTATACACCTGTCAGTAATAGGTGTGGCTGAACTAGCCAAATCCACAAATTTGAAGGGGTGTCCAAATACTTTTGCATAAGTAGTGTATGTACAGTACCAGTCAAAAGTTTGGACACCTAGTCATTCAAGGGTTTTTCTTTATTTTTACTATTTTCTACATTTTCTACTGTAGAATAATAGTGAACACATCAAAACTATGTAACAACACATATGGAATCATGTAGTAACCACAAAAGTGTTAAACAAATGTTATATTTATATTCTTCAAAGTAGACACCCTTTGCCTTAATGACAGCTTTGCACATTCTTGGTATTTTCTCAACCAACTTCACCTGAAATGCTTTTCCAACAGTCTTGAAGGAGTTCCCACATATGCTGAGCACTTGTTGGTTGCTTTTCCTTCAATCTGCAGTCCAACTCATCCCAAACCATCTCAATTGGGTTGAGGTCAGGTGATTGTGGAGGCCAAGTCATCTGATGCAGCACTCCATCACTCTCCTTTTTGGTCAAATAGCCCTTACACAGCCTGGAGGGTCATTGTCCTGTTGGAAAAACAAATGATAGTCCCACTAAGAGCAAACCAGATGGGATGGCATATCGCTGCAGAATGCTGTGGTAGCCATGCCGGTTAAGTGTGCCTTGAATTCTAAATAAATCACAGACAGTGTCACCAGCAAAGCACCCCCACACCATCACACCTCCATGCTTCACAGTGGAAACGACACGTGCGGAGATAATCCATTAACATACTGTGCGTCTCATAAAGACACGGCGGTTGGAACCAACACTCTCAAATTTGGACTCATAAGACAAATGTAACGGCTGTCTTCGTCGTCAGATGAAACAGATAAGTCATCGTCCGAAAAGGTGGACCAATACGCAGCGGAGTGAGTGTTCATATTCAATATTTAATTAATAGAAACACTTTAAACAAAACACGAAAATGAACGACAGCCTACAGTTCTGCTAGGTACAAAACTAAACAGAAACAATTACCCACAAAACCCAAAGGAAAAACATGCTCCTTATGTGTGACTCCCAATCAGCAGCAACGAGCTTCAGCTGTGCCTGATTGCGAGCCACACACGGCCCAAAACAAAGAAATACCAAAACATAGAAAAAGGAACATAGAACGCCCACCCAATGTAACACCCTGGCCTAACCAAAATAAAGAACAAAAAACCCCTCTCTATGGCCAGGGCGTTACAACAAAGGACCGATTTCCACCGGTCCACCGGTCTCGTGTTTCTTGGCCCAAGCAAGTCTCTTCTTCTTATTGGTGTCCTTTAGTAATGGTTTCTTTGCAGCAGTTCGACCACGAAAGCCTGATTCACACAGTCTCCTCTAAACAGTTGATGTTGAGATGTGTCTGGTACTTGAACTCAGCGAAGCATTTATTTGGCCTGAAATCTGAGGTGCAGTTAACTAATGAACTTATTCTCTGTAGCAGAGGTAATTCTGGGTCTTCCATTCCTGTGGCGGTCCTCATGAGAGCCAGTTTCATCATAGCGCTTGATGGTTTTTGCGACTGCACTTCAAGAATTGTTCAAAGTTCTTGAAATGTTCCGCATTGACTGACCTTCATGTCTTAAAGTAATGATGGACTGTCGTTTCTCTTTGCTTATTTGAGCTGTTATTACCATAATATGGACTTGGTCTTTTACGAAATAGGACTATCTTCTGTATACCACCCCTACCCTGTAACAACACAACTGATTGGCTCAAACACATTAAGAAGGAACGTAATTCCACAAATGAACTTTTAACAAGGCACAACTGTTAATTGAAATGCATTCCAGGTGACTACCTCATGAACCTGGATGAGAGAATGCCAAGAGTGTGCAAACCTGTCATCAAGGCAAAGGGTGGCTACTTTGATTGGTTACTACATGATTCCATGTGTGTTATTTCATAGTTTATATGTTTTCACTATTATTCTACAATGTAGAAAATAGTGCAAATAAAGAAAAACCCTGGAATGAGTAGGTGTGTCCAAACTTTTCACTGGTACTGTATATACACTACCATTCAAAAGTTTAGGGTCACTTAGAAATGTCCTTGTTTTTGAAAGAAAAGCACATTTTTTTGTCCATTAAAATAACATCAAATTGATCAGAAATACAGTGTAGACATTGTTAATGTTGTAAATGAGTATTGTAGCTGGAAACGGCAGGTTTTGTATGGAATATCTATGTAGGTGTACAGAGGCCCATTATCAGTAACCATGACTGTTGTGTTCCAATGGCACATTGTGTTAGCTAAATCATTTAAAAAGGCTAATTGATCATTAGAAAACCTTTTTTCAATTATGTTAGCACAGCTGAAAACTGTTGTTCTGATTAAAGAAGCAGTAAAACGGGCATTCTTTAGACTAGTTGAGTAACTGGAGCATCAGCATTTGTGGGTTCGGTTACAGGCTCAAAATGGCCAGAAACAAAGCACTTTCTTCTGAAACTCATCAGTCTATTCTTGTTCTGAGAAATGAAGGCTATTCCATGTGAGAAATTGCCAAGAAACTGAAGATCTCGTTCAACGATGTGTACTACTCCTTTCAAAGAACAGCGAAACTGGCTCTAACCAGAATAGAAAGAGGTGTGGGAGGCCCCAGTGCACAACTGAGCAAGAGGACAAGTACATTAGAGTGTTTAGTTTGAGAAACAGATGCCTCACAAGTCCTCAACTGGCAGCTACATAAATAGTACCCGCAAAACCCCAGTCTCAACGTCAACAGTGAAGGGGCGACTCCGGGATACTGGCCTTCTGGTCAGAGTTGCAAAGAAAAAAACATATCTCAGACTGGCAAATAAAAAGAAAAGATACAGATGGGCAAAAGAACACAGACACTGGACAGAGGAAGATTGGAAAAAAGTGTTATGGACAGATGCATCTAAGTTTGAGGTGTTCGGATCACAAAGAAGAACATTTGTGAGACGCAGAAAAAATGAAAATATCCTGGAGGAGTGTTGACGCCATCTGTCAAGCACAGTGGAGGCAATGTGATGGTCTGGGGGTGCTTTGGTGGTGGTAAAGTGGGAGATTTGTACAGGGTAAAAGGGATCTTGAAGAAGGAAGGCTATCACTCTATTTTGAAACGCCATGCCATACCCTGTGGACGGCGCTTAATTGGAGCCAACTTCCTCCTACAACAGGACAATGACCCAATGCACAGCTCCAAACTATGCAAGAACTATTTAGGGAAGAAGCATTCAGCTGGTATTCTGTCTATAATGGAGTGGCCAGCACAGTCACCGGATCTTAAACCTATTGAGCTGTTGTGGGAGCAGCTTGACCGTATTGTACGTGAGAAGTGCCCATCAAGCCAAAACAAATTGTGGGAGGTGGTTCAGGAAGCATGGGGTGAAATCTCTTCAGATTACCTCAACAAATTGACAACTAGAATGCCAAAGGTCTGCAAGGCTGTAATTGCTGCAAATGGAGGATTTTTTGACGAAAGCAAAGTTTGAAGGACACAATTATTATTTAAATTAAAAATCATTATTTATAATCTTGTCAACATCTTGACAATATTTTTTCATTTTTGCAACTCCTTTCATGTATGTTTTCATGGAAGACAAGGACATTTCTAAGTGACCCTAAACTTTTGAATGGTAGTGTAATTCAGTAAAATTGTGTTTACAGAGGTTGTTCAATTTCATGTAGAAATACACCCTCTGCACACCAAAAATATACAGCTGTTCATTTGGAAGCACTAATGAAATGCAGACTAATGCAATCTTGTGTAAGAAAGGGGTGAATAAAAACTGCAATCCTACTTGAAAGTGTTTTAAAATAGGAATAGTGTACTTATACAGTGTTATTTTGTTCAGAAAATGCACCAAAATCTAATTCTACCTATTGTCTGCACTCAATTTAACTGCCCAATGACCTCCTCTGACAATCCTCTTCTGAACAAATATTTTCCCATAAACCACATACAAGATATTCAGAAAGTATTCAGAACCCATTGATTTTGTTACGTGACAACCTTATTCTAAAATGGATTCAATATATATTTTTTCTCATCAATCTACACACAAGACCCCATAATGACAAAGCAAAAACAGGTTTTTAGAATTTTATTAAATAGATTTTTTTTTAACCCGGAAATATCACATTTACATAAGTATTCAGACCCTTTACTCAGTACTTTGTTGAAGCACCTTTGGCAGTGATTGCTTGGCACACCTGTATTTGGGGAGTTTCTCCAATTCTTCTCTGCAGATCCTCTCAAGCTCTGTCAGGTTGGATGGGGAGCGTCACTGCACAGCTATGTTCAGGAGTGGCTTGTCCCGAAGGAGTAGCTTGTCCCAAAGCCACTCCTGCGTTGTCTTGGCTGTGTGCTTAGGGTCGTTGTCCTGTTGGAAGGTGAATCTTCACCCCAGTCTGAGGTCCTGAGAGCTCTGGAGCAGGTTTTCATCAAGGATCTCTCTGTACTTTGCTCCGTTCATCTTTCCGTCGATCCTGACTAGTCTCCCAGTCCCTGCCGCTGAAAAATATGCCCACAACATGATGCTGCCACTACCATGCTTCACCATAGGGATTGTGCCAGGTTTCCTCCAGACGTGACACTTGTCATTCAGGCCAAAGTATTCAATCTTGGCTCTAGGAAGAGTCTTTGTCTTTCCAAACGTCTTCCATTTAAGAATGATGGAGGCCACTGTGTCCTTGGGGACCTTAAATTCTGCAGACATTTTCTGGTACCCTTCCCCAGATCTGTGCCTCGACACAATCCTGTCTCGGAGCTCTAAAGACAATTCTTTCAACCTCATGGCTTGGTTTTTGCTCTGACATTCACTATTTGTGGGACCTTATACAGTCGCTTGCGAAAGTATTCACCCCCCTTGGCATTTTTCCTATTTTGTTGACTTACAACCTGGAATTAAAATTGATTTCTTGGGGGTGTGCATCATTTGATTTGCATAACATGTCTACCACTTTGAAGATGCAAAATATTTTTTGGGGGTGAAACAAACAAGAAATAAGACATTGTGGAGATGGTATTCTCGGGGTGATGAGAGGTGTTGGGTTTGCGCCAGACATAGCCTTTTTCTTGATGGCCAAAAAGCTACATTTTAGTCTCATCTAACCAGAGTACCTTCTTCCGTATGTTTGGGGAGTCTCCCACATGCCTTTTGGCGAACACCAAACGTGTTTGCTTATTCTTTTCTTAAGCAATGGCTTGTTTCTGGCCACTCTTCTGTAAAGCCCAACTCTGTGGAGTGTACAGCATTAAGTGGTCCTATGGACAGATACTCCAATCTCCGCTGCGGAGCTTTGCAGCTCCTTCAGGGTTATCTTTGGTCTCTTTGTTGCCTCTCTGATTAATGCCCTCCTTGCCTGGTCCTTGAGTTTTGGTGGGCGGTCCTCTCTTGGCAGGTTTGCTGTGGTGCCATATTCTTTACATTTTTTAATAATGGATTTAATGGTGCTCCGTGGGATGTTCAAAGTTTCTGACCTGTTTGGAGAGCTCCTTGGTCTTCATGGTGCCGCTTGCTTGGTGGTGCCCCTTGCTTAGTGGTGTTGCAGACTTTGTGGCCTTTCAGAACAGGTGTATATAAACTGAGATCATGTGACACTTAGATTGCACAGAGGTGGACTTTATTTATCTAATTATGTGACTTCTGAAGGTAATTGGTTGCACCAGATCTTATTTAGGGGCTTCATAGCAAAGGGGGTGAATACAAATGCACACACCACTTTTCCATTTGTAATTTTTTTTGAATTATTTGAAACAAGTAATTTTTTTCATTTCACTTCACCAATTTGGACTATTTTGTGTATGTCCATTACATGAAATCCAAATAGAAATCAATTTCAATTACAGGTTGTAATGCAACAAAATAGGAACAATGCCAAGGGGAGTGAATACTTTTGCAAGGCGCTGTATACACAGGTGTGAGCCTTTCCAAATCATGTCAAATCAACTTAATTTACCACAGGTGGTCTCCAATTAAGTTGTAGAAACATCTCAAGGATGATCGATCGATTCTCATAGCAAAGGGTCTGAATACTTATGTAAATAAGTTTTTTATTTTTTAAACATTTGCAAAAATGTCTAAAAAGCTGTTTTCGCTTTGTCATTATGGGGTATTGTGTGTAGACTGACGAGGAGAACAATGTATTTGATCAAGTTTAGAATAAGGCTGTAATGTAACAAAATGTGGAAAAAGCCAAGGGGTCTGAATACTTTTCAAATAAATTGTATATATATATATAGACAGATCATTTTAATAGCAGGACAATGTAAAGTCCTTTATCCCTCTGAAGAGTATGAATTAGGCTGTTTGTGAAGATTTGAATCCTAAGCAACCTGCTTACATATTGTTGGAAATACAATAGACCAACATAGCTACTGTAGTAGGTCAAAGCTTTGTGCTGGAAATCATTGGTAGAGCATAGTTGAAGTACGCATTGTGGTGCTCATTTGAATTTCCTTTCTTATTCTTTTTCGACTTCAGACCAATGCCTACTTCTCACTTAAAACATTGTTTTTGTTTTTAATTTCCATTGTTTTTACATCAGAAGGTGATCATACAACATTATAATATGGCAAAACACAGCAATAAAAGTAAAGTTAAAGTACACAGTAATGACAAATATTGAGTAAACTGGACATGTTTTCCTCTTATCTCTTTTAAGACAATCGAGAAAGCCCCTGGAAAGTACACAAATAATCAACATGTACCCATTAACTATTTACCTGAAAATGTACTTTAAAGTTTACTGAAGAAAGGCCTACATTACCTGTAAAAAAAATATGTTATTCCAAAATATAAAAATGTACAATCAAACGTACATTCATCAGATATAATAATATTTATACATACAATTCAAGGATGGTCACAATTGCTCTTGAAGAGCTACATGGTTATGCACGCTTTCTTGTTCTGACACAGCTGATTCTACTATTCAAGGTCTTGATGAACAGCTGAGTACTAGAATTCTCGGTTTCCCAGAAGGAAAATTCTCTCGCATAAGTTTGTCATTTCCTGTTTTACTTCTGGGGGGGGAATGCCATTTACCTTTGTGCAAAGAAAGGAAGCAAAGTCTGCTCCCTCGCAAACGGAAACTCTCGGCCAAACCCCTCCCTTCACCTAATTTCATCAGTGTTTGACATGGCCAAATAGCACGTTTTTGTTTTAATACATTTTTACATTACAGCCTTTTTTTACTTTGTGGCTGTGGAATCTGGTGGAAACCATTTATACTACGGACATGTTTTGAAAATCACACCATTTTAAGCACCACCTTTGCCCAATCTTGATTCGTCCAAATAATCAATGATGAAAACCCCAAACCATGAACTACTGCTGCTCGTAATCACATACTTCCATGTGGGCCTTCACAGATTCTCACCGTTTCATCTGTTCACGAGAATCTGTCAACGAGAGATTACAGGTGTGGTAGCAGTGGGCTTGAACATTAAAGCCTGCATAACTTTGTGGCACGTAAATAGCAATTTTGGGAACTCCTTATACAAACACTGTGACAAATGAAAACCGCTGAGAAACAGCTGTAAAATACAAACTCATTAGACACAAAACACTTGACATTGGATAGGTGCTCTAAATCCTTTAGCTGCATATGTTCTTAATAATACTGTACACAGCTGTCCCAACTCCTGCAAAAGAGCACACATTCATTCCCCACATTTATAAATGGCAGTATAAATATGAAAACAGATGGGAGCAGAGTTTGAGAGCTGGTCCACATTTTCCAAGAACATATTAAGGCTAATTTCATCTTTAGAACCTTCATAGTGGCATCATTAAATCTCAGAGCTGTTTCACAAAAACATTGTTATTAAAATTGCAATTGAAAGTGCTCGTAATCTAACAGCTGCCTCAGACCACTTGTAGAACAGATAAGTGCGTCGTTAGATGCTTTTTTGCCCTCCCGTATCACTTTATACACAGATCTCCGCTAAACATATAATCACATGGTTTATCCATCTCTCTGTGACTGCAATAACTTCAGAACAAAGTTGCCTTATGTCTTTGCAATTGATACAAACACGCAACGTATATATCAAGGCACAAGACAAGACCCAGATGCAGACACAGGAGGCAGATGGTTGGAGTCTTACAATGTTTAATAATCCAAAGGGGTAGGCAAGAGAATGGTCATGGACAGGCAAAAATGGTCAAAACCAGATCAGAGTCCAGGAGGTACAGAGTGGCAGACAGGCTCGTGGTCAAGGCAGGCAGAATGGTCAGGCAGGTGGGTACAGAGTCCAGAAACAGGCAAGGGTCCAAACCGGGAAGACTAGAAAAAGAGAATAACATATAGGAGTATGGGGAAAAAACACGCTGGTTGACTTGACTAAAAATACAAGACGAACTAGCACAGAGAGACAGGAAACACAGGGATAAATACACTGGGGAAAATAAGCGACACCTGGAAGGGGTGGAGACAATCACAGGAACAGGTGAAACAGATCAGGGCGTGACAGTATAAAAATATGCTTCAAATGAAAACCAATATGATTGCATTAAATTATACACAGTAAGCTATAGGCCGATTTCAATCATATTGAAATACCTTTCATGGTCAATCAATTGAGTTATATTTTTCTGCTTGTAAGTACTGTCTGTAATTTGTCTCAACATATTTCATGATGTGTAGCCTCAAAATGCAAAATTCACTCGCAAATCAGATCTATCTTTTTTGCAGGTGTGTGGTACCAGTTGAATAAAATGAAGAAACCCGCATACTTCTCTTGATAGTATCACTGTTCTTTAATAAGCTTACGTATCAGCAAAGCTCTGACGAAGGTTGTGAGGCCGATACATAAAGCTTATTAAAGAGCAGTGATACTATCAAGAGCAGTGTGTGGTTTCTTCTTTTCTCTCATGATGTGTGGCCTAACATGTGCACAATGATGTGCCAAATCAGGGATTTAGTGCATTTTTGTTGGGTACGAATTTGAATAACCTCCTCAATATCTGCAGCCGTGGGTGGTAATATCACTCTAGGAGCTGATCCGTCATAAGTATTGTGAAATAATTCTAATGTTAAGGAAAAATTTGAATGGAGAAATCTGATCCGAGAGCAATGCTTCCTTTCTATTCTATCAGTATCAACACATGCTATAACAACACACTTAGCGACCGTTCTCTCTAGGAAACGCATGTTACATTTTCGGCCATTGTAAGAAAGATACATCTTTAAAACACTCGTAAGCCTAAGTTTCATCACCATCAGGAAACCAGGCCCTGGTCTCTCCACTCCCTGTCCCTTGCCACTCCCTGCCGAACAAACTCAAAGGGCTCTTTTAAGAGACACCTAATAAATGAAAAGAAGCACACTCCGTGTGTGCATGTGTGTGTGTCGCAAAAGGGAGGGGGGTGTCAAAAACTATAAACGAAAGAGAATGGTCAAAATATCCCCTCCGGTAGGCAAACTCAGGAACTTCATATCCCAGGTCGGTGACGCTAACTTTTAAGCTACGAACCCTGTTATAGATGCTTCAACTTGACCCTCTATTTAAATTGACAGTCATTTGATGACAGCTCGATTTTGTTCCAAAATGTTTTTGCTGTTCATTCACTCAGTACTGATTGAACGTTTATTTCTCTTGCTTGGTAAATTTTTTTTTGTCTAAAACAGTTTCACATAGATCCCATAGATAACCAAGTTAACAAGCATAGCTTTTTCTTTTGACTGCACACAGGTCACACAGCAAGGAATTATCATTCTGATGTTTTACCTGGATGCTTCATGTGCAACACACACCCCTGCTACTTTTTAGCTATGGATGGCGACTTCAGGTTTTCGGGAACACATTGAAAAGTAACTTCACACTGTGTTGATCAGTCAGCACATATTTGAATTATAATGACAACATTGCATTAACTAGCTTATTTGTTTATGCTCTGATTACATGCAAGTGTCCAGGTCAGCAGTTTACACAGATGACTGTCTTCAGCCATATGAAAAATCGTCCATAGCAAAATATACCTAGCTAGCTAGCTACTTTCCTTTTGCTTCTCATCCAACTGGTTTTAACTAGCTAGCTACTAGTGTTCTACTAGCTAGCTGCTACTGTTGCGCAGCAACCGAGTTGCTCGATCGATTTAGAACTCTGAGATTCGGCTGAAAAGATCAGAAATGCTGCAAAAAAGGTAGCACATCGTTGAAATGTGTATGTGAAAGTGATAAATTATGAATTTAATAAAAACTATTGCAGCCACAAACTTGTTCAGTCAAAATTGATCTAAGTCTAATGGTCACCTTATGGATGTTGTAGCCTCGTTTGGGGACGGCAGGTAGCCTAGTGGTTAGAGCATTGGGATCGAATCCCCGAGGTAAAAATCTGTTCTGCCCCTGAGCAAGGCAGTTAACCCATTGTTCCCCGGGCCCCGAAGTTGTGGATGTCGATTATGGCAGCCCCACACACCTCTCTGATTCAGAGATTCAGAGGTTAGGTTAAATGCGGAAGACACATTTCAGTTGAATGAGCTAGGTTTGATCAAACAATTATCTGACGACCCTAATGCTAACAACCCTGTCAAAAATCCATTACAGTGGTAAAAGGCCCGACAGATCATGACGAGAGGCGTGGAGTGTGTTGTGTACCTCCAATAAAGTTGAGTTGCCAATTTTTATCGACATTGGTGTCATATTGGCTTAGATATGATGGTAGGGAGATTTGAATTTAACCTTGAGTTTCAACCAATGTACGACTATAATGATTATTATTATTATTAATACAATTGCTCACTATTGACTGTACTGTTGTATACTGTCAATGTGAAAGCTTGTTGCTTCACTGCTCTGTGAAGCAGCTGGCAGTGGAGGTCCGACTGAGGCTTTTGCTGAGCCCGACATTATATCCCTATCCCTGCACACACACATCTTCTCATCTCTCTATACAAACATCTATCTGCTGGTAGAGCTGTCCATGGGATAGTACAGGAGGAATTTATCATATTTACCCTTATAATGAAATCAATCTCTTTGAGATAGCATGCTCATTCAATGTCACAAACGTCCTCAGTCTGTTGTTTAACGCTCATAACATTCAGGATGAAGTTGGGGAAAATGCCCCCCACCCCCCACACACACACACATGTAAGGCAAAGACGAGCATATAGCTTTTTCATTACTTTAGTGATGACCTAAAATATCAGATTTGACAAATACGCTGGCATATCAACGGCCCGCATCAATGGAGTCAGGGGTGGTGGTTGAAACTTTGGTTTGTATTCAAGTCAATGATTTGGCATGTTGGTCAGGCTTTCCTGATGTTATCAGAGCACTGAATTGCTTTGCATTGAGGAACAAGCAACCAGGCTTGCATGCTTATTGGGAGAGAGTGTGACAGGGTTGTAGACAGCAGAAACAGTGTGGCGGTGAGCGATCAGAATGACAATGATACGGATGCCCTCTACATAACATGACGCTATGCTGAAGCAGAAATTTGTAATCCTATGAAGTGACTGAAAGGGATGGCTTCATTTTACAGCGAGAGCACGGAAATAATCATAATACTGTATGAGCAAATGGGAGTTATTGGTTTATTCACAAAATGTGGTTCATGGGAAAATATTTGTTCAGAAGAGGAATGTCAGAGGAGGTCATTGGGCAGTTATATTGAGTGCAGAAAATAGGTAGAATTAGATTTTGGTGAATATTCTGAACAAAATAACACTGTATAATTACACTATTCCTATTTTAAAACACTTTCAATTAGGATTGCAGTTTTTATTCACCTCTTTCTTACACAAGATTGCATTAGTCTGCATTTCATTAGTGCTTCCAAATGAATAGCTGTATCTTTTTGGTGTGCAGATGAAACCGATGTGAAATAGCTAGTTAGTTGGGTGACGTCACTCGCTCTACGACCTGAAGTAGTTGTTCCCCTTGCTCTGCAAGGGCCGCAGCTTTTGTGGCGCGATGGGTAACGATGCTTCGTGGGTGTCAGTTGTTGATGTGTGCAGAGGGTCCCTGGTTCAAGCCCAGGTTGGGGCGAGGAGAGGGACGGAAGCTAAACTGTTACACAGAGTGTGTATTTCTACATGAAATTGAACTCTGCCTAAAAGGCCAGCATTCCGGAGTCGCCTCTTCACTGTTGGTGTTGAGACTGGTGTTTTGCGGGTACTATTTAATGACGCTGCCAGTTGAGGAATTGTGAGGCGTCTGTTTCTAAAACTAGACACTCTAATATACTTGTGCACTGGGGCCTCACACTCCTCTTTCTATTCTGGTTAGAGCCAGTTTGCGCTCTTCTGTGAAGGGAGGAGTACACAGCATTGTACTTCAGATCTTCAGTTTCTTGGCAATTTCTCGCATGGAATAGCCTTCATTTCTCAGAACAAGAATAGAAAAACGAGTTTCAGAAGAAAGTGCTTTGTTTCTGGCCATTGCGAGCCTGTAATCGAACCCACAAATGCTAGTTTTATTGCTTCTTTAATTAGCACAACAGTTTTCAGCTATGCTAAAAAAATTGCTAAAGGGTTTTCTAGTGATCAATTTGCCTTTTAAAATGATAGACGTGGATTAGGTAACACAATGTGCCATTGGAACACAGAAGTGATGGTTGCTGATAATGGACCTCTGTACACCTATTTAGATATTCCATAAAAAAAGGATAGCCTTTTCCAGCTACAATAGTCATTTACAACATTAACAATGTCTACGCTGTATTTCTGATCAATTTGATGTTATTTTAATGTACAAAAAAATTGCTTTTCTTTCAAAAACAAGGACATGTCTAAGTGACCCCAAACTTTTGAACGGTAGTGTAATTCAGTATTCAGTGATAGATTTAATTCAGTTTTATATTCTGTTGAGGTTTCAGTATTTGAGAGGATGAGGATGGATGCACGTTGAGCACCTCTCCTACAGCAGACTGCAGTCTACTAAACTATCTGTTCCCAATAGGAAGGTCCTATATAGAGGACAAGGAATTTTTTTGTACAAGAAATTGAGGGTACCTATTTATTCCCCTAATAGTTTATTTAATCTTGTCTTTGGTTCACTTTCTTGTAATATACACTACCAGTTAAAAGTTTTAGAACACCTACTCATTCAAGGGTTTCTTTTATTTCTACTATTTTCTACATTATAGAATAATAGTGAAGACATCAAAACTATTAAAAAAACACGATGCTTCGTGGGAGAGAATGCCAAAAGTGTTGAAAGCTGTCATCAAGGCAAAGGGTGGCTATTTGAAGAATCTCCATTATAAAATATATTTTCATTTGTTTAACACTTTTTTGGTTACTACATGATTCCATATGTGTTATTTCATAGTTTTGATGTCTTCACTATTATTCTACAATGTAGAAAATAGTAAAAATAAAGAAAACCCCTTGAATGAGTAAGTGTTCTAAAAGTTTTAATTTAATGTAATTTTACATATTTGATCAACATTGTAAGGCAAGTCCCTTCATGGTTATACTACACTGTAAGTCAATATAGTATATGTCCTTTTGTTTCTAGAGTAAATAGTTGTAATTGCTCCAGATTCTGACATGAGACGCAATCAACTATATTAATCATTAAATTAGCCAATGCATTTGTGTAATTTATCATCCCTACTCTGAATCCATACTCTGAACCTTTCATATTTTTTGAACCTTTGACTTTTTTGTCTTGACAAGCTGTATTAAAATGTCCTCCTTCAGAGGGAATGAGTTGAACCTGGCAGCTTAAAGTCTCAGCAGGGTATTTATTTTTATATTTCTATTGGTCGTCATGTGGGGATTTATGGCCCAGCGGTGTAGAAATACTGGGGCCAGAGCCATGGATGCCTTTTATTCTGAGGGAGTCAATCCTTGGCAGTGATTACATTCCAGAAGGAGAGGGTCCGACTCAAAAAGACAAAGCAACTATTAAAACCATTACAGAAAATACAGAATGTCCAAATGTCATTTTAATTGCAAGTACAACTTGACGAAAGTTGCAAAAAAGTACGTGTATAATATTTCTTCCTGTATTACCTACATTATATCTGTCACGGGATACTTACATTAGAACATATGCATTGCACTTTGTTCTTTAAACTAAGGTTATCTGGTCCCTGTGTACAGTGTTATTAACATGGTGTGACTGTGAGCAGCAGATCTCCCTGAGCATTGAGTGCCCTATGTTAACCTTTAAGCTTCCTTGTGGCGTTTGCTAATATTGCATGCCTTTGAAAAGATTTCCAGCCTTTGGCGCGCTGGCTTCCCTTCCCTTGCCTGCCTGCCTGATGGAATGGAGCAGTATTCCAATGTGCAGCCAGCCACCCCCTCCCCAGGATGGCAACAAGCCACTGAAGCGGCCACTGTCTCTGCACATAATGGACCCTGGCCTCGTCTATGATTGTTTGGAAATGTGATTTTGATTCAGTGAACAGTTTGTGTCTGTCATGACTGATTAGCATCCTTGTTGCGGCTAGCAAGAAGAGGTGCCAAGTGTACAAATAATGTTGGAATGCACTGGCTATTGTTGAGCATGTGAGGCGTGTGGGGGCATTCTTCCTTGAGCCAACCACATCCAGTAGCCACTTGTAAGTTACAGCATTATATCAGAGACGGGGGGGTGGGGGTCTGCGCTGTAGAGTGAACTACACTGAAATACAAAGATGTATAATAATATGTTTCTAGCAGTACTATTACACCACCTTTTCAGACACTGTGTCTGAAATTATTGTGGGTACCTATGCAGATAAGAAAGCAACCTTTGAAGTAAGCATGTACAGTATGTTAGGTAGAGATAGTCATAGGTCAGTGGAGAGCAGGGGATGTTTTCCTTTCCAGGGCTGACTACATTAACATTTCACAGGGAGGTGTGTCTCTGTCTGTTTTTCTGTCTGTCTCTTTGTCTATCTGGACACACTGATCTGATGCTGACAAAGTGTGGTCCACTATTTAACCTCCACATATCACCAGGCTGTTAGTCCCCAACTATCTACAGGCACAATGGGTTTTGTCCTCTCTGGCTTGTAATCAATGCCCTCCTTCCTTGTTAAGCTCTGGGGTTATTGATGTCTTCAAATGGGCTGCGCTGGGCAGTCTTCTGTTCTTGGTTTGACCTCTCCTCGTCTTTTACTGCCTGAGCTGGAGAGGGGATCAGGGTCCTACTCACACTCGGGTTTTAGTGTGGAAAATGAAATAAGAGAACATTAGATTGCTGTCCCTGCAAGCCAATGCATATTTCTGTCAAACAGAAAAGTACTGCCATTTCATGTTCTCACAAAACACATTCCAGTTAGTTTGTAAAAGTAATATTACGATTCCAGAAAGTAAATGTGCTTCAAATCTCTCAGATCTCACTAATCAAGGCAAACTAAGCCAGTTATAAATGTTATTTTTCTGTTGTCTTTTTCATATTCACTGAGTGTACAAAACATTAGGAACACCTTCCTAATATTGAGTTGCCCCCCCTTTTGCCCTCAGAACAGCCTCAATTAGTTGGGGCATGGACTGCAAGGTGTCGAAAGCATTCCACAGGGATGCTGGCCCATGTTGACTCCAATGCGTCTCACAGTTGTCAAGTTGGCTGGATGTCCTGAGGGTGGTGGACCATTCTTGATACACACAGGAAACTGTTGAGCATGAAAAACGAATCAGCATTGCAGTTCTTGACACACTCAAACCGGTGCACCTGGCACCTACTACCATACCCAATTCAATGGCACTTAAAAATTTTGTCTTGCCCTTTCACCCTCTGAATGACACACATACGCAATCCATGTATCAATTGTCTTAAGGCTTAAAAATATTTCTTTAACCTGTCTCCTCCCCTTCATCTACACTAATTGAAGTGGATTTAACAGGTTCACCATGATTCACCTGGTCAGGTTATGTCAGTCTATGACACTGCCAAGTACCCAGTTTACCACCAGAGACACTCTTAAAGGGACAAGGAAGATCTCTGTTGGGCAACACGGACAGTATCTACAACCAACCTACCGAAGCGCAGCTTAGAGTAAATATTTATTGCATTTTCCTTTTCCAAATGGGCGGTTATTTAGAATGCATAAGATTCTGTATTTACAATAGCATAGCTTCTCCCTTTGTGCTTCAATCCTCCCGCACTTTCCTTCAAGCCCAACCCCCTCTCTTTGTGTAACCAGCCGTCATACAGGTTCCGTCCCCCAGGGACGTTTTCTTGTAGGACATAATTAGTAATCAATGTATGATCCATTCTGTGTATATTTAATTCTGTGTGATTAGTTAGGTATTTAGTAAATAAATAATTAAACCAAAGTTTGTATTGCTGATTCAACTTGTTAGCCAGGGTTCATGAAGATAACCAAAAATTCTATGATGTTCAGATGAGACTGAAATAAGGTGACGATTAATATTGACTGCTATTGATGTAAAATATTACTAGGTCTTTAAGAGTTTATTCGGACGATAACAGCTCTATTAACAGTTTTTCGTGGTGCCCCGACTTTCTGGTTAATTACATTTACATGATTAGCTTAATCAGGTAATATTAATTACAGAGAAAGGATTTTATAGAATAGCATGTCATATCACTTAATCCGGCATAGCCAAAGACACGACAATGTCCGTTACGTTTATGGGGGGTCAATTAAGGGAGACATCCTCTTCTGTAAACCACTGTAAACCAGGAAAACATGAGAGGATATTTTAAAGTACTGGATAGCTTTGTGACATCAAATGGACTTTGGTGGTCAAGCTGTGTTGGTATCTGTGCTGATGCCGCAAAAGCCATGACAGGGAGTCATAGTGGAGTGGTAACACGTGTGCAAGCAGTTGCTCCCGACGACACTTGGGTACACTGCAGCATTCACCGAGAGGCTCTTGCTGCCAAGGGAATGCCTGACAGCTTGAAAGACGTTTTGGACACCACAGTGAAAATGGTTAACTTTGTTAAAGCAAGGCCCCTGAACTATCGTGTATTATCTGCATTATGCAATGATATGGGCAGCGACCATCTAACGCTTTTACAACATGGTTATCAAGGGGCAAAGTATTGACACTTTTTAAATTGAGAGACGAGCTTAAAGTTTCCTTTACTGACCATAGTTTTCACTTGTCTGACGGCTTGCATGATGACGAGTTTCTCACACAACTGGCCTATCTGGGTGATGTTTTTTCTCACCTGAATGATCTGAATCTAGGATTACAGGGACTCTCCGCAACTATATTCAATGTGCGGGACAAAATTGAGGCTATGATTAAGAAGTTTGAGCTCTTTTCTGTCTGCATTAACAAGGACAACACACAGGTCTTTCCATCATTGTATGATTTTTTCGTGTGCAAATGAACTCAAGCTTACAGACAATGTCAAATGTGATATAGCGAAGCGCCTGAGTGAGCTGGGTGCGCAATTACGCAGGTACTTTCCCGAAATGGACGACACAAACAACTGGATTCGTTATCCCGATCATGCCCTGCCTTCAGTCCACTTACTGATATCTGAACAAGAGAGCCTGAGTGAAATTGCAACAAGCGGGCGGTTCTGTGAAAATTGAATTTAATCAGAAGCCACTGCCTGATTTATGGACAGGGCTGCGCTCAGAGTTTCTTGCCTTGGCAAATCGCGCTGTTAAGACACTGATGCCCTTTGCAACCACGTACCTATGTGAGAGTGGATTCTCGGCCCTCACTAGCATGAAAACTAAATACAGAGGCACAGACTGTGTGTGGAAAATGATTTAAGACTGAGACTCTCTCCAATACAACCCAACATTGCAGAGTTATGTGCATCCTTTCAAGCACACCCTTCTCATTAACCTGTGGTGAGTTATTCAAATTTTTTGATGAACAAATAAGGTTTTATATGTAAGATGGCTAAATAAAGAGCTAAATTATTGATTATTATTATTATTTGTGCCCTGGTCCTATAAGAGCTCTTTGTCACTTCCCACGAGCCTGGTTGTGACAAAAACTCACACTCATTCTTATGTTTAATAAATGTTTCGTATAGTGTGTATGTGGCAGGCTTACAATGATTTTAGAGTTCAATGACCCTGGTGCTAGAGTGGGTACGCAGCTGGAGGTTGAATGTTTGAAGGGGTACGGGACTATAAAAAGTTTGGGAAGCACTGCTGTAGTGTATAGCGATATGCTGACGTTTACATTTAGATAATCAGGTTTCACTATCTCACTTTCTTATTCAAGTCAGGCTCTTAAGAGAAAAGACCATTGTTGTGGATGTTGTATCTGATTCACCATTTGATGAAGTACAGTTTGTGTAACCCATCATCTGTTTCCATTATGTAGGCTGTAATGTATTATTGTCCCTACATACCTGTATCTCTGAAAAATGGGTTCTAATAGATATTGTCCCTTGCCTTTTGTAACTGTTTTGTTGATCAGTAAAAGACCAAACTCTGAAGTACTTTACCATTAGATTGTGAGAGAAGATTCATTTGTTTAGTTGAATGTGTGAGTCCTGGGCCCTCCACTACTACTAACAGAGTGTCCATGGTGTTACGTACGTTGTGTCCTCCAGGGCCCCTCCCCAGGCCCATGCCAGAGCCTCAGAGCTGGAGGTGATCTCCCAGCAGGTGGAGGAGGACAACCAGTGTCAAAATCCGGTCCAGCTAGGCAGCTTTGCTTACAGAGACCTGCCTCTGGCCGCACTGGACATCTCCCTGGCCGGTTCCCAGCTCATCTCCAACCTGGACGAAGAGGACAACAGAGAGGGGTAGGTGGACACAGAGACCCGTCCCCTCTGTGTATCTGTGTAGGCCTAACCATCAGCCTGGACCTGGATTAGTCCAAGCTATGCTCAGTCGATTTTTGTGTATAATGCAGTCATACTGTATATTCATCTTTGTTCTATGGCTTCTTTCTCAGGTGAGATCATTCTTACACAGCCATAGATACGTAACTGGAAAGACAGCTAACCTTCACATTTTGCCATGGGTCAAAGAGAAAAATGTGCTGTTTTAAAGCTAATTTCCTGCTATACTACACATATTGCTATGGGGGCCCCCAGAGCCCTGTAGACAAACTCTGTAGCCACAGTATGCACTATGATGCATTGCACACATTTGATAGATTACAGGAAAGACTTGAGTGTGAGGATCTTGTACAGAGATGGAATGTGCAGAACATTTGCTTAAGCATGCTAGGAATATGTTATACATGCTGCTGTAGCCTAGTGGTTAAGCAAAAATAGAATAAAGACAATGTCACCATCTAAAACAAGAAAAGCAATGTTTCTTGACTGAAAATGTGTCATTCCAGTCATCTGAATTGGTGCCTAATTATTCAATAGGCATTTGTTTGCCATGAAATGTTCAACCAAAAGGATGCTATTACAGAGATTGTACCTAAAACATTTCCCCTGTGTTTTTGATAATTGTACAATTACAATAACTGACATAGAACTAAGCACAATCCATAACCTACCATGACAGAGAAAATGTCTGCTTTCATTCTCTATCATGCTAGTTCAGCTCATCATAATGATACCTGACATGCCAGGTCGCAATTGTAAATGAGAACATGTTCTCAACTTGCCTACATGGTTAAATAAAGGTGAAATAAATAAATAAAATAAATGCCATTGAATCACTCACATTCACCTCTCATTGTGGTGTAGGATAGTTTGAGGATACAGTATGTGTCTGTGAATACTTCAGTGTCATCCTTGCATTGTCAAGGTATTAACTGACATGCCAGTGAGCATACACTATTTGTCTCAGTGACATCATTTCTCTGTTATAAAAAGATTCCTCCCTTCAACGTGCACTTTTGGCTCAAAACAAACAGTGTTGTTAGCGTCACATTGTTCCTGAAATGTCAGGCGCTGGTGGCTGTGTTGTTGGGTGTGTTGTCTCTGCCCATAGATCCTGCTCGTCCTGGTTGGGTGTTTCTCACATGGCCCTATCACTGCGCTGCAAGCTGAGTGTGTACAGGACACACCCCCTCTTATTCTGCCAGTCCTCTCAGGATGCGTGACTCACAGGCTGTTGGGTGCTCTCGTCTGTGCAGAGAAAGTAGACAAACACCATGAACTTAATTAGAGCATCCGCCCACCACGTCATTCAATGCCTGCTCTGTCAGCTGACATCACCACGCCCGGCTGGGACCTGGTACGACCCAGGGCTCTGTGGGAACCAAGGGGGGACAGATGGTTCCCAGTCCCATGCCACACACCCAGGCCACAGAGTGCAGGAGCTGGCAGCGCTGCCATCACTTTGGGCACTCTCAGGAGAACGTGTCCATATGAAACTATGTCACACCATGAGAAAGAACACAGCGATGTGGAAAAGTCATGGGATGCTAAGGTGCATCTCTAAGGGATTTTAGAAGTCTGACTTTTCTGGTAAAGTCTCTGGCTAAATAGCTATTTGTTTTGATGAAAGGGATTGGAATGATTTTCTTAATTGGAATGATATTTCCCTCCAAGCCTGGGAAATATTATTTAGCCTCGTAGCGCCATCATAATAATCAGAATAGGCGGTGGTGCCAGTGAAGCTGGAAGTATGGCATGTTCATTCAACTTTTTAGATTGGAATTCCAGATTTCAAACCACAGGCATTGCAAGGCCTACTCATCATCGGAGTTTCACTGTGGGCTCATGTTTCCATCCGTTGGAAGCATTCGTGAAAACAGAGAAATATGCAGCCACGTCACAATTTCTTGTTTACTCTGTTATGTCTGTTATGTCTGTAGCATTAGAGGAATGACAGAGCTAAGTTGATATTGCACATTGTCATTCATTAGACCCATTGAAATAGTCAGACGCCCTAATGACTAACTGAGTGTACATTCTGATTATTTATAAAGCATTGTTATCCCTACCCTTACGCACATTATGTTCCTTAATCTTGACGGGCTCGTCCCGTATGCGGGACGGACATCCAGCGAAAAAATCCTATCGCCATTAGCATAACGAAATTGAATATATATATTTTTTCAAATATAGGACTATGTTATATCGTTTTATAGATACACCTCCAGAGAATAAATAAACGTTGTTTTAAAGCTGACACAAACAGACTGTAATTGGTCCACATGACCAAATATGGGTCTTCATATATGGGTCTTTCATCAAGTAATCAATAGCATACTATAACGTCAGTTGCTTAGCTGAATGGGTTTACCATCAGCCCTGGGTTTACCATCCGTTTTCCAAGTAGATTTAACGTCATCACGTCGATTTTTTGGGGGGTTGAAATTATATGGAAGCAATGTTGATTTAGTTTTTGCTCAGTGGGAAGGCTTTAAAGAGGACTTCCCTTTGTTGTGCTCTGTATAGCTGTGAAACAGAAGAGAGTCTTATAGTGCATGTGGTAGGTTTTGCATTGTAGCGAGCTGCTGCACATGGATCTCTAACAGCAGACGTGGGCGATTATGTAGGAGGTGGATGTTCTTGCGGACAACAGGGGGCACATGCAGTACTAGCAGATTCAGAGCAGTGATGAGCTCTGGATTTATTAATAGACTTCTTCATGGAGCTACCTTCTTGCCCAGAACATGCTAGAGACTACGGTGATGGGGCGTGTTGCTTTCCACTCTTATCACCTTATTCACCCCTTCTGATTAACCTGTCATATGCTTTTGTCATGTTATGACGTTCAGCTACTGAAAATCCGCCAGCATCGTCACAGGGTTGTGGCATTTCAACCTTAATTGGAGCATAGAAAGACATATCCAAGCCTTTCATTGGTTATAAGACATATTGTAAAAAGGGTTGTTTCAAACACTTTCTTACACACTTTAACGGTTTATGAGTGTAACCGGACTATGTATAGTGTGATCTGTTGGTCAAGATGTGAAGCTGCAGCATTAAGGTGAATAAAAGTGACGTCCTCCTAGTGACCTTCCTTGTGGGTTGACCCTTCAGATCCAGACTTAGTTGAGTCCAGGTCCCTCCAGAGAACCTCCAGGCCTCTCCAGAGCTGTGCCAGGGGCCAGGGCTCCTCTCTGAGCTGCCAACCCAGGGCCCACAACCCTCACTCGGTATATCATCTGCCAGACCAGCCTCCAGCCCCAATCCACCAACAGCAGCAGGAACAGCAGCATATGCCTCTGATTTCAACGGGGCCAATGTGTGAAGTGTGATGCGTCGCAGCAATGACAGATGGTTAATCTGGGTCAACCTGTCGCTGTGACTGGAGGAGAGAGAGAGAGAGAGAGAGGAGGGACCTTCACCCTGCCTGCTCCCATACTCCCATTAATTAACAAAGCTGCCCGCCAAAGATTAGTGGGAAATGGCTCCATTTGCCGAATGTGGGCATGCCTCTGTTGTGTCTGTGACTATCATTAAATGTGAAGACTGTTAGAAATGTTATTTTAAACTAATTATGTAAACATTAATTAACTAGGAAGTCGGGGCACCACAGAAAATGTTAAGATTACAAAGTTATAATTTTCAGAATATAACTTTCGTAATATCTGATCAATGAATGATGAATTATTATTACCTCAATTCTCATTTCTGAACGTCGCAAACCCTTGGATATCTGCACAAACCCTAGCCAAAACAAACAGTAGATATTGGTTACTAACAATGATAGAAAAGTCCCTAGTGGGCTAAGCCGATATGACGGCTTGGTAGACAAAGGAAAGGGGTGGGGACTGAGAAAGAGCGGGAAAGACAACATGGATTCACTACACACAGTCTATAATTATAGTCATTGAAATGCTAATCCTTTGCACATGAACGGCCACTCATTCGAGAATAATTGCAATTTATATATTTACGCCCGTATGTCTTTGTTGTCTTCTCTGTTGGAATCCTCAATCATCCTTTAGAGTTCATCAGAGTCTCTGGTTAACTTTCCCAGAAGTCCCAATGTCTTTTGTGGTTGTAGGTGGCTAGAATGGATACTTCAGAGTACCATTCGGAAATGTTCTTATATAATAGCGGCTTCGGCGGTTGACAGTATTCTCGTGCTAGATTTACGTAATTTCTAGCTGCAGACTAGTAATTATGCGTCTAAGATTTGCTCTTATTCTGTAGTGATCGATAGACTCAGAGTTTAACCATTTCCAGCTGTGTAGCCAAACTACAGCTCTTAGGTCTCCGTGGCCTATATAATTATAGCCATTCTAATGTGGGGACTCTGTCCCGGCGTTCTCTGACTTCTTAACCATTCGAGACGTGGTTACTGTGGTTCTCTTTGGCAGAGTTGTAGTTTAAACAATTCCACATGAAGCGTCAGCTGCATGTTTTCTAGTCTGGTGTGAATTTCTTCAGGAGTGGGTTTTATACACTTCAGAGAAAAGGGCGGTCCATGACGCTGACGTAATGTCTATGCTCACGTGCGCGTGGCCATTGATTTGGTTAACTTTATATGAAAACCTATACTCTCATTTAGAAGGTTAGCATCACATTATGTCGATGTCATTTACAAAATAGCCTCCAATACCCTACTCAATAAATTGAATGCAGTCTATCACAGTGCCATCCGTTTTGTCACCAAAGCCCCATATACTACCCACCACTGCGACCTGTACACTCTCGTTGGATGGCCCTCGCTTCATACTCGTCGCCGAACCCACTGGCTCCAGGTCATCTACAAGACCCTGCTAGGTAAAGTCCCCCCTTATCTCAGCTCGCTGGTCACCATAGCAGCACCCACCTGTAGCACGCGCTCCAGCAGGTATAACTCACTGGTCACCCCCAAAGCCAATTCCTCCTTCGGCCGCCTCTCCTTCCTGTTCTCTGCTGCCAATGACTGGAACGAACTACAAAAATCTCTGAAACTGGAAACACTTATCTCCCTCACTAGCTTTAAGCACCAGCTGTCAGAGCAGCTCACAGATTACTGCACCTGTACATAGCCCATCTATAATTTAGCCCAAACAACTACCTCTTCCCCTACTGTATTTATTTATTTTGCTCCTTTGCACCCCATTATTTCTATTTCTACTTTGTACTTTCTTCCACTACAAATCTACCATTCCAGTGTTTTACTTGCTATATTGTATGTACTTCGCCACTATGGCCTTTTTTTTGCCTTTACCTCCCTTATCTCACCTCATTTGCTCACATTGTATATAGACTTATTTTTCTACTGTATTATTGACTGTATGTTTGTTTTACTCCATGTGTAACTCTGTGTTGTATGTGTCAAACTGCTTTTCTTTATCTTGGCCAGGTCGCAATTGTAAATGAGAACTTGTTCTCAACTTGCCTACCTGGTTAAATAAAGGTGAAATAAATAAATTGTCACGTCCTGACCAGTAAAAGGGGTTATTTGTCATTGTAGTTCGGTCAGGGCGTGGCAGGGGGTGTTTGTTTTGTGTGTTTTGGTGTAGGTTCTATGTTTAAATCTAGTTTTCTATGTTGGGTTTTTGGTAGGACCTCCAATTAGAGGCAGCTGGTTGTCGTTGTCTCTAATTGGAGGCCATATTTAGTTGAGGTTTGTTTCACTTGTGTTTTGTGGGTGGTTATTTCCTGTATAGTCTGTGCACCTTATGGGACTGTTTCGTTGTTTGTTTCTTTTGTTTAAGTGTTATTTCTAATAAATTAAGAAGATGAGCACTTTATCCGCTGCACCTTGGTCCAATCCTTACGACGCGCATTACATAAATAAATAAATATTACATCTTTTCACAAATAGTTTCATGTTTAATCAGATACATTTCACAATATTTAGATGTAAACCTGACAGCTGGGAAATGTAAACTTTAAGAGATGCAGTTATGTGTGTTTCCTGTCCTTCATGAGATCACCAAATGGAACACATTTGTCATAACTGTCCCTTAAGTAAGTGTCCACGGACCATTCCCACATCCTCCAAAATATAAATATTGTTTAGTTCTCCCATTTTGGGGATTAGGAGTTTTGAACAAAATAAGTTATTTGTTCTGGTAGACTCTCTTAATACTGCATGGCAGTTTCTAAATAAAGGAAACACCAACATAAAGTGTCTTAATAGGGCGATGGGCCACCACGAGCCGCCAGAACAGCTTCAGTGCGCCTCTGAAACTCTATTGGAGTGATGCAACACCCATTCTTCCACAAGAAATTCCATAATTTGGGCTGTGGATATCATGAAATTGGGGAGAAAGAAATATACACTGCCATTCAAAAGGCGGCCAGCATCCCGGAGTTGCCTCATCACTGACGTTGAGACTGGTGTTTTGTGGGTACAATTTAATGAAACTGCCAGTTGTGGACTTGTGAGGCATCTGTTTCTCAAACTAAACAATCTAATGTACTTGTCCTCTTGCTCAGTTGTGCACTGGAGCCTCCCACTCCTCTTTCTAGTCTGGTTAGAGCCGGTTTGCGCTGTTCTGTGAAGGGAGTACACAGCATTGTATGAGATCTTCAGTTTCTTGGCAATTTCTCACATGGAATAGCCTAGACATTTCTCAGAACAAGAATAGACTGATGAATTTCAGAAGAAAGATATTTGTTTCTGGCCATTTTGCTGATGCTCCAGATACTCAACTAGTCTAAAGAAGGCCAGTTTTATTGCTTCTTTAATCAGCACAACAGTTTTCAGCTGTGCTAACATAATTGCTAAAGGGTTTTCTAATGATCAGTTAGCATTTTAAAATGCAAAACTTGGATTAGCTAACACAACGTGCCATTGGAACACAGGAGTGATGGTTGCTGATAATGGGCCTCTGTACATCTATGTAGATATTCCATAAAAAAATAAGCTGTGTCCAGCTACAATAGTCATTTACAACATTAACATTATCTACACTGTATTTCTGATCAATTTGATGTTATTTTAATGTACAAAAAAAAAAATCTTTCAAAAACAAGGACATTTTGTACGTAATGTTGCCGCTACCATCTCTTATGACCGAAAATAACTTCTAGACATCAGGACTGCGATTACTGACCACTCAGCGAGGCAGAGGATATACGGCTCCCTCTGGAACAGGCCCTGACCCCCGTGATCTGCGTGAAGAGGAGGTGGAGAAAGAGAGGCCGAGAGCGGGCTGCCTTCTGAGAATTTGAAGGCGATCGAATCAACCCCCACTTCCCTCAATTCTGCTAGCAAACGTGCAATCTTTGGACAATAAAATTGACGAGTTACGGAGGAAGATTAAACTACCAACGGGACATTAAAAACTGTAACATCTTATGCTTCACGGAGTCATGGCTGAACGACGACAATATCAACATACATCTGGCTGCTTATACGATGTACCGGAAGGATAGAACAGCAGCGTCTGGTAAGACAAGGGGCGGCGGACTATGTATTTTTGTAAATAACAGCTGGTACACTATATCTAAGGAAGTCTCGAGCCATTGCTCACCTGAGGTTGAGTATATGATAAGCTGTAGACCACACTACCTACTGAGAGAGTTCTCATATGTATTCTTCGTAGCTCTTTACAAACCACCTCAGTCAGAGGTTGGCACTAAGATAGCATTGAATGAGCTGTATTCCGCCATAAGCAAACAAGAAAACACTCACCCAGAGGCGACGCTCCTAGTAGCCGTGGACTTTAATGCAGGGAAACTTAAATCAGTTTTACCAAATTTCTATCAGCATGTTAAATATGCAACCAGAGGGAAAATAATTCTGGACCACCTATACTCCACACACAGAGACGCATACAAAGCTCTCCCTCGCCCTCCATTTGGCAAATCTGACCATAATTCCATCCTCCTGATTACAAGCAAAAATTAAAGCAGGAAGCACCAGTGACTAGATCAATAAAAATGTGGTCAGATGAAACATATGCTAAGCTACAAGACTGTTTTGCTAGCACAGACTGAAATATGTTCCGGGATTCCTCCAATGGCATTGAGGAGTACACCACATCTGTCATTGGCTTCATCAATAAGTGTATCGATGACGTCGTCCCCACAGTGACCGTACGTACATACCCTGTCGTGGAAAAATTCAATCAATAATATTTCTCAAATACCAGATCCTGTGAGTTCAAATAGACTTTATTACAAAGTAATATAAGCCGAGCTGGTTCCTTCCAGCCTTGGCGCACACTTTTTATACAGGTTTCATCCTTACGTCACACACATAGTAACTCCTCTTTATGTTAATGATTCATCCCTTCTGGCATTTAGCCATCATTATAATTTTTGCCTTGCACTAATTTTAGTTCGGTTTCACATTATGGCATAGAAACATTAGGCCATAGCAATGGTACAAAAATAAACAGACATGCCCACTCTCAAGACAGGTGCATGTCTAATGGTGTCTAATGACCTAGACACACAGAGTGCACTTATCCTGCTGACTACTTCAAAATGTATAACGGGCACACATGTACTAGAAAATTCTCAATAGGCGTAACCATAGTAACAGTAAATAATAGGCCATAGCAATGGTACAAAAATAAACAGACATGTCCACTCCCCAGACAGGTGCATGTCTAATGGTGTCTAATGACCTAGACACACATATAGAGTGCACTTATTTTACTCTAAGATGTCACACATGTACTGGAAAATTCCCAATATATCCCTCCTCTGGGGCTTAATAAGTTCCAAACCTTAAAGTTTGTTACAGTACAAGTGAAGAGGGAAGCATCTTCTATGTTGCTAAGGAGACAATCTGCCTCCCTTAAACCTTATCAACCTTTGCTTCATTTTCTCATTCATACTGGGGAGTCAGGACAAAACATCTCCTTTCACATATAGCTTGAAGGAAGTAAAAGATCCCTCAAGCCAATTGTCCTTTAACATACAGTGTAAAAGCATGTGCATGCATTTCTTAGCCTTGCCCGAGGTTCTCAATTATGTAAAATATAAAAAAACAATAAAAACATAAAAAATAATAAACTAAATCTCATAAACCCTTTAACTTCATTCTCAATATGACACCTAAACATATGGACCTCCCTCACAGACACCTCTCAAACAACTGTTTGGTTATAAGTGAAAAAACCTGTTAAAGAATTAAGGGCAAGGTCCACGAACTCTTGTAACTGGAAACCCTATGTCACACACATGTCTAGGCGAACAGATATTCAGAAGGTCTAACATAATTTATCCTTCAGCAACTGTTACATTGAGTACATGGTTAAATACTTTTAATATTGAGTCAATGTTTTGATTCTGGGGTAGTTTCTTTATTGTGGCTACCCCAGTTGGTAACAGAGGTTCATGTTTTCTGTCGCAACCCACTTTCTTGTGGTTTTGCCATTGTCTTAGTTGGTGTACTGGTGCTAGTGGGAGGTGTTTTACCATTTCTTCTAGGTTTGCCTCTGTTGCTGTCAAGGCCATTCTACCGCTCTTCATCTGTCCTGGTTTCCACTGTCTGTTAGGAGGACCATGTGAGGGCAGAGAAGTCGATGGTAGGGAAGTCTCCTTCCCATTCTCCTGTCGTTGATTCGCCGTCCCCGTGGACAGCGCCTTTGTCAGGGATATCTGCCAGAGTATGTATGTCATCAGGAGCAACAGGCATGTCACTCCTCCCCATCCCTGGACTCTCTGAATCTTCAGGCGAGTGTGTCTGTTGACTATTGGGAGTTGCGCCATGGTCCTCTTCTCCTTCTGTTTCCTACAGGCTCCTGCCTGGTGTATTAGCATCCTCTCCTTCTGTTCCCTCCGGACTCCTGCCTGGAGTATCAGCATCCTTTCCTTTCCGTTCCCTTCGGGCTCTTTGGTCGTTCGATCATCCTTGGAGCTTTGATGCAGTGGTTTAGATGGTACCACATGGTGCTTCCTTCCACCTGGATGGCTGTTCGTGTTGCTAGGACCTTGTAGGGACCCTCTCACCTTGGCCTGCTCCACCTCCTCCAGAACACACGGATGCAGACCTGGTCCCCTGGGACCACCGGACGGGGAACCTCTGGTCTTGGTTCAGGTTTTCGCTTTCTTTCCGTAAGGTTTTCGAACTCTGAGACTTATGGCCTCTGTTCTATGATCACACCATACACAATCTTATTTCTATCTCTCATCACACAACATAATGACATTCCAGCTGAAGCTGGTGACTTCCTTCACTTCAGCTGAGCTGCTTTTAGTTTCTCCACTTTCTCCTTCTGGTTTCTAAGAGAGTGATAGCATAAGACTTGCAAAGCAACGATAAGCACAAAACATAATAGTATTAACAATGTGACAAGCTATGCATCATTATATATGCATGAAAACCAAAGTCTGAGACCATGACAATCCCCACTCTCTCTTCACCTGACTCTATGCCTCCAGGATACTTTTCTGCTGCACTCACAAAAATGAAGGCCCTAAAAAGCCTCCTCATGCTTTCGCCCAGTCTTCCCCTTTCTGGCCCCAGGTTCCGAAGAGGTGTTCCCATGCTATGTCATTTTCACTTTGTTCCCCATCTCCATTCATTGCCACATGATAGGCACGTCACCTGGTAGGCAAGTGCATATCCCTAATCAACTATACATCCTCTTGAGGTAACTCAGCACTGTATATGCTTTCACATCAGTGCCTTCAAAATGTTTAGAGTACAATTACACCAACATCTATCCACTTTCATATGATGCATTAACCAATAAAGCAGCTAACCCAACCCAACTATGATGTTAAAGTAGCTCCTAGACCAAACCCATCTGCATGTTTACAGTGGAATCTAGTCTCTCTCTCTCTTTAGTTCCGCTTCCTCTGTCATGGTGTCTTCAAGCTCACCCATTATGCCACTGGACCTCACTTCTTGTGAGAACTATGCACCCACCGAGGAGAGACATGATGATCTTTACCGTTGCAGGTGCTGTAAGGAGTAGTGTGTGGACCAGACCAACGCTGTCCCAACACCCACTGCATCTTGATGTACACTCAATCTCCAGAATTCACCCCGCTTCCTTGGTTATCTCCGCTTTCACATGAGATACACAATGCAACGCATGGGTCATTTCCTGACAACATAGACCCTCCTCTTATGGCAAGATCACTAATTTCTTACATTTGAATAACAGGCCCCCTTACTCCTATTGGTCTCCCAGTTACCAGCTACCAAGCCATGTGGCAGGAGTCCTCATAAACTGATATCCCAACAATGCTACTACAATAACCCCTGCTACTACTAACATGGCCCATGCCTATAGCCTCCTTCAATTACAGTCCCTACAGTGACTGCCGTGAGAATAACTCCTGCATGTAATATGTCAAGTGTTCGCCGGCTGTTAGAAGTTGGGAAAGAGATTAATGAGTTGGAAGAATATCCAACCTAACAAAACTGAGTCACAGGTTTCTTGAAAGTTTACCATAGTGTCTGAAATGCCACCACTATCTCTTCTACTCTCACCATGATCTGGGTATGTGTAATGTTCAAATTAACTTCATTAACTCCCTATATTGTGCACAGTTAGCTCATACGAGAGGGAGGACAGCTAACTCCTGTAACAATATACAGTCTCTGGGCATTATACTCCTCTATCAGCATGACCTTAATTTATGAGCCCCCACGGATCTTTACTGCAGTCACGTTCCATCCTACTTAACAGCCCTATGTAAACATTCTGTCTCAAACACCTCCTCCTGCTACAGATACATTTGCACATATATCATTCCATCTAACCTATAACACACTAGTCACTACTCCTCCTAATGCACTTCTTTAGTTATAAACATACTACAACATTCTCAAATCAATTAGTAAATATACATCAATCCCTCCTCTGGAACAATGATCACTCTGATGTTCCACAAAACCTAATAAACATATTGACTTGGAAAGGAAAGAGAAAAAAATACATGTTTAATAACTTCACTCATTGATGGGACTTAAACTACAATTCTGATTACATGGTAAAACAAAAGAGAACAAAAAACGTAATGGTTAACCCAAGCTATCATCCAGTGAGTTCTCTAACAACCTCCCTGTCGGAGGACACTTAGAAATAAGGTTTCTGGAGCCTCCCTCGGCCTCATAAATTTGAGCAGTGCCGTCACCCCTTACCGTTCCAAAGCAACTCTCTCTCGCTGTATCCAAATCATGACTACAACATTTTATAAATTATCCAACCCGAATTTAGAATGACAGTCCTAAGTGCTTACTTTGAGTCTATGACTCGAATTCCAGCATCTTAACTTAGCACACATCATCCTGGTTAGAATGTACATTTGTAAATGGAACCTTTTATTGCCGTTAATAACTCTTCTCATTACAGCCCCTCTTTGTCCCTGTTTTCCTGTTGCAAGTGGCCTGGTAATGAAAGATCAGTATCACATTGCATCCGTAGTCTATGTTGTTTGCAGTGTGTAGACCCCCCGTCCTTCTCCTGGCACTTATCATTCCAGCGTGTCTTTTACAGTTCATCTTGCCAACTGCACATGTAACTCTTGCCTGTCCCATTTGATGGCCCTTGATAATGTCCCAATTTAAAGGTCCAAATATACACATTAGTTTCTCCCACATACACGAGTCTCTCACCTGAGCCGTTCTCTCTTCACGCTCACTCCACACGCTCTCTCAGCACTCCTGCCCCGGTTTATGGCTCGGACTCAAATAGAAGTGTTAAAAGTCACTGTCGTATTGCACGCCTTTGTCGCTCTTTCTTCAGCCAGTTAGGGAGGGTTTTGAGGTTCACACACAATGTTTGTGGTCAAATTATTCCTACCATGCATTAAGACACGATCTGACGTCACCTTCCATGATAACCTCAAAAAAACATAGATCAGAACAGTTTAGTTCAATTCATTTCTGTTTCAGGAAATCCAGACAAGCATTGACTATGACGAATTATTCAGTAACCTTTTCTTAATAACATTATCTCTATGATAAATGTCAAAGAGCATAACAGCATACTGTTACTACTAAAACCATTTTCAAACTTAGTACGAACTATCTTATTTTACTGGCGATCTCTCGGAAGAGTTACCAGATCAGAAAGTTATCACCCTAACCCCTCGCAGAAATCCCACACTCCATAAATTCCAATCTGGTTCAATTTGTATCGAAACAAAAAAAACGATACATAAAATCAGCAATTTACATATCACACTCCATTTGGAGTAACTGTCATCCCTTCTTAACATTTATCTTTCCTTTATATGCAGACTGACAAAGTACATTTGTAGATTTACCCAAAGACCAGGACCCCAGGAAACTGGTAATTTTCCCCTTTGAACACGATTCAAAACATGTTAAATAAAAAATAAACCAATTCGAATAACTTAGAACAACAGTAATGGTACCACTTTTAATAGAGACTGGTGTTTCACATTCATTTTATAATTAAATCCCACCTGTTCCTGTCATTTCTAGTGAGATGAATCAGGCCTCACCATTAAAATATTTCCTCTCCCTTTTCTTTCCCTGACCTTCCAAAACCATTTAAACACCTTTCAAAGCATTTTCATCCTTCTGCGTACCCAATTTAAAACTGAATCGGAAAAAAACCATCCAAAATAAATCCCACAGTACCAACACCACTAACGCATATTCATAACCGGTAAATTGTGTGTGTGATAAACCATATGGCAAAAACAAACAAAAATGGCCAGGCCTTATTTAATTTGGTAACTCCTCTTTAACACCAAATCCGGATAATGATATACAGTTGAAGTTGGAAGTTTACAGACACTTAGGTTGGAGTCATTAAAACTCGTTTTTCAACCACTCCACACATTTCTTGTTAACAAACTACTGTTTTGGCAAGTAGGTTAGGACATCTACTTTGTGCATGACACAAATTTTTCCAACATTTGTTAACAGACAGATTATTTCACTTATAATTCACTGTATCACATTCCAGAGGGTCAGACTTTTACATACACTAAGATGACTGCTTAGAAAATTCCAGGCTCAATCCCTGTACTCATCATTTAACCTTGTATTGAAACCTCAGCTTTTCAAATTACTAAAATATTGCATCATTAGAGTGCTATAAAAAAAACACTATTGACATACTGTCAACACTCTACATTTACATCAAACCTCCTTATCAATATGACTATATTTGTATCACTAACCACTGCTTCACACTCATTAAACATATATTTTTTTTAGGATTAACCTGTAATGCGCCAAATGTAGAAAATACATCAGCCAATAGTTAATCAATCCAAACAATTCAAATTCGAAATTCTTACTTTCCAATTGACTAACTGTCATTTGTTACCTTCACCAGTCTACATCTTTTCCCTTAAACTCAGAAAGCTCTCTACAATCTCAACCATACTCTACCTCTGTCTTTCTGCTAACATTTATGTTACCAGGTGAATTTTTAAAATTTAAATTATAGTCAAAACAAACATAACTTCTACTTTTCACAGGGAGGCCACTTTAATTACTCTTATCTCTTCCTCCCTTTTGTGAATTCAATAAATCTATTTTAGAATAAAACGAAATTAAGTCTCACAAGTTTAAACTACTAGGCTTTTCTTCTTGAGTTGCATGGTTCTCGAAACCCCCAAATATGTTCTCTTGTTTTCGCCGGTTGTACTTTACCATAGCTATAATTCCTTGTGATCCTGCTCTACCACATAGTTTACTAATGTGGCGAGGTTTGGCATATGAATTTCTTTGTCTTTTTACGGCAACAACAAACACACTACCTTACACATTGTACACAGATTGTACACAGAACCCCCAAATCTACACCCTTTAGCGATTGTTTGAATGTGGCGTGATACAAAGTTCGACTATATTCAAACATCATTCGTGCTCTCGCCCATATATACTGGCCATTTTAATATGTTACCTACCGCTGAGGGAGGTTCCCGGAGCGAATCACACAAACTCTATACATAGGTAAGAACTTTACCTTTGTTTTCAAGTGGCTATTTGTTTGTGCTGTTCATCCAAGAGGCCCGGCCACAGCAGTAGATTTTCACCGTCTCTGGTCCCTTTTCGCCACTCCTGGCAAGCTCGCCATTTATGTCGTGGAAATATTCAGTCAATAATATTTCTCAAATACCGGAGCCTGTGAATTCAAATAGACTTTATTTCAAAGTAATATAAGCCGAGCTGGTTCTTTTTAGCCTTGGCACACACTTTTTATACAGGTTTCATCCTTACGTCACACACATAGTAACTCCTCTTTATGTTAATGATTCATTCCCTCTGGCATTTAGCCATCATTATCTTTTTGCCTTGCACAAATTTTTGTTTGGTTTCACAATAGGGCATAGAAACATTAGGCCATACCAATGGTACAAAAATAAACAGACATGCCCACTCTCAAGACAGGTGCATGTCTAATGGTGCCTAATGACCTAGACACACATATAGAGTGCACTTATCCTGCTGACTACTTCAAAATGTATAATGGGCACACATGTACTAGAAAATTCCCAATATGCGTAACCATAGCAACAGTAAATATTAGGCCATAACAATGGTACAAAAATAAACAGACATGTCCACTCCCCAGACAGGTGCATGTCTAATGGTGTCTAATGACCTAGACACACATATAGAGTGCACTTATTTTACTCTAAAATGTCACACATGTACTGGAAAATTCCCAATAACCCCAACCGGAAGCCATGGATTACAGGCAGCATCCGCACTGAGCTAAAGGCTATAGCTGCCGCTTTCAAGGAGTGGGAAGCTTATAAGAAAGAACCCGGAAGCTTATAAGAAATCCCGCTATGCCCTCCGATGAACCATCAAACAGGCAAAACGTCAATACAGGACTAAAATCGAGTCGTACTACACCGGCTCTGATGCTCTTCGGATGTGGCAGGGCTTGCAAACCATTACAGACTACAAAGGGCAGCTGAGAGCTGCCCAGAGACACGAGCCTACCAGATGAGCTAAACTACTTATATGCTCGCTTCGAGGCAAATAACACTGAAACATGCATGAGAGCACCAACTGTACCGGAAGACTGTGTGATCACACTCTCCGCAGCCGATGTGAGTAAGTCCTTTAGACAGGTCAACATTCACAAGGCCGCAGGGCCAGACGGATTACCAGGACGTGTACTGCAAGCATGCGCTAACCAACTAGCAAGTGTCTTCACTGACATTTTCAACCACTCCCTGTCCAAGTCTGTAATACCAACATGTTTTAAGCAGACCACCATAGTGCCTGTGCCCAAGAACACTAAGGTACCTGCCTCAATGACTACCGACCCGTAGCACTCACCTCTGTAGCCATGAAGTGCATTGAAAGGCTGGTCATGGCCCACATCAACACCATCATCCCAGAAATCTTAGACCCACTCCAATTTGCATACCACCCCAACAGATCCACAGATGATGCAATCTCTATTGCACTCCACACTGCCCTTTTCCACCTGGACAAAAGGAACACCTATGTGACTAAACACCTCCCTCTGCAACTGGATCCTGTACTTCCTGATGGGCCGCTGATCCTCAACACAGGGTCCCCTCAGGGGTGCGTGCTCAGCCCCCTCCTGTACTCCCTGTTCATGACTGCACGGCCAGGCATGACTCCAACACCATCATTAAATTTGCAGATGACACAACAGTGGTAGGCCTGATAACCGACAACAACGAGACAGCCTATAGGGAGGAGGTCAGAGACCTGGCTGTGTGGTACCAGGACAACAACCTCTCCCTCAATGTGATCAACACAAAGGAGATGATTGTGGAAAAAAGGAAAAAAAGAGGACCCAGCACGCCCCCATTCTCATCGACGGGGCTGCAGTGGAGCAGGTTGAGAGCTTTAAGTTCCTTGGTGTCCACATCACCAACATACTAACATTGTCGAAGCACACCAAGACAGTTGTGAAGCGGGCACGACAAAACCTATTCCCCCTCAGGAGACTGAAAAGATTTGGCATGGGTCCTCAGATCCTCAAAAGGTTCTACAGCTGCACCATCGAGAGCATCCTGACTGGTTGCATCACTGTCTGGTATGGCAACTGCTCGGCCTCCGACCGCAAGGCACTACAGAGGGTAGTGCGAATGGCCCAGTACATCACTGAGACAAAGCTTCCTGCCATCCAGGACCTCGATACCAGGCGGTGTCAAAGGAAGGTTGTCAAAGACTCCAGCCACCCTAGTCATAGACTGTTCTCTCTGCTACCGCACGGCAAGCGGTACAGGAGCGCCAAGTCTATGTCCAAGAGGCTTCTAAACAGCTTCTACCCGCAAGCCATAAGACTCCTGAACATCTAGTAAAATGGCTACCCAGACTATTTGCATTGCCCCCCCACCCCCTTCCCCTCTACACACCTCTGTTACTCTCTGTTGTCATCTATGCATAGTCACTTTAATAACTCTACCTACATGTACATACTACCTCAACTAACCGGTGCCCCCGTACATTGACTCTGTACCAGCAGCCCCCTGTATTGTTATTTTTTTACCGCTGCTCTTTTATTTCTTGTTACTTTTATCTATCTCTCATCCATATTTATTTTAAACTGCACTGTTGGTTAGGCGCGCATAAGTAAGCATTTCACGGCACATGTGACTAATACAATTTGATTTAATTGTGTGTGTATATATATATATATATATTTTAAATTACATAATTTGGTGTTTTGTTGATGGTGGTGGAAAATGCTGTCTCAGGAGCCGCTCCATAATCTCCCATACGTGTTTAGTTGGGTTTAATTCTGGTGACTGAGACACACACACACACCCTTTAAACCCCCTATGCTCCTTTGAGACCCCTCTTTCAATGTCACTGAGATCTCCTCTTCTCGCCATGGTAGCCAAAATAATGGGCAACTGGGCATTTTTATACATCACCCTAAGCATGATGGGATGTTAATTGCTTAATTAAAGGTAAAACAAATAAAAATATGAACTCAAGACACACACACATGTGGAAGCATCTGCTTTCAATATACTTTGTATCTATCCCTCAGTGTAGGGGAAGGTACTCTGAAATTGTAGTTTATCAAGCTACCAAGTTAAGCTGCACTAAAGTTACCCTTAAGAAACATATAAGTCACGTTGCATAAGGATGGGAGACAGGCGCAGGAATAAGTAATAGGGTTTTTTAATTCTCTACTCAAAACAAAAGAGTGAGGTGTAAACCTCTAAATAATTCACGGGATAAGACCCATAATAACAAGTGCACAAAAATACATGTAGCACCAAAAACCCAAAATAAAACAGAGCATAGGTACTCACAAGACCAATGGACCTAGGACAATGATCGACAAGGACAATGGGGAACAGAGGGTACATATATACACATACTAATTGGGGGAAATGGGAACCAGGTGTGCGTAAGGAGACAAGACAGTCCGGGGTTGGTGGTAATGATTCAGTTCAGTGACACCTAGAAGACCAGTGACGTAGACCTCCGGAGCTGGTGAACGGAATGAACAGCAGTACTGGGGCGATCTGTGACAGTAACCCCTCCCCCAGGGGTCAGTCAGGGCGCCGACTGTGAAATTCTCTTGTCAGCGAAGTGTCCAGGATGTCCACCGCAGGAATCCAGCACCGCTCCTCTGGACCGTACCCCTCCCAGTCAATG
Source organism: Salmo salar (assembly GCF_965601325.2). Classification (NCBI taxonomy): domain Eukaryota; kingdom Metazoa; phylum Chordata; class Actinopteri; order Salmoniformes; family Salmonidae; genus Salmo; species Salmo salar. Next base: position 29,083,929 of record NC_138306.1, on the reverse strand, counting down.
AGGTACTGGAGACACCCCGCCCGACGCCTCGAATCCAGGACTTCACGGACAAGTACGCCGGACCTCACTCGATGTCCAGAGGAGGACGTGGGGCTTCACTGGGTCCAGCCTCAGCGAGGAGACCAGGCACCACTGGCCTGAGGAGAAACATGAAAAGTCGGGTTAATGCGGTAATCAGCAGGGAGTTGCAAACGGTATGTTACCTCATTAACCCTCCTCAGGACTTTAAACGGGCCACAAACCTCGGGCTCAGGAATTCTGTGCGTACTCAGCCCAAGGTACTCCGCCCACTCCCCCGGCCGGTCCTGACAGTAATACCTCTTGGAACCTGCCCACCTGATTGGCCCTCTCCACCTGCCCATTAGCTTGAGGACGGTACCCGGAGGTGAGAGTAACTGTGACCCCCAGGCGTTCCATGAACGCTTTCCATACGAGTGAGTTGAACTGAGGGCCACGGTCTGACACAATGTCCTCCGGGATCCCGTAGTGCCAGAAGACGTGTGTAAAAAAAAAAAAAGAGCCTCCGCGGTTTGCATTGCCGACAGGAGACTAGGCAGAGGAAGGAGGCGACAAGCTTTGGAAAACCAATCCACAACGATGAGAACAGTGGTGTTCCCCTGGGAGGGGGGAAGGTCAGTGACAAAGTACACCGAGAGGTGAGACCAGGGTTGTTGTGGAACCGGCAGGGGAAGGAGCTTTCCATAGGGGAGGTGTCTGGGTGTCTTAGACTGGGCACAACCAGGACATCCCTAGACAAGGTGGGCCACCAGTAGTTCTCAGTCAAGCAGGCGATGATACGGCCTATCCCAGGATGGCCCGACACAGGTGCCGTGTGCGCTCAGGTAAGGAGGCGGTCCCGCACCCCCGTGTGCATGTAGGCATTCCGTACACAGGGCCTGCTATATGTTGGCGTCCACATCCCACACCACTGGCACGATCATACGGAACGGAGGGATGATGGGGGTCTCCTCTCCCTACATCATAGAGGTGAGACAGGGAGTCCGCCTTCACATTCTTCATGCCTGGCCTATAGGAAAGTGTAAATTGGAACCTGGCGAAGAATACAGCCCATCTGGCCTGTCTCAGGTTTAGCCTCTTCGCTGTCCTGATGGGGCGGCAGGTAGCCTAGTGGTTAGAGCGTTGGACTGGAAACCGAAAGGTTGCAAGATCGAATCCCCGAGCTGACAAGATTCAAAATCTGTCGTTCTGAACAAGGCAGTTAACCTCTCTGGGCTAGGTGGGACGCTGTTGCGCCACAGTGTAATCCCGTGGCGTGTTATTCAAATACCTTAGAAATGCTATTACTTCAATTTCTCAAACATATGACTATTTTACAGCATTTTAAAGACAAGACTCTCGTTAATCTAACCACACTGTCCGATTTCAAAAAGGCTTTACAACGAAAGCAAAACATTAGATTATGTCAGCAGAGTACCCAGCCAGAAATAATCAGACACCCATTTTTCAAGCTAGCATATAATGTCACATAAACCCAAACCACAGCTAAATGCAGCACTAACCTTTGATGATCTTCATCAGATGACAATCTTAGGACATTATGTTATACAATACATGCATGTCTGTTCAATCAAGTTCATATTTATATCAAAAACCAGCTTTTTACATTAGCAGGTGACTAGCATGTGACTAGCATTCCCACCGAACACTTCCGGTGAATTTACTAAATTACTCACGATAAACGTTCACAAAAAACATAACAATTATTTTAAGAATTATAGATACAAAACTCCTCTATGCACTCGATATGTCCGATTGTAAAATAGCTTTTCGGTGAAAGCACATTTTGCAGTATTCTAAGTAGATAGCCCGGCATCACAGGGCTAGCTATTTAGACACCCAGCAAGTTTAGCACTCACCAAAGTCAGATTTACTATAAGAAAAATGTTATTACCTTTGCTGTTCTTCATCAGAATGCACTCCCAGGACGTCTACTTCAATAACAAATGTTGGTTTGGTCCCAAATAATCCATTGTTATATCCAAATAGCGGCGTTTTGTTCGTGCGTTCAAGACACTATCCGGTAAATAAGGGTGACGAGCACGACGCGTTTCGTGACAAAAGATTTCTAAATATTCCATTACCGTACTTCGAAGCATGTCAAACGCTGTTTAAAATCAATTTTTAGGCCATTTTTCTCGTAAAAAAGCGATAATATTCCGACCGGGAAATCGTTTTTTAATACAAAGAGAGTGAAAGTAAAAGCATGCTATCCCCTCATGCACGAGCCTCAGTCTGATGGCCCTCTGATAAAGCACTTGCCAAACGCGCTAATGTGTTTCAGCCTGGGGATGGAATTACATCATTCAGCCTTTTCCCGCCTTCTGAGAGCCCATGGGAGCCGTAGGACGTGTCACGTCATGCCAGAGATCCCCTGTTTTTGTTAGAGATGATCAAGGAGGGCAAGAAATGGTCAGACAGGGTACTTCCTGTAAGGAATCTTCTCAGGTTTTTGCCTGCCATATGAGTTCTGCTATACTCACAGACACCATTCAAACAGTTTTAGAAACTTTAGGGTGTTTTCTATCCAAAGCCAATAATTATATGCATATTCTAGTTACTGGGCAGGAGTAGTAACCAGATTTAATCGGGTACGTTTTTTATCCGGCCGTGCAAATACTGCCCCCTATCCCCAACAGGTTAACCCACTGTTCCTAGGCCATCATTGAAAATATGAATGTGTCCTTAACTGACTTGCCTAGTTAAATAAAGGTTCAATTAAAAAAAAAAAAAATGTACTCCAGGCTGCGTTGGTCTGTCCACGTCAGGAAAGGATGTTTGGACCCCTCCAGCCAGTGCCTCCATGCCTTCAGAGCCTTCTTGACCGCCAAGAGTTCCCAGTCACCTACGTCCTAGTTCCTCTGGGTGGGGCTCAGCTGCTTGGAGTAAAAGGCGCAGGACCGCACCATCCAATGACGGCGGAGGAGGGAGGTAAGAGGTGCGACCACCGTGCTAAAGCCCCGGATGAACCTCCGGAAATAGGTGGTGAACCCCAGGAATCGCTGGACTGCTTTCATGGAGTTAGGGATTATGCTCCAGTCTTCCCAGCACAGACCTGACTAATGAGACATGCTGGGCACGGTCAGCAGAATAGACCAAAATGTTGTCTATATAAACCACTACGCCCCTTACCAGCATGTCCTGAATCACTTCGTTAATAAAGGCCTGGAAGACTGAAGGAGCATTAAACAAATACTCGTAATGCCCTGTGGTCGTGGAAAAGACCGTTTTCCATTCGTCGCTTGCAAGAATGCGCACCAGGTTGTAGGTTCTCCTCAAGTCCAGTTTTGTGAAGTGCTGCGCCCTGTGCATTTGTTCAATGACATGAGGGGCAAAGGATAGCTGAACTTCACAGTGGCTTTATTTTGTGTTCAATAGTCAATACAGGGGCGCAGTCCCCCATCTTTCTTCTTAACAAAAAATATGCTTGAGGAGGCTGGTGACATAGAGGGGTGGATAAAACCTTGCTAGAGGCTCTCCTGTACGTAGGTCTCCATGGCCTCGGTCTCCGCATAGGAGAGGGGATAGACATGTCCTCTCGGGAGGGCTGCGTCAGAGAACAGGTCAATGGCACAGTCCCAGGGGCAATGAGGAGACAGGTGTGTTGCCTGGGTCTTAGAGAAAACCCAATGCAGATCCTGGTATTTCTCCGGTAAATCCACTTAAGGGGCGTGGTCCAGACTTTCCACCATAGTGGTGTTGACTGACACCACGAGAGACCTCCTGGGACCAACCCAGCAGTCTCCTCTCAGACCAGGAAATAACAGGGTTATGCCAACTCAACCAGGGGAGACCTAAAACAACGAGGTGCGTGGGGGTGTCTATAATCATAAAGGTGATCTGTTCTGAATGAGTGTCATGGGTCAGCAGAGAAACGGGAACAGTGATGTGATGTACGAGCCCTGTCCCCATTGGACGATTATCCAAAGCTCGAAGCGGAATGGGTGACTGTAGGGGAACCAAAGGAATGCTTAATGCAGTAACATGTAGCACCAAAAACCTGAAATAAAACAGAGCATAGGTACTCACAAGACCAATGGACATAGGACAATGATCGACAAGGACAATGGAGAAAAGAGGGAACATATATGCACATTATAATCAGGGGGAATGTGAACCAGGTGTGTGTAATGAGACAAGACAGTCCGGGGTTGGTTGTAACGATCCAGTTCAGTGACGCCTAGAAGGCTGGTGACGTAGACCTCCGGAGCTGGTGAACAGAATGAGCAGCAGTACCAGGGGGATCCGTGACAATATAGTTTCCTTAACCGAAGTTACTTTGAAAAAGTAGTTCACTACATTCAAACTACTTTGTGAACAATTATCATATCTAAATCTGAAATGTCAAGATCAGATCACTATGGAGTCAGATGTTAACAGAATTAGTAATTTAGTCTATTAAACACAAAAACTGTTTCAAGTCTGATGCCAAAATAAATAAAGGACATTTTTGTCTATTTCAGCCATATTTAATTTTATTTTTGCAAAAACCAATAGTGTGTATGTCCAGTAGTTATCTATAGCGTTAAATGGCAAAAAAATGAAATTACTGAAAACACTACCAACATTTTAATTTAGTTCAACTATCACCAAGCTACTGCAAAATGTAGTTGAATTACTAGTTGAACTACATGCAGTTCACTACTCCTCAACACTGGTCCCTCATTTACTTTGGCAGTTACCTATAGATTGATTACAACAGTGCTCTGAGTTCCCTACTGGGATCAAGTCCTTTTGCTACTTATCCTGCAACCATTGAAACATGACTGTTGCTTGGCACAAAAATGATGCAGTAAATTATACACTCAATTGTACATTTCAACAGTCAGTAGAATTAAGATTGAAGTGATATGAACATCACAGAATGTAAGAATACAGTAGAGAATGAATTTAACTGAATCTGGACATCTCTGTAGATGGATTTCTGAAAAGAGTAGAGGGGACTATTTCAAACACACAGAGGAACAATCCTCTCCATCAAATTGGCTGTGCAGCAGGTACCACATGCTGCACAGCTGGGTAGGACAATTTGTGGGCATGGTTTGGTTAATATTCACAGACATGCAAAGTGCGAGATTGCTTTTTGGGCTGAGAGTGAGAGAGATCAAGTGTACTGGTGAAAACCCATTTATCAGAACCAGCTTGTCTGCTGCTCTGCAGATGTAGGCCGATCCATCTCCATTTGCCTTATTTCAAAAGCCGATTTCTCCAGCAAAGAATCGCCTGAATTCCTTTTGGCACCATGCCTTCCAAACAGCAGGTAGTGAGGTGCATATCCTGCACTGTGTTGTTGTATTTCTGCATTACTTCCTGCAGGTGGTCATGCCAGTGTCGTCTCCAAGGACCCACTCCAATTCGCATATTGCCCCAACAGATCCACAGATGACGCAATCTCTATTGCACTCCACACTGCCCTCTCGCACCTGTACAAGAAGAACACTTACGTGAGAATGCTGATAGTTGACTACAGCTCAGCATTTAACACCATAGTGCCCTTCAAGGTCATCACTAAGCTCAAGACCTTGGGACTGAATACCTCCCTCTGCAACTGTATCCAGGACTTCCTGACGGGCCGCCCCCAGGTAGGGCTGGGCGATATGGCCAAAATATCGTAACACGGTATCTACATTTTTTTAAACGGTTTGACGGTATTTTGTGTTTTTGAATAATAAAAGTTAAAAGTATGCTTTATGAGTAGTGCATGACCCTAGGGTGGCAGCACATACATTCTAAGTGATTTCAATGGGTCTTTCTCCATTCTGATTGTTTTATACTGTTCAATTCAACTTCAACAAAAAATTATTTTCAGCATTTACATTAATTTCTGCATTTCCTGCACTCATTTGAGATCATTTCCACATGTAGGGCTGCATGATATGGGCAAACAATCTAGGCCTCATATTTAACCAAGTGTTGCAATTGCAATTTGACTTGTGATTTAGAGCAAAACACTTGGGTGAACTGTTGGAATCATGGAAATAGAATGATTATTAAAATTCTATAGTTAGAATATAATAGTGGGCTGTAGCGTCTTGTCTGTGGTGTGGCGGAAAGAAGCGCAGGAAGCAGCGAACACTGTGTGGTAATTTTAATTAAGAACCACCCGTACAAAATAAGAGGTCTCCCAACAACAGGGAAAAATACAATGGACAAGCACAGTCAACAAACGCAGTTGACATACAGAAAAACAATCCCGCACAATAGGGTGCGGGCCAGCTGAACTAAATAGCCCTCTTAATTACCTAACTCAGGGCAGGTGAGAAAACATTAAAAAAAAGGGAAAAAACAAAAAGGGAATTGGTGGTAGCTAATAGGCCGGTGACGACGACCGCCGAGCGCCACCCGAGCAGGAGGGGGCGCCACCGTCGGTAGGAATCGTGACAGTACCCCCCTCCTGACGCGCGGCCCCTGCAGCGCGCCGACACCGGCCTCGAGGCCGACCCGGAGGACGAGGCGCAGGGCGATCCGGACGGAGGCGGTGGAACTCCTTCAACATGGATGGGTCCAAGACGTCCTCCGCCGGCACCCAGCACCTCTCCTCCGGACCGTACCCCTCCCAGTCCACAAGGTACTGCAGGCCCCCCGCCCGGCGTCTCGAGTCCAGAATGGCCCTTACGCTGTACGCCGGGGACCCCCCGATGTCCAGGGGGGGTGGAGGGACCTCCGGCACCTCATCTTCTTGTAGGGGACCAGCCACCACCGGCCTGAGGAGAGACACATGAAATGAGGGGTTAATACGGTAATAGGAAGGGAGTTGCAACCGATAACACACCTCGTTTATCCTCCTCAGGACTTTGAAGGGCCCCACACACTGCGGCCCCAGCTTCCGGCAGGGCACGCGGAGAGACAGGTTCCGGGTCGAGAGCCAGACCCTGTCACCCGGTGCGAACACCGGCGCCTCACTGCGGTGGCGGTCAGCACTCCTTTTCTGCCTAGCACTGGCCTCCTTCAGTGAGTCCTGTACTGCTTTCCAGGTCTCCTTGGAGTGCTGAACCCAGTCCTCCACCGCAGGAGCCTCGGTCTGGCTCTGGTGCCATGGGACCAGGACCGGCTGGTACCCTAGCACACACTGGAAGGGTGACATGTTAGTAGAGGAGTGGCGAAGTGAGTTCTGGGCTAACTCTGCCCAAGGAATATACCTCGCCCACTCCCCTGGCCGGTCCCGGCAATACGACCTCAGGAACCTGCCCACCTCCTGGTTCACCCTCTCCGCCTGCCCATTGCTCTCGGGGTGATAACCGGAGGTTAAACTGACCGAGACCCCCAGCCGCTCCATAAACGCCTTCCAGACCCTGGATGTGAACTGGGAACCCCGATCAGAGACAATATCCTCCGGCACCCCGTAGTGCCGGAAGACGTGGGTAAATAGGGCCTCCGCAGTCTGCAGGGCCGTAGGGAGACCGGGCAAGGGGAGGAGACGGCAGGACTTAGAAAACCGATCCACAACCACCAGAATCGCAGTGTTCCCCTGAGAGGGGGGAAGATCTGTCAGGAAGTCGATAGACAGGTGCGACCATGGCCGTTGCGGAACGGGGAGGGGCTGTAACTTCCCTCTCGGTAAATGCCTAGGAGCCTTACTCTGGGCACAGACCGAACAGGAAGAGACATATGACCTCACGTCCTTAGCCAAGGTGGGCCACCAATACTTCCCCCTTAGACTCCGCCCTGTCCTCTCTACACCAGGATGACCCGCCGCAGGTAGCGTGTGCGCCCACCGAATCAACCGATCGCGAACATCGAGCGGCACATACATGCGCCCCACGGGCACCTGCGCAGGCGCAGGATCCAACACCAGTGCCCGCTCGATGTCCGCGTCCACCTCCCACACCACTGGTGCCACCAGCCTAGACGCTGGAATGATGGGAGTTGGATCGATGGGGCGGTCATCCGTGTCATACAGACGGGACAGCGCGTCGGCTTTAGTATTAAGGGAACCCGGTCTATATGAGATGGTAAACCTAAACCGGGCGAAGAACATGGCCCACCTTGCCTGACGTGGATTCAGTCTCCTCGCTGCCCGGATGTACTCCAGGTTTCGGTGGTCGGTCCAGATGAGAAAGGGGTGCTTAGCCCCCTCAAGCCAGTGTCGCCACACCCTCAAGGCTTTGACTACCGCTAGCAACTCCCTGTCCCCCACATCGTAGTTACGCTCCGCCGAACTGAGCTTCCCTGAGAAGAAAGCGCAGGGGCGGAGTTTCGGTGGCGCACCCGAGCGCTGTGATAGCACGGCACCCACCCCAGCCTCGGATGCGTCCACCTCTACTACGAACGCTAAAGATGGGTCCGGGTGCGCCAACACGGGCGCGTCGGTGAACAGGGTCTTCAACTTCTTGAAGGCTCCGTCCGCCTCCGTCGACCATCTCAAACGCGCCGGCCCCCCCTTCAGCAGTGAGGTAATGGGAGCCGCTACCTGGCCAAACCCCCGGATAAACCTCCGGTAGTAGTTGGCAAAGCCCAAGAACCGCTGCACTTCCTTCACCGTGGTTGGAGTCGGCCAATTACGCACGGCCTTAACGCGGTCACACTCCATCACCACCCCCGTGGTGGAAATGCGATAACCCAGAAAGGAGACGGCTCGTTTGAAAAACTCACACTTCTCAGCCTTAACGTATAGGTCATGCTCCAGCAGTCTACCAAGCACCCTGCGCACCAGGGACACATGCGCGGAGCGGGTGGCGGAATATATCAGAATGTCATCGATATAGACAATCACGCCCTGCCCGTGCAGGTCCCTGAGAATCTCGTCAACAAAGGATTGAAAGACGGCTGGAGCATTTTTCAACCCATACGGCATGACGAGGTACTCATAATGGCCTGATGTGGTACTAAAGGCGGTTTTCCACTCGTCTCCCTTCTTGATACGCACCAGGTTATACGCGCTCCTGAGATCCAATTTTGTGAAGAACTGTGCTCCGTGAAATGATTCCACCGCCGTAGCGATAAGAGGTAGTGGGTAACTAAACCCCACCGTGATCGCGTTTAGACCTCTATAATCAATGCACGGACGCAGACCTCCCTCCTTTTTCTTCACAAAAAAGAAACTCGAGGAAGCGGGTGAGATGGAGGGCCGAATGTACCCCTGTCCCAAGGATTCCGTGACGTATGTCTCCATAGCCGCCGTCTCCTCTTGTGACAAGGGGTACACGTGACTCCTGGGAAGCGCAGCGTTAACCTGGAGATCTATCGCACAATCCCCTTGTCGATGAGGTGGTAATTTAGTCGCTCTCTTTTTACAAAAAGCGATCGCCAAATCGGCGTATTCAGGGGGAATGCGCACGGTGGACACCTGGTCTGGACTCTCCACCGACGTGGCACCTATGGAAACTCCTAGGCATTTCCCTGAACACTCCTCCGACCACCCCTGGAGAACCCCCTGTTTCCATGAAATGAGGGGATTGTGACCAGCCAGCCAGGGGACCCCCAGCACCACTGGAAACGCAGGTGAATCAATAAGGAAAAAGTTAATGCTTTCCCTATGATTCCCCAGCGTTACCATGTCCAGCGGCACCGTAGACTCCCTGACTAGCCCTGACCCTAATGGTCGGCTATCTAAGGAGTGCACGGGGAAGGGGGAATCTATCGGCACCCGTGGAATGCCCAGCTTAATGGCAAGTCCACGGTCCATAAAGTTCCCAGCTGCGCCTGAATCGACTAGCGCCCTATGCTGGGAAGAGGGAAAAAATTTAGAAAATGAAACAGGCAAAAACACATGACCAACAGGGGGTTCTGGGCGAATCTGGTGCTGACTCACCTGAGGTGACCGAGAAGTGTTCTGCCTGCCTTCTCGACTCCCAGACTGGCTCCTCCAGCACCGGTCGGCCGTGTGTCCTCTCCGACCACAGCTGGTGCAGGAGGAGCCACCTCCTCCGGTGCCCCTTGGCACGGCCCCCCCTACCTCCATAGGGGTAGGGGCGGGGGTGCACGGGGGTGGAACGGGCAGGACCCTCTCCGAACGCCCGCGGGCAGCCAGCAAATTGTCCAACCGTATGGACATGTCAATGAGTTCGTCCAGGGATAGATTGGTGTCCCTACAGGCCAGCTCCCTGCGGACGTCCGCCCGGAGACTACACCGGTAGTGGTCTATGAGGGCCCTGTCATTCCACCCCGCTCCAGCAGCCAAGGTCCTAAACTCCAGCGCGAAGTCTTGAGCGCTCCTCGTCTCCTGCCTGAGGTGGAACAGCCGTTCACCCGCCGCTTTACTTTCGGGGGGGTGGTCGAAAACAGCCCGAAAGCGGCGGGTGAACTCTGGGTAGTGGTCCCTCGCCGAGTCTGGAGCGTTCCAGACCGCATTAGCCCACTCCAGAGCTCGGCCCGTCAGGCAGGAAACGAGGGCACTTACGCTCTCCTCTCCTGTAGGAGCAGGTCTGACGGTGGCCAGGTACAACTCTAGCTGGAGAAGAAACCCCTTGCACCCAGCCGCCGTCCCATCGTACTCCCTCGGGAGTGCCAGGCGAAGCGCGCCAGAGCCAGACGTCGTAGGAGGAGGAGATGGTTGTATCGGGGGGGGGTGTAGGTGGAGAGAGGATACCACTCCTCTCCCATCGTTCCATCCTCTCCATCATCTGGTCCATGGCGGATCCGATGCGATGCAGGACCGATGTATTGTGCTGGACACGTTCCTCCATGGAGGGTAGTGGAGTGCCCGCTGCTCCCGCTGATTCCATGCTCCTTCTGGTGGTGCGGGATTCTGTAGCGTCTTGTCTGTGGTGTGGCGGAAAGAAGCGCAGGAAGCAGCGAACACTGTGTGGTAATTTTAATTAAGAACCACCCGTACAAAATAAGAGGTCTCCCAACAACAGGGAAAAATACAATGGACAAGCACAGTCAACAAACGCAGTTGACATACAGAAAAACAATCCCGCACAATAGGGTGCGGGCCAGCTGAACTAAATAGCCCTCTTAATTACCTAACTCAGGGCAGGTGAGAAAACATTAAAAAAAAGGGAAAAAACAAAAAGGGAATCGGTGGTAGCTAATAGGCCGGTGACGACGACCGCCGAGCGCCACCCGAGCAGGAGGGGGCGCCACCGTCGGGAGGAATCGTGACATGGGCACATTGAATAGAGTGTTTGACATGACAACAACTTAAAATGCCAGGGAGGAGTTATTGTTACAGGATAGGAACTGAAGTGTTGACAAGTGTTTCCTATAATCTTGTGAAAACAGCATCGGTTGTCATCAACATTATTGCATGTGCAGCATTGACCATGCAGAGACTGAACGCAAGTGTCTCGTGCCCGAGGAACAACAAATGCGCTCCTTGAGTGACAGGGCGGGGCTATTTCTGTGTAGAAAGCAGCATTGAGAGAGATATCGGAGAGAGATGACTCAGGTAGCGAAGTAAACTATAAAAATGGACGTTACACACGGCGTATCACATTTAACAAACCAAACATTCAAATACCGTTATAGAAGGTAAAGTAAAAACACAAACCGGTCGTGCATCAATACAGGTATATTGTAAAATATGTTATACTGCCCAGCCCTACCCACAGGTGGTGAGGGTAGGAAACAACACATCCACCACGTTGACCCTCAACACGGGGGCCCCATCCAGGATCTCTATACCAGGCGGTGTCAGAGGAAGGCCCTAAAAATTGTCATAGACTCCAGCCACCCAAGTCATAGACTGTTCTCTGCTACCGTATGGCAAGAGGTTCCGATGCATAAAGTCTGGAACCAAAAGGACCCTGAACAGCTTCTACCCCTAAGCCAAAGCTGTATGGCTATATCCAGGGAAGCTAAAGTTCCGAAAGCTGGGCCTAAAATAGTGTATAAGAGATCATACAAAAGATTTTGCTGTGACTCTTATGTGGATGATGTTAAAAATATTTATTGGTCTGATGTGATTAATAAGGAGCATCCTGACGCTGCCCTTGAGGAAATTGATTCTTCCAATTATTCATAAACATGCACCTGTTAGGAAACTGACTGTTAAAACTGTTAAGGCTCCATGGATTGATGAGGAATTGAAAAACTGTGTGGTTGAAAGAGATGTGGCAAAAGGAGTGGCTAATAAGTCTGGCTGCACATCTGACTGACTGGCTGACTTACTGCAAATAGAGAAATTATGTGATTAAACTCAACAAAAAGTAAAATAAACTTTATTATGAAGCCAAGATCAATTATATAAATAATGATGGAAAACAACTTTGGAGTACTTTAAATGAAATTATGTGCAGAAAGACTAATTCAACTCCATCTTTCATCGAATCAGATGACTTATTCATCAAAAGCCATTTTATGTTGCCAATTATTTTAGTCATTACTACATTGGCAAAGTGCACAAACTTAGGCAGGAAATGCCAACAACGAACAGTGAGCCACCGTATTCATGCCTAAAAAAACTAATAATGAAAGAAAAGCATTGCAAGTTGGGATTTTGTAAAGTTAGTGTGGGAGAGGTGGACAAATTATTGTCATCGATCAATTATGACAAACCTCTTGGTATTGACAACTTAGATGGAAAGCTACTGAGGATGGTAGCTGACTCTATAGCCACTCCTATCTGTCATATCTTTAGTCTGAGCCTAGAGGAAAGTATTTGTCCTCAGGCCTGGAGGGAAGCCAAAGTCATTCCGCTATCCAAGAGTGGTAAAGCGGCCTTTACTGGCTCTAACAGCAGACCTATCAGCTTGCTGCCAGCTCTTAGCAAACTGTTGGAAAAAATGGTGTTTGACCAAATACAGTGCTATTTCTCTGTAAGCAAATGAACAACAGACTTTCAGCATGCTTATAGAGAAGGGCACTCAACATGTACTGCACTGACACAAATGACTGATGATTGGTTGAAAGGCTAATAATAAGAAGACTGAAATGACTGATGATTGGTTGAAAGGCTAATAATAAGAAGACTGAAATGACTGATGATTGGTTGAAAGGCTAATAATAATAGGATTGTGGGAGCTGTTCTGTTAGATTTCAGTGGAGCCTTTGATATTATTGACCATAACCTGTTGTTGAAAAAATGTACAGTACAAGTCAAAAGTTTAGACACACCTACTCATTGAAGGGTTTTTCTTTAAATGTTATATTTTCTACATTGTAGAATAATAGTGAAGACATCTAAACTATGAAATAACACATATGGAATCATGTAGAAACCAAAAAAGGGTTAAACAAATCAGAATATATTTTATATTTGAGATTCTTCAAAGTAGCCACCCTTTGCCTTGATGACAGCTTTGCACACTTTGCACACACATTTTCTCAAGCTGTATATTTATACAGTGTGTCCTACCCTACCTCTTTCAGGTAATACAGTCTATGCAGTATTAACCTTATATTTAGCTAATGAATGTTGGGTTATGCATAAGCTTCTAATTTATAGCCTCTGTCTCTTATGCAATACTCGTCGCAAGACCCACTGGTTGATGCTTATTTATAAAACCCTCTTAGGCCTCACTCCCCCTATCTGAGATATACATACTGCAGCCCTCATCCTCCACATACAACACCCAGTCTGCCAGTCACATTCTGTTAAAGGTCCTGAAAGCACATACATCCCTGCGCCGCTCCTCTTTTCAGTTCGCTGCAGCTAGCGACTGGAACGAGCTGCAACAAACACTCAAACTGGACAGTTTTATCTCAATCTCTTTGTTCAAAGACTCATGGACACTCTTACTGACAGTTGTGTCTGCTTTGTGTGATGTATTGTTGTCTCTACCTCCTTGACCTTTGTGCTCTTGTCTGTGCCCAATAATGTTTGTACCATGTTTTGTGCCGCTACCATGTTGTGTTGCTACCATGCTGTATTGTCATGTGTTGCTGCCTTGCTATGTTGTTGTCTTAGGTCTTTCTTTATGTAGTGTTGTGTTGTCTCTCTTGTCGTGATGTGTGTTTTGTCCTATATTTATATTTTATTTATTTTTTATATTTAATCCTAGCCCCCGTCCCCGCAGGAGGCCTTTTGCCTTTTGGTAGGCCATCATTGTAAATAAGAATTGTAACTAACTTGCCTAGTTAAATAAAGGTTAAATAAAATAAAATAAGAAGCATTAAGCATTAAAAAACGCTTCATAGCTCTTGAAAAGCTAGACAAGCTTGATGGATTTTTTGGGGCATTTCTTATACTAATAGACTATTCGATGAGGGGTGCAAGCTCTTGTTTGCTGAATGTTAAGTACAGCAGCCAATAGGAGTTTGAAAGAAGAGAGAACGGGCGATGGCGGTAGGTTATAGCAGTTATTTACTCAGACCCATCTTCAATTTTCGTAAAGTGAAGGCTATCTGCATCTTATTCTAGTCCATTATAATTCAAGCATGTCATTACAATGATGATGATGATAAGGACAACAAAACTAATTTCATTTTACTGTTGAAAGCGAAGAAGGAATGAAGCGACAATAGAGAGAGAAAGCGTAATTCGCACGTTGCACAACATTAGGGGAAATATTATGAAAGGCATATAAGGGTCAGCATTCTAAATATAAAATTGTAAAATATGTCCTATTATACTTCAAAATTACAATCAAATTTGCTAGCCTATAATTGTAACTTTGTAGGCCGCATGTCCTGCACCAGCATTGCATGTTCTCTCCCAGCTTCATGGTTTGAATGAGGGGCGTAATTCCAGTATAATACAATACAGTACAGTAATGCAGTCCACACTAAAAAAAGATTAGCCTACTGGAACTTGTTTCAAAACTACATCTAATGGCTTTTACGTTTTTCTCTAGTGTGTAATGTGCTATCCATGTGCTGGATAATGGCACAATCATTTGGGCTTGCTAGGGCTCATAAAATGTCTTTATTGGATGGTGCTCATCAGGTCATCTAGCACCAGGCTTGAATTTTCATGTCGTTCAAATCTCTAATCAAATCCAGACTTATTTATATGCTTTAGAACAGTGGTTCCCAAACTTTTTATAGTCCCGTACCCCTTCAAACATTCAACCTCCAGCTGCGTACACCAGGGTCATTGAACTCTCAAATGTTAGTTTTTTTGCCATCATTATAATCCTGCCACACACACACACACACTATACGATACATTTATTAAACATAAGACTGAGTGTGAGTTGTCGTCACAACCCGGCTTGCGGGAAGTGACAAAGAGCTCTTATAGGACCCGGGCACAAATAATAATATAATCAATAATTTTGCTCTTTATTTAGCCATCTGTAAGGGGTGTGTGTTGGTGGCAGGGAAGTCAGGCGCAGGAGAACGAACTTGGTATAATAAATGCTGACAAAACCCCAAAACAACCAAAATGTACAAAATAACAAAGTGGGTACAAAACCCGTCGCGCACCAACACTGAATAACACATCACATACAAACAAAACAATCTCCGACAAGGACATGAGGGGAAACAGAGGGTTAAATACACATGTAATTGATGGGATTGGAACCAGGTGTGAAGGAAGACAAGACAAAACCAATGGAAAATGAAAAATGGATCAGTGATGGCTAGAAGGTCGGTGACGTCGACCGCCGAACACCGCCCGAACAAGGAGAGGGACCGACTTCGGCGGAAGTCGTTACACCATCTTACATATAAAACCTTATTTGTTCATCAAGAATTGTAAAAAACTCACCACGGGTTAATGAGAAGGGTGTGCTTGAAAGGATGCACATAACTCTGCAATGTTGGGTTGTATTGGAAAGAGTCTCAGTCTTAAACCATTTTCCACACACAGTCTGTGCCTGTATTTAGTTTTCATGCTAGTGAGGGCGGAGAATCCACTTTCGCATAGGTACGTGGTTGCAAAGGGCATCAGTGTCTTAACAGCGCGATTTGCCACGGCAAGAAACTCTGAGCGCAGCCCTATCCCGAAATCTGGCAGTGGTTTCTGATTAAATTCAATTTTCACAGAACCGCTTGTTGCAATTTCGATGAGGCTCTCTTGTTTAGATATCGGTAAGTGGACTGGAGGCAGGGCATCCAAGGGATAACGAATACAGTTGTTTGTGTCGTCCATTTCGAGAAAGTACCTGCGTAATTGCACACCCAGCTCACTTAGGTGCTTCACTATATCACATTTGACATTGTCCGCAAGCTTGAGTTCATTTGCACACAAACAATTATGCAATGATGGAAAGACCTGTGTGTAGACAGAAAAGAGCTCAAACTTCTTAATCATAGCCTCAATTTTGTCCCGCACATTGAATATAGTTGCGGAGAGTCCCTGTAATCCTAGATTCAGATCATTCAGGCAAGATAGGGCAGTCGTGTGAGAAACTTGTCATCATGCATGCGGTCAGACAAGTGAAATTATGGTCAGTAAAGAAAACTTTAAGCTCGTTTCTCAGTTAAAAAAAACGTGTCAATACTTTGCCCCTTGATAACCAGCACACTTCTTCTGTATGTTGTAAAAGCATTACATGGTTGCTGCCCATGTCATTGCATAATGCAGAAAATACACGATAGTTCAGGGGCCTTGCTTTAACAGTTAACCATTTTCACTGTAGCGCCCAAAACGTCTTTCAAGCTGTCAGGCATTCCCTTGGCAGCAAGAGCCTCTTGGTGGATGCTGCAGTGTACCCAAGTGTCGTCGGGAGCAACTGCTTACACACGCGTTACAACTCCACTATGTCTCCATGTCATGGCTTTTGCGCCATCAGTACAAATTACAGTGGAAGTCCGGGAAACTATAACCAGTCTCCAGCAATTCAATAAGAATCATACTTATAAAGGCAACTTTGGTTATTTTAAAACCAGGGGGCTCTTTTAAATCTTGTATGTATGGTAATGAGGTGAGGTAGATGTAAGATATTAACCAGCAGTAAGAAGTGATTGTTAAACCGGTCCAAGTCTGTCTAATACTTCTGACTCTGCCCCCTTTAACCCAATATAACCTGCCAAAAGCGGAAGTGTCATTTTAAAGCAGGTCTTCCCAAACTGGGGTACGCGCAATGCCGTCGGGGGTACGCCAAATAAAAATGTGATTCACATGAAAAAAAATGTATATATATATATACACACACATTTTTTTAATGTAAATCACATTTGTATTTGGTGTACCCCCGACGGCATTGCAAGTACCCCAGTTTGGGAAGACCTGCTTTAAAATGACACTTCCGCTTTTGGCAGGATATATTGGGTTACCCGGAAGAAAAGGGATTTATTCTCAGGATGGAACATTTGCAAAATACTGGAAAAATATTAAACCCTTGTTCTGACGGGGTATGACAGTTGATCTAAGCTCATGAGGCATTTATAAGTCAATTCTTCAAGAATCAATGGTTATATTGTTTATCGTTAATTTATTAGTCTAAAGATGGATGTAACAACTAAGGATTCGACCTTAAACTCCCCCCATATTACTACAAAATGTATTTGGATGTTTTATTTTCATTGGATAAATCCCTGCAAAAATGTTTTCCAATTCCCCTGGCATTGGCTTGATGAATAGTAAGGAGATACAGAACATCTCAGATCAAAACTTGATTACCTGTGATAACAACAGCAGAGGCCATATTCAGCATATTTAGTGCTTAGTTGGTTTTTCTCTCTCAGGGACTGATTCTATTGGCTGTGATGATGACAGATTATTTAGCAGTGGTCTCAGGGATTCCTTCAGCTGTGTCATTTACATTTTTGTCATGATTTTAAAACAATAGAGTGCAATTGGTTTGCCTTTTTTGTTTTGTTTTGTGCTTGGATAGGTAGTGGGTTTCAAGGTTGTCATAGGAATTGCCTAAAATATGTCAGGAAAAGACAGCAAGGAGCCTTTGCAGACAGAAAGAAAAGAACTTCCCCAAACTAAAGGGGGCAGAGTCAGAAGTATTAGACAGACTTGGATCGGTTTAACAATCACTTCTTACTGCTGGTTAATATCTTACATCTACCTCACCTCATTACCATACATACAAGATTTAAAAGAGCCCCCTGGTTTTAAAATAACCAAAGTTGCCTTTATAAGTATGATTCTTATTGAATTGCTAGAGACTGGTTATAGTTTGCCGGACTTCCAGTTAAATTTTTTCTACAGACTTGCAGAATGATTGACTCTTTGGAATCAACAGTAATGGTGTGTGTGACTGCTGAAATACACTACATGACCAAAGGTATGTGGGCACCTGCTCGTTGAACATCTCATTCCAAAATCATGGGCATGAATATGGAGTTGGTCCCCCTTTTGCTGCTATAACAGCCTCCATTCAGCCACAAGAGCATTAGTGAGGTCAGGCCTGGCTTGCAGTCATTGTTCCAATTCATCCCAAAGGTGATTGATGGAGTTGAGGTCAGGGCTTTGTGCAGGCATGTCAAGTTCTTCCACACTGATCTAGACAAACCACAAACCACCGTATGGACCTCGCCTTGTGCATGGGGGCATTTGTCATGCTGAAACAAGAAAGGGCCTTCCCCAAACTGTTGCCACAAAGTTGGAAGCACAGAATCGTTTAGAATGTCATTGTATAGCTTTAAGATTTCCCTTCACTGGAACTAAGGGGCCTAGCCCGAACCATGAAAATCAGTCCCAGACCATTATTCCTCTTCCACCAAACTTTACAGTTGGCACGATGCATTCAGGCAGGTAGCGTTCTCCTGGCATCCGCCAAACCCAGATTTGTCCGTCGGACTGCCAGGTGGTGAAGTGTGATTCATCACTCCAGAGAACGCGTTCCCACTGCTCCAGAGTCCAATGGCGGCAAGCTTTACACTACAGCCGGCGCTTGGCATTGCACATGGTGATGTTAGTCATATGCAGCTGTTCGGTCATGGAAACACATTTCATGAAGCTCCCGATGAACAGTTTTTGTGCTGACGTTCCTTACAGAGGCAGTTTGGAACTTGGTAGTGAGTGTTGCAACCGAGGACAATTTTTTTTTACACACTTCAGCACTCGGTGGTGCCATTCTGTAAGCTATTGTGGTCTACTACTTCGCTGGTGAGCCGTTGTTGCTCCTAGACGTTTCCACTTCACAGTAACTTACAGTTATTGACTCTGCAACTTACAGTTGACCGGGGCAGCTCTAGCAGGGCAGAAATTTGACAAACTGACTTGTTGGAAAGGGGGCATCCTAAGATGGTGCGACGTTGAAAGTCACTGAGCTCTTCAATACTGACAATGTTTCTGTATGAAGATTGCATGGCTGTGTGCTCGATTTTGTCAGCAACAGGTGTGGCTGAAATAGCCAAATCCACTAATTTGAAGGGGTGTCCCCATACTTTTGTATTTAAACTCAGCAAAAAAAGAAACGTCTCTTTTTCAGGACCCTGTCATTCAAAGATAATTCGTAATTGCCTTCAATGGAAAATTTCTCAACACTGAGTGTGAGGAAGTAGTCCTAATGCTGTTCAGACCTTCCTACTTCTCACTTAAAATATATTTTTTTGCTTAATTTCCATGTGTTTTACACCAGGAGGTGATTACACAGCATTATAATATAACATTACATCTAGGAATGATACAACAATTTCCAAATACAAAAACCTGCTAATGCGGTCATCTGTCTTAAGGAAAAAGTACAATATAATGACAAATGGCAACAGATATAATGTAGTTATTATTATTAATTTAATGTTACTGTGAAATATTAGCATCTTATTTTCCAGTTGGAAGCGAAGACCCAGAAAACCAGAAACCCATTTAAGCCAATATTGGGAAAATTCTTCCTTGATCTTTTTTAACAAGGCAATTGAGCAACTCCTGGAAAATACACAAATCATCAACGTACAGTACCACTTAAAAGTTTGGACACACCTACTCTTTACAGGGTTTTTCTTTAGTTTACTATTTTCTACATTGTAGAATAATAGTGAAGACATCAAAACTATGAAATAACACATATGGAATCATATAGTAACCAAAAAAGTGTTAAACAAATCAAATTATATTTGAGATTCTTCAAAGTAGCCACCCTTTGCCTTGATGACAGCTTTGCACACTCTTGGCATTCTCTCAACCAGCTTCATGAGGAATGCTTTTCCAACAGTCGTGAAGGAGTTCCCACATATGCTGAGCACTTGTTGGCTGCTTTTCCTTCACTCTGCGGTCCAACTCATCCCAAACCATCTCAATTGGGTTGAGGTCAGGTGATTGTGAAGGCCAGGTCATCTGATGCAGCACCATCACTCTCCTTCTTGGTCAAATAGCCCTTACACAATCTAGAGATGTGTTTTGGGTCATTGTCCTGTTGAAAAACAAATGATAGTCCCACTTAGCGCAAACCAGATGGGATGGCGTATCACTGCAGAATGCTATGGTAGCCATGCTGGTTAGGTGTGCCTTGAATTTTAAATAAATCACAGACAGTGTCACCAGCAAAGAACCCCAACACCATCATACCTCCTCCATGCTTCATAATGGGAACCACACATGCAGAGTTCTTCCATTCACCTACTCTGCATCTCACAAAGACACGGCGGTTGGAACCAAAAATCTCAAACTTGAACTCATCAGACCAAAAGACAGATGTCTTCACTAGTATTCTACATTGTAGAACATAGTAAAAATAAAGAAAAATCCTTGAATGAGTAGGTGTGTCCTAACTTTTGACTGGTACTGTATATCCATTAACAAATTAGTTGAAAATGTACTTTCAAGTTTACTGAAGAAAGGCCTAGTACTAAAATACCTGTAAACAAAAATTAGTTGTCGCACTGAAAGCGACACATAATGTTGGCGCTACTGAGCCCACAGGCAGTACAATATAATAGAAAACATCAAATGAAATCTGCACAAGCAGTAGTCAGAGCTAACCTACAATAATAATGAGGGCTGCGATCGTTACCGCTGGCCCAAGAAAGTTAACTCATTTGGGAGAGCAGTTTGCAGTCCTGAGAACGTCAAACTCGTACACTCTCCCCAACGAACGGGAAAGCATGTCCCACACTTCTCTTTTCCAAGTCCCTCACATGTACAGCTTTCTGATGGCCTACTCAGTCCATCCACTTTTGCAGCAATTTGGAGAGGATAAATGCCAATGTCTCTGCCGCTCTTTGAACCCCGCTCTTTGCAGCTACCGTACCCAATGGTCAAAAGATATTAACTCCCTTGGGTGAACAGATTTGTTACAGTATTCATTACACATGGGAAATAACAATATCACACACATCCAACACTCTCATCTTTAGCATGATTGGCTGATTAATGGCTTCTGGCTGAGTTGATGATTCAGATGAGACTCTTTATAGTCACCTCTTAATTTCTTAGGTTCTAGATAGCACCTTTTTTTTCTAAGAGTGTACAATGGTGGTGGATGGGATGAGTAACCACCAGATACAGTATATCTCTATGGCAGTAACCACCTTGAAATGTAAAAAGCACTATTGAGACATATAAGCACTAGCCTTCTGCACAATCTCATCCACAACAATCCAAAAATAAAAGACTTTCTAAACAAGAAATGTTGCACTCTGAAAAACATGTTAAATGTAACATTGAAAGGCATTGGTTGGACAATTAGGCTATGGTGCCTTTTTGAATACATTAGTCGCTTATCTCATAATATAGGCCTAGTGATTGGGTTACAAACGTTAATTATCTTCTTTGCGCTGATGTTTCGCAAATGTTGGATTTCGCTTGTTTTTTTCTCCAATTGATTTTTATTAGGCCTGAATTGGATTATCTTTGCTCTCTATCTTACTTTACGCTCAGAGATCTAAATCTACTCATAGAAAACTTTCCTCTGCGGGTAAATTTGGTCTTTACGCCTTTCTTTCGTGAGCAGAATTAGCCTTTGCCAGAAATGCTGCGTGTAGCCACAGAACGCATAGCCTCTAGTAGGCCTAGCTCGATATTCCAAAGAGAACGTCATAACAGGTGAGTTGGTATGCCACAATGCCCGTTTGGCAAGTGTGCGTGCGATGAGAGAAGAGTGAACGTTCAGAACATCTGTCAGTCAGCTCTATTGGTGACATTTCTATCTGCTGCATTCAGTAGGCGACATTCACCCTGAACGCAACCCAGAGAAACAAATTTGGAAACTGTGTGATTATTTCGGACATGATATGCTACATACATGCAAAAAAATTCTAATAATCCTTGCGAAATCCGAGCGAGGGAAATTCTGCACATATAGTAAGGTTTCTTTGATCTAGGGGCAGCGGTTAGAGAGGCAAGCCAGCAAACAAAGGGTTGCCAGTTCGAATCCCAGGTCAGATGGTAAAAATCTGTAAGGAAGTGACCTGGCAACCAGAAGGTTGCTGGTATCAAATCCTAGATGCCATTGCCTGTCGTTGTGCCCTTGAGCAAGGGGCATTAACCATCTCCCCCCCCCCCCCACACACACACACACCTCTCCAAAACATAGGTATGTATGTGTGTCTTTTGGAGGGGTTGGGTTAAAAGCGAAAGTCAAAATTCGGTTGGACCTTGTGTGCAATTGACCAAAAAAGGGTTATTAATCTTAATCTTGTATTCATAATTGCCATAGGCTATCAGGATGAGCAGTTATGAAAACGTGAAGCGTATGATGCCATTTACCCCATAGAATAGGTTCGGCCTATGGGATCACTATCTGAAGCAGGTTGACGGTCATGTAGTTGCTTCTCTTGGATTGCCTTTTCTCCTCAGCAATGTCTGCACCAACTCAATACTCTGAGAGATTCTTTATAGTTGTAGTACTGTACTTGTAACAGCACACAGTCCCTTCCCCACACACACCAGAACAATTAATTTGCTGTGAAAAGCAGGCCATAACTTGATTAAGTAGTACATAAAAGCAGTCTTTTCCGGATAGGCTCTTTTAGCTGGGGGCTTGAGCCAAGCCTATCTCAGGCCACCAACAGTGAGCCTGAGTGTGGTCAGGCACTCACCTGCTACCTGACACACAGTGACATGTCTGTCACTCTGTCCTCTCTCCTCTATGTCTACTGTGAGGGCTGTATCAACCGATCTCATGACCAGCAGTTTACCTCCTCTCCTGGGCTGTATTGATCAGTATCATGGTTTAATCCTCCTCCTCTGTTTCCCTGTTTACCACAGTTCAATCTCCCTTTGCTCCTTCTTCCACTACCCCAGCTCACTGCTGATGCCTTTATTAACCTGTCTGGTTCATACTTCTCCGCATCTCTCATTTCCTCCTTGCAAATACTGTGTGTGTGTGTGTGTGTGTGTGTGTGTGTGGCAAATAAAATAAAATTGCTTTTCTCACATGCTTCGTAAATAACTGGTGTTGACTAACAGTGAAATACTTACCTACACAACAACGCAGAGAGAAAATAAAACAATTATAGAAAAATAATAACACCAGGAATAAATACACAACGAGTAATGATAGCTTGGCTATATACACGGGGTACCAGTACTGAGTCAATGTTCAGTGGTACGAGGTAATTGAGGTAGATACCCTATGTACATATAGGTAGGGATAAAGTGACTAGGCAACAGGATAGATAATAAACAGTAACAGCAGCATATGTGATAAGTCAGAATAGTTAGTACAAAAAGGGTCAATGCAGATAATTAAATAGTTATCCAATAGCTACCTGGACTAACTATTTACCAGTGTTATGGCTTGGGGGTAAAAGCTGTTCAGGGTCCTGGTTCCAGACTGGGTGCATCAGTACCGCTTCCCGTGAACAGAGAGAACAGTCTATGAATTGGGTGGTTGACACCGTCTGGTATAGAGGTCCTGGATGGAAGGGAGCTCGGCCCCAGTGATGTACTGGGCCGTACGCACTACCTTCTGTAGCGCCTTTTGGTTGGATGCCAAACAGTTGCCACACCAAGTAGTGATGCAACCAGTCAAGATGCTCTTGATGGTGCAGCTGTAGAACTTTTTGAGGATCTGAGGGCCCATGCCAAATCTTTTCAGCCTCCTGAGGGGGACGAGGCATTGTCGTGCCCTCTTCACGACTGTGTTGGTGTGTGTGGATCATGATAATTCCTTAGTAATGTGGACACCAATGAACTTGAAACTGTCGACCTGCTCTACTACAGCCCTGTCTATGTTGATGGGGGCATGCTTGGCCCTCTGTTTCCTGTACTCCACAATCAGCTTTGTCTTGCTGACGTTGAGGGAGAGGTTGTTATCCTGGCACCACAATGCAAGATCTCTGACCTCCTCCTTATGGGCTGTCATCATGATCAGGCCAACCACCGTCATGTCATCAGCAAACTTAATGTTGGTGTTGGAGTCGTGCACTGCCACGCAGTCGTGGATGAACAGGGAGTACAGGAGGAGACTAAGCACGCACCCCTGGGGGTCCCCCGTGTTGAGGGTCAGCGTGGCGGATGTGTTCTTACCTACCCTTGCCACATGGGGCGGCCCGTCAGGAAGTCCAGGATCCAGTTGCAGAGGGAGGTGTTTTATCCCAGGATCCTTAACTTAGTGATGAGCTTGTAGGGCACTATGGTGTTGAACGCTGACCTGTAGTCAATGAACAGCATTCTCACATAGGTGTTCCTTTTGTCCAGGTGAGAAAAGGAAGTGTGGAGTGCAGTAGAGATTGCATCATCTGTGCATCTGTTGAAGCGGAATGCAAATTGGAGTGGGTCCAGGGTGTCTGGGATGATGGTGTTGATGTGAGCCATGACCAGCCTTTCAAAGCATTTCATGGCTACAGATGTGGTGCTACGGGGCGATAGTCCTGTAGACAGGTTACCTTGGCGTTCTTGGGCGCTATGGTGGTCTGCTTGAAACATGTAGGCATTACTGACTGGGTCAGGGAGAGGTTGAGAATGTCAGTGAAGACACTTGCCAGCTGGTCAGCGCATGCTCTGAGTACGCGTCCTGGTAATCCGTCTGGCCCTGCAGCCTTTTGAATGCAGCCTTTACTCACATTGGCTATGGAGAGCGTGATCACACAGTGGTCCGGAACAGTGTGTGTTTGTGCATGCTTGTGTGTGACAATGCGCATGCCCCGCCCACCTGAGGATGTATTTTTTAGCCATCTATTTTCTGTGTTTGAGGGGTGTAAAAACTTGTCACTTAAATCTTGCTGGATTGACTGCTTTCATTTTACTACTGCGATTCGTTCATAGTCTTGCTTGTGCCTGTTGTTTCTAATGACCTGTCAAACACTCCCCTGTAATAGCTGAAATGGGC
The DNA here is from genome assembly GCF_965601325.2 of Salmo salar. Classification (NCBI taxonomy): domain Eukaryota; kingdom Metazoa; phylum Chordata; class Actinopteri; order Salmoniformes; family Salmonidae; genus Salmo; species Salmo salar. The sequence continues at coordinate 29,058,970 of NC_138306.1, read as the reverse complement.
TCAATTGAATACATAGTCTTTCCTTTGAATCTTTAAGAACGCTAAAGCATCGTCTGGGATTTTGTGCACTCTTACATCACAAGAAAGAGAAGAAAGATAACTTTATTTTGATGTGTTCATTTTTTGATGTGTTCATCTTTATCCATTGTCCGTTGCATTTATTTGATTTTTGGGAAAACCTTTTAACAATTTCAATGGCTGTTGCTAGTGTGTGTGTGCATGTAGATCTTGAAGTATTGCCTGTTCGATGTATGGGCTATGACCGGCTGAGACTGAGGGAATTTCCCTCTCTCACTCACAGTGGTTTACCACTGATACTACTTCACTTGCTCATAAATACTTAAAGTCTTCAGTACTCCAGGTTTAAAATGATTTCCCCAAAATTAAGTTTCTGAGCTTCGAGTAATCCATCATGGCAATTGCAATGCTTCCAGACAGGGTTTCTCTTTACCATTTTATTACATTAATACCTTTCCTCCTTGCTGGAAGGATCACTTTAAATTAATTATGAAACCATACACATTAAATTAGCCTTTTTAATCCAGAACCTAACACCAGTGTTTCCTAGCGAAAAGTGCTGTGTTCGTGTGCTACTCTTTCAAATAGCTGTGGCAGACAGGCCAATAAATACAGCCTGGTCTCAGTAGACGTAACATAGTCAACATCAATCCGGGACACTCAAATTAGTTTGACATGTTACATTTGGTATGGTTACATAAGACCGAAGGTTACTTAAGGCAAAAATGAAAGTTGGGTGTTTGGTCAGGGTGGATGGATGGATGGATGTATTAACGTGAACATCTAGCAACCCAAAGGCTGTGTGCTCTAATCTCATCACGGACAACTTTAGTATTTTAGCCAATTTGCAACTTTGCAACTGCTTGCTACTTTTTAGCTACTTAGCATGTTAGCTAACCCTTCCCCTAATCCTAACTCCTAACCCTAACCTTAACCCTAACCCCTAACCCCTAGTCTAGCTACATTAGCCACCTAGCATTAGCCACCTAGCCATGTAGCTAACGTTAGCCACAACAAATTGGTGTTCGTAACATATTGTACGGATTTCAATTCATAACATATCATATGTAATGGATGATAGACATCCACATATTAATACATACCATACGAAACGTAACATTTCATACTAATTGGAGTGTCCCAAATATACATTTACTATGTTACGTCTACCCTTGAGTCCAAGTTGATAAATGGAGTAGATATGTGTTACACATGTAAACATATTGTTTGTTTGGCTATTTACCACTGAACAAGTTTAAAATGTTATTAGTCGTATATACAGGATACACATGGTATAGCCCGTCCAACTAAATGCTTACTTGCAGGTTTCTTCTCTACAATGCAACCACAATAAGAAATAATAACAGATACGAATACGAACATAAAGTAAATGGTTCAGTAGAATATCATATTTTTTATAGCATAAGTATAAAACAGGAAGGCACAATTTATAGTCCAATATTTACACATGTTTTCGGGATGGGCGGATTGGGGGGCATGTGTTTAAATTGTGCAGTATTTAGCAATAATAATAAAAGTCTGGTTGCAACAGTTGTAATGTGTGTGTTGCATGTTTAGCGTGTGTGTGTGCGTGCGTGTGCGCTTGAGTGAGTGCATGTGTGTTAAAGTGCAGAGAGGCAGTGCAGGTGGTCAGTCCAGTTCAAGCGTTCAGCAGTCTGATGGCTTGTAAATAAAACTGTTTCTGAGCCTGTTGGTATCAGACCTCATGCTCCGATACCGTCTGCTCGACGGTAAGGGAATGAACAGCTGGTGGGTGGGGTCCTTGATGATGCTTCCTCAGGCAACGTTTCAAGTAGATGTCCTGGATGAGTGGGAGCACGGTCCCAGTGATGTACTGGGCCATCTTCACTTGGGCCTGGAAATTCCCGTACCAGACTGTGATGCAACCGGTCAGGACGCTTTCGATGGTGCAGCGGTAGTATTTGGAGAGGACCCGGGGTGGCATGCTGAATTTCTTTAGCCGCCTTAGGAAGTAGAGACGCTGTTGCACCCTCTTGACGAGAGTGGTGGTGGTGTTGGTCCATGACAAGTCCTCGGTGATGTGGACACTTAAAACTGCTGACTCTCTCTACTGCAGTCCCGTTGATGTGGATCGGAGTGTGTTCCCTCCTCTGCTTCCAGAAGTCAACAATCAACTCCTTTGTTTTGCTGATGTTGAGGAAGAGGTTGTTGTCCTGGCACTACATTGCCAGTTCACTTACCTCCTCCCTATAGGCTGACTTGTCCTTGTTGGTTATCAGTCCTACAACCGTTGTGTCGTCAGCACTCTTGATGATGGAGTTGATGGAGTGTCGTTCAAAGGAACACAGTCGTAGGTGAATAGGGAGTTCAGCAGAGGGCTGAGGACACACCCCTGAGGGTCCCCTGTGTTAAGAGTCGTTGTTGCCAATCCTCAAAGCCTGTGGTTTGCCCATCAGGAAGTCCAGAATCCAGTTGCAGAAATTGGTGTCCAGACCCAGGGCTCTGAGCTTGGTGTCAGGCTTGAAGGGAACAATAGTGTTGAATGTTGAACTGTAGTTAATGAACAACATTCTCACATAGGTGTTCTCCGTTCATCTAGGGTTTTTGGTTGGAGTACAGAATGTCCGGATTGTTATTGTGGGTACAACACCATCAACACATTTCCTACTGATGCCTGTGACTGACATTGTATATTCCTCAATATTTGATGGATAAGTCCTGATTGAAACATGTTTCAAACAGTATTCTCAAAACAGTCCTGCAGCATTGAGTCACACATGTAACGTGAGATACTGGCCAATGAATGTATTTTCTGCTATCACATAGAAGCCTCCTCTAATTCCCTGTCATCTCCAGTGTTGAGCTCCTAATCTGTTGGCATGGCTTGGATCAGAGTGACTGGCAGTGGTGCATTGGGCAGCAGCGTGTGCCAGTTAGGCCCTGGGAGTGCTCATTGACACAGCATGGCCCTGCTCCAACCCCCAGCCCCTCTGCTGATCTTGGCACCAGGTGGACAGGATATCCAGTCCTCCACCGGAGGTCCAGCTGTAGCCGCAAACTGGCTCATCTCACTGGGCCTCTCTCACTCTCTCGCTCTGGCTCCCCTTCCCCCTCTCTCTCTTTTCTCTCTCTACCCCTCTCTGCACATCCCCAGTGCCTTCAAAAATAACTGCCACTCTGTCTGTTTGCCTGTTCTGTCCTGAAGCATGGAAGTAGAATCTTTCTTCCTCTCTTGTGCTAAAAGACGGACATTGGCAATGGGATTTCTTCACTCGGGACAGGTGACAATGACAAAGTGCTGTTTCTCAGAGGACATGCATCTTTCACTGTCTGCCCCTAAGAAGCTCTCTCACTGGAAATATCAGAGTAGTTTTGTCTGTGTAAAATACAGAGTAGTGACAGGGAGGGAAAGCCCTGTCTGCCTCGCACAGATCTGCCATTATTTATTGACCATAAATCTCTGGGAGCCTGTCTCCGGCCTAGCATCTGGTAGGAGGGACACATAGGAAAGGTTGGATATAAGGTAGACACAATGTATCCAGACAAAGGCCTAGCTCTCCTGGGAAATGCCACTCTTATCTGCACACTGATGGAAATGCATGGCCATTTAGATTTTAGAGGGAGGGGGATCACTGGAGTCTACTGTCAGATCAATGGGGAATGGATGGCAGTGTGCATGAATGACTGACATAGGGGTCATGAGATGTAAAGGTGATATTACGGATCCGACCCACACCCTGTTACCACCTACTCCATCCCTGTCAGAAGAGAGAGAAAAAGAAAAACCCAGTAGTGTATGAATATTGTCATGGAAATCAGATGAAGCAATCATCATCCTGAGAGCAGTCATATTTTTGGCTGTGAATGAGGAGAGATGAGGAGGAGGTCTGTGGCCTCCAGATGGTGTGGATACAGCCCCACTGAAGCCCTCTGAGAGCCACAAGATGAGGTCACACAGCCAGCCAGCATGAAGGTGGCTGGAACACAACACAACAGAACAGTCTGCTCCCAGAGGGATGAGGCACACTGAGCACAGAGATCTGGCTTGGAAATATCTGTATATCTCTAATTAAAGTGATCATAGAAAGTTTGAGTTCTATGGCTTCAACATACTGCTCAGCTCTCAAAACTGCCAAATACATCTTGTTTGTAAAGCTGAGTAAATATGGCCATGTGGTGAGTGGTGCCACAAGGCAAACACAAGTGCTGTGTGATTCTAGAGCACTAACTTCTCACACTGTTGTTTGAGTTTAGATTAAACTTTAGTTGGTCAATTCAACAAATGCTCAGATAAACATTGTCACAAATCAGTAGTATGTGTGTGTGGATGTGTAATATTGTGTTATTTGTGCCTGATTGGAACTGTGCCCTATGCTGACTCAGAGTATAACACCAAGTAGAAAGCACTTCTCAATGACTCCACTGTACTGTACTGTACTGTACTGTACTGTACTGTACTGTCTGTCTGTCATAGAGCAGAGGTAGGCAACTAGATTCAGCCTCCAGTCGATTATTTTTTGTAATGTTTGTTTTTAAACAAAAACATACATAGACAAAAACAATAGTCCACTTAACATTTCCACATATATGAATGAAATCACAGGTACTCAGACCCACATGTTCCCACCGTATCCACACCCAGTGTTGTTTCTAATGCTTGTAAGTCTCTGCCCCATATGACTTCATATTGTGTTACGTTGGTTCTGTCTGTAGACAGGTTTTTGTTCAATATTTAAATCATGTCAGAGCAGATGGTCAGGGGGACAGAACATAATTATAATTGGAACACTGCAAATTGACTACAACAAAGCCCAATAAGAGATTGTATTTGAAAATAGCAATAATTTCATACCTTGATTACATTGAGGCATGATCACAGATGTTTTTTTTTAATTAGTGGGAATACTTGGGAACAGACTTCCTAAATTTAGCAAAATTCCTGACAATTTGAACGTTTTTTTTTTACCTAATGTATATGTAATTTTTTAACGAAAAACTTTGAGGGGGCAAAGAAAATCACTTGCAAGCCGGTTTTGACCCACGGGCCGTCTGTTGCCGGCCCCTGACATAGAGGTTTGAAAGAGAACTAATACATTTGAATACATGTCCTTCTCTGATTTGCATTTAATGACATTCTCCTTTGTCTCTGCATTCCACCCCCTCCTCTCTGTCTCTCTGGTGCCAGGTCTAACTGGCTGAAGCCGTGCTGTGGGCGGAGGGCAGCCCCGTGGCAGGTGTGTCTGCTGAGCGCTGGCTTTAACTGTTTCCTGGTGGCCTGTGTCATCCTGGTGGTGGTGCTGCTGTGTCTGGAGCTGCTCATCGACACCAAGCTCCTGCAGTGTGAGTGACCCTGGAACTGTCTCTGTATTAGAACATGGATCTTCTGGACTTGTTTTCATGCAATGACAATTTAAAAGGGCTAACTTGTGATAGACTTCTGCAACTTAAACTGTCACAAAGATTGTGATGGAAGATATACAAAATGTGATTTGACCCCTAGTGAAGTTAAAACATACAAAACAGCTGTGGTAATGTATGTTGGAATATACAATAATGCACATCTGCTGTTATGGATGTAGATAACATTGGCCCTAGGCCTGTTGTATAATACTGTTTGATAATGCAGTGGCAGTGACAGGTCCAGGACCTGGGACTGTGATCTCTCCTCTCTATAAAAACAGTATAATGCAGTGACAGTGACAGGTCCAGGACCTGGGGCTGTGATCTCTCCTCTCTATGATATCAGCCTCATTAGTAAGCACAGTGTCAGGTGGTCTAATGCCACTGTGACCTGTCTCACATGGAGATGACCTCATCTGCATCCTCTGGCTCTGGGGAGGAAGGTGTCCTCATCTATCATGTGGATAAGGTCAGGAGTCATCACCTCTATGGTGTCACAAGCTCTATGAAGGATGCTACTGTCGGGCCTCCGTCATGTCAATATGGATGTATTTTAATGCATTCAAGTCTTTACAAGTCCCTGGAGGCAGATTTAAGAGACGGGACAGTTGGGAGGGAAAGATAAATGAATGGGGTGATTAAGGTTGTCTGTCTGCTGGGTGAATGTACGGAGAGAGGGAGGGATGGAGGAAGATGAATGGACTGATGGACAGATCAGTGAACACAGCAAACAAAGACAGATGGGAAGGGAGGTGGCGTGTGAAGAGGAAGAGGAATGCTGTAGTTGACAGCCAAATGCAGTATGATGCTGGCCACAATTAGGCGGATGAATAGACAGGCATTCAGACAAACCTGTGCGTGTGCGCGTGTGTGTGAATGTATGTGCCCTTGCCTGTATGTCTGTGATTGTGTGTCCGTCTCCAGTATTTAACAAAGTATCTGAACCTCTAAATTAATCTGTAAATGTTGTCTATTCTGTGCTGTCTTCATAGTTAACAACGCGTTGCAGTTTGCCAGCATTATCCACTGGATCAGCCTGGTCATTCTGTCTGTGTTCTTTGCTGAGGTGAGCCCCTCTCCCTTCTCTCTCTCCCACAGTGGCAGCAGGCTCACTTACAGCTGATGCAGCCAAGGGTTGATTTAATGCTATAGTGTGCAGTATGAGACATCGGTGAGCTAGAGAGGTGCAGTGGTGTATCCTGATTACAACACCCTATTAAAGCCTGCCCTTTCCCTCATCAACACATTATCGACTTATTAGGGTTTTGTGAGATCCAGCAAGGTCTAAGCAAGTAATTTATTCATTAAAAAAACAAAAAGGGAAAAAAAGCTAAGTTCCAGTAATTCTACACATTTTGCCAATGGACAGAAGAAAAATCGGTCAAATGTAAGAACAGTAGCTATTTCTTTTGCTCCTCATGTTTGTTCACTGCATTACAGCCTCCTCTCTCTCACTCATTCCGATACAATTTCCCTTCACAACTTGCTTTGAGTGTTGGTTCCTCTTGATATATTGTCGATCCTCAACACAATCCCTTTATGTCAAATGCAGATAGAGCTTTTCTGCTGCACACTAGATTTGAACTAACTTCAGAGACTCAGGTAAATCGTATTGATTACCGTTTCCTCAGACATAGCAGCACTTATCTTAGTTATTCTCTGTTCATCAGTCTGCTGCTCCATTTGGTCGAGAGATGTGTTTTAGTTATCAATGAAAGCTAACCCTTAGTGATTCATGTAACTATTGGATGTGGCAGGGCAGCTTCATCTCAGGTGAAACCCTGAATCTGTGAAAAGAAGAGAAAAAGAGAGAAAAAGAAGAGAAACATGGAAAAAGTGAGGAAAGAGAGGAGAGTAGTGCAGTAGCTTTCTGCAGCCCCTGCTGAGTCAGCTCTAGCTAGTGCAGGGTGCTGTGTGCATCTCTAATTGTTTGGATGAAATCCGACCGCTGTGGTAGTGAACTGGACTCATATAATGTCATTGATGAATTACCTGTGGATAGATGAAAGAAAACTGAATCACAACTGCAATTCAGTTTTGCTGAGACATTAAGATTTTTAGGGGGATGTTTACAACTAAAGGAAATATGAATTATATCGCTATGGTTCTCTCCCCCACTCTTTCCATCTCCCTTTTTTCCCTACCTCTCCCTCCCCCTCTTTCTTTCCCTCCCTCTCTCAGACGGTGTTCAGGATTGTGGTGCTGGGGATCTGGGATTACATTGAGAACAAAGTGGAGGTAAGCTCCCTGGGGGGCCATTAGTCCTGAGGTGGGGCTCTGAACACCCCACCACTTCCACTGCAATGTCATTCTCCCAATGTCAGACCTCAGCCTGGAAACCACCCACAGACCTGGAGGAACGGACTGTATTGGAACACTCACTGACACTGGGAGATGTTCATGTTTTTTCATTCATATATTGTTCAAAAAAAGGAAGTCTCCATTGTCTGCTTGCTAATATTGTTTGTTTGTGTGTGTGTGCATGTGCGTGTGTGTGTGTGTGTGTGTAGGTGTTTGATGGTGCAGTCATAGTGCTGTCGCTGGCCCCCATGGTGGCCTCAACGGTGGCCAACGGCCCCAGCAGCCCCTGGGACGCCATTGGCCTCATCATCACCCTGCGCATCTGGAGGATCAAGAGAATAATCGACGGTGAGGCTGGGAGGACCACAGGGGGTGGAGGGGGTATTGGGTGCAGTCTCCTCTGTATCATGTCCTTTACTGTCAGGTTGCAGAGATGCAGCAATAATATGTCTGCAGCTCCACCCCTATGGATGACATCATTATCCCAACTTGCTTTTAACTGAGCTTTACAGAGCATTTTTTTGCCATGCTTATTACAAACTGCAATCAATACTTGCTTTACAACACAATGACAAATACATACATAATCTGCTACAGATACACACATGTTGTACTGACTCTAAATTGATTATTTTACAAGAATGTTACGCCCTCTTGTGGTGGTTCTGTGTTCGGCTAATGATTAGCACAAATACATTCGGGCAACCCCATGCTTCAACCTATGTATTTATAGCCACTATGCTGCATCAGTTGGGCTACAGGTGATAATGCTTATTGATAAATAACACACCAGCCTGATAATATGGACCAATATGTTGTTAGGCAAAATATATATTTTTTTTGGGGGGGGGGGGTTATATTTTAATGGTGTCACCATAATTTTATTTTCATTATTTTGCAGGAGAAAAGTCACCAGGGCTGCGTTCAGTACGATAAAGTGTAATGCAACGTTCAATTAAACGAAAATGGTGCCTTTCTGAACGACCAGTTGAAAAACAGGGAGGGGTTGGGTTATGGGTTCAAAATGCACCGCTGCCCTTCAAATACGTCAGTCATTGCTTCAAGCCACACCCTGCCACACCCACCAAATGGAGCAAACGTAGGCTACCTCAAAGCCTGTTCAAATCAAATCAAATGGGGCCTACTACAGATATATAAAATAAAGGTGTGTCAGTGTGAATGTGTTTACCCCTACATAGCAGTCTGTCCTGTGTTCTGTCCCAGCCTACGTGCTGCAGGTGAAGGTGGAGATGGAGATGGAGATCCAGCAGTATGAGAAGGCCAAGGCTGTCAGGGAGGAGCAGCTGGAGAGACTCACCCAGATCTGCCAGGAGCAGGCAGTATGTTCAAACACCTATCTACTGACCCTGCCTGTCATACACATCTCCAACCAGCAGAAGGCAGCAACTTGCCAAGAATGAAAATACATTCACTTCCAACACCTTTTGTATAGATTTGAGAAAACAAAACACATTCAAATCCAAACATTTATGTGCGGAATAACCAAACCTTTAATCTGACAAACACTGAGTAGGGTCACACTACCCCTTGAACACATAAATACATTACATATCCCTAGGAGGAGCTAGTATCAGGTTCTGTATTCAGTCAATGTGTCACAACGTTCCTGTTATTCCCATCCTGGGGTTTACATTCAGAAAAAGGATCCAGTCCCATTTGTACACATATGTAATATAGCAAAGCTTGACTGTCATTGTACAGCACTGCTGGGTCATGTTGACTGAAGAGGGCATTCGGTGCATTGTAAAAGTATTCAGGCCCCTTGACTTTTTCCACATTTTGTTACGTTAAAGCCTTATTCTAAAACAGATTAAATTGTTTTTTTCCCTCACCAATCTACACACAATACCCCATAATCACAAAGCAAAAACAGGTTTGTAGAAATTTTAGCAAATTTATTAAAAAAATACATTTTAAAAAGGAAATATCACATTTACATAAGTATTCAGACCCTTTACTCAGTACTTTGTTGAAGCACCCTTGGCAGCTATTACAGCCTTGAGTCTTCTTGGGTATGACGCTACAAGCTTAGCACACCTGTATTTGGGGAGTTTCTCCCATTCTTCTCTGCATATCGTCTCAAGCTCAGGTCAGGTTGGATGGGGAGCGTCGCTGAACATCTATTTTCAGGTCTCTCCAGAGATGTTCGATCTGGTTCAAGTCCGGGTTCTGGCTGGGCCACTCAAGGACATTCAGAGACTTGTCCCCGAAGCCACTCCTGGGTTGTCTTGGATGTGTGCTTAGGGTCATTGTGCCGTCGGAAGGTGAACCTTCGCACCCAGTCTGAGGTCCTGAGCGGTCTGGAGCAGGTTTTCATCAAGGATCTCGCTGTACTTTGCTCCGTTCATCTTTCCCTCAATCCTGTCTCCAGTCCCTGACACTGAAAAAACATCTCCACAGCATGATGCTGCCACCACCATGCTTAGCCGTAGGGATGGTGCCAGGTTTCCTCCAGATGTGACACTTGGCATTCAGGCCAAAGAGTTCAATCTCTGAGAGTCCAGGCTTTTTTTCACAAACTCCACGTAGGCTGTCATGTGCCTTTTACTGAAGAGTGGCTTCAGTCTGGCCACTCTACCATAAAAGCCTGATTGGTGGAGTGCTGCAGAGATGATTGTCCTTCTGGAAGGTTCTCCCATCTCCACAGAGGAACTCTGGAGCTATGTCAGAGAGACCATCGGGTTCTTGGTCACCTCCCTGACCAAGGCCCTTCTCCCCCGGTTGCTCAGTTTGTCCGGGCAGAGAGCTCTAGGAAGAGTCTTGGTGGTTCCAAACTTCTTCCATTTAAGAAAGATGGATGCCACTGTGTTCTTGAGAACCTTCAATGCTGCAGAAATGTTTTTGTATCCTTCCGTAGATCTGTGCCTCAACACAATCCTGTCTCGTAGCTCTACGGGTTATTCTTTCGACCTCATGGCTTAGTTTTTGCTTTGACATGCACTGCTAACTGTGGGACCTTATATAGACAGGCATTTGCCTTTCCAAATCATGTCCAATCAATTGAATTTACCACAGGTGGACTCCAATCAAGTTGTAGAAACATCTCAAGGATGATCAATGGAAACAGGATGCGCCTGAGCTCAATTTCTTATAGCAAAGCCTCTGAATACTTATGTAAATAAGATATTTCTGTTGTTTTATTATAAATTAGCAAAAAGATCTAAGAACCTGTTTTCCCTACGTCATTTTGGGTTATTGTGTGTAGATTGATGAGGATTTTTATTTATTTAATCCATTTTAGAATAAAGTTGTAACGTAACAAAATTTGGAAAAAGTCAAGGGGTCTGAATACTTTCCCGAATGCACTGTATATGTAATGTATGTGTTCAAAGATCAGTGTGACACAACCCAGGGTTTGTCAATAAAGCCAACACAGTTAAGTAAGAGACCAGGTGTGTAGCTAGTTGATTAAGTACAGTGGGTGGCCTTTAGCATGGTGGATGGATATGAGAGCCAGAGCTCTTAAAGTTTATTCAGGTGTTTCTGTGTAAGGATAACACATGTACTGTATGCATCTCTCTCTCTCTCTCTCTCTCTCTCTCTCTCCTCTCTCTCTCTCTCTCTCTCTCTCAGTTTGAGATCAGGCAGCTGCGGGCCCATCTGGCTCAGCAGGATTTGGACCTGGTAGCAGAGCGAGAGGCTGCCATGCAGATTCACCATGTGTGGGGCAAGCAGTGCAGTATCTTTCAGGAGGTGGACGGCCTAGCCCCTAGGGGCCCCGAGCAGCGCAGCCAGGCTAAAGCCAGGGAGGCAGCAGGTCCTGGAGGTACCACACCCTGATCCTATACCCACACCACTTGCTGTAGTATTACTTCAGAGCACAGCAGATTGCCTCATTGAGATAGAATCCTATGAGACTGTTTTCTCTCTATGGATTGCCTGCTGGCTGTGGTTTCTAACCAAAGAGGGTCTCTCTTGAAGCCAGGGAAATAGATAGATGCTCTTGCCATGTCAGATCAGATTTTCCAGGCAGAGTGGTTGAATGAACAGAGTGCTCTGTGCTTTGGGTCATGTAGTTGTTTAACAGAGTGGTTGAAAATATGTGCTCAGTTCACCTTGAAACCAAAGAAATAAATAAACATCTAACAAACCTCACCATATTCCAGGGAGGATAGAATTGTAGAGTACTGTACAAATCAAATCAAACTTTATTTGTCACATGTGCCGAGTACAACAAGTGTAGACCTTTACAGTGAAATGCTCACTTACAAGCTCTTAACTAACAATGCAGTTTTAAGAAAAATATGCGTTAAGTAAAAAATAGATAAGTAAAAAATAAGAAATAAAAGTAACAAATAATTAAAGAGCGACAGTAAAATAACAATAGTGAGACTATATACAGGGGGTACCGGAACAGAGCCAATGTGTGGGGGCACCGGTTAGTCGAGGTAATTGAGGTAATATGTTATGTACATGTAGGTAGAGTTATTAAAGTGACTATGCATAGATAATAAACAGAAAATAGCAGCAATGTAAAAGGGGGGGGGCAATGCAAATAGTCTGGGTAGCCATTTGATTAGCTGTTCGGGAGTCTTATGGCTTGGGGGTAGAAGCTGTTGAGAAGCCTTTTGGTCCTAGACTTGGCGCTCCGGTACCACTTTCCGTGCGGTAGCAGAGAGAACAGTCTATGACTAGGGTGGCTGGATTCTTAGGGCCTTCCTCTGACATCGCCTGGTATAGAGGTCCTGGATGGCAGGAAGCTTGCCCCCAGTGATGTACTGGGCCATACGCATTACCCTCTGTAGTGCCTTGCGGTCGGAGGCCGAGCAGTTGCCATACCAGGCAGTGATGCAACCAGTCAGGATGCTCTCGATGGTGCAGCTGTAGAACTTTTTGAGGATCTGAGGACCCATGCCAAATCTTTTCAGTCTCCTGAGGGGGAATAGGTGTTGTCGTGCCCTCTTCAAGACTGTCTTGGTGTACTTGGACTATGATAGTTTGTTGGTGATGTGGACACCAAGGAACTTGAAGCTCTCATCTCCACAACAGCCCAGTCGATGAGAATGGGGGCGTGCTCTGTCCTCCTTTCCTGTTGTCCACAATAATTTCCTGACTTGATGACGGAGAGGTTGTTGTCCTGGCACTACACAGCCAGGTCTCTGACCTCCTCCCTATAGGCTGTCTCATCATTGTCGGTGATCAGGCCTACCACTGTTGTGTCATCAGCAAACTTAATGATGGTGTTGGACTCATGCCTGGCCATGCAATCATGAGTGAACAGGGAGTACAGGAGGGTACGGAGCATGCACCCCTGAGGGGCCCCTGTGTTGAGGATCAGCGTGGTGGATGTGTTGTGACCTACCGTTACCACCTGGGGGCGGCCCGTCAGGAAGTCCAGGATCCAGTTGCAGAGGGAGGTGTTTAGTCCCAGGATCCTTAGCTTAGTGATGAGATTTGAGGGCACTATGGTGTTGAATGCTAAGCTGTTGCCAATGAATAGCATTCTCACATAGGTGTTCCTTTTGTCCAGGTGGTAAAGGGCAGCGTGGAGTGCAAATAGAGATTGCATCATCTGTGTATCTGTTGGGGCGGTATGCAAATTGGAGTGGGTCTAGGGTTTCTGGGAAAATGGTGTTGATGTGGGCCATGACTAGCCTTTCAAAGCACTTCATGGTTACAGATGTGAGTGCTATGGGTCGGTAGTCATTTAGGCAGGTTACCTTAGTGTTCTTGAGCACAGGAACTATGGTGGTCTGCTTGAAACATGTTGGTATTACAGACTCAGACAGGGAGAGGTTTAAAATGTCAGTGAAGACACTTGCCAGTTGGTCAGTGCATGCTCGGAGTACACATGCTGGTAATCCATCTGGCCCTGCGGCCTTGTGATTGTTGACCTGTTTAAAGGTCTTACTCACATCGGCTATGGAGAGTGTGATCACACAGTCGTCCGGAACAGCTGATGCTCTCATGCATGTTTCAGTGTTACTTGCCTCGAAGCCAGCAAGTTTGCAAGCCCTGCCACATCCGACGAGCGTCGGAGCCATTGTAGTACGATTCTATCTTAGTTCTGTATTGACGCTTTGCCTGTTTGATGGTTCGTCGGAGGGCATAGCGGGATTTCTTATAAGCTTCCGGGTTAGAGTCCCGCTCCTTGAAAGCGGCAGCTCTAGCCTTTAGATCAGTGCGGATGTTGCCTGTAATCCATGGCTTCTGGTTGGGGTATGTACATACAGTCACTGTGGGGACAATGTCATCGATGCACTTATTAATGAAGCCAGTGACTGATGTGGTGTAATCCTCAATGCTGTCGGAAGAATCCCAGAACATATTCCAGTCTGTGCTAGCAAAACAGGACTGTTTTGCTAGCACAGGAAAAGACTACAAGTAAAAGACTTGGAAATTCCGCTAGAACAACAGGCTGATAGAGGCCTAGCAGTGTGGGACCTCTGAGTCTGAGACGTAAGTGCTATTGGGGTGCTGTTTAAATGAGTAGTGCTGTTTGAACAATATCCTCTGTGTAAATATACCTGTAAACAATACACCAAGAGATCGGTTTAATATGATGAGCCACTTTTGTATGAAGACTATGGCATCGAACTTAATCTGGAATTCAATCCGATCGCAGGCTAAAGGCATTGTTTCTTTTAAAGGAAATTCCGATTTACATATGCAGCGTGAATGGAAACTCCACGAATGTGGGAACATTGCCTTTAAAAGCCGAAATGCCTATAACCCACGATCGGATTGAATCCCGGCCTTAGACTTTGAGATAATGAGGAGAACATCTAACTGATACTGTAAACCTACTGTTTGATTTCCATGTATCAGGAGACAGAGGGCAGGGTGACTGGCATGCTGGCATGGGGGTACTGAACTATTGTCAAAACATACTTCTTTAAAACACTCCAAGGAGCCATACACCTTTCAAAGGGTGACAGATCATAAGTTACAGGAGGTAGAGGAACAAAGCACTGTCAGTACTGTATTCTCAGAGCTCAAAACACAGAGCCCATTCCTTAAGTAAAGATCTAAATCACCATGCTTCTCTCTCTGCTATATATCACAGAGAGGTGTGTCAGACTACAGTATTTTAAGTGCTCATGTGTTATTAATCGCAGAGTGATTGTCTCTGCCGCTGCATTTTAGGCCAAGCATCGCCTTTCCTCTTGGGACAGTCTTAAAATAAATATTTGAAGAAGACGCAAATATAACCCATCTAACTATCTGGAGGGAACAGGGATGGCACTTAGAGGGAGGTAAACTGTGACAGTTCAGGCAAGCCAGCCACAGGCCCTGCTACCCACCACCTTACCACTGCTCACTTCTTCTCTGGTAATTCAGGTATAATGAGCATTATAAACCAGGTAGTTTGGGTCCTGGATGCTTATTGGCTGAAAGCCATGGTATATTTAAGCAATAAGGCACGAGGGGGTGTGGTATATGGCCAATATACCATGGCTAAGGGCTGTTCTTAAGCACGACGCTACTTGGAGTGCCTGGACTCAGACCTTAGCCGTGGTATATTGGCCTTAAATCACAAACCCCCGAGGTGGCTTATTGCTTTTATAAACTGGTTACCAACGTAATTAGAGCAGTAAAAATGTAAATGTTTTGTCATACCCGTGGTATAAGGTCTCATATACGACAGCTGTCAGCCAATCAGCATTCCGGGCTCAAACCACCCAGTTTATAACAGACAATATACCACGGGTATGATGCAAAATTACTTGTTTACTGTTCTAATTATGTTGGTAACCAGTGTATAATAGCAATAAGGCACCTCAGGGGGGTTGTGCTATATGGCCAATATACCACGGCTACCCACACACTCCGCGTTGAGTCGTACATAAGAACAGCCCTTAGCCGCGGTATGTTAGATATATACTGCACCTTCTCGGGCCTTATTGCTTAATTCTACCATAGTCTGACCGCATTCTATGTATGGTGTCTAAATCATTCAAAACCACTGCTATCACCTAGAATGGGTAGGACACAAAAAATCTGCAGCTCATCACTGAACTACAGCAGCATGCTTTTATGTTTGGTGGTTGGTGCCATTACAGTTCATCATTCTGGTCAGAAATATCTGACTGATGCATGCTGGGAAACCTTTACACAACAAACACAGGAATAGATAAGGGTACCAAACATCCAACAAATTGTATTGTTTTAGAGAAAGAGTGCACATGTATTTCGTTTCTTATTTCTTTCAGATCATGTTGTTCAAGACGACATGAACAACTACATCAGCCAGTACTACAGTGAGGCAAGCAGTGGTAAGAATAAACAATACTTCCCACTCTGACACATTTGTTTCTGTCCTTTATTTCACAGTGAGTCAGCAGTATTGTGATGAGTCCAAAATGTTTTCTTGTAGATATTGGAATCCCAGATCCAGCTCGTGTCATCACCGCAGCCATAGACATCCATCTTCCCAACAACCCCAGCCAGCAGCCCTCGTCTCTGGTGAGTGCAGATGCAGTGTCCAGCCGCCTGCAGCAGACAGGCGGCTCTGTGAGCGAGGCCTCCAACGCCACCATGTCCCACTCCAGCTTCAGCGCCCGCCAGCACAGCATCAGCAGCCACACCCTTGGCTCCACCACCGACTGCAGCTCCACCGTCCGCGAGGCTTCCACCTCCACAGACTCCTACAGTGGCCAGCGCTGTTACCCACCACCCTACTGCAGCCCCCTGGCCCTGGGCACACAGCCTGTCCCCAGAGGACACCCCAGCGCCGTGGTGCAGGAGTTGCTCTCCTCGCTGTCTGAGGACTCTTGTCTGGGCCAGAAGGGCCTGGACCCTGTCAACCTCAAACTGCCCAGCCCTGCTGGCTCCACCAAGACCAGCCCTGAGCTGGAGCACAGGCTCAACATCTACAACAAGAGGAACCAGGAGAGCCGAGGAGGCTTCCACACGAAGCCACTCATCCACCTGCAGGCCAGCGAGCCCTTCATGGAGGAGAAGTACAGGCTGTCTCAGGCAGATGCCCCCGTCAACCGTCTGCCTGAGACATAGGAAAGGGCTACAGGGGTACTGTAACTCTCAGACAGCACTGACTCACTCCTCAAAGACCCTCCTGGAACTCACTAACACTAAAGACATGCACTCAGAGGCCTCCTCCACTGGCATACAGCCATCCTCCTCATCGCCAAAAGCACCCTGGAACTGTGAATGGCGGCTCCGCCAGCAGCGCACATCTTCCATGGAGGACAATAAGGCAGTTTAGTGAACACGCAATGAACATTATCAGGAATTGACACAATAAATGAGTATATGAACAAGTCACAAAAAGAAACCAGCAATGGAGCATTAGCCCCAGCTAGGAGACAGCAGGGCTTTGCAGAAATGGGACTGGCTCTGATGCTTTTACAGTGCCTTCAGAAAGTATTTACACCTCTTGACTTTTTCCACATTTTGTTGCGTCATTGGCCTACACACAATATCCCATAATGTCAAAGTGGAATTCTGTTTTTAGACATTTTTACAAATGAATGACAAATGAAAAGCTAACATTTCTTGAGTCAATAAGTTTTCAACCTCTTTGTTATGACAAGCTGAAATAAATTCAGGAGTAAAAATTTGCTTAATAAGTTGCATGGACTCACTCTGTGTGCAACTATAGGTGTTTAACCAGATTTTTTAATGACTACCTCATCTCTGTACCCCACACATACAGATAATTGTAAGGTCCCGCAGTTGTGCAGTAAATTTCAAACAGATTCAACCACAAAGACCAGGGAGGTTTTTCAATGCCTCGCAAAGAAGGGCACTTATTGGTAGATTGGTAAAAATAAAAAATAAGCAGACATTGAATATCCCTTTGAGCATGGTGAAGTTATAAATTATGCCAATGTTGACTTTAAAACAGAGTTTAATGGCTGTGATAGGAGAAAACTGAGGATGGATCAACAACATTGTAGTTACTCCACAATAGTAATCTAAATGACAGAGTTAAAAGAATACTCTAAAACATACTCTAAAACAAACATTCTGTTAAGGCACTAAAGTAAAACTGCAAGAAATGTGGCAAAGAAATTAACTTCATGTTCTGAACACAAAGCATTATGTTTGGGCCAAATATATCATCATCATCACTGAGAACCACCATTCATATTTTCAAGCATGGTGGAGGCTGCATCATGTTATGGGTATGCTGTCATCGGCAAGGACGAGGGAGTTTAGGATTAAAAGCAACAGAAAAGAGCTAAGCACAGGCAAAATCCTAGAGGAAAACCTGGTTCAGTCTGCTTTCCAATCAGACACTGGGAGACAAATTCCCTTTTCAGCAGTACAACAACCTAAAACACAAGGCCAAATATACACTGGAGTTGTTTACCTAGAAGACAGTGAATGTTCCTGAGTGGCCTAGTTACAGTTTTATTTAAATCAGCTTGAAGATCTATGGCAAGACTTCAGAATGGATGTCTAGCAATAATCAACAACCAACTTGACAGAGCTTGAATAATTTTAAAAAGATTGTGCAAATATTGTACAATCCAGCTGTAATCGCTGCCAAAGGTGATTCTAACATGTATTGACTCAGGGGTGTGAATACTTAGACTACCGATCAAAAGTTTGGGGTTATTTAGAAATGTCCTTGTTTTGGAAAGAAAAACTATTTTTTGGTCCATTAAAATAACATCAAATTGATCAGAAATACAGTGTAGACATTGTTATTGTTCTAAATGACTGTTGTAGCTAGAAACGACAGATTTTTTATGGAATATCTACATAGGCGTACAGAGGCCTATTATCAGCAACCATCACTCCTGTGTTCCAATGGCACGTTGTGTTAGCTAATCCAAGTTTATCCTTTTAAAAAGGCTAATTGATCATTAGAAAACCCTTTTGCAATTATGTTAGCACAACTGAAAACTGTTGTTCTGATTAAAGAATCAATAAAACTGGCCTTCTTTAGACTAGTTGAGAATCCGGAGCATCAGCATTTGTGGGTTCGATTACAGGCTCAAAATGGCCAGAAACAAAGACCTTTCTTCTGAAACTCATCAGTCTATTCTTGTTCTGAGAAATTAAGGCTATTCCAAGCGAGAAATTGCCAAGAAACTGAAGATCTCGTACAACGCTGTGTACTCCTCCCTTCACAGAACAGCGCAAACTGGCTCTAACCAGGTTAGACTGACAAGTTTCAGAGGTTCTTTGTTTCTGGCCATGTGTGTAGATGGGTGAGAAAAAAAAGAATATTTAATACACTTTAAATTCAGGCTGTAACACAATGTGGAATAAGTCAAGTGGTATGAATACTTTTTGAAAGCACTGTACATTTGATATCATTTAGGGATGGGGCTGGGTGGGTATGGATCTGGGTGGTTTGTCTAAAATACTTGATTAGGGACTGGAGACGCTAGACTGATCACCCTTAGACATTTAACAAACAGAGTTCAAAAGTCAGCCTGATGTCTCCAGACCCCAACATTAAGTACAGTCCTCTCTGTTCGGACTGCTGCTGTGTACATTTCATCTGTTCAAATGTGTTGAGTTGTGTTCCTAGCTTATTTCTTACCTTAATCTTTCCACATTATCAATGCTAATGTTTGTATTCAAATTATGAGAAAAAAAGCTCAGTGAAATCATAAGCCAGACACCAGAACAATTGAGGGACGTTTCAGCTACCAAATCTGGAGGGTTTTGTAATTGAAGTTGTGCAAAGTGTTATCAGAAGAAAACGTATTATAGCATAAACCTTCGATATAGCAAACTAACCCTGTGCACTTTAATGTCAACAGGCATTTTGTAAATTGATCATGAAGGGAATTCATTGCAGAGTAAAAGCAATTAAAAGGCAAACATGGTAAAATAACAGTCATTTACAGTCAGTTTCATCATTATACCAAGAGCTTTTGGTATAAAAAAAAAGTTAATAAGTGAGGAGGCAGGTTTAGACTTCCCGAAGATTACCTTTGCGACGCTACGTTAAATACAAAATGTGCATTAATAGGGATACAAATATCACCTACGCCAGGTAAGCAAAACATTATTTGTGGCATTTTCATACCTACGTACATAAAAACAGACAGTTTGTAAACTGAGAGTGTTATTCTGTTGCCATTTAGGGAGAATGATGATAACATTATTAGTGTCCCCAAAATAGTAGCTCCAGAAACCATTTAAGGCAGAGGTTGTAGGAGAGTTGTAACTGTGGTTACAGTCTTAGTACCCAGGTAAGAGTGGTGGGATGGCTGCTTAGCTGAACGCTGGCTTACTTGTTCAATGCTGCAGTCATCTCAGGCACAGCCTAGTGAAAGAAAAACAGAGGAGTTTAAGACGGTTACACCTCCCTAACCAGGCAAATCTAGCCAGGTTGACACAATGGACATGGTGTAAGCTTGCGACATGGAAATGGAGGGTTGAGCTTTGCTATAACTGTCAGTGTTTAGTCTCATGGTTTTGGGGTGACACCATTTAAGATCAATTAATTGATAAACCAATTAAAATCTGAGAGTAACTGGGTATGAGGGGCATGAGCGGGGTACCTGAAACTATATCAGTAGCACCCGAGTCGAGTGTGTCCCGGAGATCAGTTTTCAATTGAAGGAAGAGGAGAAAGCCCATACATTTTAATCGGTTATCCGAGGAGTGATCACATGTAAGATGATAACCAGCAGGTCACAACTCTGCTGCCACGAGCTACTATTGCCAGTCACTTTTACAGAGTTTACCCAGAACACCTGGGCCTCTCACACACCCCCACAGTAAATAAAAGATGAACAACAGGACACATACACACGAAAATAAAAGCTCCTTCTCTTTCACCGAAAGCAAAGGCCCTCTTGTCCAAGAGTTTGTCAACCCTCTGGCACACTGGCCATATGTGCCAGCCAGACAGTAGAGGGCAGCTAAGCATGTAAAGTACTGACACTAGGGAAGAGAAAATAAAACCTGAGAACTTCCACCCAGCCACTTAAGTTAACTATCGATTTCTTTTTATGGTTTGAAGGAGAGCTGTTGTTGCATCTTAACAGAGCAGCAGGCTCTGGCCACAATTCACCTGATTAATTCAACACCTCAATAATTCAACAGATGCACATTTCCATTAGGAGGGATAATAATGCGTCTTGCAAAATGTATCAGGGAAATGGTGAATAGAATTTTCTGACTGTCACTTTTGTCATGTCTTGGTTATTGAAATGCCTCTCTTGCTAATCAGGTATTCAGCACTGTGCAGGAGGCTGGTGCAGTGTTGGGTTTGTTTCAGTCATGGCAAGGGTGTTTGGTAATCAGCCTGCTATCTCACCTTAAAGAGATCAGCCACCAGACCATAGTCAGCCACCTGGAAGATGGGAGCCTCTGGGTCCTTATGGCAACAATAGTCTGCAGAATAAAACGTAGTTCAAAATATCGCAACATGCTCTTTTTTCTTATACTTGTGTATACCTAACAGAAGATTCTGGGGAATAGGACAGAAAAAAAATCAAGCACGAATGGTAACTGTACTGTACCTTGCTGTCCTTCATCCCAGCCAGATGTTGAATAGCTCCAGAGATAGCAACAGCGATGTACAACTCCTGCAGAGAGAACGAGGACAAACAAGCTTTATCAATATAATAACACAAGAGCTTGGTGCATGTACACATCTATGTAGTGTCAGTTGTTTCAGGCTGCTGAACACAGGTAAGACAATATTTACTAAGGAAATGTATTTTCCATCTATCTTCTGAAAAAGTAATCAAGAGCTGACCATGATACCACTAAGGCCCTCATTGGCACCCTAGTACTGATGCAGCTGATTGCAGGGCAGTCCTGGGGTGAGTTCAGTTCCATTGAACGTTTGCTACGTTATGTAACGGCTTGTACTGAGCACGTTTCTCCAAAACATTCTTGAACAGACTGAGGTAAGTTTGGTCGGTATGGCTTGAAGCAATGAGTGACGTATTTAAAGGGTAGCTGTGCCTTTAACCTACAACCAGTTTTTAAATTGGTCGTTCAGAACAACACCATTTGTTTAATTGAACTTTGCATTATGTTTTTCCTTACACAACGCAGCCCTGGGTTTCCATATTAGAGGATGGAGCTGTTCTAGTGCTGACCCTGACCATGTAATCTCAGAGAGAATGCTGGGGGTGGTGAAGCAGAGTGTATGACCCTCCACCTCTGGGAAAAACAGAGGCTTTCAGCGTAATGCACTGCCATATTAATATTTCAGTGCTATTTAATGTTATTGGAGTAGTCTCGGAGGAGCAGAGCATAAATTTATGAACACAAGTGTACTAAAGACTAAAAGTGAGGACCAATATTTCACAATGAGAGGTACTGTCCTGTCCAGCAAGAGCACGGTCCTACTGTAGCAGAGGGAAAACGACAGCAAAAGATGTATGCTTTAGTTCTTAAATATCACTGTATGGAAATATCAGAGTACATACATGTCTAGCCTATTCGGAGAGTCTTCTCAGAGTTCTTCTCTTTGAGCTCTTTTAGCAGCTTTGCGGTTTTCAATAAGAAGACCAGGCAGGCACACCTGCTGTTGTGTTGCTAGCTTTCCCTCAGGTGTCAAAACAACTCCCTACATGCAGCATGATTGCATCGCTAGCTAGTCATTCAAGTGTGGTGATGCTATTGTTAACCGATAAAAAAAAAGATTAAAAAAAAAGAAATGTACTCCAACATGACAACCTGGCTGCTCCGTTGCCAAGCTGTTCCCCAAATGTGGTACTCCCCTGAAACGTTACTACGGGATGACACCCCACAGCTTAGGTTACATAATTGCAAAAGCTTAACTGTGACATACATGCTGACAGAAAGAGTGAATGTCAACTAATTCCGTGCCGGGAGATTCTTTCAAATGTAAAAATTTCAGCAAAATTATACTGAACAAAAATAAACAAAATCATTTCACTGAGTTACAGTTCATAAAAGAAAATCAGTCAATTTAAATACATTCATTAGGCCCTAATCTATGGATTTCACATGAATGGGCAGGGGCGCAGCCATGGGTGGGCCTTGGAGGGGCCCACCCAATGGGAAGCCAGGACCTGCCAATCAGAATGGGTTTCTCCCCACAAAGGGCTTTACTACAAACCGAAATAGTCCTCAATTTCATCAACTGTCCAGGTGGCTGGTCTCAGATGATCCTGCAGATGAATCCGGATGTGGAGGTCCTGGGCTGCATGTTTACACGTGATCTGCAGTTGTGAGGCCGGTTGGACGTACTGGCAAATTTTCAAAAACAATGTTGGAGGCAGCTTGGTTCACATTCCTGCAGTCAGCATTCCAATTGCACGATCCCTCAAAACTTGAGACATCTATGGCATTGTGTGGTGTGACAAAACTGCACATTTTAGAGTGGCCTCTTGTCCCTGGCACAAGGAGCACCTGTGTAATGATCATGCTGTTTAATCAGCTTCTTGATATGCCACACCTGTCAGGTGGATGGATTACCTTGGCAAACGATAAATGCTCACTAACAGGGATGTAAACAAATTTGTGCACAAAATTTGAGAGACATTTTATTTCAGCTCATTAAAAAATGGCACCAACACTTTACATGTTGCGTTTATATTTTTGTTCAGTATATAACTGGAGCAGTTCAATACTGGACATAACCACTATTTTAAGCCTGCAAATAAATAAATAAATATATACACACACTATTGTCAAAAGGGGTTCAATCTAATAAGTAATACAACTGTTGTATATGTCAAATATAAATTGCTTGTTACCTCACAAAACAAAAAGGAACACAGCTTTGGGCTATGTCACTCATAGGGAATAATTCAAGGGGACATTTATAAAAATTTTAAAAAGGCGGCAGACAGACCGTAACACTGATAAGACATGCATGGTTCTGTCCTAACAATGCCTGAAGGTAGCGATAAGAAATTACCTTCTAATATTTATGTGAATCCTTTGAGTGGTGTGCATGAAGACAATGAACAACTGACGGACAAATATGAACAGGATAAAAAAAAACTGCAATTCAAATTGTATTTAATACATTAAGCCTACATGACAATCTTGTCAAAACATTAGCAAAATACAATTTGGGAAGAATGACCTGATCTGGGGGTCTGAGCAGACATCCACTGCACTGTGCACTGCTCTTTAATGGATCAGCTAAATCATTTAGGAGCCTATATGTGCCATTAACTACATTTCGTGGGGTCTAATGTGTGGATAACCACAGCTAGGATATCCCAGTTGAACCGGATAATGGATCCCTTTGCCCTTTTAAAAAGGTTAAATTCCCATCTTTAGAACACTGAATTCCAGGAATTGTCTAACAGGTCTTTGTCAAGCTGCGGGTAACTTGCACAATAATAGATAGTGGGTGGGTAACTCCTCAGAAAACATATATTCGCATTTTCAGAAAAAAATTGTAAGTTTAGACCCACAAAAGGTTTACCGGTATCTTGAAAAATTGTGCAATATTATTACAGATGACACCATTGAGCACAACATTGCCTATCAAAGAATAGGATGAGTGTAAAATGTTCCAGAGTTTGTCACTTACGGGGGCCACGATCTTGCCAGTGTGTCCAACCTGCATGTCATTGGGGACATATCCAGCATCCACAGCAGCTCTGGAAGCACCAACTGTGGGGGAAATCAATTCAAACCTACTTTACTGCTAATGGACAAAAAAATGCAATCCAATTTTTTCACCAATAATTTATCAGTTATTTAAATATAGAAAGTAACATTTGTTGTCATTGAAAGACTCATTCTAAATTACCCACTTACCTGCAGCATTCATTTTGTCAGCAAGGTCATAGAGCAGCTTGAAGTTCTCTCCATTCTTCAGTCCCCTTCCTAAAAGGACAAGACAATAATGATTTATTTAAACGTTTTCATGAACATGACAAATAAACTGATGTGTAAGTGTAACAGTGTAGGTTCCGTCCCTCTCTTCGCCCCAACCCGGGCTCGAACCAGGGACCCTTGCACACATCAACAACTGACACCCCACGAAGCATCGTTACCCATCGCGCCACAAAAGCCGCGGCCCTTGCAACGCAAGGGGAAACCCTACTTCAAGTCTCAGAGCGAGTGACGTCACTGATTGAAACACTATTAGCGCGCACCACCGCTAACTAACTAGCCATTTCACATCGGTTACATAAGGCAAATGGTATGATGAGCTGAAGGTGACTTCTACCTCCAGACACCACAACCTTAGCACTGGTCAGCTCTGGACGGTCAGTCTTGGTCAAGGTTGCTTCCAGCCAATCAGACATCCCAGCGGAATTAGACGTAGCAACTGAAATAAACAACTCATGGGGATCGTCAGAGGATCATATTAAATAAAACTGTATCTCAAGTTCTTGCTTTTAACTATACCCTGACAAAATAAGTTATCCAGTCAGGAAATTAAATAATTATTTTAGAATGATAAACAAGAACAATGGCTTTTGTATGTATGCTTTTCATGTGTTTATCAGTGCATGGTTAGTACTATAGCTACCTTCCTCTGATGTAGCACTGCCTCCCTCCACCTCAGTGGGCTCAAAGGATGTCCCTCTGACAGTGAAAACCTTGACATTGTCATTACACTTGACAGTGCTGAGAGCATTTCCTGTGAATGAGACAAACAGTGATGTTTTGTTATCTAACTCTAAACCTCATGCAACTCTTCTGATGACAAATGGGAAATAAAAGTAGAGAATTAATTTCACAGAATCTAATTTGGGAAACATCTTCTGCGCTCAAGGTTCACCATGAGTTTTCAATATGACCTATTTGGACATGACAATTAAACAGCAACGGTTTAAGTGGATAATGTCATTTTGATTCATTCAAAGCCCATAAGTGCAATTGAGAAATTAGGCTTTTGGGATCTAGTCATTGCTGGTATTGCCAAAAGACTGAATTGGCTCTATATCTAAAAGCAAACCAGTTCCCCATGGTACAGTACATGGAGAGTTACTGGTCAAATTCATAAGAGCAGTCCCAAATGCAGTAACAAATTCAATTGATTTCCAATGATAATATCAAACAAAATCCATATTGAGTCTCAAAAAATTTCTAAAGCACTCTAAAGTGCATTGGTGAATTAAAATGTGCTCAAGAATTCTGAAGGATATCTTAGTAGTATACAGTGGCTTGCGAAAGTATTCACCCCCTTGGCATTTTTCCTATTGTGTTGCCTTACAACCTGGAATTAATAAATTTTTGGGGGGTTTGTATCATTTTATTTACATAACATGCCTACCACTTTGAAGATGCAAGATATTTTTTATTGTGAAACAAACAAGAAATAACCAAAAAATAAATACAAATTTGAGCGTGCATAACTATTCAAAATAAAAATACACTAAAAATACATAAAAATACATTTAAATTGCAGGTTGTAATACAAAGATATTGGAAAAACACCAAGGGGGATGAATACTTTTGCAAGGCACTTTAGGTTGGTTTGGGGTAAAAACAATAGCAATATGCTTTAGTTCAAATGTATCTTCTCATAACACATTCACAAAAAGTTACTTACCGGCATAGATGGTTCTGTCAAAGGTGTCAGGGTATTTGATCTCAATAACGTCTGAAATAGGAGCAACATCCAACTTGGCAGCCACTCTAGGGAGCAGATTCTAGAAAAGACAGATTGGTAAATAAGCAGGGATATAAGGCAATCTGTAACGATCAGCCAAAGATGCTCTACAAATAAGTTCCAGAAACCATGGCATGAATGAAAATACAGCATACTCATAACAGCTATGTTTTTTACACAAGGATTATGAAACCAAATACATCCTACGAAATACATCAAATCATCTGCAGGCAGATCGCTTTGCTAAGAAGTGACAAATGACCTGAAGGTATGTTCAGTTGAAGTCGGAAGTTTACATACACCTTAGCCAAATACATTTCAACTCAGTTTTTCACAATTCCTGACATTTAATCTGAGTAAAAATTCCTGTCTTAGGTCAGTTAGGATCCCCACTTTATTTTAAGAATGTGAAAATGTCTGAATAATAGTAGAGAGAATGATTAACTTCAGTGTTTATTTCCTTCATCACATTCCCAGTGGGTCAGACGTTTACATACACTCAATTAGTATTTGGTAGCATTGCCTTTAAATTGTTTAACTCGGGTCAAACGTTTTGGGTAGCCTTCCACAAGCTCCCCACAATAAGTTGGGTGAATTTTGGCCCATTCTTCCTGACAGAGCTGGTGTAACTGAGTCAGGTTTGTAGGCCTCCTTGCTCGCACATGCTTTTTCAGTTCGGCTCACAAATGTTCTATAAGATTGAGGTCAGGGCTTTGTGATGGCCACTCCAATACCTTGACTTTGTTGTCCTTAAGCCATTTTTCCAAAACTTTGGAAGTATGCTTGGGGTCATTGTCCATTTGGAAGACCCATGTGACCAAGCTTTAACTTCCTGACTGATGTCTTGAGATGTTGCTTCAATATATCCACATAATTTTCCCACCTCATGATGCCATCTATTTTGTGAAGTGCATCAGTCCCTCCTGCAGCAAAGCACCCCCCACAACATGATGCTGCCAACCCCGTGCTTCAAGGTTAGGATGGTGTTCTTCGGCTTGCAAGCCTCCCGTTTTTTCCTCCAAACATAACGATGGTCATTATGGCCAAACAGTTCTATTTTTGTTTCATGAGACCAGAGGACATTTGTCCAAAAAGTATGATCTTTGTCCCCATGTGCAGTTGCAAACCATGGACTGGCTTTTTTATTGCGGTTTCGGAGCAGTGGCTTCTTCCTTGCTGAGCGGCCTTTCAGGTTATGTCGATATAGGCCTCGTTTTACTGTGGATATAGATACTTTTGTACCCATTTCCTCCAGCATCTTCACTAGGTCCTTTGCTGTTGTTCTGGGATTTATTTGCACTTTTCGCACCAAAGTACATTCATCTCTAGGAGACAGAACGCATCTCCTTCCTGAGCGGTATGACGGCTGCGTGGTCCCATGGTGTTTATACTTGCATACTATTGTTTGTACAGATGAACGTGGTACCTTCAGGCGTTTGGAAATTGCTCCCAAGGATGAACCAGACTTGTAGAGGTCTACAATTTTTCTTCTGAGGTCTTGGCTGATTTCTTTGGATTTTCCCATTATGTCAACCAAAGAGGCACTGAGGTTGAAGGTAGGCCTTGAAATACATCCACAGGTACACCTCCAATTGACTCAAATGATGTCAACTAGCCTATCAGAAGCTTGCTTCTAAAGCCATGACATAATTTTCTGGAATTTTCCAAGCTGTTTATTAAAGGCACAGTCAACTCAGTGTATGTAAACTTCTGACCCACTGGAATTGTGATATAGTGAATTATAAGTGAAATAATCTGTCTGTAAACAATTGTTGAAAAAATTACTTGTGTCATCCACAAAGTACATGTCCTAAACGACTTGCCAAAACTATAGTATGTTAACAAGAAATTTGTGGAGTGGTTGAAAAACGAGTTTTAATGACTTGAACCTAAGTGTATGTAAACTTCCGACTTCAACTGTATATAAGGGTCTTATAACCTTACTTTCCCAAATGCAGACGCTCCAGCACAGATATGGGTGAAGTTGAACTGCTGTCATATGGATTAGACCAAAACGCAACAGGAATGTGTATACTCATCTTCTTTTTAATAGGCATAAAGAAGGAAAACCAAAACACACGTATACAAACACATCGCCGATACCAGTCTTGTCAGGCACACAGCTAAACAAGAAACAACTACCCACAAATCCCATAGAAAAACACCCCTCTTAAATAGGACCTTCAATTAGAAGCAACTAGGAGCAGCTGCTTCCAATTGAAGGTCAACCCAACAAACACCACATAGAAATAGATATACTAGAACTAACATAGAAATAGACTAACAAAGAACATAGCCCAACAACCCCGAAACACTCTAAACAAACACAACCCTCTTAAATATGAACATAGCCCAACAAACCCCGAAACACTCTAAACAAACACCCCCTTTCACGTCCTGACCAAACTGCAATAACAAATAACCCCTTATACTGGTCAGGACGTGACAACTGCTTCTGGGTTGACAGTATAAGTGGAGTCAATTCCTCTGTGGAAAGACATGCAAGTTGCTGTTAACACCACACGCAAATCGATTTTATTTGTTTTATTACTCAGATTTTTAAGTAAGATGCTGAAGTAAAACTTCCAACTCATTTACAGCTTCAGTGAATCTATTGTCTGCATCTACTTCACACTCTGGATATACATACCTGGCAGAGAGCCTTTGTAAGCATCATTTTGAGCAATCAGAACTGTCTTTACACCTAGGACTTTGCTGACTTCCTGTGCAACCTGAAGAGATGATTAAATATACAGCAAATCAATCCATTGAAGAAAACCACTAAGTGTCTAGGTCTGGATATCGGGTAAATCCATTTGACTTCAAGCACTTTTTGCCAGCATCCATTTTGATTTAAACAAACTTTCTATACATGATTGCTCATGGAAGAAGTCACTGGAAACAAGAAACAGTTGAGTTTGATATAATTTAAAAGGTTACAAAACAAGGTTGTCAAACTGCTTTATAATTTCTTGAAAAAAAAATCAAGAAATTATACATCAAACGTCAAATATCTAAAAATGCATTCATATTCACGTTGTAGTTTAGACCCTACTTTACATCTGAAGTTTGTGTTGTGCCCGCCATCGGTTGAGACATATTCTTGAATACAGGGTGTGTCATTTCAATCATAGAAATGTAATTCATAGAACAGACATCCCTTCAGACTGCAATTTAGCTGGTACACCATTGACATTTTAATTGAAATGTTAACTTTGAATTACTCCCACAAAGATGGCCGATGGTCCAACCACTGTTGACTGTCAGCATAAATGGTCATGTCTATTCTATTATTTACATCATTCCAATAGGTTTCCGATGGAGGATTGACAGTATAATATAAAATCAACAGATATTCCCGTTTAAGTCAACATTCTCTGATGTGTGGACCTTTAACGATCTATTCCCATTTTAGTAAATTGATCAGAAAAAACATGAAACCTGCCCTGTATTTAAGCGCATGTTGTGTCTCGACCTATGGCAGGCACAATACAAACTCAAATATAAAACTTACTGTATGTGAATGACAAATCTGATTTTTTTTTTTTTAGCTAATAGACATTTAATGGGTAAACCCTGTTTGTCAGCTTTTAAAAGATATAAATCTCAACCGTTTATCTTTTCCCATAAATATTTGCCCATTGTGGAAGTGCTCAGAAAGTTACTTTTTGTACCTGAATGCCAAAACATTCATTATGCAAAATAGGTCAACCTTGAGCACTTTTATCTAAGTGGACACATGTTTTTATATTTTCAATAAATGTAAAATCTCATTTACATACGTATGTATGTGTACACCCCTTCAAATTAGTTGATTCAGCTATTTCAGCCATACCTGTTTTCCGACAGGTGTATAAAAATAGAGCACACAGCCATGCAACCTCCATAGACAAACATTGGCAGTAGAAAGGCCTTACTGAAGAGCTCAGTGACTCAACGTAGCACTGTCATAGGATACCACCTTTCCAACAAGTCAGTTAGTCAAATTTCTGTCCTGCTAGAGCTGCCCCAGTCAACTGTCAGTGCTGTTATTGTAAAGTGGAAACGTCTAGGAGCAACAACAGCTCAGCTGCGTAGTGGTAAGCCAAACAAGCTCACAGAATGGGACCGGCGAGCGCTGAAGTGCGTAAAAATCGTCTCTTCTCGGTTGCAACACTCCTACAGAGTTCCAAACTGCCTCTGGAAGCAGTGTCAGCACAAGAAATGTTCATTGGGAGCTTCATGAAATGGTTTTCCATGGCCGAGCAGCCACACACAAGCCTAAGATCACCATGCGCAATGCCAAGGATCGGTTGGAGTGGTATAAAGCTCGCCACCATTGGACTCTGGAGCAGTGGAAAAGCGTTCTCTGGAGTGATGAATCACACATCACCATCTGGTAGTCCGACAGACAAATCTGGGTTTGGTGGATGGCAGAAGAACGCTAATTACCTGAATGCATAGCGCCAACTGTAAAGTTTGGTGGAGGAGGAATAATGGTCTGGGGCTGTTTTTCATTGTTCGGGCTAGGCCCCTTAGTTCCAGTTAAGGGAAATCTTAATGCTACAGCATACAATGACATTCTAGACGATTCTGTGCTTCCAACTTTGTGGCAACACTTTGGGGAAGGCCCTTACCTGTTTCAGCATGACAATGCACCTGTGCACAAAGCGAGGTCCTTACAGAAATGCTTTTTTGAGATCGGTGGGGAAGAACTTGACTTGGCCTGCACAGAGCCCTGACCTCAACTCCATCAAACACCTTTGGGTAGAATTGGAACTCCTATTAGCCCAACATTTATGCCCGACCTCACTAATGCTATTGTGACTGAATGGAAGCAAGTCCCCGTAGCAATCTTCCAAAATCTAGTGGAAAACCCTCACAGAAGAGTGGAGGCTGTTATAGCAGCAAAGGGGGGGGGGGACCAACTCCATATTAATGACCATGATTTTGAAATGAGATGTCAGAATAGCAGGTGACCACATACTTTTGGTCATGTAGTGCAAGTATTCACACCCAAGGCATAGATCTTCAAGCCCATTTAAGTCAAAACTGTAACTAGGCCTCTCAGGAACATTCAATATCGTCTTGGTAAGCAACTCCAGTGTATATTTGGCCTTGTGTTTTAGATTATTTTCCTGCTGAAAGGTGAATTTGTCTCCCAGTGTCTATTGGAATGCACACTGAACCTGGTTTTCCTCTAGGATATTACCTGTGCTTAACTCTATTCCGTTTATTTTTAGCCTAAAAAAACTTCCTAGTCCTTGTTGATGACAAGCATACCCATAACATGATGCAGCCACCACCATGTTTGAAAATATGAAGAGTGGTACTCAGTGATGTGTTGTGTTTGCCCCAAACATAACACTTTGTGTTCAGAACATAAAGTTATTTTCTTTGCTACTTTTTTTGCAGTTTTACTTTAGTGCCTTGTTGCAAACAGGCTGCATGTTTTGGAATATTTGTATTCTGTCTTCCTTTTCCCACTGTCAATTAGGTTAGTATTGGAGTAACAACAATGTTGTTGATCCATCCTCAGTTCTCATATTACAGCCATTAAACTCTAACTGTTTTAAAGTCACCATTGGCCTCATGGTGAAATCCCTGAGTAGTTTCCTTCCACTCCGGCACATGAGTTAGGAAGGATGCCTGTAACTTTGTAGTGACTGGGTGTATTCACTGCTCGACTGAGGGACCTTACAGATAAATTGTACGGTTAGGGTACAGAGATGAGGTAGTCACTCAAAAAGCATGTTAAACACTATTATTGCACACAGAGTGAGTCCATGTAACTTATTGTGACTTGTTAAGCAGTTTTACTCCAGAACTTACTTAGGCTTGCCATTACAAATGGGTTAAATACTTATTGACTCAAGACATTTCAGCTTTTCATTTTTAATGAATTTGTTAAAAAAAAATTAAACATAATTCCACTTTGACAATATGGGGTATTGTGTGTAGGCTAGTGACACAAAATATAAATTCAACCCATTTTTAATTCAGGCTGTAACAACAAAATGTTAAAAAAGTCAAGGAGTGTGAATACTTTCTTTAGACACCATCTGATCAAACCCAAGATTTAGCCTACCTTTGCAGTCTGTTCCAGCAACCAAACAGGACACGTCTCCTAGTTTCTTGACTGCAGTAATAGCACTCAGCGTAATGGGGGTCAGCTTGTCATTGTTGTGCTCTGCCACCACCAAGTTGCTTTGAAACCTCTGGAGGAGACCAGACTACAGAGGAAATGTATTTTTCAGTAAATGGCATAACATAAACGTAAACATAACTGCTCTCATGCCTATCAAACGTGAAAGCTACCATTACGATATGTACAATTCAGCAGCATTTTGTGTAGTCCTATGAACAGCAAGGCATTGAATCAAACAGGATACTACAGATTCTGTTCAGGTGTACCTTTTGGGGGAAAACAACATATAATGGGTATTTTTTTGGAGGTCAGCTATAGCAGAAAATGTGAGCTAAGTAACACCGAAGGGGAGGAAGGATCTGGGCCAAATCCTTCTGTAAACAAGCTGACATAACATCCAAGATATGCACTGGCTTATACAACATTTTGACAGGGAGTATCAATCCTATCACCAACCTAAAACAGGACCAGATATATCTGAACCTGTGTCTGAAAGACAATTTGAATTAACGTTACCAGAGTAAAGGTAATTCACACAGCAGTCTAACCAATGTCACAACACAATACAGTAGCAAATTGGGAGCAAATAGTAGCTATACATGAAATTATGGTCTTCATTGAAATTGTGCTTCAATGCCTTTAAAATCATTGCATCATTGTTTATGAGGTTGCATAAGCTAGCTATCTAGCTAGCTACAGTAACAGCTAGTTAACGTTAGCTACATTTTCAGCTAGCTAAGGTCTGTGAAGCTGGCTGTGAGATCAAATATGATCCGATTTTCAAAAATATGCAATGTAATTTTTTCGTATGTATTAATAATAAAGCAAGGGAAATCAATGTACTGTTAACCTTTCTATGGTTTCGTGCACAGGGCAGATAAGTTAACTAAGCTGCTCCTTTTACTCTCTGTTCCGAACGTGCTAGACGGCCAGTTCGTATAGCCTTTAGCCGTACACTTATCATACTTCTCCTCTGTTTCTCTGGTGATGTGGAGGTTAATCCACGTCCTGCAGTGCCTAGCTCCACTCCCACTCCCCAGGTGCTCTCATTTGTTGACTTCTGTAACCGCAAAAGCATTGGTTTCATGCGTGTTAACATTAGAAGCCTACTCCCTAAGTTTGTTTTACTCACTGCTTTAGCACACTCTGCCAGCACAGATGTCTTAGCAGTGTCTGAATCCTGGCTTAGGAAAACCACCAAAAACCCTGAAATCTCCATCGCTAACTATAACATTTCCCGCCAAGATAGAACTGCCAAAGGGGGCGGTGTTGCAATCTACTGCAAAGATAGCCTGCAGAGTTCTATATTACCATCCAAGTCTGTACCCAAATATTTTGAGCTTCTACTTCTAAAAATTCACTTTTCCATAAACAAGTCTCTTACTGTTGCTGCTTGCTATAGACCACCTTCAACATAGAACTGCCAAAAGGGGCGGTGTTGCAATCTACTGCAAAGATGTTGCAATCTAATAAAAATGTACCTTTCCAGAAACAAGTCTCTCACTGTTGCCGCTTGCTATAGACCTCCCTCTGCCCCCGGCTGTGCCCTCGATACCATATGTGAATTGATTGCCCCCCATCTATCTTCTGAGCTCGTGCTACTAGGTGACCTAAACTGGGACATGCTTAACACCACGGCCACCCTACAATCTAAGCTTGATGCCCTCAATGTCACACAAATTATCAATGAACCTACCAGGTACAACCCCAAATTCGTAAACACCCTCATAGATGTCATCCTAACCAACTCGCCCTCCAAATACACCTCTGCTGTTTTCAATCAAGATCTCAGCGATCACTGCCTCATTGCCTGCATCCGTAATGGGTCTGCGACCAAACGACCACCCCTCATCACTGTCAAACGCTCCCTAAAACACTTCTGCAAGCAGGCCTTTCTAATCGACCTGGCCGGGGTATCCTGGAATGAAATTGACCTCATCCCTTCAGTAGATGATGCCTGGCTATTCTTTAAAAGTGCCTTCCTCACCATCTTAAATAAGCATGCCCCACTCCAAAAAATTAGAACTAGGAATAGATATAGGCCTTGGTTCACTCCAGACCTGTCTGCCCTTGACCAGCACAAAAACATCCTGTGGCGTTCTGCATTAGCATCGAATAGCCCCCGCGATATGCAACTTTTCAGGGAAGTTAGGAACAAATATACACAGGCAGTTAGAAAAGCTAAGGCTAGCTTTTTCAAACAGAAATTTGCATCCTATAGTACTAACTCAAAAAAGTTCTGGGACACTGTAAAGTCCATGGAGAAAAAGAGCACCTCCTCCCAGCTGCCCACTGCTCTGAGGCTAGGAAACACTGTTACCACAGATAAATCCACTATAATTGAGAATTTCAATAAGCATTTCTCTACGGCTGGCCATGCTTTCCACCTGGCTACCCCTACCCCGGTAAACTGCGCGGCACCCTCCAAAGCAACCCGCCAAAGCCCCCACCATTTCTCCTTCACCCAAATCCAGATAGCTGATGTTCTGAAAGAGCTGCAAAATCTGGACCCATACAAATCAGCCGGGCTAGACAATCTGGACCCTCTCTTTCTAAAATGATCTGCCGAAATTGTTGCAATCCCTATTACTAGCCTATTCAACCTCTCTTTCGTATCGTCTGAGATTCCCAAAGATTGGAAAGCTGCCCCGGTCATCCCCCTCTTCAAAGGGGGTGACACTCTAGACCCAAACTGCTATAGACCTATATCTATCCTACCCTGTCTTTCTAAGGTCTTCGAAAGCCAAGTTAACAAACAGATTACCGACCATTTCGAATCCCACCGTACCTTCTCCGCTATGCAATCTGGTTTCAGAGCTGGTCATGGGTGCACCTCAGCCACGCTCAAGGTCCTAAACGACATCATAACCGCCATCGATAAGAGACATTACTGTGCAGCCGTATTCATCGACCTGGCCAAGGCTATCGACTCTGTCAATCACCACATTCTTATTGGCAGACTCGACAGCCTTGGTTTCTCAAATGATTGCCTCGCCTGATTTACCAACTACTTCTCTGATAGAGTTCAGTGTGTCAAATCGGAGGGCCTGTTGTCCGGACCTCTGGCAGTCTCTATGGGTGTGCCACAGGGTTCAATTCTCGGGCCGACTCTCTTCTCTGTATACATCAATGATGTTGATCTTGCTGCTGGTGATTCTCTGATCCACCTCTACGCAGACGACACCATTCTGTATACTTCTGGCCCCTCTTTGGACACTGTGTTAACTAACCTCCAGACGAGGTTCAGTGCCATACAACTCTCCTTCTGTGGCCTCCAACTGCTCTTAAACGCAAGTAAAACTAAATGCATGCTATTCAATCGATCACTGCCCACACCTGCTCGCCCGTCCAACACCACTACTCTGGATGGCTCTGACTTAGAATACGTGGACAACTACAAATACCGGGGTGTCTGGTTAGACTGTAAACTCTCCTTCCAGACTCACATTAAGCATCTCCAATCCAAAATTAAATCTAAAATCGGCTTCCTATATCGCAACAAATCATCCTTCACTCATGCTGCCAAACATACCCTCGTAAAACTGACCATCCTACCGATCCTCGACTTCGGTGATGTCATCTTTAAAATTGCCTCCAACACTCTACACAACAAACTGGATGCAGTCTATCACAGTGCCATCCGTTTTGTCACCAAAGCCCCATACACTACCCACCATTGCGACCTATACGCTCTCGGTGGTTGGCCCACTGGCTACAGGTTATCTACAAGTCTCTGCTAGGTAAAGCCCCGCCTTATCTCAGCTCACTGGTCACCATAGCAGCACCCACTCGTAGCACGCGCTCCAGCAGGTATATCTCACTGGTCACCCCCAAAGCCAATTCCTCCTTTGGTCGTCTATCCTCCCAGTTCTCTGCTGCCAATGACTGGAACGAACTGCAAAAATCTCTGAAGCTGGAGACTCATATCTCCCTCACTAGCTTTAGGCACCAGCTGTCAGAGCAGCTCACAGATCACTGCACCTGTACATAGCCCATCTGTAAACAGCCCATCTATCTACCTACCTCATCCCCATACTGTATTTATTTATTTATCTTGCTCCTTTGCACCCCAGTATCTCTACTTGTACATTCATCTTCTGCACATCTACCATTCCAGTGTTTAATTGCTTTATTGTAATTACTTCGCCACCATGGCCTATTTACTGCCTTAACTTACCTCATTTGCACTCACTGTATATAGACTTTTTGTTTTCTTTTGTTCTACTGTATTATTGACTGTATGTTTTGATTATTTCATGTGTAACTCTGTGTTGTTGTATGTGTCGAATTGCTGTCCTTTATCTTGGCCAGGTCGCAGTTGCAAATGAGAACTTGTTCTCAACTAGCCTACCTGGTTAAATAATGGTCAAATAAAAAATACAAAATATGTCTATCAGGCACCTACAACACCAGCTTGTACTATGTGTGTTTTTTTTGTATTTGCCACATTGCGAATGAATAACAAGTTACTTAGCTAGATAGTCTGATATAATCATTTGTGTGTAACGTTACTTACCAACTGTTTGAAATGTGTTTTCTTGATAGCTCTATGCATCTTTGACTCTGCTCCTCGATGCTCACCTCTTGAATGAACTCTGACAGCTGTAGAATGTTCTCGCGACACAAATGTCTGGTTGGACTACAATCACTTCCGTTTTTGGGTGGAAGCAGAATAACCAAAAGCTTTGATTTGGGAATTATAAATTCCAACAGAACAAAGTGTATAAATCAATATCAAATATTTCAATGCCCTTGGACACGGGAAAAATGGGTCACCTTTTTTTAACACAAATGCTACCTGATTCAAAGTGTGAAGAAAGGCAGATATTGATTATCCAATAGGTGTCCGTACGGGAGTTGCAGCGATGAGACAAGACTGTAACTACCAGTTGGATACCACAAAATTGGGGAGAAACGGGGTAAAAAATAAATAACAAATCCCTGATCACACAGTAAGGCGACGTTGGCTAGTTTAAACTCATGCGCAGAAACATGTAATCTGGTCTAACTAATGGTCTCCGCTAAACTGTGCATGTATCTAAGGCACTCCTTACATATAAAGTTGATTTTGACGAAAAGGAAAACATGTCAGTTTGTCACTTTCAGGTGGTTGTAGTAATGACATGTTCAACTACTTAAGACATTGTTTCGAATCTAGGTTGTGCTTTTAGACTTATAGATAATTAACAACTAAGGAATCATTTTCCCACTTCTCTCATTGACTTCTCAAACCTAGGCCTGGTCTGCTTGGTCTGTTTCGAAGTATTCCCGGAAGTCTCGCGATGTTGCGCCTCTGGGTTTCGAAACTCAGTTGAATAACGTTGTATTTCAGAGGACCATCCTAGATCCTGCCTGTACCACTTGGGTGCATGATGATGACTGGGTAGATGGATGTGGGCAACAGGGAAAACGACATACTATTATCAACAGCAAAGTTTTTACAACTATACATTCAACCCAGATCTGTAAACATACTCATTTAAATGAGTAGATGGCAAAGTTCTATGAGAAGGGTATAGCCAGTAAGACAATGCACACCAAATAATGTTTGATAACCAATCTGTAGCCTAGACCCTACCTACCTAGGCCACATGAGTAGACTTCATTCCGGGGGGACTGGACCGAGTTAGGGAAACCCTAGCCTAGACCATATCACATTACAGTCATTTAGCAGATGCTCTTATCGAGAGCCAGTTACAGTAGTGAGTGCATACATTTTCATAATTTGTTTTCTTCCATACTGGAAGCCACAACCCTGGCGTTGTAAGTGCCATGCTCTACCAACTGAGCCAAACGGCACCCACACAGGATATGTGATAAGGGACATCTTTCCACCCAGGCAAAAGCTAAGTCTTATCTTAAATCGATCTTGTGCTATGATGTCCATGAAGAATCATGCCTTCACAAATATTTTGAAACTGCACCAGTACGAAAACTCAAAACTCTGTCCTAATTGCAGTATTGGGACAGGTCTACATTGTGATGAATACATATATCAATTATTGTAGGAGGAATAATAATTTTAATCTCAATGGGATCATCTGTTGGCTATCTAGGCCTAATGGATAACTACATAAATGATGAATACAAAATAGGCAGCCTATGAAGTTGTTTCATTTAAAAGTTTCATGGTCAGGGATGGATGGCAAACATGAACATGTAACAAATAAAGATTTAGTAGCCATTCACAAAACAAAATGATGTTATCATAAACATTACTCTATTTATGCAACTACAAAATTGGTCCTGACTCTCTGTGGTCACTAAAGATCCCATGGCATTTATTGTAAAAGTAATCCGGTTTCCTGGCTAAATTCCTAATCTGGACCTCATACCATCATGGCCATCTAATCATCCCCAGCTTCCAGATGGCTCACTCATCCCCCTCCTCTCCCCTGTAGCCATTCCCCAGGTAGTTGCTGTAAATGAGAATGTATTCTCAGTCAATTTACCTGGTAAAACAAGAGTAAAATAAAATAAATAAATAACAATAAATTACCTTACTATGATTGTTTTCAATTAAAATAGTCAAAAATAAACAAAAATAGCTTCTTAGCAAAGAGCAATTTCTCAAGCAAGAATTTTGATAGGACTGGGAGTGGTCTGAGTGGGGAGGGGAAACGGAAAACAAGGCAGAGAGCTTTGGAACTCTCTTTCTTATTGGTCTATGAACTCATTTACCAGGCAGGCCAAAACTCCATCCCACCAAATAAGGCTGGAATTTCAGGCAGACTTCAAACAGCTCTTACACTAAAATGGCATTATCATTTTCACAGTATTATTCCAACCTCATAGCGTGTAAATATATATGTGCAACACAAGAAAATCACATTTTTGATGCACTGGGCCAAAGGTAAGGTTTGATGCAAGTTCACAGTTTGATTTTCAGGAAATGGTTGATGTTGCCACATTGTCTTATGAATAAAGACATATTGAACAAATAAACCAATAATCTGATGACAAATCATGCAGTACTTTGCAATAATGTAATTATTTAGGGTGAGTATTGAAAATGTGCTTTCTGGAAAACCTTACATAATCATCCCATTGTCTTAACCCCCAACATGATACTATATTAATAGCTTAGGAACTCTACTACAATATATAAGGGGAAAAGGGAAGAAATATTAAACACAGGATGGATGATGTCTTCAAACACAAATTGTCCTGAGACCACATTTTTTCAGTCGATACTGTCAAATTTGGATACATTGATTGGCAAAGTGGACACTTAATTATTTATTGTAAAGAAGGAGAAATTAGAGAATATATATCAGTAATTTCTATATTTTAATAATAAACATCAATTATTCATACAAATTAAATATTAAAACATTCTGTAGGTATTTTTGTGGAACATTAATAATGATAATTTATTGTTATTATTAATATCATCAAACTTGATTATAATTATATTACCTACAGTACCAGTCAAACGTTTGGACACACCTACTCATTCAAGGGTTTTTCTTTATTTTTACTATTTTCTACGATGTAAAATAATAGTGAAGACATCAAAACTATGAAATAACACATATGGAATCATATAGTAACCAAAAAAGTGTTAACCTCTTACATCTAGACGTTCCGCTAGCGGAACACCTGCTCCAATATCCAATGATAGGCGTGGCGCGAATTACAAATTCCTCAAAAATACAAAAACTTCAATTTTTCAAACATATGACTATTTCACAGCATTTTAAAGACAAGACTCTCCTTTATCTAACCACACTGTCCGATTTCAAAAAGGCTTTACAGCGAAAGCAAAACATTAGATTATGTCAGCAGAGTACCAAGCCAGAAATAATCAGACACCCATTTTTCAAGCTAGCATATAATGTCACAAAAAACAAAACCACAGCTAAATGCAGCACTAACCTTTGATGATCTTCGTCAGATGACAACCCTAGGACATTATGTTATACAATGCATGCATGTTTTGTTCAATCAAGTTCATATTTATATCAAAAACCAGCTTTTTACATTAGCATGTGACGTTCAGAACTAGCATACCCCCGCAAACATCCGGTGAATTTACTAAATTACTCACGATAAACGTTCACAAAAAACATAACAATTATTTTAAGAATTATAGATACAGAACTCCTCTATGCACTCGATATGTCCGATTTTAAAATAGCTTTTCGGTGAAAGCACATTTTGCAATATTCTCAGTAGATAGCCCAGCCATCACGGCTAGCCATTTGGACACCGACCAAGTTTAGCCCTGATCAAACTCCGATTTACTATTACAAAAGTTTCATTACCTTTGTTGTCTTCGTCAGAATGCACTCCCAGGACTGCTACTTCAATAACAAATGTTGGTTTGGTCCAAAATAATCCATCGTTATATCCGAATAGCGGCGTTTTGTTCGTGCGTTCCAGACACTATCCGAAATGGTAAAGAAGGGTCGCGCGCATGGCGCAATTCGTGACAAAAAAATTCTAAATATTCCATTTCCGTACTTCGAAGCATGTCAACCACTGTTTAAAATCAATTTTTATGCCATTTTTCTTGTAGAAAAGCGATAATATTCCGACCGGGAATCTCCTTTTCGGCAAACAGAGGAGAAAATCACAAAGACGGTGGCGGCCAGGTCACGCGCCTAAGCCCAGAGTCCCTTGATCGGCCACTTGAGAAAGGCGATAATGTGTTTCAGCCTGGGGCTGGGATGACGACATTCTGTTTTTTCCCGGGCTCTGAGCGCCTATGGACGACGTAGGAAGTGTCACGTTAGAGCAGAGATCCTTAGTAAAAGATAGAGATGGCAAAGAAGTTCCAGAAATGGTCAGACAGGCCACTTCCTGTAAAGGAATCTCTCAGGTTTTGACCTGCTATTTGAGTTCTGTTATACTCACAGACACCATTCAAACAGTTTTAGAAACTTTAGGGTGTTTTCTATCCATATATAATAAGTATATGCATATTCTAGTTACTGGGTAGGATTAGTAACCAGATTAAATCGGGTACGTTTTTTATCCAGCCGTGAAAATACTGCCCCCTAGCCATAAGAGGTTAAACAAATCAAATATGCCTTGATGACAGCTTTAAACACTCTTGGCATTCTCTCAACCAGCTTCACCTGGAATGCTTTTCCAACAGTCTTGAAGGAGTTCCCACATATGCTGAGCACTTGTTGGCTGCTTTTCCTTCACTCTGCGGTCCATCTCATACCAAACCATCTCAATTGGATTGAGGTCGGGTGATTGTGGAGGCCAGGTCATCTGATGCAGCAGTCCATCACTCTCCTTCTTGGTCAAATAGCCTTTACACAGCCTGGAGGTGTGTTGGGTCATTGTCCTGTTGAAAACCAAATGATATTCCCACAAAGCGCAAACCAGATAGAATGGCGTATCGCTGCAGAATGCTGTGGTAGCCATGCTGTTTAAGTGTGCCTTGAATTCTAAATAAATCACTGACAGTGTCACCAGCAAAGCATCCCCACACCTTCACACCTCCTACTCCATGTTTCACGGTGGGAACCACACGTGCAGAGATCATCCATTCATCCACACCGTGTCTCACAAAGACATGGCAGTTGGAACCAAAAACCAAAGGACAGATTTCCACCAGTCTAATGTCCATTGCTTGTGTTTCTTGGCCCACGCAAGTCTCTTCTCCTTTTTGGTGTCCTTTAGTAGTGGTTTCTTTGCAGCAATTCAACCATGAAGGCCTGATTCTCGCAGTCTCCTCTAAAAAGTTGATGTTGAGATGTGTCTGTTACTTGAACTCTGTGAAGAATTTATTTGGGCTGCAATTTCTGAGGCTGGTAACTCTAATGGACTTATCCTCTGCAGCAGAGGTAACTCTGGGTCTTCCATTCCTGTGGCGGTCCTTATGAGAGCCAGTTTTATCATAGCGCTTGATGGTTTGACTGACCTTCTTGTTTTAAAGAAATTATGGACTGCCTAGGAACCCATTGTTCCTTGGCTGTCATTGAAAATAAGAATTTGTTCTTAACTGACTTGCCTAGTTAAATAAAGGTAACAAAATATATAAAAATTCCAGATGACTACCTCAAGAAGCTGGTTGAGAGAATGGCAAGAGTGTGCAAAGCTGTCATCAAGGCAAAGGGTGGTTACTTTGAAGAATCTCAAATATAACATATCTTGATTGATTTAACACTTTTTTGGTTACTACATGATTCCACATCAAATCAGGTTGTCACATACACATGTTTAGCAGATGTTATTGCAGGTGTAGCAAAATGCTTGTGTTTCTAGCTCCAACAGTGCAGTAATATCTAACAATTCACAACAATACACACAACCTAAATGTAAAAGAATGGCAATTAAGGAATATATCAATATTATTAGAGTGACTAGTGTTCCATTATTAAGTGACCAGTGATTCCAAGTCTATGTATATAGGGCATCAGCCTCTAAGGTGCAGGGTTGTGTAACCAGGTGGAAGCTGGCTAGTGATGGTTATTTAACAGTCTGATGGCCTTGAGATAGAAGCTGTTTTTCAGTCTCTCGGTCTCAGTTTTGATACACCTGTACTGACCTCGCCTTCCGGATGATAGCTGAGTGAACAGGCAGTGGCTCGGGTGGTTCTTGTCCTTGATTATCTTTTTGGCCTTCTTGTGACATTGGGTGCTGTATGTGTCCTGGGGGGTAGGTCGTTTTTCCCCTGTGATGTGTTGGGTAGACCGCATCACTATCTGGAGAGCCCTGTGATTGCGGGCGGTGCAGTTGCCGTACCAGGCGATGATACAGCCCGACAGGATTTTCTCAATTGTGCATCTGTAAAAGTTTGTGAGGGTTTTGGGTGCCATGTGTTATTTCATAGTTTTGATGTCTTCACTATTATTCTACAGTGTACAAAATAATACAACTAAAGAAAACTCTTGAATGAGTGGGTGTGTCCAAACTTCTGACTGGTACTGTATATGTAATTGTGTAGCCATTAAATACAATAAAATGAACATCTAGGCTTACAGTATCAGCACAACATTCTCAACACTACACTCTAGTGGACATTTCATAGCATGCAACCTGAAAGACCTCTCACACCTCAATTTGAATGCCTTTTGTTATTGTTACAGGAGTCAAATA
Organism: Salmo salar; assembly: GCF_965601325.2. NCBI lineage: Eukaryota > Metazoa > Chordata > Actinopteri > Salmoniformes > Salmonidae > Salmo > Salmo salar. The sequence continues at coordinate 29,015,621 of NC_138306.1, read as the reverse complement.
CAACAAAATAAAACAAAAATGATCCTATACCTGTATGGTTATGAATATAGCTAGCTAGGGTTTTTAATGTTGGTGAGTTAATATATTTCTACGTAAAATGCAGCTATGCTAGCTTTTGCTAGCAAGCTAGCTGATAGCAGATTTGAGGTTAGTGTTAAGTTTAGGAGTTAATTTAATGGGTTAAGGTTAGGGAAGGGGAAGGGTTAGTTAAAAAGGTTAAGGTTAGGGGAAGGAATAGCTCAAATGGTTAAGGTTAGGGTTAGAGGAAGGGTTATCTAACATGCTAAGTAGTTGAAAAGTAGCAAAAAGTTGTTGAAGTATGTTGTTGAAAAGTTGCTACTTAGCTAAAGTTGTCAGTGATGAGATTTGAACTTGCCACCTCTTGGTCGTGCTAATCGCCTACCCATCCAACCTGACTAACTAGCCTACTTTCGTTTTTGCCTTAAGTAACCATCTGTCTTATGTGACCATACCAAACGTGATATATCTGACTAATTTGAGCGTCCAGAATTTACGTTTACTATGTCACCTCTAGTCTAAGAGACCAGGCTGCTGGAGACGTGCGTCCACAATGATGAAATCATACCCATTGAACCTATTGTTTATCATCACATACTTCCTCATTAACAGGCATGCATTAATTGTTGGTTATGTTAAAGATATCCATTACAAATGTTAAATGGTGCACTTTGCTACGTATCCCTTAACCAATGTGTATATCACATGCAAAAAAAAAAGTATGGATTTTCCATGTCAAAACGTGTCTTAAAACGTACCGAAAAGGGTCAATCTTTTCTAAAGATTTCTTGATTTATATATGCGGACAATACTAATCAAATTTGAATTTTGATTATACAATATTTCAGAATGGGAACATCTTGCTATTATACTTATACATTTCCAAAACAAAATTCAGAGTAGTCTAATAAATGTCAGTTCAATGAATGCGTGGCAAAATAGCTTCTTCATTTATTTTTGGGGGGGATTTTGTTAGATTTGTATAAATTGACAAAATAACAATATTGACTAACTAATTTGGCTGTTATTTAAAAACAGAAACAACAAAATGGTCCTTTCTGCTCCAAAAGGACCTTTCTGCGTCTTTTCCAGTAGAGGGCTCACTCATAGAACTCTGGTTCTCTGTGAGGTCTCTTGTCTAATCTTACTTTATGAAATCCAGGCTTTCAATATGATTTCGCAATGCATATTATACGTTTTTGTATTGTCACCAGGAAAAATAATAATGATAATAAAAAATAATATTAAGAAGATAAAAAATGAATAGGTCTGCATAATCATTATCATCACCGTAATACTTATCACAATCATAAGTATAGAAGCATAATCATAACAATAAAGTTACACTTTCCACTCAACATATGTGTGAAAATCTCTTTATGTTAAGAAAATGAAACAGTTTTTAGTATTTAGACTTTTTGTCTTGGGTCTTTCTTATCATTCCCAATATTATGCAACACATTTCAATGAAAATTACAAAACTTAATTTCGAATTTCTTTAAATTACCTTTAGAACTTTTCTTCCTGTTCCATGATTTTTAAACAAAAAGAAAACGCTGGCTTGGACACAACAGAACACGGATGGAGGTGGTCTATGTTGATCCAGTAGGCCTACAGCGATTCTCAACCGGTGGGTCGTGCATTTAAAGTGTGTAGAAATGATAATTCACTTTTGTTTTTTTTATAATTTAACCTCTGAACAATTTTTCTTTAATCACAGTCTTTTCAATAGAGTAGTTATTAGCAGCGCTATTTAGCAGTTTGTAGATTTTTTTGGTCTCAAACCAGTGAGTTTAGCATTATTCATCAAGAATATGGGCAAAATGTAATTATTGAAAATGAAAAGGTGGGACTGTTGTTCCCTTATCATATAATTGGTACATTTACTATCAATATAGCATTAAAATCGTTTTCCAACAATTTGGGTCCGGAGGCAAAAACCAGTTGAGAACCACTGATCTAGTAAGTAGTCTATTGTTTCATAGTCAAAGCCTTTGCATAGTTTACCCCCTCCCCAAACGCACAGAGGTCCAGGTTTACATGTGACGTCACTCTGCGCGTGGGACATTGCTCTTCTCTTCCCACCTCAATCGAGGAATAGAAGTTAGCAGTCAACCAGGAACGGGACCGGGCAGTCTTCCACTCAATTTCTTAATCTATCGGCCTGCACTATCCCTCCTGTATGGTGGATATTATATTAAATTCTTCTTTCTTGGGTGATATGGGGGATCATTCCAAAAGTAAGTAAACATTCGTGTCCGTATTTTAACTTTGACCCAGGCACATTTAAGATTGATTTGATCGTTAACAATATTGGGCTATTATTGGAACATTTCACGATTTTTTTGTTGCATTGGTCAATTTCGATAACTGAAAATGGTGATGTGAATACATCTTAGGTCTACGGTTAGTTATACCGGTATATAGCTACGGCCCTTCGTTCTGGAAATGACAAGGATAACAAAACAGGACGACACCGTTGCATGCTGCAGAGTGGACACTGGACGAACATGCGGGGATTTAGCGAGTATATCTGGTGATTACATTGGTGTAGGTGGTGGTAGCATTAATATACTGTGCATTCGACAGAGAAGTCTGGAATCGCAATGTGTGTGGGCTGTGGGAGTCAGATCCACGACCAGTACATCCTGCGGGTCGCCCCGGACCTGGAGTGGCATGCTGCGTGTCTGAAGTGCTCGGAATGCAGTCAGTACCTGGATGAGACGTGCACTTGCTTCGTCCGAGATGGCAAAACATACTGCAAAAGAGATTATGTAAGGTAGGAGTTGACTAAATTTCCTCACTAACGTGATTTCAGAGCTTTGGAATTTCCAAAGGCCCCAATTGTGAAACAATTGTAGTTAGGCCTACTGAAGTGGAAATATATGAAAAATTGTTCAAACTGCTTGTTGACACTAAACAGTTTCCACATGAGAGAGAATAGCACAACCTAGTCAACGTTTCTGGTTTATTTGGTAAAAATACAATAAAAGGTTGACTTGTGTCGTAGGCTATTCGTCTCCTTCATCTGACTAAATTGGATGTTTTTGTTATGCATTATAAGGTATTGAGACCAATGTTCCTATGTCCTTTTCAGATTATTTGGGATTAAATGTGCAAAATGTAACATTGGCTTCTGCAGCAGTGATCTGGTGATGAGAGCTCGTGACAACGTTTACCACATGGAGTGTTTTAGGTGCTCGGTGTGCAGCCGGCATCTCGTGCCGGGGGATGAGTTCTCTCTGCGGGACGAGGAGCTGCTGTGTCGGGCTGATCACGGTTTACTTCTGGAACGGGCCTCAGCGGGAAGCCCCATTAGTCCGGGAAATATTCTCTCCAGGTCTTTTCATATTGCCGGTCAGTGAACGAATAATGGTGGTAATAATAATGAGAGTATAATATTAATAATAAGGTTAATAACAACGAAAGGATATAGCATAATAATAATAATAATTGTAAAATATATATTTTTTTATAATAACAGTTATTATTATACATGTCTGCAAAATGTTCCTTTCACTGATCAAGTGTGCAGACTTTTAAGCCTATAGGTTTATTACATTACTTTCATTGGTAGACTAAACATATTGGGTGTTGTTTGTATCTATTAAGTTGTTAAAGTTATTAGACTAAAGTGTATGTCAATTCGTTTATTTTGAAAACGATAAGGTAACATTTTGGCTGTGTAAAGGGGGTATGGTGCAATGGTCGATATATTTTTGTTAATTGAAATACTGAAAGTTTTGAGTTTGTAGGTGTGAAGTTAGAAAAAGAGAGAATAAAAGACGTCGATCGAAATATGATTCTACAACAGAAAATAAATGAATGTTATGTGGGAAGCATTTTAAATTGTATTTGTAATTCACAAAATGTTTTTGAGTTAGTATTTGAAGGGATATATTGTATAGCCTGTTTAATTAAAGTTTACCAAAGCATCGTATCAATTATCACGAAATTACATGATCATCTTGATTATTCTTTTTGGTTGAGGACCTCTTCACTGTGGAATGTGGATGTTTTTTTATGATTGTGTTTTTTTCTTCGTGAGTTTCCTATGCTCCTGCCTTGATTGTGTAATTGCTAGGGAGAAGTAGGGAGAATACGTGTATCTATCAGCAGTCATGATTACCTTTCGTTGCGTTTCTAAATTTGGCTCAGTCAGTGGAAATGACATTTTCAAAGATATTTCCTTTTGAATATTTGTCCCACAGATCCTGTGTCAGTCCGACAGCCTCCTCATCGGAACCACGTCCACAAGCAGTCAGAGAAAACCACTCGGGTGCGAACAGTATTGAACGAGAAGCAGCTTCATACCCTTCGGACCTGTTACAATGCCAACCCAAGACCAGACGCTCTTATGAAAGAACAATTGGTAGAGATGACCGGTCTTAGCCCAAGGGTCATCAGAGTTTGGTTTCAGAACAAACGTTGTAAAGACAAGAAGAGAACTATATTCATGAAGCAACTTCAACAACAGCATCACATCGATAAAACTGTAAGTTAATTTAGACATTCCAATTCAACATAAACATTTTGGTCTACTAAAAATAAAGGTGTTATTTAATAGGGCGTGCGAAATTAAATGTAATGAAGGCATATTTTTATCTAACTAGGTAAGTCAGTTAAGAACACATTTTTATTTGGGTTTATTTGGGTTAACTGCCTTGTTCAGGGGCAGAACGACAGATTGTTACCTTGTTAGATCAGGGAATGATCTAGCAACCTTTTGGTTACTGGCCCAATGCTCTAACCACTAGGGTACCTGCCGACCATATTGCACTTTGAATGTTGAGAAAACCAGATGGATGGTGGTGAGATGTTTGTTGTGATACATTTTATCTGTAGAATCTTCAGGGGCTGACGGGTACACCTATGGTGGCAGGCAGTCCAATTCGACACGACAACACGGTCCTAGGAAACCCAGTAGAGGTGCAGACTTACCAGCCCCCCTGGAAGGCCCTGAGCGAGTTCGCCTTGCAGAGTGACCTGGACCAGCCCGCCTTCAGGCAGTTGGTAGGCACACACTCTCCCAAACACACACACACACAACACACACACACACGATAATTTTGCAATAAATGTATGTTTATTCAAATATCATCCACTCGATCACTGAATGGCCAATCTCAATTCAGATTAGAGAATGCGATTTTATTCAGTCAAATATTTCTAAATTAAATAAATGCTTTTCAGCATCAAATTCGAAGGCTGGTCGATCTACATGAATATTCATATTGGCCTAATATTTGCATTGGACTTCATCGAAACATAAGGGTCAATATAAATATGCAATAAGCAATATTGGGAGAAAAAAAACGCTAATTAAAACAACCGTTTCCATCGCAGGTGTCTTTTTCTGAATCGGGCTCCAAGGGGAACTCCTCCGGCAGTGATGTGACCTCCTTGTCGTCGCAGTTACCGGACACCCCGAACAGCATGGTACCAAGTCCGATGGACACGTGAGACCAGCCCAACAGTGACGCTTCGAACTCCAGCATGCTCCCGCGTGCCCTGCATGAGAATTGGCTAGTTAACATCTTTGAGAGGAAAAGGATTTCATCTTATTTAAAGAACAATAACGCTGGATTTGTCTATGAGGATGCACCATTTGTTCACGGAGGGACCTGTCTGCATTGCTCAGGATCGGATGAATTTTAAGTTACCAGCCAGTGACAACCAAGGGCTATAACTAAAGCAGAGGCTGAGCCTCGGATCTTACCTAGATGGTTGGACATAGCCTACGTGAGGATTATATCTACAAACATTCAACTTTATTATGAGTCGCTAGCTTGTAATGATGAACATATCAGAACATTATCCATAGTGGCCAACAATTGTATAGTTTCATCTATGTAAGTTTCCTATGTCGGGTGGCGACCATGTGGAGACCCATGACTCTATAGATGTGCATGATTTCTAGAGATGATTTAAAATCAAGCCTTGTAAAATATTGTAATTAAGTGGATGGGATACAGATTGTGGAACCTTTCAAGAAAAAGTAAGTTATTGATATTTATTATGCGAAAATGTAGGCTATCGTAATAAACCCATATGAACTGTTTCATGTCTAATGAACTCTGCATGTGAAATCTCATAGATGCAGTAATTCAATCAAATATTAACCGACATTTCAAATGGACAAAATAAATCACTATGTATTTATGAAACGGCTATTTCATGGGGGTTTTGCGTTGCCATAAGCCTATGGGCTTAATCTAAACTATGTAGCCAGGCTGAAAAACGTTTGAGATATAATAGGCCTATAGAATCTCAAATGAATTTCGAACCATCCAAAATAAATCACAGTGATGTCAGTTAAGACCACAATCTTTCAGGGAATCGCGTTAGTCATTAGAGAAAATCAATTTGATATAGGCTATCATTTTAATGGCGTATTCAAAAATCGTAATGCAACAGAATCACAGTTGGTCAAATGCAAGCGTTTCTATATTGAGGCCTGTTCGTTAAATACAATTGAGGACAACATGTTGTTTATTTAATTGTCCTCCACATATGGATTTGCGATGTGATCATTCCAGTTTCACTTGTAAAGTCACAAGTCTAGACAGAGGACAGGGCTCGGCGGCTCCTTATCTACGCTTGGCATCATCTGCAAACGATACATTGAATGGAACCACAACAAACCCACCTCTCTCGGTCGCTGGAGTCTGTGCTGAAGGGGACTCCCACCCTGCGAACGCATACTGGCATGTCTTGGGTTTATTTTCATTCCAGGCAAAATCCTGGATAGCCTCTGGACAAGGAGCGCAGGTCAAGATACTGACGACATACTAGACCTCAACAATTTGTTGTTGAGAATGAACTTTCTGATCAGAGGACGCAACAGCATTTTAACCTCTTAATCACGATCGGAAACATGATCAGTCTTTCAGCACAGTACATAGTAGTCCTAGCTAGGTCTCTATATGTGACTTCTGGCATCAAATCAAAAAGCCATTAGGCCTATCCTGCCATGCATAGTCTTTTATGTCAATAATTGTAGCTATGCAACAGTAGCCTACTGACCAACAAATTCTGCCCTATACCCTACCTAATCTTTCCTCTGGAAATATTTCATAATCGTGGTTAAAAGGCATTTTAGAAACAAAGCATAGATTTGAGATACAAATTATTTCCCCCTTAAACATACTATATACACATTCATATTCACTTGATAAATGTTTTGCATATAAGGAAGGCGATGTCTAGAATAAAAGTTTACTTTCAAAGTCGCACAGAAAATAACAGCATCCATAGACCTCAAATTTTGGAATTGTTTTATCCATTATCCATAGGCCTAGATAGGCTATGTAGTTAGTTGTATTGTTGCATATTTCTGTCATTTACACAACTCATTAATTGGTCCATAAAGCCATTTAAGAGGGGGGGGGGGGGGGGGGGGGTTGCAAGACAACTGGCAAATAAATAAAGTGCGTAATGCCTATATGGCTTTTGGCACGTCAGATCGCGGTTTAACAGTTTTATCTAATTTCCATTTGATCAGATAATTATATAGTATGGAAATCTACAGTTGACAATCAGCCATCTAACTGTATGTGATAGATATCATTAGTCCAAACAGCAGCATTCGTTGCGCTCCGAGCGGCAGAATGAAAATAGATGCTGTAATTTCCTCCTACGTCATTTCAGGATTTCACCTAACCGATAACAAATGATAGGAATCTAATGGACACATTTCCCATATTAACGTAATCAGCTGTCATAAACCTGACCTTAAAGCATATAAGATGTATAAATAATTAGGCTACTCCACAGTTTGGGGTAGGGGTAGGCTACACTATTTCTGGGAAATAATAGACCTAGGCTACTTTTCAAGCGGCAGGCCCATTGTAGAGCTGCAGTATGCTGCATGTGAAATGTTTTTGAGTCTTATGCATTTACTATCCCTTAATATGAGAGACCTCTTCGGTTGATATTAAAGTTGAAGAGACACTTGCCAAGATTTGTGAGAATATACCCAGCCCTGTATAGGTTTACGTACTGAAAATAATTATTCAATACTGCATTAATTTCTAGGAGTTCTCTTTCAAAAAATATCCACTTGTATGTCTCCATGCTGGGCGCTCTGAATTAACTGTTGGGTTTGATTGGGCTGCTCCAGGCAAGAGCAGAGGATTGACTGGGCCTGCAGAACTGAGTCTGGTATAGAGAAGGACCAGCCATTTTGTTTTAACCCAGCTCCTCACACCACCTGGGATATTAATCACTATTACAAATGTTACAATGCTGTACAGGCACAAAATTACACAGGCAGAGAGGCTACAGTCAGTACTTCTCACTAATTGTCACTTGACGATCAGTAGACATAGGGGAAATCACTAAGACTTGAATGAGTGAGCTGCACAGTCTAGATACAAATAACTGGAGGACAATGAATGATGCATAATAATAAATAATTTATTAATGGGATAAAAATGTAATTTACTAAATCAATTATATTTTGTAAGTTCTTCACAGCATAAAGGCAAGAACAAGGGAAACATTTGTACTTGAAATCAGGACAGCTCCTACTAGAGCAAATTTAAATGTACAGAATAAACACATATCGGCTATGTAACTTACATATTGAAGTACAAAACTGCCCAACGCCTGTAAAATAACTACAGGGAGAAAAACATTCTGATCAGGTCATTCACATCTTAACTGTATATGAAAATATTAAAGGAATTAAAAGGAAGTACACAGTATTATTGATTAACATGTTATGTAATCTAACCATTATGAGAGTGCTTTTGATTATCTCTGCTCTCTTCTGCTACGTTGTCATTCTATCCACAATAGAAACACAACACGAAAACAAATGACTTGGTTGGACAAGGAACAGAATTATTGTGCGTGACTCACGGAAAAATACACAAGATACTCACTTCCAACTCAAACTTTCGTGCAAATCGCCCATGGACATCGATGGATGACTTACACAAACATTTTAGTTATACATGTGCATCTCAAGTTAGGATTTACCCCTTGTCTTCTAGGATTTCAAGAGTTTTGGGAAGGCTAAGAACTGCATTTTTAAAGAATAAGCCCATATGCAGACTTCAAATCTAAATGGGAAAGTATGTAGTGTAGAATGGAGGGTGAAGTGTCGGTTTCTACTTTGTAGTGTTTTTCATGTGTATGTGCGTGTTTGAGGTCAGCATGCAATTCTGAATTAGTCCTCCTGCTTCTTGAGGAAGAACTGCAGTGCTGAGTCCCATTGGTCTCTGGGAAAGCGGTTGGACAGCTCACAGTAATCCAGTGGCTGAGAGACTCTGTCTGCATGGTGACAAACCATAAGATTTTTTTTTTTTGTCTGAGCAAGATGCCTCAGGATTATACAATAATATTTAAGAATTACAATTGTCAATTGACCAAAACAATTTATGTATATTCATATTTTTCAATTGAAAATACTGTACTGTCACCTTTTGTTTTAAATAATTGGTGAATGCATTAATACCTTTTAATGCAAAACTATTTTTATTTTTTTTAAAGTGAAAAATGGCATTGAAGAATACCTACCTCCTTGTTGCATTCTGTTGTCTGGATGGTTCTCACTTGAGGCACCATCCTGGAGGAAATAAAAGAGGAATATGTCAGAGTGATCCACAGTATTAAGACAGGAGTAGGGGAGATGCCAGACACCATTGTTCACCAGCTGTGAAGAAATTGAACATTTTATCCACCATATCTAAGCAAACCATAACTCATCATGCTTGAAGCTAAACAAACTAAAAAAGGTACGAACAGATAACTTTACCTTAAACATAAACTTTCGCATTCATTTTGCAATGATTTCATGATGCCGGATTTGATCCTGACAACGGTGTGTTTTTAACATCCGAAAGAACTCAGTGTATTTTACATACTCATACATTCTGTTTGCAGTCCCTGCATGTCTCCCTGTTCTGATTAACACACACATTAAAGCTTATAAAGATGTCACACTATACTCATCATTTCAATATGAACCATATCCTTAAAGGGATAGTTCACTCAAACTATAAAATGACATTGGTTTCCTTACTCTGTAAGCAGTCCATCTATGTACAAGGTATGATAGCAATCCACGCTTTGGTTTAGTTTCCCTAGCAGTAGCTGGTACTGTTTCCTAATGCTAACGTTTTAGCATTTGTGGCACAAATCCTATTCAATTCATGGAACCGATATTATACTGAACAAAAATATAAACGCAACATGTAAAGTGTTGGTCCCATCTTTCTTTAGCTGAAATAAAAGATCCCAGAAATATTTTACCTGCACAAAAAGCTTAATATTTGTTGTTTTTTTTAAGAGCAAAAATGTATTTACATCCTTGTTAGTGAGCATTTCTCCTCTGCCAAGATAATCCAACCACCTGACAGGTGTGGCATATCAAGAAGCTGATTAAACAGCATGATCATTACACAGGTGCACCTTGTGCTGGGGACAATAAAAGAGCACTCTAATATGCAGTTTTGTTACACAAAACAATGCCACAGATCTCTCAAGTTTTGAGGGAGTGTGCAATTGGCATGCTGACTACAGGAATGTCCACCAGCGCTGTTGCCAGATAATTGAATGTTAATTTCTCTACCATACGCCGCCTCCAACATTGTTTTAGAGAATTTGGCAGTATGTCCAACTGGCCTCACAACTGCAGACTACGTGTAACCACGCCAGCCCAGGACTTCAACATCCAGCTCCGTCACCTATGGGATCGTCTGAAACCAGCCACCCAGACAGCAGATGGAACTGTGGGTTTGCACAACTGAATAATTTCTGCACAAACTGTCAGAAACCGTTTCAGGGAAGCTCATCTGCATGCTCGTCATCCTCACCAGGGTCTTGAACTGACTGCAGTTCGGCGTTGTAACTGGGCAGATTGCATGTATGGCGTCATGTGAGTGAGTGGTTTGCTGATGTCAACAGAGTTGTGAACAGAGTGCCCCATGGTGGCGGTGGGGTTATGGTATGGGCAGGCATAAGCTACGGACAACTAACACAAATTAATTTTATCGATGGCAATTTGAATGCACAGAGGTACCGTGATGAGATCCTGAGGCCCATTGTCATGCCATTCATCCGCCGCCATCTCCTCTTGTTTTAGCATGATAATGCACAGCCCCATGTCGCAAGGATCTGTACACAATTCCTGGAAACTGAACATTTCCCAGTTCTTCCATGGACTGCATACTCACCAGACATGTCACCCAATGAGCATGTTTGGGATGCTCTGGATCAATGAGTATGAGTGTAAATTCGCACAGGCATCGAAGAGGAGTGGGACAACATTCCACAGGCCACAATCAACAGCCTGATTAACTCTATGCAAAGGAGATGTGTCGCGCTGCATGAGGCAAATAGTGGTTACACCAGATACTGACTGGTGTTCTGATCCACATCCCTACCTTTTTTTCAAGGTATCTGTCACCAACAGATGCATATCTGTTTTCCCAGGCATGTGAAATCCATAGATTAGGGCATTAATTTATTTCAACTGACTGATTTCCTTATATGAACAGTAACTCAGCAAAATCTTTGAAATTGTTGCATTCATATTTTTGTTCAGTGTAGCATTTTTGTTCATGTTCAAATCATCCATAAGTGACTTTGGTGAATTTCACAATCAATTGTAGGCACTGTACTTTTGAATGATTTGAACATGATGTGCAAAAAATGCCAATATCAGGCCCACGACTTGAATGGGATGTGTGCCAGAAATGCTAAGAAGTTAGCATTTAGAAACAACGCCAGGGAAACTAAACCAAAGCACGATTGCGGACATACTGTCCATAGACTGTTTATAGGTTAAGTAAACCAATATGTCCTTTTGTAATTTGGGTGAACTATCCCTTTAATACTACTAAAATAGCAAAAGTACTAGCAAAACAAGTTTTTGCTTCATCTCAGGTTAATTCTATAATAAATAATGACAGGGAAGTCAGATCTTCCCACTGTTTAGCTGAAATTACAATAGCCTGTCCCTCTATTGTGCGAGCTAATCTTAATGTAAATAATGGTGGTAGCTGGGCGGTGAGAGGCGATGTTGTCAGAGAAGATGAAGGAGACAGCATGTTTACTGGAGGCTAAACCACTGGCAGGTAAATCCACTGAGGAAGCCATGTAGGTGCTAAATATCCACCAGGAGACAGACACATTAAAAAAGGTCCAATGCAGCCGCTTTGATATCAATATCAAATCATTTCTGGGTAACAATTAAGTACCTTACTGTGACTGTTTTCAATTAAAACAAGATTAATAAGTAACTAAAAGAGCTTCTAAGTTAAAGAGCAATTTCTCATACAAGGATTTTGCTAGGACTGTCTGGAAGAAGCCTGAATGGGGTTGGGAAAACGGAAAACTAGCTTTTATTGGCTGAGAGATTTGGAACTCTTTCTTATTGGTCTATTGACTAATTTACCACCTGGGGATGTCACCAGGCAGGCCAAAATTCCATCCCACCAAAACAGGCAGAAATTTCAGGCAGTCTTTTCAAGCAGCCCTTGCAGTAAAAGGGAATTACCATAATTTTCACAGTATTATTCCAACCTCAGTGTGTAAATAAACACAGAGTATACCAAACATTAAGAACACCTTCCTAATATTGAGTTGAACTCCCCCCACCCTTTTCCCTCAAAACAGCCTCAATACGTCGGGGAATGGACTCTACAAGGTGTCGAAAGCATTCCACAGGGATGACCCATGTTGACTCCAACGCTTGACATCAATAAGGGATCATAGCTTTCACCTAGTCAGTCAATGTCATGGAAAGAGTAGGTGTTCTTAATGTTTTGTATACTCTGTATACAGTGCTTTTGGAAAGTGTTCAGACCCTTTGACTTTTCCACATTTAGTTACATTACAGCCTTATTCTAAAATGGATGAAATTGTTTTTTCCCCCTCATCAATATACACATAATACCCCATAAGGACAAAGCAAAAATGTATAAAAAAGAAATATCTTAAATATCACATTGACATAAGTATTCGGAGTACTCAGTACTTTGTTGAATCAACTTTGCCACCGATTACAGCCTCCAGTCTTCTTGGGTATGACTCTACAAGCTTGGCACACCTGTATTTGGGTATTTTCTCCCATTCTTCTCTGCAGATCCTCTCAATCTCTGTCAGGTTGAATGGGGAGCGTAACTGCACAGCTATTTCCAGGTCTCTCCAGAGATGTTAGATCAGGTTCAAGTCTGGGCTCTGGTAGGGCCACTCAAGGACATTCATAAACTTGTCCCGAAGCCAGTTCTGTGTGGTCTTGGCTGTGTGCTTAGGGTTGTTGTCCTGTTGGATTGTGAACCTTCGCTCCAGTCTGAGATCCTGAGCGCTCTGGAGCAGGTTTTCATCATGGATCTCTCTGTACTTTGCTCCATTCATTTTTCCCTCGATCCAGACTAGTCTCCTAGTTCCTGCCACTGAAAAACATCCCCACAGCATGATGCTGCCACCACCATGCTTCACCGTAGGGATGGTGCCAGGTTTCCTCAAGACGTGACGCTTGGCATTCAGTTCAATCTTGGTTTCATCAGACCAGAGAATCTTGTTTTTCATCGTTTGAGTCCTTTAGGTGTCTTTTGGCAAATTCCAAGCGGTCTGTCATGTGCCTTTTACTGAGGAGTGGCTTCAGTTTGGCCACTACCATAAAGGCCTGATTGGTGGAGTGCTGCAGAGAATGTTGTCCTTCTGGAAGTTTCTGTCAGAGTGGCCATCGGGTTCTTGGTCACCTCCCTGACCAAGGCCCTTCTCCCCCGATTGCTCAGTTTGGACGGGCGGCCAGCTCTAGGAAGAGTCTTGGTGGTTCCAAACTTATTCCATTTAAGAATGATGGCGGCTACTGTGTTCTTGGGGACCTTAAATGCTGCAGAAATGTTTTGGTACCCTTCCCCAGATCTGTGCCTCAACGCAATCCTGTCTCGGAGCTCTACGGATAATTCCTTCGACCTCATGGCTTGGTTATTGCTGTGACATGCACTGTCAACTGTGGGACCTTATATAGACAGGTGTGTGCCTTTCCAAATCATGTCCAATCAATTGAATGTACCATAGGTGGACTCCAATCAAGTTGTAGAAACATCAAGGATGAAGAATGGAAACAGGATACACCTGAGCTTAATGTCAAGTCTCATAGCATTCCGAAAATGAAAGCGTCGCCAAAACATCAGTGTGTGTGTTACCTGTATGAAGGTGGCCAGTAGCACACAGCTCATCTCCTGTTGCAGGATAACCTTGTTCTGGGGATTGTTGAAGCAGGCTGAGATGAGTGTGGGGAAGAGCACTTTGATGAGGCGCGGGTGGCTGAAGTACTGGAAGGGCAGCTGACACAGTTTCTGCAGCACACTGGGCTGGCGGCCAGACTGCACTATCACCTGGAACACACAGAGCAGGGCCAGTCAGCCAGTGCCACCCGTAAATCACTGCCCTGCACCCCTCCCACCCGTAAATCTGCCACTAAAACAACACACAAACACCCATTAGGAGGAGAACTGGAGGGCACAGCATCCCACCACACAATTACAGGTTATAAAACACAATGATGGGATGTTTTGCTCTTCCTTTGTACTGCAGGTAATTTCCAAGCTGTTGTGAAATGGGGGCAACAAGAAATAGTAATGAGAAATATCTTGACTTCATTATCAAAAGATATAGGCTTTTATGTTTTACCCGGTAACAGTTATCTCCAACTGTGTGAGTGTCATTGAGATATTGAAGGCAACACCAGACCATATCCTTGTGGATGTGCACTGTGCAGCTTAGGTTGAGAGGGCATGCACTGCATAGGGGTGGGGGGGGAGGGTGAACAGACCTCCACTGTAGCCTTGCCACCACCACTAAGAAATGAGCAATACCATTAACGGAGTTCTCACCCGGCTGACATCCTGCTCCCCTTTACCAGCGGCCATCAATCACACAATTACATCCGGCCCACCAATATTAAAACCAAATCACGTCCAGCCTAGTTTGATTAGAGCGGGAACTGGTCCAAAGGAAGGGGTCCTGGCCTAATGCTCAGGGCATCTCCCCAGAGCCTGGGAAGGCCATCAGCACTTCTCTGAAAACTGGGGGGGGTCACCACAGTAAATCCTGTCTGGAAAAACACCCCACTGCTTTACAGGTACAGAGACCCAGGCTGGGGCTCAGCTGAAATAGGAACCAGAAGGGCAGGGTGAGGTCCCCTGGCCACAGTGACATAAATTCAGAGGATTTACAAGATTTGGAGAATACACTTAACAATACTCTTCCAATGCATTCTCTCTTTGATAATGCACTTTAAGGTTTAAGGGTAGGATAAACAAAGCGATAATTCACTGCTTTTATAATTTCAAGGTGAAGCTCCTCAAAGCTCTGTTCTATAGCAGTGTTCAAAGGGCCACAGGCGATGCCTCTTCCTATTAATGTCTGTAAAGATTCTTTACTGACCAGCTAAAACAAGAGGCTTTTTAGGGGAGTAAGTCTCCACTGGCACGCAACTAAAGCTAATTCTCAATGAGGTAAACAAAGATGAACTCACAAACATGCAGGTTCACTAGGAGGATACCTAAATACCCTGTATTTTCACTTTGTCATGTAATGCAAGAATCAAACGTTAACTCCACTGTACAGAAGGAAAAAAGGGGAAGATCTGATTGTTTTCAAAATGGAGCTGCTTATTTTCATTTTAGGAGCTAGTTGCAGGACTTTGCAAGATCCTAGATCACCGAATCAATATTTCCGTTGCAACACTGCCGGAGGAGGAACGGCCAGAGAAGAAGGTCATACATTTGATTATGAGATTCTCACCTATCTACAAACAATAGCCCATAATGACAAAGTGAAAACTTTGTTTTAGGAAACGTTTTCACATTTATTGAAAATAAAATACAGAAATATCTCAGTCACATCAGTAATCACACCCTTTAGTCAATACATGTTAGAATCACCTTTGGCAGTGATTACAGCTGTGTCTTTCTGGGTACGTCTCTAAAGCGCTTTGCACACCTGGATTGTACAATATTTGTACATTATTCTTTAAATTCTTCAAGCTCTGTCAAGTTGGTTGTTGATTATTGCTAGACATCCATTTTGAAGTCTTGCCATAGATCTTCAAGTTGATTTAAGTAAAACTGTAACTAGGCCACTCATGAACATTCAATGTTGTCTTGGTAAGCAACTCCAGTGTATATTTGGCCTTGTGTTTTAGGTTGTTGTCCTGCTGAAAGGTGAATTTGTCTCCAAGTGTCTGTTGGAAAGCAGACTGAGCCAGGCTTTCCTCTAGGAGTTTGCCTGTGCTTAGCTCTATTCCATTTATTTTTATTCTAAAAAAACTCCATAGTCCTTACCGATGACAAGCATACCCATAACATGATGCGGCCACTACCATGCTTGAAAATATGAAGATTGGTACTCAGTGATGTGTTGCATTTACCCCAAGCACAACACTTTGTATTCAGGACATAAAGTACATTTATTTGCCACATTTTTACAGTTTGACATCAGTGCCTTATTGCAAACAGGATGTTTTGGAATATTTTTATTCTGTACCCTCTTAATTAATACCGTCGCCATGCTCAAAGGGATATTCAATGTTTGTTTATAGATTTTTTTACGCATCTACCAAAAAGGTGCCCTTCTTTGCGAGGCATTGGAAAACCTCCCTGGTCTTTGTGGTTGAATGTGCTTGAAATTTACTGCGGGACTGAGGGACCTTACATAGAATTGTATGTGTGGGGTACAGAGATGAGGTAGTAATTCAAAAAATCATGTTAAACACGATTATTGAGTTCATTCACATTATTAGGTGACTTGTTAAGCACATTTTTCCTCCTGAACTTATTTAGGCTTGCCATAACAAAGGGGATGAATACTAACTTAACTGTTAATTAAATTGTAAAAATGTCTAAAAACATAATTGACAGTGACAATCTCAATTGAATCAATTTCAAATTCAGGCTGTAAAAACAAAATGTGGAAAAAGTCAAGGGGTGTGAATACTTTCTGAAGGCACTGTAAAACAAGGCCAGCTGGCAGCCACAGACCAGAGGTTACCTAGTCCTACAGAAACCAAGTCTACAGGCAACTTTCCAGGACTCTGTAGGCATCACCCCAGGTGAAGAGCAATAACAGTGCCCCACACAGTGTTCCTGT
Source organism: Salmo salar (assembly GCF_965601325.2). Taxonomy (NCBI): domain Eukaryota; kingdom Metazoa; phylum Chordata; class Actinopteri; order Salmoniformes; family Salmonidae; genus Salmo; species Salmo salar. The sequence goes on along the minus strand of NC_138306.1, from coordinate 28,998,491 downwards.
CCACTGGAAGTATCTATTCAAACCCTGACATCATAAAAGAAGGTCCAGTAAGCGTCTGTCTGAAGCCATGAATCAAGCCGCAGTTTAACACAGACCCGTAAAGCTCGAGTGCCTGGTGGTTCTGGTCTGTCTTAACTACAGAGATCTGCCTTTTCAAACAGGCCTGCTCTTTTATGACTCGCCATTACATAACCACTTTGCTGTCCACTGACAACAGAGAGTGTGTAAAGTTAATGTTCCGAAACGCAAACAAAACCTTGGGAAAGCCCAAGTTGAAGCGGAAACCAGGCGGTATGGACTATCCAAATAAAGTGTTACCAAAAATAAAACTCTCATGCAATAACCAAGGTTAGTTAGCTAGCTAGATTTGACAACTTCTAAGAGTCAGAGTGAACCTGTACTGTAATTCCAGCACATTAAACATTTTAAATTTGAGATTCCTCCACACATAGGGAGACTATCGTGGATGAGTGGACAGTGGAGTACTCTCTGTTCTGCATGCTGTCTAGACAGACCCAGACACCTCCGCTCAGAGGAACCATGTCAGCCTTCAAAATAGGGCCACAAACCTGAAGCTCTTGCCCACAACACAAGTCAGACCCTCTGCCAAGCCTCCCTCTACACACTGGAGTTACCCTAGTGAAGGAACGGCCCTAGTGATAAGAGAGAGGGGCAGATGATATTAGAGGACAGAGTTTTTTTCAGGAAGACAAGCTACTGCTGAATGGGCCTCTTAACAACTAGCTACCACCTAAATGAGACGATGTAAATTGTCAACTGACAATCAGATGTCGACTTGGACATTGACTTAAGATATCCCCTGGACAAGAAGAGAAGATCCCACCATGGCTTTTAAGAGACAGGCCAAGGGTATTCATCTCCTATAAACCACATAAAACACGGTGTTTGCCAAATAACTTTTAATTATTCTAGATTTATCTGCCTAATAACCTTGTCAACTTACTCTAGATCTTACAGCAGATGATGCCGTTCTGAAACTGCCAAGAGCCACAATCAAAATGAGTCATTCTGCAAATACAACCTCTTTAAAAAGATATGGAAGGTTTATGGGGAAAATGTCCCCTTAACTACACTGAAGTTAGTTGGACCTGGGCCCTCCCAATATGGAGTGTGTAAATCATCTACAGAGCTAACAATCAGCCCTTACCTGCCAGTCACCAGTCTGAGTCGGTGTGTGTTTACTCTGGTGTATAGTAGGAGACATAGAGTGCATTCCCCAGCACTGGGATGGCTCCCCATGAAGGCGTGAAGGGTTAGGGTTGTGTTGGCAGTAATGGGGAGTTGATCAGGGATTACAGGCCCAGAGCTGTGAGCTGGAGTCTGCAGGGCAGAGGAAACACCCTCATATAGAATCGGAAGGACTGGGGCTCATCTGGCTGCAGATAACACTGATGTGTGGGATGTCAGTCTGGGAAGGGGCCTACTGCAGTTCACAAGCAGATAGTTTTCTATTTTACAGTAGACTTCATAGTGAACTGAAATATTGCATCCGAGTAGTAAATGCATTGCAAGTGTCGGGATGAATTAATGTCAATTTAAGTCAATTTGGGAAATTGCATTAAGCTACTGAAAACTTTCCATAGTCTGGAACTGGTCATGAAATGGAAAGCAAGCAAAGCCAGGGGTCTGGGTTAACGTGTCAACATCGCTAGCATTTACTGTTCCTACATTTTAAAGAACCTAGAGATCATCACCATGAATGACTCACAAATGAATCACTGGGAGGTTGGGAAGAAAAAGACGCGGGAGCTTACCGGTACTTATCCCCTCATGAGACAAGGAACATGGCAGTTACAAAACAAGTTCCATTTAGCCCCTTTTTAGTGTGACTGTCTCTATGGGTTCTCCCAAAAGACAATGAAAACATATGGCCACATGGCCCTGTGAGCCGAAACACTTAAACACACACAAGGCTACATATGTCACTCTCCCAATGGCTTTCTATGTGACAGGCTGAGTTATTCATACCCTCAGAGCAGGGAGAATATATATCTACAAAGACCGTCTTCAAAGTTCTACGTTTTATGAGCAGCGTTATTTCTAGCGCAACACATATAAACAAAGGCTGGTGTGCCTGCCTGCCGACAGTGAATCAGCAGTCTGCGTGACCGCACGGGCGGGCCTGCTTTTGTGCTCTGCCAATGCTTACATTAGTCTGAGAAAAGCTAAAGCTACTCCAAATATTCCCCTCTACTCCATCCATCCTGCTCTTTTCAGGGCCCAGATCACATGGACAAATTCCAGGAACCGTGCCACTGGCTAGGATCAGTCCACGGAGGTTGCTAAGGATCGCTCTTTACGTTTCCTCACATTTTCTCAAAGGGTTGTCACACCTATCAAATAAACAATAAAAGGAACAAGTCCTAAACGCTGATTTTACCCTCTCTGGGATGACATTGGAGCAGATAGACAAAGGCAACATATAATATTTACTAAATTGTCAGCAGCTTGTGCCCTGATTGGAAGTCGCAGGTTGAAGACTTTGCATTAGGGCATTTCAAATTAGCAAAGTGCGCTGGTCATAAATGAATATGCAAAGGTCTGTTACTCCCAGGCAGACTGTTAGGTTAACTTTGCTGGGCAAGTACAAAGCCCAATCATCTGTCACCCCCCCCCCCCTAATTCAATCATCGGTCCTCATTCAATTATCCAATATAATATGCAAATCAGGCCAACAAATGCTAATTACGTACATCAAAATAATTAAATTGGATAGGAGCAGCGGAGGAGAGCTGAACTGCCATAAAATGGAGGCAGATTCTTTAATTAGGACTAAAACATCCTGGAAATTAGAATCTGAAATCCGCCTATAAATTGCTGCGTGGTTGACCGCGCCTGTGAGGACATTAAAAAGGCAGAGGTTTGAGGTAAAGCCCGATGGCTGGCACTGAGGGTCAGGCTTCATTTAACTAAAGCCTGGCCAACTGTAGCACTTGTAAGCTGCTCAGGGGCCCAGTAGACAGACCATGCATGACAGCCAATTACACAGCAGCCAAGTCTGCTCCATCACATCCTGCTCACAGCCACATAGGCCCAGTAGCCTTAACACTAGGCCTGGGCCAACACAGTAAAGCACACAACACTAGAGAGAACTGGCAGCTCCACTGGGACAGAACAATGGACCATGCTACTCTGACTGAGGGACAATAGACAACCCACAGCCCAACAGCACAGAGGTGGCAGCATATGAATCTTTAAAGAGGTGGCTCTTGTTGCTTTTGTATGAACCACAAAAAACTACACACTCTCTTCATCTAATGATACGTTATCAGAAGCATATAAAGGAAACAGAAGTATCATTATATAGACAGACTGTTGCAATAGGGCCACAATGCCAAACCAGATACCATTCATCTCATATTTCTGAAACAGAACAGATACAGTGGGGACTGAAATGATTGACACCCTTGAGAAATAATGACTGTATAAAATAATTCAAACACTCTCTTGGGGGTATGTCTAAAATGACACAATACATTATTTACCATGAATTTCTATTGGGCACAAAATAATCTCAAACAACCAAAACGAACTACAAATGCATCCAACAAGTTTGTAGTCACAAGCTTGAGGTTGTCATTGCATGTTAGGAATATGGGACTTAATACTACAGTTTTGACTACTTTATATATAATAATATTTAGGTGTGTCAATTTCGCCCCCCTACCTTTTTGAGAAAAAAATCTTTCTCTGAGCAATTGTATTAGTATAAAATAATCTCCCCACTTTAGAGCATACAATATAGCTCAGGATTTGAATGATATTTACTTAGTCATTATTGCTCATCTTTATCAAGGGTGTCAATAATTTCAGACCCTACGAATGTCTCAAATTACAACAGTTTATGGTGATAACTAAAGAAAAGGCATGAAACAACAACATTGACTTTATTACATATTTGAGTATGTGTGAGTGTGTGTGTGTTAGACCTTTACCTGGTTGTCAGGGTGGTTGACGGTGAAGTAGCCCACACAGATAATGACTTCCTGCAGCAGCTCTTCAGAGGAGTGCTGAGAGCAGTACCACAGCAGGGAGCTCACTATGTGGCGGAAAGCAAGGGACAGCCCCTCAGCACCTAGAACAGTCTGAGATGGCACAGAAAAAACATCAGCATTCAAACACCACAGAAACCACAAACACAAAGCTAGCTAGAGACAGTCACTAAATCGAACTGGATAGCGAACAACAACCGTCCTAAAAAGTAGAAAAATCAACACTATGATGCTAATACACGTGAGGCTGGATTTGCTAAATTAAAAGAGAGGAGAGGGATTTGTGTGCTTTAGCGGGTAGAGATTCAGACTGGTTGATGCAGTGTACAGGGACTCCTGCTAGGGGGTCTCTCCCCAGCCCCAACACCAGGGGGTCCTACCAGAGGGACCCCAATCCCCCAGAAGATGAGATGCTATCAGAGGCCCACAGACAGTATTTATTAAACATGTCAGCATGACTGAGCACCACAGGGTAAGCAGAGAAAAAACACACTGGAATCAGGTTGGGGAGTATGTATGAGGTTTTGGGACTGATGGAGGGGAGGAGGTAAACAGTCTCCTAAATAGTACCTACCTGAGAAGCCCACTCCTGTTAGCAGACCTGAGCCTTACTGCTGTCTACACTCTCAATATAACACCCTGCAATACTGGAGACATAGAACTCTATTTCTCCACAACTGTAAACTAACCATAACCATCAGTCTTAGGACAGCGAGACAAACTGAACCCTATATTTTGTTAGTGAATGAATGCAAAGGCTGAATATACTGTCTGTTTTAATGGGCACCAAAAGGTTGGTGATTAAATACTAATATATCTTATTAATTTACTTGAAAATAGACTTCTCAAATATTTGCTAAATAACTCATCACCAGCAGTGTCTTTTTCAGCTTGAAATCCCCTCTAACCACCCTATTTGGTAGTTGATTCTGGGGCCTAGCAAAATGGCCAATGAGAAGAGAGAGCAGCTCAGCATCTACTGTAGTGCTTATTAGTCGGCACTACTGTGGGGTAATGTGAACCACAAGGTGATTACAACACAGGCCACAAAAAACATTATTTAAAATGTTCATAAAAACGTTGGCACTGAAAAGCTTTGAGTTCCAGCTGTTTTGAATAGCCTGAGCATGGCGGAGCCGAGGGAGAGCGGCCTCTGTGTTAATTACCCACAGGTATTAAAATAATTAATAACTCTCCCACTTCCTCCCTTACGCCATTCTGTTTATACGCTGCCTGAGCATAGTGAAGCTGTCATTCTCTCTTCATCAGAGTTGGTAATGTATGGCTCGGGCTACAGCACTAATCACTCAGGTCCATCCGCATTTCTGACCCACAGTGCTCCATTTAACCTCAGCAGCTGACCCTGGGTCAGGGGACACTCATGTTTATGTCCGAGAGGTCAGTTTTATCCTGAGGATAAATACTCCAGTCCAATGGCAGCAGCTCTGAGACCTGGCCCCTGCTGCCTGTCGATCAGTTACACATGGCCTTGTTGCTGCCAGGAAGAGGAAAGAGGGATATTTGTGTTGCCTGATGCTTGTGCACAGGGATGTCAAATCAAGTTGCATTTGTCACACACGCCGAATACAACAGGTGTAGACCTTACCGTGAAATGATTACTTACAAGCCCTTAACCAACACTGCAGTTCAAGAAATAGTTAAGATTTACTAAATCATATTTTTTTTATAATAATCAAAAAGTAACAAGAAAATCACATAACAATAACAAGGCTATATACAGGGGGTACCGGTACCGAGTCAATGTGCGGGGGTACAGGTTAGTCGAGGTAATTTGTAAAGTGACTATGCATAGATAATAAACAGCGAGTGGGGGGGTGCAAATAGTCCAGGTGGCCATTTGATTAATTGTTCAGCAGTCTTATGGCTTGCAAATAGAAGCTGTTAAGGAGTCTTTTGGTCCTAGACTTGGCGCTCCGGTGCTGCTTGCGGTAGCAGAGAAAACATTCTATGACTTGGGTGACTGGAGTCTTTGACAATTTTTTGGGCCTTCCTCTGACATAGGCTAGTATATAGGTCCTGGATGTCAGGAAGCTTGGCCCCAGTGATGTACTAAGCCATACGCACTACCCGCCGTAGCACCTTACGGTCAGATGAGGAGCAGTTGCCATACCAGGCGGTGATGCAACCGGTCAGGATGCTCTTGATGGTGCAGCTGTAGAACTTTCAGGATCTGGAGACCCATGCCAAATCTTTTCAGTCTCCTGAGGGGAAAAAGGTGTCTTGGTGTGTGTGGACCCTGACAGTTTGTTGGTGATGTGGAAACTCTCGACTCGCTCCACTACAGCCCTTTCAATTTTAAATGGGGGCCTGGTTGGCCCTCCTTTTCCTATAGTCCACGATCAGCTCCGCTGTCTTGCTCACATTGAGGGAGAGGTTGTTGTCCTGGCACCACACTGCCAGGTCTCTGACCTCCTCCCTATAGGCTGTCTCATCGTTATCGGTGATAAGGCCTACCACTGTTGTGTCATCAGCAAACTTAATGATGGTGTTGGAGTCGTGCTTGGCCATGCAGTCGTGGTAGAACAGCGAGTACAGGAGGGGACTAAGCACGCACCCCTGAGGGGCCCCAGTGTTGAGGATCAGCGTGGCAGATGTGTTGTTGACTACCCTTACCACTTGGGGTCGGCCCGTCAGAAGTCCAGGATCCAGTTGCAGAGGGAGGTGTTTAGACCCTTAGCTTAGTGATGAGCTTTGTGGGCACCATGGTGTTGAACGCTGAGCTGTAGTCAATGAACAGCATTCTCACATAGGTGTTCCTTTTATCCAGGTGGGAAAGGGCAGTGTGGAGTGTGATTGCGATTGCGTCATCTGTGGATCTGTTAGGGCCATATGCAAATTGGAGTGGGACTAGGGTTTCCGGCATGATGGTGTTGATGTGAGCGATGACCAGCCTTTCAAAGCACTTCATGGCTACTGACGTGAGTGCTACGGGGCAGTAATCATTTAGGAAGGTTACCTTCGTTTTCTTGGGCACAGTGGTGTTCTGTTCAAAACATGTAGATATTACAGACTCGGTCAGGGAGAGGTTGAAAATGTCAGTGAAGACACTTGCTAGTTGGTCCGTGCATGCTTTGAGTACATGTCCTGGTAAACTGTCAAGCCCCGCAGCTTTGTGAATGTTGACCTGTTTAAAGGTCTTGCTCACATGGGCTACGGCGAGCGTGATTACACAGTCATCCGGAACAGCTAATCTCATGCATGCTTCAGTATTGCCTTGCTTCAAAGCGAGCATAAAAAGGCATTTAGCTCGTCTGGTAGGCTTGTGCCACTGGACAGCTCTCGGCTGGGATTCCCTTTGTAGTCTGTAATAGTTTTCAAGCTCTGCCACATCCAACGAGCGTCAGAGCCGATGTAGTAGGATTCAATCTTAGTCCTGTACCGATGCTTTACCTGTTTGATGGTTCGGGATTTCTTATAGGTGTCCGGATTAGTCCCGCTCCTTGAAAGCGGTAGCTACCTGCTTTGTTTTTTGCTTGTAAGCAGGAATCAAGAGGATAGAATTATGGTCAGATTTGCGAAATGGAGGGCGAGGGAGAGCTTTGAATGCGTTTGTGTGTAGAGTAAAGGTGGTCTAGCGTTTTTTTTCCCTCTGGTTGCACAAGCTGGTAGAAATGAGGTAAAACGGATTTAAGTTTGCCTGCATTAATGTCCCCGGCCACTAGGAGTGCCGCTTCTGGATTAGTATTTTCTTGTTTGCTTATGGTCTTATACAGCTTGTTGAGTGCGGTCTTAGTGCCAGCATCGGTTTGTGGTGGTAAATAGATGGCTACGAATAATATAGATGAGAACTCTCTTGGTAGATGGTGTGGTCTACAGATAATCATGACTTCTTTAATATTAGACATCGCGCACCAGCAGTTATTGACAAATAGACACACCCCAGCCCCTCGTCTTACCAGACGTAGCTGCTCTGTCTTGCCGATGCACAGAGAAGCCAGCCAGCTCTATATTATGAGGGTGCTGGTCAATAAAACTGTGAGGGAGGACATTGGTGACAAGATCTTTTCATGGCACCCCCTATTTGGAATGTCTGTCTGTGGAATGTGTCCAGTATAATACACCTGCGTAACCAGCAAGACCAGTATATACTGTATGGTATGTGATGTGCTGGTATTGAAAAACCTGCCCCGCGGGCAGCATAACCTTTGGAATTAGTCACTGTAATTAACACCACCTACTGGACCTGCAGGATGAGGGATTCAAGTGTGAGAATGTGTGCATGTCTCCCTCTGTGTGTGTACTGTACCTCAGTATGAAGTGGTGTGTGTGTGTGTTACCTGGAAGGCAGACAGGTCGAGCAGGGCGAAGCTGTTGAGGAAGTGGAGGCCCGTTAGGGCCACCTGGATGACCCCTGGGGCATAGGGCTCCTGTGGGCCCTGGGCAGCCGGCTCAGGCAGGGCAGAGCTGTGGAGCAGGATGCAGTACAGAGTGTGTACCACACCCACCAGGTCTGTGGACTGCAGCAGGGCCGTCAGCCCTGTGGGGTCTGTACGCTTGTTGTCGAATATACTGGGAGAGCTGCAAAGGATACAGGCAATATAAACAAACATGTGACATGATCATTTCATTTCTGCTCAATGAACATAGTGAAAGTGAAATGTTATATAGGGAAATTAATGGGATCTGACTACTCCACATTATAAGTTCTCCAAACGTATTATTATTGGTCAAAATGCTTCACATAATTCTAAATCAAGTAAAAGTTCAATTCACAACATAGCTTTTGTCTGCCCTCACCACAGTGACCAGAGACCCAGGATGTAAGAGTGAAGGCAGTCTGGTCCCTGTGGCTTCTAGATTTACTCGCTAGACCAGGGTTATCCCTTCAAATATAAATAATAGGGCCTGCCCCATTTACACGGCATGCCTATCGGGTTAAGTGGAGTAACTGGTTACACTGAGTGAGAGGGAAGTGCAGTCTGGTGGCTGTGTGTGAGAAGGTGTCTATGCTCAGCTGAAGATTATTTAGGCCTAATCAAGGATGATCGCAGTTAAAAGCTTGGTCATTATCACTACAACCACAGACTGAGAAATTCCTTAATGGTACAGCAGTGACACAGAAATGTGACTGTTATTTTACACCAGTTTAGAATGTGAGTTTGCTCTTCCGAGCTGAGCAGAATGAACACAGGAATTTGGAAGTAGCTCTGACAGATCATGGCAGTGGCTCATCCATGCCCTTGGCTGCAGAAAGCTTCCTGGCAAGGTGCTGTGTACTCAGGCACACTTAATTAAGGTCCACCTTACATGATTGAAAGCAGCATGTTAGTGTGTCTTAGCCAGGAGGCAGATTAAAAGGGATTGGTAACATCATCCTCTCAGCACACATCACAGGTGAGAACAGAACTGGAGTATAACACTGATGGGATGGAAGGAGAGATCGCTCTGAGTTCCTCAGCTGCCTTCTTCATAAAACTGGAGGCCAGTCAATGTAAACTTCTATAGCCAGACTAACACCTGGCGCATAAGAGGAGTTTACCCTGATTAGCCCATGCTTTATAGATCCTAATGCTGAAAATGTATTCTGTTTAGCTGAGACTAATCATTGTACGAAATGTACTCTCTCAAAGTACATTAACATCACTACATCGTAGTCAATGGCATCAGAGAAAACTCATGTCAAATGGCTCCCATTGTTTTACAATTAGGATTCCTGCAAACCCACGAGTTCCATAAGCTTGTGCTGACAGGGAATTTAAGAATACCCCTGCTACACAGGATGTGATTTGCAGGCAGAGAATAAAGGCTGTTTGACCTCTGGATGAAACCCACTGTATGTTGGCCAACAGCTCTGTGTGGAAATTCCTAGCTCTGCAAGTACATGGTCTCTAATGCCAGTTAAACCCCTCGACACAGCAACTGGCATGGCAAAAAAATATTCCAGGACCATGGTATACATTCTCTCCAGTATAACCTCCTGAACACATAGAGGACCGGGTAAGAATGGAGATAGTTGGCTGGATTAGCAGGGTGTTGATTATTACGCAACACCGCTCAGTCCGCTCATTAAAGTGGCGAGGTTATGGCGCTGTGTTTTCTCACAGATATTCAGTGACACAGTCATAGCAGTGCTCCCCTGTGTTGGTGTGAAGCAGCTGGGCACTGTTACAACACACAGCAGCTGGAGAGGAGAGGTACACAAGCAGTACAGTGTGGGTACAGGAACGATACAGTCTCAACATCTACAGTATAGTAAGTAAATCAGTCCTGGCGATAAAAACTTTTACACGGATGGGTTGTTCAGCAACAAAACCGACGCGTGTGCAACGTTTGGGAAAAACAACTGTCAACGCCAAAGGATTATTGAGATGGGAACTGTATTTCGTCTCCAAATGTTTATTGAAAACATAAATAAATGTACACAATAAGCACTTGTCTCTCAAATACATCGTTACAGTTGTTGGTTAGCTAGCTAGCGAAATTAAGCCATATTAGCATAGACGTGTCATCAGTCGAAACACTTCAAAACAAGACATGGCGTAAGAAGATAAAACTAGCTGAAACGAGCCACTTAATATTCCCCACATGGCAGCTTTTTGTCATTGTTTCTAGCTATCTGACCGTTCAGAATCATAAACACACACAGCCTTCTGCCCCATCGATGCAAACACATTTTCGTGACGTTGTCAGGCAACCCGTCTAGAATGCAAGGTTTTGGCAACAGAGCAGCAATATTTAAGAGTTAAAGTACCTCTGTTCTAATTCAAACAGTGACACTACAGAAACTAAAGGGATCCGATGTGCCCATATGACCACTGATGATATTTAACTATGAGGACAACATTCCTGTACTAAGGGTCATGCTATCTTCGTCGGTATTGTGTCTCAGTCTGTATGCTAAGCCTCTGTCAGCGGCGCCATTGAGCCTCTCTCGGCAGGTCACAGTAACACGTGGGTGGGCTTCCCCTGGCGAACTGGAGGCAAGGGTTTATGGTGAGTGACAGAGCACGGGGGTCAAGTAGATGCCTATCTCGATCAACAGTAACGATGGGCTTGCCAGTGCTCAGACTAAAGGAAACCACTGAGTGTGATTGAAAAGGAGGTAGTGTCTTTGTTTGAGCTCCAACAACAAGTCTTTATGGGATGGCCGGGCAGACTTAAAAGATCCAACGGTGAGTCACTCCTGTCATTAGTCTTGTGAACAGCCGTGCGTGATCACAGGGATGTCTGGAGAGGAGGGTCATAGAGGAAGAGAGACTGCTGCCACTCACCGTCCGGTCACAGCAAAGCACAGCTTACACATGGCGTGCAGCAGAGCGGTGGCCTGCTGGAGGAAGGCAGACATCTTGGGGCTCTCGTCCACCGGCCCCTGGACAGACAGGAAGCAGCTGTACAGCTTATCAATCAGACCCATGTTTACCACATAGCTGAGGGAGGGACACAAACACAAAAGGAAGATAAGAGTGAATCCACATGAACAAAACAACAAAACTTTCCCAATGAATGAATGCTGTCCCGATGAAATATGTTTTATCCTAACAAAGGCCCTCACTGATAGTAACTCACCGACAGCACAGTTGAAATGTGATCTGACCTAAGCCCTCTGTACTCCCTGTTATTACTGTGATATTTGTCTTGCCAATGGCAGGTCTCATGATCATGTTCCCTCTGCTCTCTCAGCCACAAATCACTGGTAACAGCATCATTAGAGGGCGGCTGTGCCCCCGTGCCAGGCCAGAGACAGGCCCGACTGTCCGCTGACCTGTGGCTGCCTCACGGCTAAGGTATGCCTCTCCCACCACCGCTCAGCCCCCTTTAGCCCTACCCACCATAGGGACAGACAAGGACGCTCAGCTGTCAATCACAAGACCTCCCAGATGTACCAGACAGCTCAGTCAGGAATCAGGAAGCCAGCCACTGTTCTACACTACAGGCATCCATCTATTCCTTTCCCTCTCCGGCTCCGCTTAGCTTACTCCCTTAACTTGCTAGCATACCTTTTTTTGTTGGGACTGTCAGTCAAAATGGCAGCCTTTTCAAGTCAGGTAATTAAAAAAAAATTGAAACCTTCACAAAAGGTCATCTGACACTTGAACCACGGCAACTTGCTATAACTATCCTCTTCCACAGCTTCACCTAAGCTGAAAGGAGCTGGCATATTGTCTGTTTGAAAAGCTGTTTAGTCTTCAGTCTTGCCCCTGTGTTTCACAATTGATGCGTTACACGCATCTGTACGTTTCTGACACTGGTAGGAGATAAGTATAGTACAAAGCCTGGTGAGTGATTGGTAATAAGAAATGAAGACGTAGAAGCGGAATGCTGATGTTCTCTTTCTGTGTGATCTACAGTTCACCATAATGGGAAAAAGTGTTGCAGAAGATACCATCTTTTTTTTATCTGATTTCCTCCCTACCATTACATACATAATTTGAGGCAGTTGAGGTAAATCGTCCATTGCTTTGCAGGGATTACTAGACACCATTTTTCCTCAAGATCTCCCCTGTCTCCTGGGTTACGACTGGGACATAGTATGAGAGTTGGGCCTGTGCAGATGCTTTGGTCAAATGAATCATTGGCTGTGGGAGGGGATGGTTGGAAGACTCCACTCTTCCTGAAGGCTTGGGCCTGCCTTTCCTCACCGCCCCACGGTGCCAGGAGAGACAGCCCATAGCCCCTGCTACTCAAAAGCCAAGTTCAAGGGGATGTTGCAAACTTCCAGGAGTGTTCTTTGTTTATGTTGCCCTAAGTAAAAAAAAGGACTTATTACTTTGCTGAAGATTTTGATCCAGAATGTGTGAAAAAGTACTATTTGGACACATGCCAGAGGACAACCTCTCTCACCCTCACTCAAAGCCCCTGAGGAAGGAGGAAACAAATACAAATACTGGGACCTATTCCAAGGGAGCTGACATTTTGTAGGCTATTTCTGACAGTAACTAAGTTATAATATCAGTGGTTCTCCACATCAACCCTGTCAGTAAGAGAGTGGAGGGGGGACATGGGAGGTGGGAGAGAGTACTGTGAACGGGAGGAGGGCCCCAATAGAGCGGTGTGTGGTTTGAGAGAGAGGATGAGGAAGAGCTTACCTGATGAGGTCCTGGGCGCGGGTGTTGAAGGGCTCTATAGGGGAGGTCTTGGTCTTGGTGTCTGGTGACATGATGCGAGGGGTGTCCCCGCGGCCACAGTCAGGAACATAGGGACGGAGAAGGCTCAGGACAGTGGCGCTGGTCTGCAGCAGGCCGGTGGTCAGTCCCTCAAACACCTGCTTGTTCACACTGCGACCAAATATGGTCTTGTCTTCATCTGGGACGAACAGCTGAAGGAGGAAAAGACTGGTCAGTCAAGAGCTCTAAACCTCAACCATGTCACAGTCCAGTCTGTACCAGTAGCTCGATACCTGCATTCTCAAACAAGCTAGTATCACATACTGCACAGTGCATTCGGAAAGTATTCAAACCCCTTGACTTTTTCAAAATTGTTACGTTACAGCTGATCCTACAATGGATTAAATCGTTTTTTTCCTCTCATCAATCTACACACAATACCCCATAATGACAAAGCAAAAACAGGTTTTTAGAAATGTTTGCATATTTATTCAAAATAAAAATAAAAATTGTTGAAGAATCTTTGGCAGCGACTACAGCCTCAAGTCTTCTTGGGTATGACGCTACAAGCTTGGCACACCTGTATTTGGGGAGTTTCTCCCAGTCTTCTCTGCAGATCCTCTCAAGCCATGTCAGGTTGGATAGGGAGCGTCGCTGCACAGCTATTTTCAGGTCTCTCCAGAGATGTTTGATGAAGTTCAAGTCCGGGCTCTGGCTGGGCCACTCAAGGCCATTCAGAGACTTGTCCCGAAGTCACTGCTGCATTGTCTTGGCTGTGTGCATAGGGTCGTTGTCCTGTTGGAAGGTGAACCTTCGCCCCAGTCTGAGGTCCTGAGCGCTCTGGAGCAGGTTATCGTGAAGGATCTCACTGTACTTTTCTCCGTTCAGCTTTCCCTCGATCATGACTAGTCTCCCAGTCCCTGTCGCTGAAAAACATCCCCACAGCATGACGATGCCACCACCATGCTTCACCGTAGGGAATGGGCCAGGTTTCCTCCAGACGTGACACTTGGCATTCAGGCCAAAGAGTTCAATCTTGGTTTCATCAGACCAGAGAACCTTGTTTCTCATGGTCTGAGAGTCCTTTAGGCTTTTTTGGGCAAACTCCAAGTGGGCTGTCAAGTGCCTTTTACTGAGGAGTGGCTTCCGTCTGGCCACTACCATAAAGGCCTGATTGGTGTCTGAATAGTTATGTAATAATTAATTTGTAAAAATGTATTAGTAAACATTTCTAAAAACCTGTTTTAGCTTTGTCATTATGGGATATTGCAATTCCTCAACGATATCTTAAGATTTAATTATTCTTACGAACTTTTCAAATATATCTTCACATTTTTCTTAAGATATTTGTTGCTAGGCAACTGATTTAGCTAGCTATCTAGATAGTAATGGAAATCATGTTAGCATATTTCCTACTGAGATTACTGTTTTAAAACATGTTCTTGGGTTTAAAATAAATCAATACTGAAATTTCAGATGAAGTTTGAGAGTGAATTAAACATGTTCAATGGATTTAATGAGCTTATTCTCTCACTGCCCTGAATTTAAGACAAGGGTTTAGCTATCTTGGAATTAAGAACAAATTCAAAAACGTTATTTTCAAGAATCAAATTTCTTCAACTTTTTGCTTAAGGAGATGCATAAGAAACAGCGGAAAAACATTTAAAATAACGTTTTTGAGGAACAGCAACTTTGATTAACTTTCTTCAAAAGTCTATAGTTAAGGAAAAATGGCAGTTAAGAAATGTATTCTTAAGAAGGTTTTGTGAATCTGGGCCCTGGTCATTTAAACCTCAGCCTGCCTTCTAGAACACAGACAATTAAGACGGAGGAAATATCACTTTCTTTTGTTTACCGGCAAAGGCCATTTGTATTGGTTGGAATCCTGATACATCATGCCATAAACAACACACGTGTTATTGTATAATTCATCAATTGTGGGCCATAAATCGGTGATTAACAATCAGTGTGACATGGTTACTGTTGCCGTGCCAGACTGCTACCATATGAGAGGTCTCAGAGGTATTCCCTATCTGGTAACAAAGGAAGTCAACTGAATACTGAGACTCTGTGGAGAAAACCACTGGACTGGAGCTAACATAGGGGAGGGTTCTGTATTAACCATCTGTGGGATTAACTAAATGTTCCCCTTACCCTCACCTTAGACAAATAAGGGCAGAAAGAGGATTCAGTATGCTCCAAGTTCTGACATTATTTAGTTATCCTAAACTCTTTATTACAAGAAGAGCCCAAGTATCTTGAAAAATAATGTTTATTAAGAAATGTTTATTAATAAAGATATATTTAAAGAGATTAAGGGTATATAAAGACCAAAGGTATTAGTGATGGGGGGGGGGGGGGGGTTTACATATCGCAATATTATTTGGACGATATATCAATATTTGGCTAAAAGTATCGATTTGTACTGTAGGTAGCAGTAGCTAGAGCTAGTTGGCTGTACTTCTGCCAAAACACCAGTATTTTTCCATCCTATAGCTCTTCTTTTTGAATAGTGAGCCAACATGTTTTTAGCAATTTTACTTCACTGACCGATCAAAACTCATTTTCTCATGCTCTCTCTTATCTCTCTGCAGCAGACATATGGTGAGCAATAGGTTTGGAACATAAAAATCGCAATACAATCACAGTATTGTGTCGCAATAAATTTTGAATCGTGAGAATCACAATACATATCGTACCAGTACTTAAGTATCATGATAATATCGAACTGTTAGATCCCTGGCAAATACCTATCCTAAAAAGGTATGGAGTTCCTGTGACAGGAGCACAGAGTGCATTTCCCCTTTTAGATATAGTGCCAAAAGAGTGTTAAACAAATCAAAATATATTTTATACTTGAGATTCTTCAAATAGCCACCCTTTGCCTTGATGACAGCTTTGCACACTCTTGGCACTCTCTCAACCAGCTTCACCTGGAATGCTTTTCCAACAGTCTTGAAGGAGTTCCTGAGCATTTGTTGGCTGCTTTTCCTTCACTCTGCGGTCCGACTCATCCCAAACCAGCTCAATTGGGTTGAGGTCAGGGGATTGTGGAGGCCAGGTCATCTGACGCAGCACTAAATCACTCTCCTTCTTGGTAAAATAGCCCTTACACAGTCTGGAGGTGTGTTGGGTCATTGTCCTGTTGAACAACAAATGATATCCCATCTGGTTTGCGCTTAGTGGGACTGGTGTACCGCTGCAGAATGCTGTGGTAGCCATGCTGGTTAAGTGTGCCTTGACTTTAAATAAAATCACAGACAGTGTCACCAGCAAAGCACACCCATACCATAACACCTCCTCCTCCATGCTTTATGGTGGGAAATACACATGCAGAGATTATTTTTTTAATTTTACCTTTAACTAGGCAAGTCAGTTAAGAACAAATTCTTATTTTCAATGACGGCCTAGGAACAGTGGGTTAACTGCCTTGTTCAGGTGCAGAATGACAGATTTTTACCTTGTCAGCTCAGGGATTCGATCTTGCAACCTTTCGGTTACTAGTCCAACGCTCTAACAACTAGGCTACCTGCCACCCCAGATCATCCGTTCACCCACACTGCATCTCACAAAGACACGGCGGTTGGAACCAAAAATTTCCAATTTGGACTCTAGACCAAAGGACAAATTTCCACTGGTCTAATGTCCATTGCTCCTGTTTCTTGGCCCAAGCAAGTTTCTTCTTATTATTGGTGTCCTTTAGTAGTGGGTTCTTTGCAGCAATTCAACTATGAAGTCTCCTCTGAACAGTTTATGTTGAGATGTGTCTGTTACTTGAACTCTGTGAAGCATTTATTTGGGCTGGTAACTCTAATGAACTTATCCTCTGCAGCAGAGGTAACTCTGGGTCTTCCTTTCCTGTGGCAGTCCTCATGAGAGACAGTTTCATCATAGCGCTTGATGGCTTTTGCGACTGCCCTGAAATTATTCGTATTGACTGACCTTCATGTCTTAAAGAAATGATGGACTGTCGTTTCTCTTTGCTTATTTGAGCTGTTCTTGCCATAATATGGACTTTGTCTTTTACCAAGTAGGGCTTTCTTCTGTATACCCCCCTACCTTGTCACAACAACTAATTGACTCAAACACATTAAGAAGGAAAGAAATTCCACAAATTAACTTTTAACAAGGCACACCTGTTAATTGAAATGCATTCCAGGTGACTACTTCATGAAGCTGGTTGAGAGAATGCCAAGAGTATGCAAAGCTGTCATCAAGGCAAAGGGTGGCTATTTGAAGAATCTCAAGTATAAAATATATTTTGATTTGTTTAACACTCTTTTGGTTACTACATGATTACATATGTGTTATTTCATAGTTTGATGTCTTCACTGTAGAAAATAGTTAAAATAAAGAAAAACCCTTGAATGAGTAGGTGTTTTGACCGGTAGTGTAAGTATTCACACTCCTGAGTCAATACATGTTATAATCACCTTTGGTAGCGATTACAGCTGTGAATCTTTCTGGGTAAGTCTAAGAGCTTCGCACAACTGTATTGAACAATAATTGCACATTATTATTTTTTAAAATTATTCAAGCTCAAGTTGTATGTTGATTATTGCTAGACATCCATTTTCAAGTCTTGCCAAAGATCTTCAAGCTGATTTAAGTCAAAACTGTAACTAGGCCTCTCAGGAACATTCACTGTCTTCTTGGTAAGCAACTCCAGGTAGGACGTGGCCTTGTGTTTAAGGTTATTGTCCTGCTGAAAGGTGAATTCATCTTTCATCTAGTTGTGTTGTTTGGAATATTTAATTTTGTACGGGCTATTTTCTTTTTACTAAGTCAATTAGGCTAGTATTGTAGATTAACTACAATGTTGTAGATCCATCCTCAGTTTATCCATCGTAGCCATACATCTCTGCAACTGTTTTAACTTCTCTGGGCAAGGTGGTCATGTCACCGTCCCACACTATTCAACAGCCAGTGAAATAGCATGGCGCGAAATACAAAAACAGCAAAAATATCATAATTTCAATTTCTCAAACATACGACTATTTTACACCATTTTAAAGATACACTTCTCCTTAATGTAACCACATTGTCCGATTTCAAAAAGGCTTTACAGCGAAAGCAAAACATTAGATTATGTTAGGAGAGTACATAGAAAAAAATAACCACACAGCCATTTTCCACGCAAGGATATATGTCACAAAAACCCAAAACACAGCTAAATGAAGCACTAACCTTTGACGATCTTCATCAGATGACACTCCTAGGACATCATGTTACACAATACATGTATGTTTTGTTCGATAAAGTTCATATTTATATCCAAAAACAGCATTTTACATTGGCGCGTGATGTTCAGAAAATGTATTCCCACCAAAAACTTCTGGTGAATGACCACATCAATTTACAAAAATACTCATCATAAATTTTTACAAAATACATAACAATTAATTTAAGAATTATAGATACAGTACTCCTTGATGCAACCGCTGTCAGATTTTAAAATAGCTTTTCGGCAAAAGCACATTTTTCAATATTCTGAGTACATAGCTCGCCATCAAAGCAAGCTATACAGACACCCGCCAAGTTCTGGGGTCACCTACACTCAGAATTAGCATTATAAATATTCTCTTACCTTTGCTGATCTTCGTCAGAATGCACTCCCAGGACTGCTACTTCCACAAGAAATGTTGTTTTTGTTCGAAATAATCCATATTTATGTTCAGGTCACTATCCAAAGGCATAATGCGCGAGCGCAATTCGAGACACGAAAAGTCAAACTGTTCCATTACCGTTAGTAGAATCATGTCAAACTTTGTTTACAATCAATCTTTATGGTATTTTTAACGTAAAAATGCGATAATATTCCAACCGGACAATAGCGTATTCATTCCAGGAGAAAAAGAAGGAGGGGTGCGCTATCGGGCTCGCGCATCACCAAGTGCTTTGTCCATAGGCAGTCCACTCATTGACTGAGCTCCTAATCTCTGCCCGGTTACAGGAGAATGATAAAAACTTTCTGAAGGATTTTGACAGCCAATAGAAGCCTTAGGAAGTGCAACGTGACCCCACAGACACTGTAGTTTCGATAGGCATTCAAAAGAAGAACTACAATTCTCAGATCTCCCACTTTCTGGTTGGATTTTTCTCAGGTTTTTGCCTGCCATGTGAGTTCTGTTATACTCACAGACATCATTCAAACAGTTTTAGAAACTTCAGAGTGTTTTCTATCCAAATACACTAATAATATGCATATTCTAGTAACCAGTTTAATTTGGGTACGTTTTTCATCCGGCCGTGAAAATACTGCCCCCTACACTTTAAGAAGTTAAAGTCACCATTGGCCTCATTGTGAAATCCCTAAGTGGGTTTCTTCCTCTCTGGTAACTGAGTTAGGAAGGACGCCTGTATCGTTGTAGTTACTGGGTGTATTGATACACCATCCAAAGTGTAATTAATAACTTCACCATGCTCAAAGGGATATTCAATATCTGTTTTTTTATTTTTACCCATCTACCAATAGGTGCCCTTCTTTGCGGGGCATTTTGAAAACCTCCCTGGTCTTTGTGGTTGAATCTGTGTTTGAAATTCACAGCTAGACTGAGGGACTTTACAGATAATTGTATGTTTGGGGTACAGAAATTAGGTAGTCATTAAAAAAAATCATGTTAAACACCATTATTGGAAACAGAGTGAGTCCATGACTTGTTAACAAATCTTTACTCCTAAACTTATTTAGGCTTGCCATAAAAAAGGGGTTGAATACTTAATGACTCAAGACATTTTAGCTTTTAATTTTAACTTAATTTGTGAAAATGTAAAAAAAAATTAAAAAAATTTCTACATTGACATTATGGGGTAGTGCGTAGGCCAGTGACAACTAAATGTAATACATTTTAAATTCAGGCTGAAACAAAATGAGGAAGAAGTCCAGGTGTGTGAATACTTTCTGAAGGCACTGTAAGTGACATTTTGGTATGTGTGTTGTAGAAATAAGAAGATGGTCAGGGAAAATGTCTGAAAACATCTAATTTAGACTAATGGTTAGGCATGCTGACAGCGTTAGCATGCTGACAGCGTTAGTAAATCCACCAACATTCTCCACAAATCTAATTAAAAAGAGGGACAAGCACCGACGGCGGCACTTGCTACCCCCACCCACTTCCAAACACAAACACACGTGCGCACGCACGTACACACACGTTTTTACATGGACTATTCATGAGCCCCATATTTGTCACTATCCAACACAACTTGAAAAGTTAGCATTGTGCTGTTCAACATGTCAGTCGTCATAGCAGCTGTGGGAATATGTTTTATATAAACTGAAGCGTACAGGCTAATCTCCCCCTCTGTGCCCTCAGGAAATATGACAGTTTTGGATTGGAACTCAGGGCTGGAAAAGGAAGCCCCAATAGAGTTCATGCATGTAGCAAAGGCCATGTCTGTGCCTTGTCTGGTTCTGTGAAGTGTGCAGCCGCCACCGTTAGATGTTTGGAGTCGGCTGATGTTTACAGTCTCAGAGAGTGCTGAAGGATATGGGCTGACAGGTAACCCAGCCGCCATATTGCCTCCTGACAGGCTGCTCTTTCCCTCCCTCTCTCATTCCCTAATCTGCGTGGCTAAGCCTGTGGCTGGGCCAGGATTTATACTGTAGCGTGTGTCTCTGTCTTTTATTAACACAGTGCCAGGAAGGAACAAATGCTGGTGATGAAGTCCTAGTTTTTCAGCACTTAAGTGTTGCATGTAGCCAAATTTACAGAGACATTGGAAGGGATTCATTAAACAGCCTGGTCCTTGGGTAAACTAGCTGCAGTTCTGATCATGCCATGTCACCTTCATAAGTATCACACAGACTTTAGTGACTCAAGCTAAAATAATAATAATAATAATAATAATAATAATAATAATAATAATAATAATAATGTTGTTTGAGAGAACATATATGTTAAGTAATGTTATCATATCAATAATGGTAGTAATAGGAGATGTTTTCTATGGTGTGGTGAAAGGACACTTACTGTAAGCTGATGTAGCAGCAGGTCCATGAGGAAGGCTATCTTGTTGCTGAAGATAACATATGTGCAGTTGAGGTGGCAGCGAGAGCATGCCAGATAGTAGGTGTTTATAGCAGCACATAGAGACCTGAGAGGAGAGAGACAAGAGGGAGAACAAGATTAATCACTTGTCACAAGTAAAACTAAATAGTTCAAGGCAGAATGTTACGCTCTATACAGCTCATTCAAAACAACACGAGATACAGTGTAGGAGTTTATCACGGGCATTGACATGGTTCTCAAGTGATCAAGAAACCAAAACGCACTACACCAAATGTGTGGTTCCTTAAAAGGTTGCTTTATCTTTGGCAGAGTTGAAAGCATATACATCACTGACAGCAAGAGACGGAAAGCAACATTCAGGAACCCAGTTATATTAACTACTACTTATGCTTACAACGAGACTACCTCACTAGTCAACTCCTGATCCAGAGTGGGACAGTAATAAGACAAGAGATCTGCATAACCAGAGAGGCTGCTGGATGCAATCTGCAATCACAGTGCCAGGCAGTCTAATCTGGAGTCAGATCCTGTAGTGTTTCCTCTGTGGAGATAAGGCCATTCCTCTCAGCAGCTCTTCAGCTCAGAGCCCCAGGCTACGGCCAGGCAGAGCAGAGCAGTGAGTGGAACATGCCTCTGTATTATGTCTGCTTTAAACAAGCCCCAGAGACGATTAATGCTACAGATACCTGATGAATCATTCTACCCTGACTGCTGCTCCCCCTCACCCTTCTTTCATCACTTAATATTTTCTGACAACTGTATATTTTAGCCAATAGCAGAGTGGCGTGTCCTATCTGCTCTGAGGAAGAATGGAATCTGGCTTTTCTATTCTAAAGTAGGCCATATTTATTTCAACTGGTAAACATTTTGATATCTACCGCAACCTTCACATCTGCAACGCATTTCCACTCCAACCTAGTCAGCATATAGAGAGAAAATATCAGAGACTGATGTAGGCCTAGGTGGATAGGTCTGACAATAACTTCCTCGTGACCAAAATATTTCAGTTGTTTCATATGCTAGTGGGCAGATCTGTCATTTGCTCCATATCATTATTGACAATGTAGTGTAAAGCTGTCAGACATAGAATGTGGTGATAATGTGAGAAGCATTACATTGTGAGCTATGGGAACGTTTCCAAATAGTCCATCAAGGTCTGGTTAAGCACGCCAAGACTTGCTTACTAAACATTTTTACAGTAAGCATCTTATATGCCATACGTGTATGGGCTTTCTAGCCAAATAAAATGTTGGGGGCTTTTCCACCACCATTTATCAACACATTTCTGAGAAAACACAAACCAAACCTGGTGTGTTGATCCCTGTTTCTGCCAATCACTACTTAATGACATCTGTTTATGTGTCAAGCACCAAAACACATTCATTATGCTATATTGATATAAAGTATATTATAAGGGGAGGTAGGTAGCCTAGTGGTTAGAGAGTTACTAGATCGGTTGCTAGATCAAATCCCCGAGCTGACAAGGTAAAAATCTGTCGTTCTGCCACTGAACAAGGCAGTTAACCCACTGTTCCTAGGCAGTCATTGTAAATAAGAATTTGTTCTTAACTGACTTGCCTAGTTAAACAAAGGTAAAATAAATTTAAAAAATAATAGTATTGAAATGGAGTGGTTAGGATAAGACCATCATGGTTGAGTGGAACGATAACACAACCTCTTTTGGGCCAGAGTGAAGTAACATGAGAACCCCACCAAACTGTGCTCTCTGGGCAGCCGAACAGCACCGGGGCTGCCTGACTGACTGATCCCCCCCCCCCCCCAAACAGATACACGATTGAGTAACTCGGCAAGAAGTCCGTTTTTCACTGACATAATTCCACCATCATTAGAAAGACTGTACCCTATTGAATGAAATACTAGTTTTCCTCTCAGTCTGATGCTGTGCTGCTTTTAATATGTCCATATCAAATGTTATTTATCACATGCTTAGTAAACAACAGGTGTAGACTAATAGTGAAATGCTTACTTACAGGCCCTTACTAACAATGCAGATAGAAAAGAACTAGAACAATTAACGTACAGAGATAAAACCAAGCCATTGTCATTCTCATTGCCTGACTCAGTGGGGAGAAAGGCCATTTCATATGAATATTCCTTCAGGTACTGTGATGGAATGTAAGGTGTCCTTATTGAATTAAACAAGACGCAATAGCAGGGTGTCAGGTCACCTAGTCAAATGACAGGGTTGGGCTGATCCTGTTACAGCTTTGACATGAAAAGGCCTGGGAAATCTATAAGACGTTATACAAATTATGAGGAGAGGGATAGCATCAGAGCAGTCAAACGGAATATGAACGATAACCTTACAAAAAAAAGGCAAGGTCAATATTTAAAAAATATCTTGTCAATATTAGGCTACAAAAGCAACGCATGAAATTAAATAGGCAAACACCATCTTCACAGTGTCCATAAAACCCTGTCAACCATAGCACCCAGTTTTTTCACCATGTATAAGTAAAGGTTGCCCTGCCCAGAATGTCTTTATCCATGTAGGGAGATGGGGGGAGAGGCCAGTCCCCAGGTGGCTGCCACTCTTAATCAGCAGATTAAAGGGCACATCCCTAATTTATTTACTCTAATCTTATTAGGGAGAAAAACAGCCGTCGACTGCTTCCATTCTCTACAAGAAACCCATGTGAGAGGAACCAAGATGGAGCCAAAGGAAAATGTTGCTGTACAAGCTAACATTGCAAATGTATGCTGAAAATGTTCCATCTAACTATATAGAATGCACATTTCATTTTATAGCAGTTCATCTATTAATCACTATATTGATGATTTTAGTCTTTAATTCAATTCCATTCCTAATAGAATCACCACTAGGTTTGCAAAAGGAGGGTATATTAAAAGGAAACGTTTGAACATTTACAGGTAAACTACAAGAATTGTAGTAATTTAAGGATTTTATGTAACTTATCACAAGACATCTGGTGGCCCTTTTGGGTACTTCAAATTATCCTCTTTGGCCTTCTGTGTGGCCTCGTCACATGTATAATAAATACAATAATAAAATAAGATGACTGTAAAATAGAAAAAAATTTAATGACAAAGCTGTAAAACATTATCCTAAATATAAACCATCAATTTAGTGAAAACTGTTTGTTTAATATGAGGGTTTCGGCATGATATATCCTATATATCATCCTGAAATAAAGGTGTAAGTTATATATACACATGAAAATAATACCATTGTTGATTAGAATTTTTTTTTCATTAATTATTTTCTCTTGAACCATATGGTCCATCTACTAGAAACTCGGACACAGATCTACTTTTTTTATACTATACATGAAAAAAAAAAGATATCTATCTATCTATCTATATATTCATTCATTCATTCATTCATTCAGTCATTCATTCATGTATAAAATTACCATAGATTACCCGTTACTTTCCAAATTTCCAGAAGATTCCGGTAACTTTGGTAAATTACCGGTAGCGTTGCAACCCTAATCACCACACTCTCAACCAGAGACTCAGATCTCGGGTCATGAACTTCCACTGACTTCTCACAATCGACTCAGTCAACTACTCATGTAATGAGCATGCAATTGCTTTGTAACACAGCTAATCAGGTATGTTTTAGGCCCGCTAAACAAATGGCGACTGTCAGAGGCACGTTTGAGTAATGTCCTTACAGCAGCTCATGCAATGAGCAATCTCGGTGATCCATCTTTAGCTCCCTCCCACCTAATTGAGCTTAATTAGCATGACACCTGATATCATTCCTGTCCCTGGAATCTGTCGCCGTGCCCCCTTGATGACAGCCTATTTCAAAGATTTTGAGGAGCAATTTGGTAAAAGGGCCATGCTATTCCGTCTCGTGTTACACATGCACTATGTAAGTGGCGTTGGTTGATCCATGTATGCCAGTCCATCCTAACAGGCAGCATACCTCCACCTACACAGCTCTGGGTGCTCATTTGACAGCATGCCACACCCACTGCCGGACCCAAGGATTTGGTGCCTGCACCAACCGCCAGACTACACCCAGCGGGAGATACAACGGGTACATTGTTAATCTGGGATTAATGAAACCTGATTTTGTAGACTAGGGACTAGGGATTAGGCTCCACTGATGGCCCATACTGACAGGTTGCGGAGAGAGAGAGCAAGAGAGAGGAAATAGGAGAGAGGAGAGAGAGAGAAGAGTAAGAAGCCTGGAGGAGCCAGACGGCCGGCCACAGCAAACCACCCTCCTGTTCTGATGAGGCCATAGACACACACAGCCACCTCAAGCCAGGAGCTATTGTAAAGGGCTTGATAGACTAAAGACACACAGACTGGACTAGAGAACACAGTATTCTGGGCCAGCCCCCTGGGACAACCATACACCATGGAGCCCTGTGGGGATCACCGTGGGTGGCCGACAGGCTCGGACATGACAAGGGGGCTGGGGGATTGGGAGTGTCACTGATCTCTGTGGCTGAATTAAAACTTAAGTTTAAACCATCCCAGAATCCATAGAGTATCCCAGGGGCTGATAGACAGATGGCTGGGAAGGGAAAAATTAGAGCTAAGGTCAGGATCCCCCACAGTATAGTACTGCCCCAATATCCCAGAAAACACTTAGGGCTCAAGAGTATTTAGAAGTTTTTTCTTAGTGACATAAAAACACAACAGAAACAGCATAATAGTTTAGGGTACTGGGAAAATACCAGGTAGACTCCCCTTACAGGTAGATGTTTCCAATTTTCAGAAGTCTTCCCTTCTTGCAAAGATAATAGGACATCATCCATGTAAAAGACTCTTTATGCTTTTGTCACTGGGTTATCAAGCAGGAGATCGTTCCACCTGAACCTCAAGCTCACGTTTCCCAACATCTCAGTGCTTTTCCTATGTGCCCAGTCAGGCCTGACCATGGCAATGCTGCAGAAATCTGACCAACTTCCAGATCAGGTTGAATCCCTGCTTTTCAACAGGGAAAATGTGTGTTCATGGAAAGAAAACTAACCCTAAGCCAAAATACAAGGTGAGGAGCAAATCCATTTCCTGGTGCTGTCAAACAATCCCTTCATTCACTGCTATCTAAATGACACTTCATTTGATTCTTCTGTTGATCTTTCCGATACCCTGAGTGCTTCCAAGACGTTCCACACTGGCTGGGTATGAACTGAGAGTAATCTGATGAGCCTTCATGCATCACACACTCACACCACATAACAACATCCTGAAATGAAACCTAAGGTAGCAGCTTTGATTACACAGCATATACTCAGTCATGTGACTGAGGTGGGTAACTAACTATAAGAGTGTTTTAACATGCAGTGTCCTAGCATAGCAGTGTCACTGGACTATTCATTTTTATTAGTTTTAGTTAACCTTTATTTAACTAGGCAAGTCGGTTAAGAACAAATTCTTATTTACAATGACGGCCTACCCTGGCCAAACCCTAACCTGGACGACGCTGGGCTAATTGTGCGCCACCCTATAGGGACTTCCAATCACAGCCGGTTGTGATACAATCGAACCAGGGTCTGTAGTTACGCCTCTCACACGGAGATGCAGTGCCTTAGACCACTGCGCCACTCGGGAGCCTTCTCGGGAGTTAAGACCTCTCTCTAAAACTAATATGCATAAAAATAAGCCTGTTTCATTTTCAATGTGGTAGAACAGGTGCCCCTGTTCCACTCATCACTTAGATAAAACAGATAATATGACTGTGGTATCTGGTGAATTGTATCATCAAGTGTCCTCTCCCGATTCTCTCAAATTCAACTCAAAAAGTTATACGACCTCTTCAGCCCTTCGGGTGGGTCAGTCTGTCTGTTCTGACGCTAGCTTCTCTTCTCTTGTGCTGAGCCCAGACATCACTGGGAGAAACTCCCCCCAGTCCTGTCTCTCTCCTCCTCTACTCCCCAGTGACCCCTACTGGGAGACACAGGTACATGTCCCATAAACACACAGTAGACACAAGGTTGGAATACTTGAAGAATGCATCCATCTTTCCTTGACAGAATTATACATCTGAGAAGTGTCAGATTTGTTAAAGTAGTGATGTGGAAACTTTGCTTTTGCTAATTAAATCATGCAGGGATTTCCCCAAAGTGAGGAAGGATGTGCTAATAAAGATTGAAAACAGGGCCAGAACGGTACCTCCATTTACCCCCATCTAACCCCACCTCCAGACTGGGGCAAAACATTTACTCACCATATAATAATAATGATGCTGAAGATAAGTGTCTCCAGAGGCAGAGAGAGCAGAGCTGTGGTTTTGGCTGGTGAGGATCTGTGATCATTTACAGCTTGTTTTAGACAGCTCTGCCCCCTCCTCCCCAAGGGAGCACAACACACTCTCCACTCAGAATCACACAGAGAAAACACATTCACACAGAGTAGGGCTCACACTTGCAAGGCCTTGAAGAAGATACGTAAAGCTTAAAGAGCAGTGATACTTGCAAGAGCAATGTGCGGGTTTCTTCTTTTTTCTCATCTCATTCAACTGTTGCCATGCACCTGCTGCAGAGATAGGTCAGATGTGCGAGTGCCTTTCAATTTTGAGAGAGTATTGTTCAAATTCCTCCAACAATGGACGTATATTTTTTTCTGTTTCAACTAGCAGGTTTCTTATTTTTTCTCAAAAATACTCCCTCGCCTTGAGATTTGAATATGCAAATTTAACAGTAAGAGTGTGATAAAGGTAATCCAGGTGGAGAACAATTAAGGATCATCTTCACACGAGACCATTTGGTTTATGGATGACTTTGCAGGTAAAAATCTCTGGTATATTATATATACTGTGTTATATTGATGTTAATGAGAGTTGTTGCTCTGATAGTCTAGACATGGATCCAGCGGCCACAGGGTTACACAGGGACATTAGCCGAGCCTCAGAGGAATTAGCTCATTAATGTAATGGTAACAAGTAGGAGTGGGCCTCCCAGGGGGGTAATATTACCCAAGCATCTCCGACTCTGCAGTTGACTTTTTTGTAAATCACTCAGCTTATCTGAGAGGAGGCGATCAATACGGCAGCATTACTGTAAACAGATAATGTAGCAAGCGCTGGGGTTAGCGTCTATCTCACAGACGCCGACCATTAGGCCATACAGCCACCCAGATGAACAACAGTGATTAGTGGACAGACGGGCCATGTCCTTGTGTTGAATCACGTCACTGGCTCCCAATATTCCAATCCCTTGCCCTGACTCCCTTACATTTCCTCTATATTGTAAATGTGTGTGTTTATATAGAATGAATGTGGGTGTAATACATGTTTAGCCATGTACAGGGCTACTATGAGTGTGGGCTGGACGTGTCTGAGGGGCTGGATTTATGTGCTGTGGAAGAGGGTTATCGCAAGTTATGACCCAAGCTCAACGCTCTCAGGGGCCCAACAACAACCTCAGGCCTGAGGCAGCACTCTACTCTATCGCATGGAGGACAGAGAGAGCAGAGACAGCCCAAAGACAGCTAGCCTATCACAACCTGAGCCCACAGGTGCTGGGTAGACAGGAACTGGCAACACGTCGTCCGCGTTGCCACTGGTAACATCATGAATATACTGTTATTATGTACTATTCAACATATAATACCACTTTATCAAGTGGAACACATACTAAGAACTGTCAACAGAACTGGATAACTTTCTTGAGCTTTACTTTAGGAAGGTTACATTGTAACATTCCTAATTGTGATAACGCCACAGGAGTGACCTGCCCCTTCAAGCTTAATTAAAGTTGTCCTCAGTCTTATGTATATTTCTAGAAGATCTGAAGAAGTTATTTTCAACATGTTCAGACAAGGTGGTAATTGAGTCCTGAAAGATGGTAACAGAGAGGGCATTCCTTTGTCACTAGACATGGCACACTTCAGCTCTGGATTGGACTAGGAGCCCGGCAGAGGATGAAAGAAGTACCTCTGATCTTATTCAACTCCTCTTCCTCTGTACGTCAAGTGGCTGTCTCAAAGCGTAGGAACAACAGTGTGTGGGGGTGTAGTCTCCCGCTTCAACAAGCAGAAACAGTCCAATTGTGAGCAAAAGACTCCTAGCTACCTACAAGTAAAAACCTGTCCCCCCAATTTAAGTTAATAAAATTCCTCACGATACGGAAGTCCGCTTCAAATTCTCCAGGATTAGTGATTGAGTGAATAAAAAAATCAATCTATAAACACGAGATGGAAGTATTTAAAAGCATTAGAAATATAAGAAGCATTTGTCCATTAGTGGAGGTTTGGGAAACAGTAAATGCTAATGAGTGTAGGAGAGAGGCCATTCCAGTCCATTAGAGAGTTCCAGTGTTGTGAGAATGGCGGTCTTTCCGAGGTTATCTACTGGCAGGCCACACTAACTCCAGACCCACAACTCAAAACCACGACAGAGTCCTTCTGATGGATTAGACACATGGCCTTTCTGTATATCAACAGAAAAGAATGAACACAAAATAGATGACCAAAATGTAATCCCTTTCTCCTTCTAAAAAGGGTGCATTATTATTCATGATCCATTCTGAAAGTATTGATTGAGATACGAGCACTATAAAAAGATAAATAAAAGGAAGGCCTGAGGTTACCTCACTCACTTTACGCAATTGCAAAAACATCACAAATTGTAAACAGAGGAGAGCTGTCACGGAGGTCAGAGTGTGGAACATGTCTTTAGAGGCTTACACAGCAGCTGGTAAGGCTCATGGGTTTTAAGTGGAGGTCTGGTTGGACGACAGACAGTGAAATGTCGGCTCATGAGTCATGAGAGCAGCAATAGGCCAGGATATTGGTTGTGAAGAGTATGGGAATATGGGGGATGGAAAGGACCAAAAAAATACAAAAATGTCAATTTCAATGGATTCATGAAGTTGTATTGTATGGGGACCGTGGAGGTTCCAGCTAAAGTAAATTGAGTAATTTGACATCCTGTACACTTCCTCTTGGCTGTCTCAGCAGAGGTGACATCACGAGAGGTCAGCAAGATGCATTATGACCAATGACGATGACCCTCACAGAGCCACAAGCAGCAGCCACATACCCTTCATGAACAATTTGTATTAAACATAGTGTCATTATACATTACTTGACCAAAAGTATGTGGACAACTGCTCGTCATCTCATTCAAAAACCATGGGCATTAATATGGAGTTGGTACCCCCTTTGCTGCTATAACAGCCTCCAATCTTCTGGGAAGACTTTCCACTAGATTTTGGAACATTGCTGCGGGGACTTGCTTTCATTCAGCCACAAAAGCAGGTCGGGCCATGATGTTGGGCGATTAGGCCTGGCTCGCAGTCGGCGTTCCAATTCATCCCAAAGGATTTCGATGGGGTTGAGGATCAGGGCTCTGTGCAGGCCAGTCATGTTCTTACACACCGATCTCAACAAACCATTTCTGTATGGACCTCGCTTTTTACACGGTGGCATCGTTATGATGAAACAGGAAGTGGCCTTCCCCAAACTATTGCCACACAAAGTTGCAAGCAAAGAATCGTTTAGAATGTCATTGTATGCTGTAGCGTTAAGATTTCCCTTCACTGGAACTAAGGGGCTAGCCCGAACCATGAAAAACAGCCCCAAATCATTATTCCTCATCCACTCTTTATAGTTGGCACTATGCATTCGGGCAGGTAGCGTTCTCCTGGCATCCGCTAAAGCCTGTCGGACTACCAGATGGTGAAGCGTGATTCATCACGCCAGAAAACACGTTTCCACTGCTCCAGAGTCCAATGGCGGCGAGCTTTACACCACTCCAGCCGACACTTGGCATTGTGCATGGTGATCTTAGGCTTGTGTGCGGCTGCTCAGCCATGAAAACCCATTTCATGAAGCTCCCGACAAACAGTTATTGTGCTGACGTTTGCTTCCAGAGGCAGTTTGGAACTCGGTTGTGAGTGTTGCAACCAAGGACAGATTATTTTTACTCGCTACACGCTTCCGCACTCGACGTCCCGTTCAGTGAGATTGTGTGGCCTACCACTTCGCGACTGAGCCGTTGTTGTTCATAGACGTTTCCACTTCACAATAACAGCACTAGCTGGGCAGAACTTTGACCAACTGACTTGCTGGAAAGGTGGCATCTCATGACGGTGCCACGTTGAAAGTCTGAGCTTTTCAGTAAGGTCATTCTACTGCCAATGTTTGTCTATGGAGACTGCATGGCTGTGTGCTCAATTTTATACACCTGTCAGCAGCGGGTGTGGCTGAAATAGCCTAGTCCACTAATTTGAAGGGTTGTCCACATACTTTTGTATATATAGTGTAGTTTGTGTAAAACCCTCTAATCTGAATAGAAAGTCTATCAAAAGACAGTGTGTGTGGAGACTAGGTTAGCTGTATTTGAATGTAAAAGCTGGAACTCACTTGATTGGAATGCGTGAGACTGCGGTGGGGGTGGAGTTTGCAGTGACTAGCTGCAGAATCTGTTCCAGAGTAGAAAGTCCCCCTCCCACCTGGAATGCCACTTGATCTTCATTGTTCTGTGGAGGGAGAGAACAAGAACCGCAGTCAGGTAACAGGATGCCGGATGGACAAGGGTATCACGTTGCTCTCACTGGGGACCCAACTGCTCTTTTCCCCTCACCTCCCACTTCCAAAGGGGAGTCAGGAGTGAAATCTGAAAAACACAGCGATCCCCAAAGCATTCCTGTTAAATCTCAAAAGTGCACAACCCCAGCGCTCCACCCCCACTCCAGCCAAGTCTCAGTGGAGGACAGTTACTCTGCAGACCTCCACACACACACACACACACACACACACACACACACACACACACACGGTGGTCTGTGCTCACAAACATAGGCCGAGGAGAGACTGTAGAAAAGTAAATAACTGAGAAATCAAACAAAAACTACTAAAGAAAATCATCAATCAAGATAAGAGTCTTGGATACATGCTGAATTGACTGTTTATTTATTCCAATATGAAAACAGCTATAACTCTGACCGAGGTAGTGCACCCAGCTGAGGCTAGCACATGGGATTTAAAATGTATAGTAAACAATTATCATCATTAAACTGATCAACATGTTTAGTCTAACACAATACGGTGGTCCATAGAGTGAGTCATAGAGCTAGCGATCAAACAGCCCTAAATAAGAAGAGGGCCGTGCCCTGCTGTTAGGATAGGAGAAACGAGTCAGAGCTCTTGGCATTTGGTCAGATGCTGCTGCAGCTACACAGTCCCATAAATCAACAGCTCCAAAGCCCAGAGCAAGCGGCTGCTATCAGGCATGTTAGTGCCTGGGTCGACCGGGAGGATAGGGGCTGCAGGGGAGGAGTGGGTGCTGATGGAGGGCTTTCCTCACACGGACGGAACAGCCAGGGGGGTGCACACCTCACCACATCACGCAAGGACGGACGGAGGTACACTGGAGGTTGCTTCTACACCTAATGAGGTCACCGTCTCCCAGGTAGTGTGACAGCCTCTAAATCCAAGCACTTCAACGTGTTTTTGTTCCACAGATAAGGGGTTTGCCAACAAGCCTGAACACATTGAGGAAGCGCTTTGCAAAATTATATATAAGCCCTTCATCTGTCACTCACACGGAGTACCAAGGCACAAGTCCTCAGGATCCGGTGACAAGTAAACACTGAACTCGGCTAGGGTTAAAGTATTTTGGACCAACACACTGAAAAGCACACCAGAAAAGCTCCTGCACTGAGGATTATAGAAATCTCTCCAATGGTCCAGTCAGCACCGTGTGTAGTTGTATGCTGTTTGTAAGAGACCAACCTCTAGCACTGAGCTGGGTTTAACCCACTCTTAACTCACCTATCAACACGCCCATCTAAAAGCTTCTGGGCTAAATGAGAAAAGGCAGCTCTTTCATGCTAGTAATCAATTGGTCTTCTAAGGGAGTTAACTGGGTCCTGCCCAGTCCTGGCTGTCTGACATTAAAGCCAGACTGGGACACCTTGGCTGCGTCTGCCTTGGCAGCTTGACAGATCAATCTGCTGTGGCGATGGAAAAGAAGAAGAATGGGTGGAGAGGATTAACCTCCAATCATTTTAGGCAACATCTTAAGGTAGTCTACATCTGAAATAACCATGGCATCCCTACCAGAGAGGACCAAGAGGAGACCAATCTGCTGATGTGGAGATATACAATCATTCATTTCTCAAAAGCACACCATCAGATCTAGGCTATCAATATTGGTGTTATCGGTGCAGGAAACAGTACAGTATTCAGTGAGTGGTCCTCTCTGTGGTGTTTCACTAGCTATACGACTTTATACTCTGCTGCCTCAGTACTGTGGATGGCAGTAGAGCAGAGCAGGAATAATAGGCCTTCCTGTTCCCGATCAATGAAGAATAACATTTCAACTGCAAGAACTAAAGAGAGCAAATTGCAAGAACAGCGGAATTACACGCCATATTAAACTGAACCCTCTGGAACTTACTTTTTCAGGTACAGTAACTGAGTCATACAGGGAAACAATATAGCTGTTTTTCATTAAATAACCCCTTGAACCACGCTGGGAACTGTATAACAACGTTAAGGTGAGATCTCTATAGGATGTGTGATGTAGTAAGTGTTGTATCTATTGTTGCCAAACGATTATTTCATATAGCCAACAGGCTTCTGGTTCCAAAGTCATGGTCACAACATCTGCATTTGATAGATCTTTTCAACAAGTTTGTATATGATTAGTGACGGTGGCTGTACACACTGAAACAAGGTGACAGTGGCTGTACACACTGAAACAAGGTGACAGTGGCTGTACACACTGAAACAAGGTGACAGTGGCTGTACACACTGAAACAAGGTGACAGTGGCTGTACACACTGAAACAAGGTGACAGTGGCTGTACACACTGAAACAAGGTGACAGTGGCTGTGCACACTGAAACAAGGTGACAGTGGCTGTGCACACTGAAACAAGGTGACAGTGGCTGTACACACTGAAACAAGGTGACAGTGGCTGTACACACTGAAACAAGGTGACAGTGGCTGTGCACACTGAAACAAGGTGACAGTGGCTGTACACACTGAAACAAGGTGACAGTGGCTGTACACATTGAAACAAGGTGACAGTGGCTGCCCGTTGATAGAGGCTCAACACTCGCTTCTGAATGAAAACTAAAATGTTGAAACACAGCAGTATCCTGCACTGACAGACAAAGATACATCTCACTTAATCTCCCATTCCATGTTCCTATGAAGCAGTGTGAGATCTGTCTGCATCCTGTCACTCTCTGCTTGCCAGACTTTTATTTATTTAACCTTTATTTAACTAGGCAAGTCAGATCAGAACAAATTCTTATGTACAATGACGGCCTAACCCGGCCAAACCCTAACCCGGACGATGCTGGGCCAATTGTGTGCCGCCGATGATCCTCCCAATCATGGCCGGTTGCAATACAGCCTGGAATCGCACCAGGGTCTGTAGTGAACCCTCTAGCACTGAGATGCAGTGCCTTAGACTACTGCGCCACTCAGGAGCAGACACTCTGGTGACAGTGTAATATGATGAGGGGCTCATTTATTCTAGAGAGAAACCCCCAACATGACTGAAGACATGAGGAAAGGTGAGGGGGCAAGGACAGACAGCCGAGTCCAAACTGAATTATACAGCTGGAGGAATCTTAAACAATTATTACCCCTGGTGACCATTATTACCCCAGCTAATCAGAAGGCCAGGCAGCTGCTAATTCCTGTGTCTGTGACAGAGGTGCTTTTGGGATGAGAGGGAGAGAGAGAGGGAGGGCCAGCAGGACATCCCTTTGTAGTCACCTCCCACCAGCCACTCTAATTAGACACAAAGACAGGGAGGAGGGGATACAGAAGAGGGGAAAGCCCCGATCCTCTGGCCCCACAAACAGACGCTGGGGAACAACTGGCTTGGAGTTCATTATGGGTGTGACACAGGACAGCCTCAAACTGGTTTGCCCATCACGCAATATAACAGATGGAGTGAGCGGGGCAGACATACACTATCGTACATGCATTTCATCTTGGACCATGACTAAGACATACACTTACAAAAAAAGCCTGTGAGGAGTAAAAGTTGAGTAGTCTAAACCAGCATCAGCATGTACGGGAGGAGAGACAAACCACAACAAGACTGCTGGGGTAAACATTTAGAGAGAGTGTAAGAGTTTATATGTTTATCGGGTGTAATGGAATGCTGTTTGGTACAATAAAGAGGGCTGATTGGTTGGGAGACTGTAAATGGGAAACAATTCTGGTGGAATTTATTCTATAAATTGGACTGACATTCATTAGGGACTAGCGAGGCGCAAAATCAGACACACCACAGAAACCACAGCCTATAGAGGAACTACAACACAGAGGGATTTCAATGTATGACCCTGATTAAAGTTACAAAGAGTAAGCCATCCTGGGAACATATGAACTAAAATATTCATAGACTTCAAGCAAATCTGTCCTGGTTAGGTAAGAAACATGTAGTCAAATTAAATGATTTCCATGACTTTTTTTACTCACTTTGGCAGCAACAACAAAGGCTTTAGGCTGTCTGATAAATAACATATTACTCCTTCTGAACTCATAATAAGGGCGGTATTCAATAGGGCCCATTCAAGAGCAGGTAATATGAATGGATAATATTCTGGCCAACGTAAATCTGCCTATTCATTTACTGTAGTAAAATCCTTCAAGGATGGAAGCAAATAATTGTAGTTACCTGGAATTATTTAGTTGTTATGGTAAACGGTTTGGCGACGTACCGAATCAACTACAGTAGGCTAATCCAGAACCATGTGTTTAAATACATGTTTCTGGGCTAGTCCAATAGCTTTCAAGACTAGATTAAATAAACATAAACCTATAATTCAAATCTTGACACTTCTTGTATAGGGGTAAGACAACATAAGTATTGAAAGTCATTGGAGTATAATAATCCTTATCCCTAGCCCCCCCCCCCCCCCAAAAAAAAAATACAAAAATGATACTAATCTTCACAAAATATGCAATTTCTTAAAAAAATATTTGTAATTAACCTGGTTGTTAAAAAACTAAGGCTGGGAATTGCCAGGGACTCACGATACAATATTATCACAATATTTAGCTGACGATACGATATGTATTGCGATTCGATACTGTGATTATTACGATTCGATGTTCCAAATACATTGCTGCTGCAGAGGAACAAGAGAGAGCCATGATAAAAAATAACTTTTGATCAGTCATGGAAATAAAAGTGCTGAAAACTATTTTGCTCCCTATTTAAAAAGTAGATAGAGAACAAGCTATGAAGGAAAAATACTGGAATTCTTGTGCAGGTACAGCAAACTAGCGCAAAAATACTATTGTGATATTGTCAAAACTATTTGATATGATATACCATCAAAAATAAAATCCCGATATGTAATTGTATTGCATTTTTCCCGCCCCCATCACATGAAAAAAACCTATTAACTAATCAATTTGAATGCTTAATGTGAGGCCCGGACCAGACTATCGTGGAAAAATAATACGTTTCCTGACCCACTTGTCCATCATGTCAGTTTGGTTCTCCTAGTCTCCTCTGACAAGTTCCTTAAACGAACATTTGAGAAATTAGATCTATGACACACTAACACTCCCAATCTAAGTCAGGTGAAACAAAGAAAACCCTCCCCAAGGGGGTGAGGAATTGAGAGAAATATATGATTTTCATCTACAGGACCACTATACTAGTCTAAGGTGGAAATTGCATTCAGTGTGCAGGAATAAAATATATACAGTTGAAGTCGGAAGTTTAAATGTATTTGGCTAAGGTGTATGTAAACTCAGTTTTTCATCATTCCTGACAGTTAATCAGAGTAAAAAAATCCCTGTTTTAGTCAGTTAGGATCACCATTTTATTTTAAGAATGTGAAAATGTCAGAATAATAGTAGAGAGAATGATTTATTTAAGCTTTAATTTATTTCATCACATTCCCAGTGGGTCAGAAGTTTACATACACTCAATTAGTATTTGGTAGCATTGCCTTTAAATTGTTTAACTTGGGTCAAACGTTTTGGGTAGCCTTCCACAAGCTTCACACAATAAGTTGGGTGAATTTTAGCCTATTCCTCCTGACAGAGCTGGTGCAACTGAGTCAGGTTTGTAGGCCTCCTTGCTCACACATGCTTTTTCAGTTCGGCCCACACATTTTCTATAGGATTGAGGTCAGGGCTTTGTGATGGCCACTCCAATACCTTGACTTTGTTGTCATTAAGCCATTTTGCCACAACTTTGGAAGTATCCTTGGGGTCATTGTCCATTTGGATGACCCATTTGCAACCAAGCTTTAACTTCCTGACTGATGTCTTGAGATGTTGCTTCAATATCCACATCATTTTCCTTCCTTTGTGAAGTGCACCAGTCCTTCCTGCAGCAAAGTACCCCCACAACATGATGCTGCCATCCCTGTTCTTCACGGTTGGGATGGTGTACTTCGGGTTGCAAGCCTCCCCCTTTTTCCTCCAAACATAACGATGGTCATTATGGCCAAACAGTTCTATTTTTGTTTTATCAGACCAGAGGACATTTCTCCAAAAAGTATGATCTTTGTCCCCATGTGCAGTTGCAAACCGTAGTGGCGGTTTTGGAGCAGTAGCTTCTTCCTTGCTGAGCCTTTCAGGTTATGTCGATATAGGACTTGTTTTACTGTGGATATAGATACTTTTGTACCGGTTTCCTCCAGCATCTTTACAAGGTCCTTTGCTGTTGTTCTGGGATTGATTTGCACTTTTCGCACCAAAGTATGTTCATCTCTAGGAGAGAACGCGTCTCCTTCCTGAGCGGTATGACGGCTGCGTGGTCCCATGGTGTTTATACTTGCGTACTATTGTTTGTACAGATGAACGTGGTACCTCCAGGCGTTTGGAAATTGCTCCCAAGGATGAACCAGATTTGTGAAGGTCTACACATTTTTTTTCTGAGGTCTTGGCTCATTTCTTTTCATTTTCCCATGATGTCAAGCAGAGGCACTGAGTTTGAAGGTAGGCCTTGAAATACATCCACAGGTACACCTCCAATTGACTCAAATGATGTCAATTAGCCGATCAGAAGCTTCTAAAGCCATGACATCCTTTTCTGGAATTTTCAAAGCGGTTTTAAGTCATCTTAGTGTATGTAAACTTCTGACCCACTGGAATTGTGATACAGTGAATTATAAGTGAATTATCTGTAAACAATTGTTGGAAAAATTACTTGCGTCATGCACAAAGTAGATGTCCTAACAGACTTGCCAAAACTATAGTTTGTTAACAAGAAATTTGTGGAGTGGTTGAAAAACGAGTTTTAATGACTCCAACCTAAATGTATGTAAACTTCCGACTTCAACTGTATATACTACCGTTCAAAAGTTTGTGGTCACTTAGAAATGTCCTTGTTTTTGAAAGAAAATATATTTTATTGTCCAGTAAAATAACATCAAATTGATCAGAAATACAGTGTAGACATTGTTAGTGTGAAATGACTATTGTAGTTGGAAAAGGCTGATTTTTTATGGAATATTTACTTCGGCGTACAGAGGCCCATTATCAGCAACCATCACTCCTGTGTTCCAATGGTACGTTGTGTCAGCTAATCCAAGTTTATTATTTTAAAATGCTAATTGATCATTAGAAAACCCTTTTGCAATTATGCAATTACAAGTTAGACGTTTCCAGCTACAATAGTCATTTACAACATTAACAATGTCTACACTGTATTTCTGATCAATTTGATGTTAATTTAAAATGGACAAAAAAAAAGTGCTTTTCTTTCAAAAACAAGGACATTTCTAAGTGACCCCAAACTTTTGAACGGTAGTGTATATTTTATTTTATCTTTATTTAACTAGGCAAGTCAGTTAAGAACAAATTCTTATTAACAATGATGGCCTACTCTGGCCAAACCCGGGCGACGCTGGGCCAATTGTGTGCCACCCTATGGGATTCCCAATCACGGCCGGATGTGATACAGCCTGGATTCGAACCAGAGACTGTAGTGATGCCTCTTGCACTGAGAAGCAGTGCCTTAGACCACTGCACCACTCAGGAACCTGGGCCTTTCACAAAATTCGGACACCGCTGATCTTGGCTGCATCCGTCAACTTTAGGCAGGCTCCTTCAGGCCCCATATTGTTGTTACTCTGCTACTCCATTCCCCCTAATCCCCCACGTCCACATCCCAGGTAGAACCAGCCACTGGTTAGCCACGAAGGGGAGCCCAACCAGCCCATGACAGCTGGCAAATGAAAATGTAAATACAGTCTCCATTCTCAGAGCGCAGTGTTTCTGACAGTCCCTCAAGTGTCATAAACGCTGTCCATCTCAGGCCAGCCTTTATTTGAAAGCAGTGAGAAACATTTGGGCCAGTGTGTAAATATGTGAGCTCATTACCAAGGTAAGAGAGAAGAAAGTTAAGAAATTATACTGAAGAAAAATGATAGAGGGGAAAAGCTCTCCACTCCCCAACAAAAAGATCTAGTTTGACACAAAATAAACCATTAGTGGTCACAGAGGGAGAGGCATGCTGGGGTCGGAGACTAGGCCCAACCCAGAGAGCAGCAGCGAGGGGGGGGGGTGGTTAGCCTGACTAAGGCTGCCTTGGAGGGGGGGAGTGTTGGGTGTTGTCTAAGGAATTAGCAGAGAAAGTGGAGACTGAATCAGATATCGTAGAGAAAAACAAATCTCTAGGTGAGTCAATTACACACGAGAGATGCTTGTTAGGTCAAATAATCTAAACGGTCCCGACTCAGGGGGCAGACACCCATGCTGACGGAGACTATATTTATTTGACTTTGTCCAGGGATTAGAGGAGGAAGTGCCTCCCAGGCTGGTTCACAGGCCGGCCCCCATGTCCCACCCCACCCCCTCAGTCCAGGCCTCACTCTGCTCTGGGCTGGGCTAACGGGGGAGAAGTTTAA
Source organism: Salmo salar (assembly GCF_965601325.2). Classification (NCBI taxonomy): domain Eukaryota; kingdom Metazoa; phylum Chordata; class Actinopteri; order Salmoniformes; family Salmonidae; genus Salmo; species Salmo salar. The sequence continues at coordinate 28,958,608 of NC_138306.1, read as the reverse complement.
CAGCCATACCGAATGAAGTCTAGATTAAGCTCTTCCACCCCTCTACACAACCAAAACTAATGCAGAGTAGGGCTTTCCTCAGTTGTTTTAATGCTCTATAAATATGTGAAGAGCTTTAACCACACGGTAAAGCCCAAACAGAGTTGGCTGACCTACCAATCCCAGTGTTGAATGGAAGAGGGCTCCTGGCCCAGTGACCCCTGACCTCCCATAGGGAGAGTATGGAGCTGAGGGGAGCAGCCCCCCCTGTTAGCGACAGCTTGAACACTATCACACTGGACTCCTCCTCTCCAATTACACTGTGCTGTGCCACCCTCCCTTGCCACCTCTCTCTCCCTCTGGGGAAATTCAGTAATAGCCTCTCTCTCCCCCCCCCCCCCCCTCCCCATCAAGGACCAGACACCATCATCTCTCTATCCTCCCGCCCACCAAAATGCACAGTGTGCTTTATGATGCCTTGAACCGCATCTTGGCAGGAGAATGATGGCTTGTCACTGTATGTTCTCCCCTTCACAAACACAGTGACAGGTGCTCCATTCATCCCCCTTATTGATGAACACACACTGGGTGTGCCAGGGCTTCACTGTCAATAGAACTCAGTTCAACTCCTTAAAATGGCATCCAACGAAGCCCATCTTCTACAGTGGGTCTCTCTTATATTCATTACATTGATTTAAGTCAACTGTTGTCATCAATGTCTGTCATTCATAGCCTTCTAAATAAGCATTGAATGTCAATGGAATACCTTATATTATGGGTTTTCAACCAGGGATCCGCGGCCCGAGGCCCTGCGGGGGGGTGGGGGGTATCCGCAAATGTTTTATTTATTTCAATGTTTTCTGAATATTTTTAGCAACATAATAAACACATTTAGAATAACATACCTATAGTAGAAAAGAGAAACATGTATTTCTAATGAAGATGACTATTTTTCAACTCCTAATATTGAGAAAATTACTCTCATTGGAGCCAATTACACCCACTGGAGTATCTGACATAGGCTTTGAAAAAGCACCCGTGAATAGGCTACCAGTGTGGTAAGTGCAGCTGGATGCTGGTAAGCTTTCTTGACTTGGACATACATTTTTGCCAACACATGGCTAACCTTTGTTTAACCAGCTACACAGCTGCTCTTAGCGAAAATGTGTTTGAGTTACCTTTCGAGCTTATAGACTGTTAGAATTTACACTTCCTCTTCCAATTATAATGTGGGAAGGTCAAAATAATAAATAAAAAACATCTACCAAATCTATTCATTTAAAAAGGTTAATTACTTCTTCTTGCCATTATCATTCGCCTGATGATTTTGTAGATTTTTTTGCTAACGTATGATGAGGGTCCCTGGGTCGATGGTTTGCCTGGGAGCGGGTCCCTGGGCGAGAAAAAGTTGAAGACTCCTGCCTTATATTCCGTTGTAACTTGAGATCCTTTGGATTACATCTTCTAGGAAAACCTTATGTAATTGTATAAACCCACAAATACTTCTGAATCATACAAATGTTTGCCTGTCCAGTGATGGGTAGCTCCTCTATTAGTAACATGTGGCCAATGAAAACACGTAGCTAATCTGGCCTGCATTACAAATAACCCAGGGCAAGGAGTTGGGGAGTAACTGATACTCTACACTAGGACTGAGAGACACACAGACAGAGCTGCAGCCAAACAGAACGCAGTTGAGAGAACTTCCCCCCCCTCCCTCCCTAACACCACTCCACTCTGACTCTAAGCTCTGACAGAATGGCAGACAAGCAGACAAGGAGCAAGTCTCAGTAGTGTGTTACAGCTAGGTGTTAGTGATGTACCTGTTTCTCCAGGATGCGAGAGATCTCTCCCAGGGTTCTGTCCAGGCCTGACACCCTGGTGTTGGCCCACTGACCACTGTCCTGGCCCTGGAGCTGCTTGACCAAGTCCTTCACCAGACGCTGGAGCCTGGGGAGGAAGAAAGGGAGAGAGGTTAAGTCCTGTCATCCATCCATCCATGCATAATTATCATTGTATCATTATTCACTATAGTTAAATAGAAGAGATAGAATGCCTAAATGTGTAGTTGGGAACTTACTTGGCCTTGTATGGGGAGTCGGGGACTGTCTTTGCCTCCATTGACGTCTCATACTCCTTTGCCCTACAGAGGAACAGAAGAACTCTTTGAATAAGAGGAAAAGAGTGCCCCAGCTTTCATTAAAAAGGCAGGGGAGGATAAAAAGTCTGAAGGAACAGAAAAAGGTCAGGTTAAGACTGAGTGTTTATTTTGCCTGTCAACTTCTCCCCTGGTAACTTGGCTCAAAATAAATTATGCATTAATTCTACAGGGGCATAGTGCTTCGTTGCAACCTACTATTTTCATTCATAATGACATTCCACCCTCATCACTTTACAATGGCATATCACATTCTCTGTTCAACTGTATTGTTAAATAAATATGAATGGTATGCGTTAACTTGGGTAGGAAATACATCAGTGTTTTGAATCCCGGACATTCAAAGATTATGGCGGTCATCAGGACTGTTCTCTGTGGCATTAGACCAGCAGACATGGCAAAGACAGGCTCTACTAGTAGCACACAGAACATCTCTGTCCATCAGTCAGACAGTCAGTTAGCATCCCAGAGCAGATAAGAGCTATTATTGATCCCAGTAACAGACAGAAAGTCTTACGGTCAGGAAGCAGCTGATAAACTAACAGATCCCAGAAGAGGACAGGTGGAGCTTCCCCAGAGGAACAGACCTATCCTGACAGAACAAGGCTAAAGTCATTAGCATCAGCTAGATAGAGGAGATCATAAACACTGTCAATGTCAATCCAGCTCAGAATTAAAGCCAAGAATTAAACCCAGCGAAGACAAAAGCTTTAGGTAAACTGACTAGGGAGTTACCAATGTTTACTATTTCTAAGGTTAATTAGCAAACATTTATCCCTCAGAGAAATATCTCAAATGAGCAACAGTCAGAAATGTATGCTCCTGTCATCTCGGTAAGCAGCTCCAGTGTAGATTTGGCCTTGTGGTTTAGGTAATTGTTCTGCTGAAAGGTGAATTTATCTCCCAGTGTCAACCAGGTTTTCTAAAAGATTTTGCCTGTGCTTAGCTGTATTCTTTTTATCCAAAAAAAAAACTCCCTAGTCCTTGCAATGACAAGCATACCCATAACATGATGCAGCCACCACCATGCTTGGAAATATGAAGGGTGGTACTCTGTGACGTGTTGTGTTGGATTTTTCCCAAACATAACACTTTGTATTCAGGACAATCAGTATGCCCTTGCAAGGCTTGACATTCAGGTAAATTTGCCAGTGGCATACCGGGCCAGTACCAACTGAAAGCTAAAGGCCCGAGTGAAAAGAATACTGGCCCGGGAAAGAGTACCTGAATGTCAAGCCTTGCAAGGGCATACTCATTTAAAAAATGGCTAGTCATTATTAGGCTGGTTCTGTATGGAATGCAGGTACATTATGGGATACAGGTCAGGTCATTTTTTGGATGTCATTATCCATAAACTGAAATAGTTCGTGAAAAAAGTTGGTCTGGAGCCCTGCATTCTCAACTGGTGGACCGCAGTCCTGATCATTTAAATGTTATTTTTCATTTGTGGGCTGAGCAAGTATCCCATAATGACCTACCCTCCATTCACAATCACATTTTAACTTGGCAATATCATATTTACATTGGTTGTTTGGAGGGAAAAATAAAACCTCTGCGCAATCTCAAAAAGGGTGTCTTTTTATCTTTTGGTAAATTCAGTTTTTATAGTTTCTAGTTTTTTCAGGTTTCCACTGTCAAAAATCACACTTATATATATATATATATATATATATATATACACATATACTCTGAGTAAACCGACCAGCAAAACGGCTAGTTGGGTGACTGAGGTCAATCATTCTATCACATTATTTACTATGTCCTCAAAGACAACTGAATAAAAAAAAAATGTTGCTGCCTCGCTTCCACCAGAAACTGAACTATACCTGGCCTGTTTGTCATTCTGATATTACAATATTAATCTCTGACAGGTTTACACCCACCCAGGTTAAACGGGGAGCAATTGCTGAGCCATTCATCATGATTCATCATTCACCGCAGCAGGCCCGGCTAAATGGGCTGCGGCTAGAAATATTAGTAAACAGCAATAAAGGAAAAAGCACAAATCTACAATGCAGAACTAATAATCAATTAATCAAGCTTCTTTATTCATCTGAACTGGCCCTGACTGACAGAGCCAATGCTGTAAAAATGTCTACCTTTGGAGGCAGAAATAACAGTATAAAACTGAATTGGTTAAGTGTGTACTGTTTGATGCTGTGTTCCTGTATATACACTGCGCATTATGGATAGAAGCTAAACCGTCAGCTAAATCGTCAGAGTGGACTTCTACACTGTGCACCCAAATGGGACAGGTTGTTTAAACTAGGAGTAAGTTGGCTTGATGAGCATGAAATCTCTAGTGGCTTACCTTGGGCCTCATCTCACAGGAACATGGTGTGCATGTGTATATGGACCCCTCCAGCTCCTCCACTGGGTGAAACGAGTAAGGCTATGATCACCTCTCCAGGTTGCACACAGGGGTGTCTTTGTGTGCCCACCTCTTTCTGAGCTCTACTCACACACTACGGACTCTGTTCCCAGCCAAAGGAAACACACAAAGTGGGCTACAGCCAAACGGCTTGCCCTACAGGAGCAGGTACACACTTCCAAATCCTTGTTTTAAAGTCCAGAACGCATCCTGACAAAATGATATGCTACTTACATGCCTTTTCAACAGCATATTTTCTTAAAAGAAAAGCAGTCCTATATGACTGAAGGAAAGACAGCCAAACCGCAAACATTTGGGTTAAACTGTGTTCAGTAGTTTATGATGGGGAGTACAAGCCCGCCCCAGAGTCCAATGAAAACTTCTTGCATTTTACAGACACCCTGCCACGCTTCAATAAAACGGCTCATTTCCACCCAGCAGTGGAGCTGCTCACCTTTATGCTAGCAGGGGCTTTGTGTTATTTACTACCTCTGAAAGCCTTGTGCCTTTGAGTGCTAGTCTCAGCAGGGCTCGGGTTGGGGCTGAGGCTGGAGAGAGGGCTGTGCCTGGGAGTGACAGTGAACAGGCAGATTATGTTGGTGTTTTCTCAGCCCCAAGCCCTTCCATAAGAGAACAGCAGCAATACTCAATTCTACATTTCACTGAAAGCAAAGTACTATTATTTAAAAATGGTATATAAAAAAATACAAATAAATGCGACAGTAGTAATGTTAAGGGGGAACATATATTGACCAGCTGTGTTCAGTTAAAATGTTCGCGAGCACTGCTAAAAATAGACTTCATAGCAAACATGGATCCATCACAATGCGTGTGAGTGTCCTGGTAATAAAAGTGACTACAATACAGGACTGTGTGTGAGTAAGAGTTAAGGATGTGGCTCAGAGACGCATGTCATCTCTGGTGCTGCACCCCCCCAGGCACCCACACTCCAACCTGCCCCGTGACAAATAGCTCATCCCACAACTTTTTCTCTACTCTGTCATATCCCTCTCCTGCCCCCAAACCCCATCCTCCCTCCCTTGTTGTGACAGGCTACTAAACTGATTGAGCCCATGCTTGGGATCTGACACAGTGGCGCGTTGCCTCCTATTTGTTGATTACTATTGATTTTCTTTGATACTTCATTTAAAAATCAATAGCCCGGAGAAAGAAAAATAGGCATGGTTTACACATACTTGAACATACTATTGTACACTGAAGGAGGCTTCAGTTTTGGCAGCACCGTGGCAGCAATTAGGGGGAAAGCTCTTAACAGGTGAAAGCCTGGGCCCTCAGATCGATTCCCAGTTTTCCTCCTCAATCACAGAAAGTGGCCATAAATTTAGCTCATCAGTATTATTCTTTGGACAGCTGTGATGCACATAACGTCTGCGCTCCATCTCCTCGTCACTCATAAAGCGTCTCCTCGCAGGAAACGTTGTCCTCTGTCACAGAGAGAGAAAGAGAGAGGGGACAGATGGACGCATCACCTGGAGTTCATGCGTGTGCGGAGCTTCTTTGCCTTCTTGCGTGCCTTCTGCCTCTCCTCTCCGTCCTTCACACTCTCAGAGGAGACGGTGTTGTCCGTCACAATGTCCACTATGTACTTCTTTAAGGAAAGATGCTCCTGAAACGCATGAAAACATTTAATTACAATCTCATTAGCTCATTCTGAAATCAAGATGGACATACAAGGAGTGAGAGGAAGAAAAAGGGTTCAACAGAAAAGTGCAAAGGTGTGACAATGAATTGGGCCTTATGGGACAGGAGTAATTATCTAGGGTCCCATATTCCCTCCGTAGACATAACATCCAGCTACTGAGAGAGTCACCTGCTGCCAGCACCCACAAATATTTGCTATATAGCCTGCAGTCCCCTTTGTGACCTCACCCATATCACCACAAGGATATCATAGACTGGGTGGATAGTCTATCAAACTAAAACAAGGATCTTCAGAGCTGTAGGCAGTTAAACTGGGAACACAAAACCTGTTCTACCAAAATATACATGTAGCTAACTATGTCCATATCACAATAGAAAAGAAGCAGTTGAATCTAAGCCCAGGCAATCTGCTAGAAGTAGAAGCTTATCCATTGAAATGGCAGATGTATGTCCATTGTGTGGCATATACACCCCTGGGCAGAGCAATTGTATCCGGTCATTATCAGGGCATCTGCAACACTTGCTGTTCGTTTGAAGCCACATACCCATGGTAATGCTGAAGGGGGAAGAGGCGTCGCTTCCAGTCTAGTGTGCACCACACCAGGCCTGTCAGATCAGATCAAGCTGATATCTCCACCAGGAGACAGAGAGAGGTAATCCAATTTAAAAGAACATGATGTATGTGCAAGAAACCAATTACCCAATTATGTTGTCATCCAAAACTCTAGAGGATGGGATGGTCCACAAGATAACCGTTTCCATTCAGCAGCCTATGCTGCGTGTGGCATGCCCTTCCTTTTTGTCAAGTTTTGGCAGTGCACCTGCTGCTTGAATAGGGGTTTCAGATGAAACCCTTGAAAGACAGGTGTTATCATAAGCACAAATAGAGAAGACCTAGAGTTAACCACATGCTAAAGCGCTCAGCAATCCAGGAGTCATAACAGAAATCATAAACAGGACCGAGAATCAATTCTTATTCCTTTACTTGTTTGACTTATTGATTCGTGACCAACCTGATCAATCAGAGGGAGGTTCAGGGTGATTAGAAAGTAGCTCCTCTCAGATCAGTAGAGATACAGGCCTAACAGGAATACAATGGTAGCATCATTTTAAAGGGATTGAAGGGAAAAATAAACACCTAGGGGAACATCACATGAAAATCTAAACTATTTTTTCACTGGAAGTTGAACACATCTTGAATAAATGTCACCCGTCTTTAATGAATGAGTCAGATACAAAATAAGCACTTGTGTGCCGACGTGCGTAGCGCAATATTGTTCAGTTGAGCCTTTCAGTCATGACCGTGGCTCTGCCTTGCTTGAGAGGCAGCTGTTCAGTATTCTCCCTAAGAGCCTATCCACTCCTGTGCTACTGCCGTTTACTTAACAGAATTGTTTCAGCAACACCTCAAAAGACTTTACTAATCTCAAAATCACATCAAAGACAGTTTGAAGGGAGCGTAAACATTAATTCATGTACATAATTAATTGATAAAGATTATCACGTAATAGCCTAATGCTTCTATGTGAACTTAAAACTATGAGTGATTTTCTGTATCTTGTCAGGTGATCTGATGAGGCAGTGTGACAGACAGGTGTCTGGCTGAAGCAAGAGGACAAAGGGCTAAAGAGCCAGGCCTGAGGGCAGAGCTGCTTCACAATACCTACCACACACGGCTTCTCTTGTGTTCCATTCTGGAGGGAGTAACCAGAGAGCTGTCTAATCATTACACACCCACAGTGCCCAGAAAACAGGCCTCTTTAGAGACAGGCACAATCTAAGTGATATGTTCCCCCACCACCTCTTTTGTCCAAGACGAAGTCGGCTTTCCCACTTGGTGTGAAACAGACAGCTGTATGTCATGTTGGGTACAATGTGATGGCATACTGAATCCAGTTACACACCATCTAAGCAACTGTTCACGGGACTATTTATCAAATGGAGCTGAATGCTTTGTGACATTCAAGTCCTGTAGCACTAGCAACACAGTACACATGAAGATGAAAGACTACAGACTGATAATAATCCCAAAATATAAATGTTTGTTCTCTACGTCCTCTGAGAGCCTAATTCTTTAGCACGCTGTTCCTTAACAACTCTTTCAATTACATTTTTGTCTTTCAGGAAATCTGAACCGCAACTTCACTCCTTCGACTAGTTAAAAGAGTTTACAACTCTGTACACTTTTTTTTCTGATTGCCTGGCAGAGACGGGGTTACTTCAGCTGGCACTCTGTGTATTTCAACAGGGCTCTCTGGCCACCAGAGGGGATTCATCATCAACAAGAACCTAATTTAGAGCTGGCTCCAGGAGGTCAACTCTTATACCCAGAGGCCTGAGTCCACCACAGCCTAGCGACCCCTCTGGTGGCCCAGGTCAGTCCCATAGCCCCACCGTCAGAGGTCCAGCTGAGGGTGCAGGAGAGGGGCTGGGGAGGGATGAGTATTCCCTTGGAGAGTTCACTGGCGTTTTTGTGCCAATAAATAAATCCAACATGTCAAACACGAGGTGTCCTGGACATTTCCTATGTCATCTTAAAACAGGACAGATGACAACTTATACGTTTAAGTAAAGAGAGTGATTGCAAATCCCAGCCGTTATCTCTGCACATCGATCCAGCCCTGTAGATAATCATTGTATCCTCAATTTAATTTGTGAGTCCTTGAAAACGGGAGAAGATGACCAAATATGAAGCTTTGGGGCATCTGTCGTCCGCCTTCACTGAAAAACTATGTAGTGAACCCTGTACAGTTCAGCCAACCATCTTCATTTTAATTAAAAATCTTTCATTCCAGCAAGAGTTATGGAACCAACGGCTAGAAAATAGTTGCCAGTTGCATGAATTAAATACTGCACACCAAAATGAGCAGGACATAAAAATAAAGGAAGGCAAGCGTAGTCCATCTAAACAAAAATCCCAAGACATTTCTCTATCTCCTGCTTGATTAACCTTGAACGCTGAATGAAAACATGGAACAAAAGCAGGGCTGAATACCCCATAATAGAAACATAGTGCAGTAAATGCTAAGAGCATGTCTATCCCATTACAACAAAGAGCTATTATATCACAGAAAACACCATGCTGCTGATCCATAGTACATACATTGGACCCGTTAGCTAAGCCAATTCAAACCCCACCAGCCACTACTATTGTAAAGCATAGCCTACACTGCATGGTTTAAAGGCAGTCTGAAGAGATAGTGTGATACTGGCTGTGGCCAACGTACTGTATTGGAGATTTGAATGCCTTCATTGCAAATGCCTTGTTTATCATACTGTCAAACAGAGAAATGGGCTGCAGTTGGAAAGCAAATGATTTAGAGTGGAAGGTGGGGGGATTAATGATCAGCCTGTGAGAACAGGTTTGAATGAAGGAGCTGCTCGGGCCAAAGGTGATGCATATAGCACCAACAGTTGTCAGCCTCACAAAGAACAGCATGCTGAAAAGGCAATCTCATACTGCAGAGCAGGCTGAGAAGCCTCCTTCCTTTAACAAGCAGTCTTCCCATGAAAAGCACTCTGTGACAGAACGGCCTGTAGACATGGGGGTGATGTCACCCCCTCAACTGAGTCACTGAACTCTAACTGTTTACATTTCAGGGCCCATTTATAATCTCACAAAGACCTGCGAGAGAGCTTCTATATGATGGGATTCATAAACAATAATAATGAGCCTGTCATAAATGACAAATAACCTTGATTTAATATCACAGACAATATCTGAGTGGTATTCTTTTGTTGGGATGGTGGATGGATGGGGTATCTTTCTATTTCAGGTAAGACTTTGGCGGTACGCACCACTTCCTCGTCTGAGAGCTCCCGTCCCTGGATGCTGCTGGTGTCTCTCACGGCCTGCTGGTGCCTCTTGCCCTTGGTGTGGCTGTACAGGTGCACTTCCGTGGTGATCTACAAACACACAGGTCAGAAGTCACTGCTGAGGACACAATGGAGACAGAGGCAGACAGGGTCGACAGGGTCCCCCCCATGGGAGGCCACTAAAACCAGTGTTGTAGTACTCGAGTCCAGGATTCTAGTCCGAATTTAGTCCCCATGACTTGTGACTCGAATTGGATTTGACCATTGGTGACTCGGACTCACCTTCTTGTGACTTGTATTTGCACATGGGACAGGATAGGCTATGAAAAGCAGAATATTGGCAGCACATGATGCGCAGCTACACCTTGTTTAGGCTACATCTTCTTCAGTCATGTAACCTCATTAGATAGCTAACAACTGATCACGTTACCAGCAGCCTATATGCAAACATTTGGTGGCACAGAAAGAAAGGAAAAGGTATAGCAAAATAATGTATTGACTAAATAATTCCTCTTGCCGCTACACTATATCTGACTGAGAAAATAACTTGATTTTGAGTTCATGCGCACTCTGTGAGCATTTGGACCAGAACTCGAGCACTGGGACTAGAACTTCAGCCATAGACAGTCGTGACTCAACTTGTGATTTGGACTTGGACTCTGGCTCGAGCACATGGGACTCGACACAGACTCAAGGTTTAGTGACTTGACATCACCACTAACCACATTTTCATCCACAATTTATATGCGAGTAAAGCCATACCATATTAAAAGAAAATCCAGACAACTGTGATGGAAACAGGTAGTTTTGGTATAATTTTATAAATGCAGACAGAGTTTGTTCGTTCGACATGGTGGGATCTTTTAGTGTTGATAAAATGTACTATGAAGAAAATGGTGGTGGAAATGCCTTTATGCACAAATATTTATATAATATCCATCATATCGAAGCAAACTTGGAGTCAGGCGATGAAATGGTGTGTGGTCTTCCCACTACTATTGGGCTACAGATGAAATAAGTTATGATGAACTTCACAGGGTGGTGAAAGTGCACAGTGATGAGCTTGATGCTCCTTTCCAATAAATATTGAGGGTCTTATTCTGGTGACATGATAGTCGCTGCTTGTCTGCTGTTTGACAAATAAAAAAATATTCTTGCTCTTATCCATAATAATCTCATAATGTAGACTAGTTTACCTGCACTGTATCTGCCAGCTGTTGGCTAGAGCGCATGTGTCAAGACCAGAGTAGGCACATTTTCTATTTAACTCAACAGTGTGTGTCAAAACGATCGGTAGAGTTGAAAATGCAATAGAAACACATTGAACTTTTGATTTTTAATTGGTACATAACTTTAAGTAAAAAAGTAGATGTGTGCACTAAGTCATCACGCACAGACTTTTCTCCGCAACAATTCCGTTTGGTGGAAACACCACTGGTGGGAAAATGTGCATATTTTCTTTATATGAATTTTAGAATATTAGCATGAAAAGCCGTCACCAATTGGATGGAAACCAAACTACTGACTGGCAACATACATTACAACTATTTTTCAATAAGATCAGACAGACTTCCTCCTCCATCGGACTAAATAGTGAGACCTGATGTTTAGTAGGTGTCAGGAACTTAACTGCAGTCAACAGGCCTTTAGTGGAATGAACTGACGTGGTTAAGAACAAAAGGTGACAAGGGTAGCCACGTAGTTTCTTCAAATCAGCATGTGATGTGTCAGACAGATATGAGAGCATTGTTAAACTGAAGATGCCGTAATGGCTGTATTTAATGGCATTCTCCTTTCTGACAGCACAGCATAGTAGTTACTGACAGATCCACTAAGGATGATCCATCTCAACACAAACATTTACAGTGAACAAATGTAGCCCATAACAACATTAATGTGATTGGCTCGAGGTTGGTCTATTCCTTTTCTAAATCAAGCAGAATATGTTATCCCTGTACTCTTTTTGTTTGTGACAACGATTCATCCTCACACCAACTGATGAACCAATGTCCCTTCGGTCGTTCTTGCACCTCACACAGAGTGAGTATATATAGTTTGGCATGTCTGGGAAAATGACACACTGGTACAGTGAGCTGAGCTGGACTATACACAGACAGAAGCATGGCGTGAAGATGAAGAATTGACACAAACAGCGTGAGGTTAGGTTGATGTGGACGTGTTGTTTTCCTCCCACCAAGGGCTAGAACAAAGCCCATTACGGATGGCCTCGGTTTAATGTCATTAAATAGAGTGCTGGCTGCTGGCCTATAGATGATCTCTAGTGTCAGATGCTAGCCAAGGTCATCGGAAATGTTAACAAGATTCCCCCCCTCCCCCCACACACTCCTGTTTATCTGATGCTAGTTGGAGCTCCAAGGTGTCGCAACCTTGTTGCGGTGAGAGCCGGCCTGGTCCGTCACAGATAAATGTGCCTGCCAATAGATTTGTTGCCCGTCACTTGAAAAGCACAGTCATGCCCAGTCATAAATCTCCACCCCAGAGATCATGTTTAATCAATGCAGTTAAATCCTCATTTAAATACATTCTCTTCCAAAATCCGCTGAATCTCCTTCTCATGAGCATTTATATGCATACAGTCTGCCAAGGGGGACAGCCAGAGCTGCTCTACTGCCACAAAGCTGCAGCTCCTTTCCCCTTCAGTTTAGGTTAAGCATGTAAGCCAATCAGTCTCACAAATTAGTGCAAGGAATTAAGTTAATGAAGTAAAAGGGTGAACTTCTCACTGGAGAGTGGATCAAGCCAATTAACCATTTAGTATATATACTTTCTCTACTCAGCATGTCAGCATCTGTCTAATGTTAGCAGGTGTCTGGTGTCTAGTGCATGTCTAGTGTCAGAAGAAACATGCCAAGGACAAGTGGGCAAAATATCAATCATCAACTACACGAAGAACAATACAAAGACATATGGTTAAAAAAAAATATCAAAAACCATTTCAGACTGGGACTTTGTGTACATACCACAACATTGCACAAGGAGCACTGTTTCTTGCGCTCATACGGTGTCAGTTTGGGGGCATAGTCAGTGTTGGCATGTCTGCCACTGCTGAGTTCTGCTGCCTTCTCCTTCCTCTGTTCAATCTGCTCCATGTGCCTGCGACTGCTCTCATCATGCTGGGAAGGAGAACAACCAAGAGATCATGAGATTAAGAGGGACTTTAGTCTGGTTTACAACAAGGAAATGTAAAAGCTATGCGTGAAGCCTCTTTGGTCATAAGAGTCCAACCTAGTCGACAGATCTTTAGGAGAGTACATAAGGTGTCCTGACCAGTTAAGAGTTACCAGCAGGTGTTTTGATAATAGAAAAAGTAGTCAGTGGTTCCTGCTCCACATGCAATTGCTTTGGAGTGGTTGAAGAATGTTTAGCTATTTCTATATGATCACTCCACAAATATTCTAGACTTACATGCTTATGAAAATGATTCCACATGAGCCCTATTTCACATGATATGCCTAAATGCGTATAACCACACAGGCTAATAAATAATCACATCGTTTTCTTTAGATTATTTCATTAACCTACATCTAGTCATTTCAAGTTATCCCTTTGGAATGCAATAACACGTAAAAAAAGAAAGCTTAAAATTGGGCATGCCTATAAGTTGGGCAATTAAAGGCATCTAGGGCCTATGTTAACTTTAATTGTGTTCGATGAAAATAAATGATAGACCTTTCAAACATTTTATGCAACATCATCAGCAACTGATTTGATGTCAAAATGTGTTGATATAACGGTGATATACATATTTTGGGGAGATGCTTTGTGGATATAACTGAGGCAGGAGTGAGATTGTGCAGCAGCCTCACTAACCTTCATCTGGATCTTCTTCTGCAGTTCCTCCATGGCCTCTTGTTGAGCAGCGCTGAGGGCAGCCAGACGCTCCTCTCTGTCTCTGTGGAGAGAACAACAGACTGGAACAGTGAGAAGAAGATCCTCCGGATAAGGGGTGGGTAATCTATTTCAGACGAAGCACATTGAGGGGCCCATTTGACAGTACAAAACAGATAGTTGATTCCAACTGAGCCAGGGGGTACAGACCTGGCCCTCTCTCGTGCAGCGTCTTCCCTGGCCCTCTCTTTCTCCTGCTTCTGCTGCTCGATGCGTGCCTCCTGCTCCTTCCTCCTCATAAGCAGCTCCTCTACCCGTGCCTGCCGCTCTGCCTCCAGAGCCCGCTTACGCTCCTGGGAAGACAGAAAGGGACCACAGCCAGTCAGCGGGACTGTACACTGTGGTGGTAAGGCAGAGAGGGGGAGCTGCTGCTGTCCACTGTTACCTGTACAGCCTCGTCTCTGGCCTGCTTCTCCTCCTGTCTCCTGCCTCTCTCCTCCTGTAGCTCGTTGAGGCGCTGCTCGTACTCGTTCAGCTTGGCCAGCACATCGTGCCTCTTGTTCTGAGCTTCCAGAGTGTTGATGAATGCTATCTCATTCACCTGCAGACAGACACAAGGGACTGATCAACAAGCCTAACTCAATGAGCTACAAAACAAAAGTGTTTATTATAACAATAGCTTTTAGTCTGCCTTTAGTCTAGTTTGCCATTACTTTTTTCTGTGATCCTGTTTCTTTGCTTTTAAGAACATTCTCAATGTCCAAAAGTATTATCAAAAGCAACATCTAATTTGGAAAATTCTTCAACTCTTGTACATGTAGCTAGGTGTGCAGAGTCCAAGGTGTCAGTCCTGTACCTTGGCCTCCTCCTCCTGAGCCTTCTTCACTATGGCCTGGAGCTGCAGCTCCCGCTTGAACTCTGCATGGAGTAACTTCTCCTCCATCATCCTCCGCCGCTGGTCCAACAACTCCTCCTTCCATTTCCTGACCTCCTTCTCCTGTGAGGGGAAAGAGAGGGAGGGAAAGACAGCTTGGGTCAGCTCATTTCACTCATGTACATTCTCTAACCAAGGCAGACACTATTATTGTGTCTTGCATTCAAAGCATTTGCTGCTACCCGCTCTGGTACGATGTCCACAGGGATTCATGTGAATATACACCACTTCATGTACTTATGTGGTTAATACTCAAGATTATCGAAGGGCACACTCATCTCATGAGGGCCTGGAGAACAAAAACAAACGTCATGAAAGACTGTTGAGTTTGGGCTACGTCTCTCCCAGACGTGTCTGTGGCCAGCTGGGTTGAGAGAGACTGAGAGCTGGCCTCTATTATTTAGTGATTCTATTTGGCAGTGTGCTGACAGAAGCTCTCCACGTGGCCAGGCTGAACTGGGCTAAGCAAGGCTGTGGTGTTTCCCGTTGGCTCTGTATGGCCACTCACCCTCTCCAGGAGCTTCTGCAGTTTGTGGGTCTTCTCATCTCGCAGTTTATCTCGAAGCTGCTGGGCCTTCAGCTGCTTCTCTTCATGTTTTTTCTTAGACTCTGCGATGGTTCTGCCAAATAAGACAGAAAAAAACAACTTACACCTGCCATCCTGTCCTCTCCCCCAGTCGTTCAAAATAGGAGCGAACTTTGACATGCACCAAGATCTTTTCTCTGACAAACATCAGAGTGACATGAGGGTGTGTGTCTCACCTTTTGCGAGACGGGGAGGACAGTTTCTCGTGCATGTGGATTCCATGGCCAGGTGGTCTGGAAGGCTCCTCCTCCACGATGTCCCCCCAGGAGGTGCTCCGACGCCACGGCTCCCGCGCTGCAGAGAGAGGTGAGTCTGGACATTGACCACATCTGTGTCTTTAGCAAGAGCATCAACACTCAACCCATCTCATTATAGATATATTACAATTAAACAGACAAGAGATTTACCGTCATAGTCAGCTAGCATGTCACTCCAATCCATGTTGAATCCACCTCCACTGCCAATGCTGGCCTGGGGGAGAGAACCAGTTCACGATTACTGGCAATAAATTGGATATTACAAGGCGAGCAAAACTCAAGACCTGGGGGAAAGAGATCCTACCACTTCAAAAGCACTTCATATGACCAAAGAAAATTGAGAGAGTGTGTGTGGGGTCTGTGTCTTACAGAGAAGTCACTCTCATTGTCAGTCTCCAGGTCATTGTTCTCAGCCTGGATCTCTCTGGTCAGCTGTTCCTCTTCAGCGATGGCGCTGGCGATAGCCTCCTCGTTGGCCTTCTCCAGGCGGTCAGCCAGCTCCTCCTTCTTTGCCAGGACCTCTGCCATGGACTGGGGCTGGACACACGACACACACACGCTCACATACAGCACTTTCTTACTCATTCAGGTTTCACTAAGCCACTGGCAGTCAGGGTCTATCTCTACCTCTGTAAAATGCAGGAATGTTGTCTATTGCTTTTATCAAGATTGTGAAATATGTTATTACATGTATATACTGGTGGGCTTGGTGTGATCAACTTAAAAGATTCCATGAATTTTATATTCAAGAACAATGACTCTTAATTTCATACAGCTCTAACGGTACTATTTAGAAAAGTTCCCAAGACCCTTAGTATCCTAACATGTAAAAACAGAAAAGAACATCAAACCCAAAAGCACAAACCGCACCACACGATCAATCACAAGTTCACAGGTGAGGAAGCATTCAGGAGTCATGCAGAACATGTTCACTGGGAGAATGACGAGATGGTGGAAGGAGGCACAACCATGGGACCAATTCACTGACATGGTGTAGGAATAAATACTTACTAGATGAGTCTAAACAGCCTGATGGAGCCCATGTCTCCATTTCTATTAGTCTTTACATTTACAACGAACTTGACAAACTGCCTTTCCTTAGTCACAAATTACATTTACATTTTAGTAACTTAGAAAACGCTCTTATTTAGAGCGACTTACAGGAGCATTTAGGGTTAAGTGCCTTGCTCAACGGTACAGACAGGTTTTTCACCTTGTCGGATCGGGGATTCGACTCAGCAACCTTTCAGTTACACTCTTAACCTCTAGGCTACTTGCCGTCCAATCACTATCAGGGAGGACAGACAGTTAGCAGCACTCCAGTCCAGAGAGGCCAGAGCTCCAGTCTAACATAATGAGGGAGAGGTTTCTCTCACCACTGAGGCAGTTTCTCTCTAACTAGGGGCCTGCAGTGCAGTCTAAACAGCACTGGGCTTATCTGAGCCACCCAAAGAGGCGTCTGGCCTGGCCCAGCACTAAGACCAGGTCTGCCTGTGTTTGATCTAAGCTTAGATAACTTCCCTGTAGACCATTTAGAAGCCCTCCATCTCTAGGTATAATGAATGGCCTTCAGAAGAGGTTAAAGTGCTGTGGAGGTATCTATGACAGTAGCCCTGCTAGTGAAGGAGGTTCTCCTCGATTAACTCCAGAGAGACTACTTATGATGCCAAATGAGGCAGTAATAAACCTGACACAGGACGGTTGCTGATCACTTAATGCACAGTGGAGACAGAAAACAAACTAATACCTGACACAGCCATTGTACACATGCCATGATCCCTGGCCCTTTGGGCTGAACCTGTCCCTGAACTGGATACCCTGTCACAGGTTCGCACCATTTCAGCTCAAAGCACAGTCGTTTTGATTAGTGGCCACTTCCTCAACACAGCATAACAACTGGGCCAGCCACTTCAGGAGTACCAGCAACAAGCATGACAGACACTGCTTTCTGAGCTCTCACAACAAGAGCCCCATGGACATCCTCTCACAGCCAACCACCAACACCCCCATACAAACTGTCCTGCCTACCTGGCACGGAGCTGTTCTGAGGGGGCTGTGCCGCCTGTCATGTTAGCACATTGTGGCTGGAGGCTCTGTAGATTGACTTTGTTTAGGCGCTGAAGGTCCATGGGGGATCCATGACCCCCCTGCCCTGAGCCCTCCCCTCCCTCTGCTCCTCCATCTCTCAGCACTCACAGTGGAAAGCTCTTTGGGGTCCAGCACACTCTCCAGTTTCACCGCTGCCATGGGAGCCTCAGCCAGTCCTGGAGCAGATGTTGCCATGCCCTGTGACGTGCCCCCCGCAGTCCCATAGTCCCCAAGAGCACAGGCCCCGTCCGTCTGGGCCGGGTCTAGGGACGGAGGGAGGGCTAGGGCAGGGACTGGTAGGGATAGGGCTGGGAATATCGTAGGGTCTGGGTCCTGGGTAAGGTAAAGGGTAGGGGTTGGGGCTGGTATGGGGGGAGGCGCGTCCTCACAGGGTGCGTTGACACGCTGCCCCAAGTCTTGCGCACTGTCTGATGGGGGCTGTACCAACACAATCACACACACAACATTCAAGACATGCATATTCCAAGCATTTCATGAGAGCAGTAAAACACAAACAAAAACAATTAACACACAGCTGAAAACACACATCATGCAGGGAGGTTGGCAATAACATGCCCTAAACATTCAATTCTCATCAAAACATCAAATAAACACAATGTGGAAATACATGAAATATGTATTTCAAATAAGCAATGCCTAGAATACACCCATACCCAGTGTGTTCCGAGGCAATGAGTATTTATTTAATGAGAGGGAAAATAGCATATTTCTGCATCTGAAGTGTCAGTGTACGAGCAATTGTGTTAAAACTGATATGCCCTGTCTGGAAAGGCTGTCTATGAATAATGTGGAGCCCAAAACCAAAACAATGTAAGTGATAAAACGGTCTTGTGTTACTCTGCTCCACGTCTCCTGTCGTCCTGAATAATTGATATCTGGGGACTGCTGGGAGGGTGAGTGACTTCAGGGCTCAGTACTAGGGATGTGCAAGGTTATTTTAATATCTGAACAGACATTAGTATTAGAATACTTGTGAGTATTCATTTTAGCAAATACATTTTTCTTTACCCGATTTGACTGAAAAGGCTTTTTCTAAAATAAATTGAAATATCAATGTGACATTCTTACAGACAAGGATATACCATGACATTTCAAATGATTCATTTAATAAAACAAACTCTTCAATAGAATTTGGATGCACAGTGCTCCCCATAAAAAGACCGCTAGCCATCACGTGTAGCTTATGTTGGCCAATCAAAGCAGCAAAAAGGCTAAATGTGTAGAAGTGGAGTGAGAGTTCACTAACGCAATGCAAGATGGAATACAATTACGGAATTAAAAAGATAGCGAAATGAGAATCAAATCAAATTTTATTAGTCACATGTGCTGAATAGAACATGTGTCGACCTTAGAGTGAAATGCTTACTTACGAGCCCCTAACCATCAGTGCAGTTTAAATAATATGAATAAGAAATAAAAGTAGCAAGTAATTAAAGAGCAGCACTAAAATAACAATAGCCAGACTATATACAAGGGGGTACCGGTACAGAGTCAATGTGCAGGGGCACTGGTTAGCTGAGGTAGTATGTACATGTAGGAATTGTAATTAAAGTGACTATCCATAGATGATAACAACAGAGAGTAGCAATGGTGTAAAAGAGGGAGGGAGGCAAGGCAATGCAAATAGTCTGGGTGGCCATTTTATTAGATGTTCAGGAGTCTTATGGCTTGGGGGTAGAATCTGTTTAGAAGCCTCTTGGACCTAGACTTGGTGCTCCGGTACTGCTTGCAGTGCAGTAGCAGAGAGAACAGTCTATGACTAGGGTGGCTGGAGTCTGACAATTTTGTTTTGCCCTCTATACGACTATCTTGGTGTGCTTTGACTATGTTAGTTTGTTGGTGATGTGGACACCAAGAAGCTTGAAGCTCTCAACCTGCTCCACTACAGCCCCGTCGATGAGAATGGGGGCGTACTCGGTCCTCCTTTTCCTGTAGTCCACAATCATCTCCTTTGTCTTGATCACATTGAGGGAGAGGTTGTTGTTGTTCTGGCACCACATGGCCAGGTCTCTGACCTCCTCCCTATATGCTTTCTCATCGTTGTCGGTGATCAGGCCTACCACTGTTTTGTCATCGGCAAACTTAATGATGGTGTTGGAGTCGTGCTTGGCATGCAGTCATGAGTGAACAGGGAGTACAGGAGGGGACTGAGCACGCACCCGAGGGGCCCGTGTTGAGGATCAGCGTGGCGAATGTGTTGTTACCTACCCTTACAACCTGATGGCGGCCCGTCAGGAAGTCCAGGATCCAGTTGCAGAGGGAGGTGTTTAGTCCCAGGGTCCTTAACTTATTGATGAGCTTTGAAGGCACTATGCTGTTGAACGCTGAGCTGTAGTCAATGAATAGCATTCTCACATAGGTGTTCCTTTTGTCCAGGTGAGAAAGGGCAGTGTGGAGTGCAATAGAGATTGCATCATCTGTGAATCTGTTAGGGCAGTATGGGAATTGGAGTGGGTCTAGGGTTTCTGGGACAACGATGTTGATGTGAGCCATGACCAGCCTTCCAAAGCATTTCATGGCTACAGACGTGAGTGCAATGGGTCGGTAGTCATTTCGGCAGGTTACCTTAATGTTCTTGGGCACAGGGACTATGTCGGTCTGCTTAAAACATGTTGGTATTACAGACTCGGACAGGGAGAGGTTGAAAATGTCAGTGAAGACACTTGCCAGTTGGTCAGCGCATGCATGCAGTACACGTCCTGGTAATCCGTCCGGCCCTGCGGCCTCGTGAATGTTGCTGTATTTAAAGGTCTTAATCTCATTGGCTGCGAAGAGTGTGATCACATAGTCTTCCGGAACAGCTGGTACTCTCATGCATGTTTCAGTGTTATTTGCCACGAAGCAAGCGTAGAAGTAGTTTAGCTTGTGACACTGGGCAGACCTCGGCTGTGCTTCCCTTTGTAGTCTGTAATGGTTTGCAAGCCCTGCCACATCCGACGAGCGTCAGCGCCGGTGTAGTATGATTCGATCTTAGTCCTGTATTGATGCTTTGCCTGTTTGATGGTTCGTCGCAGGGCATAGCGGGATTTCTTATAAACTTCCGGGTTAGAGTCCCGCTCCTTGAAAGTGGCAGCTCTGCCCTTTAGCTCAGTGCAAATGTTGCCTGTAATCCATAGCTTCTGGTTGGGGTATGTATGTACGGTCACAGTGGGGACGACGTCGTCGATGCACTTATTGATGAAGCCAATGACTGAAGTGGTGTACTCCTCAATGCAATCGGAGGAATCCCAGAACATATTCCAGTCTGTGCTAACAAAACAGTCCTGTAGCTTAGCATCTGCTTCATCTGACCACTTTATTATTGATCCGAGTCACTGGTGCATCCTGCTTTAAATTTTTTGCTTGTGAGCAAGAATCAGTGGGATAGAATTATGGTCAGAATTGCCAAATGGAGGGCGAGGGAGAGCTCTGTACGCATCTCTGTGTGTGGAGTAAAGGTGGTCCAGAGTTTTTTTCCCCCTCTGGTTGCACATTTAACATGCTGATAGAAATTTGGTATGACGGATTTAAGTTTCCCTGCATTAAAGTCCCCAGCTACTAGGAGCACCGCCTCTGGGTGAGTGTTTTCTTATGGCGGAATACAGCTCATTCAGTGCGGTCTTATTGCCAGCATCAGTCTGTGGTGGTATGTAGACAGCTATGAAAAATACAGATGAAAACTCGAGGTAGATAGTGTGTTCTACAGCTTATCATGAGATAGTCTACCTGAGGCGAGCAAAACCTCAAGACTTCCTTAGATATCGTGCACCCATGTATTTTTGTAAATAACAGCTGAAGGAGTAGGATACAACAAGCAACCAACAGGTAGGCTGTTGTTTTATCTGAATGGGGTTGGGGAGAAAGCACAGCTTGTGGCCTCAATTAGCCTAGCTAGCTAGCTAGCTAGCTAGCTTCTCTATGCTACTACAGTCAAGACAGGCACTGTTTTACAGGATGATAAATAACATTGTGGCTGCTACAAGTTAGCTAGTCTTGGCTGTAACCGAGTTTCCTTGGCGTCTCTCTTGCTCTCACTCAGTCTCCTCGCTACACACACAGCCCTCCGAAGATGCAGCATTAGAGAAGGGTCTGAAAGCGCGTCAGCCTCTCTCCCTCACGCAGCAGTGCTCAGTTTAAAAAAACGTAGCTACGTACATTTTTTTTAATAAAATAAAAAAGACGTTATCCAACAAAAATACATGCCACTATTCGAATTGTGAAATTATTTTAACCCCCATCCCTACCTCCATCATGTGACCCTTCTCTGAGTCTCCTGGCAACTCCTCCAGGGGGTCGGGCTCCTCAGGGATTGGTTGTTCACACCGACCCTCGTCTTTGTCCAGGGGGCAGGGCCTGCCAGGGGGCTGCTGGTTCTCCTTGTTGATATCATCTTTAGGGCTGATGTGGGCCAGCACCGGGCTGACCTTGGCTACGATGGTGGCAGAGCGAGGCCGTGCCGGACGCCCACGCTGGACTGTCTCCCAGCCCTCAGAGTCCTTCTTACCTGGACACAGTGAAGGACACACACACTCATTAGAAGTGTTGCGCCGCAGACAATCAGAAGAGGATACACACCCTCAAGGGTTTACATGCACTGATTATAAAAAGACCATGAAACCATCATATAGCGCAGCCTCTAAATTTCATGCGGTGGCTCTGCTTACCTGGTTTCTCAGCGGGATAGTTGTTGACTTGGCTGGGGACGGGAAGGGACTGGGAGGACTTGACCCGGTCAGCCCAGCTGGGGCCCGTGTGGGACAGACGACCTATGGCCAGTGTGGGTGGGTGACCACTGGAGAGATAAACACAAATCACTCAAAACCAGACGAGCGCAATGTCAACATACACAGAAGCATTTCACCACAGAGATCAGTATAAATTATTTGTTTTAATAGACACAGCTTCTCCTCTACACAACTGCCGGTCCAACAGTACATTTTAAACCGGTGGTTACCAACCTTTTCTGAGTCAAGATAACTTTCGCAGTCAAAAAGCAAGCATCAAACTACCACTCAGATTTATTTTTTAAACATGACTCAGAACGTAACATTAAATGTTACATTCTAGAAAAGATACCAGAGTTTCCGAGTTGGATGACCGTTCAAAGCGATTTCTCCCCAGAGTGAGCTAGTTTTTTCCCCAGTGTTCCCAGTTGTCTTGAACGCACTGAAGTTCAGTTTTTAGTCTCAGCAGAGGGAGGGAGAGAGCAGCAGAGGGTCTGCCTCTCACAGTCCCTGCTCTCTACTTCCTTTCCACGGGTGAGACTGACCAGAAAGGGAATACAGTCTTCCACCTGATGGCGAAACTCAAATAGCACCGCATCTGCCTCATGCACAAATTCATGTTGTTGCTATGACCAGAGAAAGTGAAATATTCCTCAATATTAAAATAGACACGACAAGATGCTAATAATAAAAATGCCAGGCTATCGATACACCTGGCTACTCATTCATTGCAGCTACAGCAAGAGTGGAAGTAGGGAGAAGCACGTTTTATGCTTCATAATAGTGTTGAACAAAAACATTGTTGACAGTGCTGAATGAAATTAGACAAACTCAGTCATAAAAACTGCAGCGCTTTGCTATATTCTTTGACAGTCTCTCTCCGGTCATGATTTTAAAAGTTATGAAATCTCAGGTAGGCTAGTATCAAACTGTGGCTGGGGTCGTGGAAGCCATAGGCAAGGTGATTTGAGCTATCCGATTGGCCAGCGCAGTATGTGCACTCGATTTAGCCACAGATCTCCCGGTCCGCTTTTCAGACAAATTAAGTTGTTCAAAATGGGAACACATTGCTTAAGAAGGTGCACAGGGCCTCTGAATCAAGTGCACCTACTGTACCGCCAACAGAGCAACACAAATAACAATAAATAAATAGACTAGGAATGCATTGAAGATTGACCGGTTGGTGACCACTATTCTAAATAATGACTGTGACATCACTGACTACTCCAGCAAGAGTAATAAGAGGTGACCATAAGGTGAGCAGCTCCATCTGCTTCGCCCAGGCTGGTGTCTGACCCCGGCTTTCCTCCCTACACTCTCAGGGTCTACAAACCTCCCTAATGATCAATACCCATTTCCTCGAGCATCCGATTACAGGGCACCGCACATATTGAACCGATGCTTCAGCAGTCTTTAACCACACTTTTATCTATACCTCCCACTGTTTCTGTGGCGTGGCGAGGCTAGTGAGACTTGACAAATTACATTAAACAAATGCCTCAACATCAGCAATCAATCCCCTTACCAGCAGATCACAGTACAGCCACTACCAACCCAGACCAGTTGGCACATCATATTGCACATTGATTTATTAATTAGAAGTTTTAATGCTATTTTTTTTAATCAAATTAGCATTGGTGTTCCCTTTACTCTAACTGTGAACATGTAATGATGGCTGACTGTATTACACAGAATATAGCTGAGAGGAAACAGAGGACATGCTGCTGCCCAGAACGTGCTAGTGAGGAGGGATTTTGATGACTGCTGTATAATGGTGTGTGTTCATAATGACTGGTAGTCATTACATTAATATGATGGTAAGCACTTTGAGTTCAGATCAGAAACAGTGGAGATTAGGGCTGTCAACCAAACCAGAAATGAGATGGAGAAATCTTACCCAAAGTTTAGGGCGCGGTGAGCACTAGGTGAGTGGACAATCCTGTCAGATGAGGGGCTGGGCATCACATGACGACCTGGGGACATCTTACGAACTTCCCAAGCCAAAGACGTGGGTCTGGATTCAGAGAGGACAAACAAAATAAATATATATATATATATAAAATTGTAATATACTGTAGTACCATAGGGGGAGATTTGTATCTCACTTTAGTTAAAAAGAATTCAACTTATGGGAACACAGAAACATACACAAAAGTTGCAGGTTGACTGACCAATCAACAGCGTACTTTAAAATGTACAACTTGGGAGGCAACTTAAAAGCTTGGATTTTTATACCCATTTAATGGTGTTGTGGTCATTGTGTTAAAGAGGAGCCAATAAACGGGTGGATCACCTTGAATTACAGCCAAGGCAAGCCTATTGATCTAGTGTGTTTGTGACTCAAAGCCAGAGAGCAGAGATGGCACTTAGAGGTTCCCCTCAGGGAGCAAGCGAGCGAGCGCGAGTGAGAAAAGAAGAGAGCCAAGGCATAGATAGATCACCTGTTCTGGGCATCTGTTTTCTCCAACTTCTCCTGCAGCTGGATCCAGTCAATCAGAGCTTTAAAGTCCCGCACATAGTTGTCCAACATCATCAGCACCTCCTGAAATAAAGACATGTCTTTCAGACACAGACAGGGGGACATCTCAGTGGAGCTTTCATCCACATATCGGGGCGGCAGGAAGCCTAGTGGTTAGAGCGTTGGGCCAGCAACTGAAAGAGCGCTGGATTGAATCCCCGAGCTGACAAGGTAAAAATCTGTTGTTCTGAACAAGGCAGTTAACCCACTGTTCCCTGGTAGGTCGTCATTGTAAATAAGAATTTGTTCTTAACTGACTTGCCTAGTTAAATTAAACAAATGCAAAAAAATATCAGGACAATGAGAAACTACTTTGTCGACGGTTGTTGCTCAATATACGATAATTTGACTAGAAAATTATTTATACAACAGCCAACTTTCTGGGACATAGACATGTCTTATATGGGCAAGAAATCTTAAATTCTTGTTAATCTAACTGCAGTGTCAAATTTACAGTAGCTATTACAGAAAAAAAATACCCTACTATTGTGATAGTGCACAACAACTAAACACTTTTCACGGCAACTGATTTGATACACTCACCGCTGAAGGTAAATAATGTACTTACATTCAGTAATATTGCTCTGATTTGTCACCCTGAGGGTCCTAGAGATAAAATGTAGCCTAGTTTCGTTTGATAAAATCAATTTTTTCATTCAAAATGTAGAGAACTGGGTTCTACAGTTTGACCCCACGGCTGTCTCTGACATTGCTGGGAGTGTGTAATTATTTTTATTACCATAGAATTTGATGTATGTTCTCTATAGTTATGTACTTGAAAATGTATAACTTGACCAATTTGGCACATTTGGGCAAACTCCTGGCAGACTTCATTTAAAGTATTGTGTTGCGAGGTAATTCTTCACTGTATCAGTCTGAAGCTTAGCACACACCGATGCCATCTTGTGGACAAAATCGAAATTATACCTAGAATCCTCTCTTGCGTTTCAAAACAGAATTTTTTTTTAAAATAGAAAACTCAATTCTTTTTTTGTTTATATTATCTTTTACCAGATCTAATGTGTTATATTCTGCAACATTCATTTCACATTTCCACAAACTTCAAAGTGTTTCCTTTCAAATGGTATCAAGAATATGCATATCCTTGCTTCAGGTCCTGAACTACATGCAGTTAGATTTGGGTATGTCACAACAACAACAAAAACTTCACTTTGGAAGCTAAGCCCCAGTGAAGGAGAGTGGCACAGATAACTGCCCCCTTTGTAGTGTCTTTATTTGGGGAGAATCTCAGAGGCTCTATCCAACAGCACACTGGGGCTCCAGTAAACCCCCCCCCCCGGTGCCTCTATAAAACAGAGAGGGATGGTTATCTGGGCCAGGCTCAGTGAGTGGAGCTCATCTCACCCGCACACACAGGTAGGAGGCCCGCTATTCAGCCCAGAATAAGGGAGGACAAAAGGAGTTCAGTAAAATACTTCTCCCTGCCCCACTGATCCACCACAAGAGGTGGGGCTGAAATTACCAATGACATTACTAGAGGGGCCAAGACAAATTGAATTGGCTTGTAATCATTTCTTGCTACTGGCACAGGAAGAGTCTGGTGACGCCACCCCATTGTCCATCTGATACCTAATCTCAGAGTCTAGGACCTAGAACTCTACCCACTGTTCATTTCCCAGCCTCTGTGAAGGTGGCTATTGAAATACAAAATCTTATAACAGTCAAACTGGTACGCTACATAATGAGTCACATTTCTTTAAATTATTATAGGTCATCTGACAGGGTCAGTTGTGAAGACTAGAGCCTGTCCCCTCAGCCCAACCCAGAGCTCTAGTGAAACAAACAGAGGGGACATACTAGGATGGGAAGACTAGACAGGATTCTATACTAACGTTTTTACATTGATTTTGATAGACTTAAATAATAATAAATAAATATTAAGCGCAACATTTATTTATTGCAGTTTTAAAGTGCCAAGTGTTCTTTTCTGCAAAATCCTCTAGAGATCAGTTTTTGAAAAAATGATACTTCATACCAAAGGGATACCACAGTAACAGGATT
Organism: Salmo salar; assembly: GCF_965601325.2. Taxonomy (NCBI): domain Eukaryota; kingdom Metazoa; phylum Chordata; class Actinopteri; order Salmoniformes; family Salmonidae; genus Salmo; species Salmo salar. The sequence continues at coordinate 28,931,644 of NC_138306.1, read as the reverse complement.
TCACTCTCAAAAATGTCACTTTTTAATAGAACATCCAATTGTGTTGTTTTTCTAAGTCCACAACCATGCTTAAACCACATCAGGGGACCATTTGAAGTCTTGGAAATATGACAAATGTTGATTTTTTTTGTGTGTGTGTACTTAGTTACCCTTTAATTCAGGTGTGCACAAGCCAGTCAGTTGTTTGGCTAGCTGTGTTTCTGTAGGGCACTTGTGATGGAGTTTTCAAATCAAAATTGCCACAGGATTGATGCAAATAATAATGATTCTGCCAGGTAAGCATAGACTACTTTGTAGTTAGTTGTCTACTAGAAAATGGTTACTCTATCATTAGCATGCTAACCGCTACACAACGTGGTAGACATATAGACCCTATGCGCTACCGCACACAGCAGACACTGGGCCAGTGCCAACTGAAAGCTATTTGCAGGAATGAAAAAAGAAATACTGTCCTGGGTCAAGATCTGACAGGAAAACAAACGGGCATGCATCATTTCAATAGTAGGGGATTTTATCTTTCATTTGCAGGCTGAGCAAGTAACCTATACCTGGTTCATACAGACATTGGAAAGTCAAAGTCAAGGCCTTTTTCAAGGACTGAATTCAAGTTTTCAGGGACTGTATGCATTACCACTTTTTAATAAGCCTACCCAATTGCATTATGCATTGACATTCACATTATTTTTATATTCTAAAATATGTCAGAATAATGTGACCATTGCCTGACAAAATAGACAGCATGCGAGACAAACACATTAATGAAGTCTGTCCATGTGGTAGCTAGTCAGTCTCACCATTTGAGATGTTCAAGAGTTAGAGTGGTTACTGTATCATGTTTCAAAAAAGAGAAAGCGACCAAAAACCGGTTTCCTAAGTAATGAAACTCTTTGCAAGGTAAATCAAGTTGAAGCCAACATTCAATGTCGTCTTGCTCATAATAACTGCATGTGGTTTTAACAGACTAGCACAACACCTTTCAACAGCAGAAAACAAACGAAAGCACCTAGGCTACATCTCTCATAATAACTGCATGTGGTTTTTCAACGGCGGGAAACAAAACGAAAGCACCTAGGCTACATCTCTCATAATAACTGATCAGAAATTAAATTACAGAATAATTAAATCGGAGCAGTAGAACTTCTAATTTGGCTACCATAACTTCAATGACTTTTCAAGGACCAAAGAGCCTAGATGAAATGTCGGATTTTCAAGGCAGGCTATTCCATGATGACTGAACATCGCAAATATTCAACCAAGACAGAACTTTTGAAATACCAGGGGCCAATCAATATGAACCTTCCCTTCAGTGTGCTTAAAATTTACGCACAGCCATGACCATGCTTATACATAATGCCAACTGGTGGAATAAGGGAACTGCTTGTCAAGCGTAGCCTACTGAGTGAGGAAAATACATGTTGAAAATTTGTGAAATTGTGAGAGTAATAATTAAATCATTCTTCAATTTCATTGTATTTCCATTCTGAATTCATGCAACATAGAGTATCTTGACAGGCTATATCATGACTATGACTATGCATATATGATAAACAGAGAGTAGCAGCAGCGTAAAAAGAGGGGTTGGGGGGGGCACACAATGCAAATAGTCTTGGTAGCCATATGATTACCGGTTCAGGAGTCTTATGGCTTGGGGGTAAAAACTGTTGAGAAGCCTTTTTATCCTAGACTTGGCACTCCGGTACCGCTTGCCATGCGGCAGTAGAGAGAACAGTCTTTGACTGGGGTGGCTGGGGTCTTTGACAATTTTTAAGACCTTCCTCTGACACCGCCTGGTGTAGAGGTCCTGGATGGCAGGCAGCTTAGCCCCAGTGATGTACTGGGCCATACGCACTACCTTTTGTAGTGCCTTGCGGTCAGACGCCGAGCAATTACCGTACCAGGCAGTGATGCAACCAGTCAGGATGCTCTTGACGTTGCAGTGGTAGAACCTTTTGAGGATCTCAGGACCCGTGCCAAATCTTTTTAGTTTCCTGAGAGGGAATAGGCTTTGTCGTGCCCTCTTCACGACCTTCTTGGTGTGTTTGGACCATTCTAGTTTGTTGGTGATCTGGACACCAAGGAACTTGAAGCTCTCAACCTGCTCCACTACAGCCCCATCGATGAGAATGGGGGCGTGCACGGTCCTCCTTTTCCTGTAGTCCACAATCATCACCTTAGTCTTGGTTACGTTGAGGGATATGTTGTTATTCTGGCACCACCCGGCCAGGTCTGACCTCCTCCCTATAGGCGGTCTCGTTGTTGTCGGTGATCAGGCCTATCACTGTTGTGTCGTCTGCAAACTTAATGATGGTGTTGGAGTCGTGCCTGGCCATGCAGTTGTGGGTGAACAGGGAGTACAGGGGGGGACTGAGCACGCACCCCTGGGGAGCTCCAGTGTTGAGGATCAGCATGGCAGATGTGTTGCTACCTACCCTCACCACCTGGGGGCGGCCCGTCAGGAAGTCCAGGATCCAGTTGCAGAGGGAGGTGTTTAGTCCCAGGATCCGTAGCTTAGTGATGAGCTTTGAGGGCACTATGGTGTTGAACGCTGAGCTGTAGTCAATGAATAGCATTCTCACGTAAGTGTTCTTTTTGTCCAGGTTGGAAAGGGCAGTGTGATGTGCAATAGAGATTGCATCATCTGTGGGTCTGTTTGGGCGGTGTGCAAATTGGAGTGGGTCTAGGGTTTCTAGGATAATGGTGTTGATGTGAGCCATTACCAACCTTTCAAAGCACTTCATGGCTACGGACGCGAGTACATTTAGGCAGGTTGCCTTTGTGTTCTTGGGCATAGGGACTATGGTGGTCTGCTTGAAACATGTTGGTATTACAGACTCAATCAGGGACATGTTGAAAATGTCAGTGAAGACACCTGCCAGTTGGTCAGCACATGCCCGGAGCACACGTCCTGGTAATCCGTCTGGCCCCGCGGCCTTGTGTATATATTGACCTGTTTAAAAGGTCTTACTCACGTCGGCTACGGAGAGCGTGATCACACAGGCGTCCGGAACAGCTGATGCTCTCATGCATGCCTCAGTGTTGCTTGCCTTGAAGCGAGCATAGAAGTGATTTAGCTCATCTGGTAGGTTCGTGACACTAGGCAGCTCGCGGCTGTGCTTCCCTTTGTAGTCGGTAATAGTTTGCAAGCCCTGCCACATCCGACCAGCGTCTGATGGTACGTCGCAGGGCATAGCAGGATTTCTTGTAAGCTTCCGGGTTAGAGTCCTGCACCTTGAAAGCGGCAGCTCTGCCCTTTAGCTCAGTGCAAATGTTGCCTGTAATCCATGGTTTCTGGTTGGGGTATGTACGTACAGTCACTGTGGGGATGACGTCCTCGATGCACTTATCGATAAAGCCAGTGACTGATGTGGTGTTCTCCTCAATGCCATCGGAAGAATCCCAGAACACGTTCCAGTCTGTGATACTAAACTACAGGACTGTTTTGCTATCTACTTCATTTGACCACTTTTTCATAGACCAAGTCACTGGTGCTTCCTGCTTTTATTTTTGCTTGTAAGCAGGAATCAGGAGGATAGAGTTGTGGTTGGATTTACCAAATGGAGGGCGAGGGAGAGCTTTGTACACGTTTTTGTGTAGAGCACAGGTGATCTAGAATTTTTTTTCCCTCTGGTTGTACATTTAACATGTTGATAGAAATTTGGTAGAACTGATTTAAGTTTCCCTGCATTAAAGTCTCCGGCCACTAGGAGCGTCGCCTCTGGGTGAGTGGTTTCCTGTTTGCTTATTTCCTTATACAGCTGATTGAGTGCGGTCTTAGTGCCAGCATCTGTCTGTGGTGGTAAATAAACAGCCACGAAAAGTATAGCTGAAAACTCTCTAAGCAAGTAGTGTGGCCTGCAATTTATCACAATATACTCTACTGCAGGCGAGCAAAATCTAGAGACTTCCTTAGATTTCGTGCACCAGCTGTTAACAAATATGCACAGACCGCCCCCCCCTCGTCTTACCGGAGTGTACTGTGCCATCTTGCCGGTGCAGCGTATATCCCGCTAGCTGAATATCCATGTCGTCATTCAGCCACGATTCCGTGAAACATAAGATGTTACAGTTTTTGATGTCCCGTTGGTGGGATATTCATGATCGTACCTCGTCTAATTAATTGTCCAATGATTGCACGTTGGCGAGTAGTATTGACGATAACGGCAGCTTTCCCACTTGCCTTCTCCGGGTCATGACCAGGTATCCGGCTCTTTGTCCTCTGTACCTGCGTCGCTTCCTCTTGCAAATAACGGGGATGTCGGCCCTGTGGGGTGTTTGGAGAATGTCGTCCTCCTTGTTGTAGAAAAAAATCTTTGTCTAGTCCAAGGTTGAGTGTTCACTGCCCTCATATCCAGAAGCTCTTTTTTGCCGTAAGATACGGTTGCAGAAACATTATGTACAAAATAAGTTACAAATAACACGAAAAAAACAAACACATAATAGCACAATTGGTTTGGCGCCCGTAGAACTGCTGCCATTTCTTCCGGCGCCATTTTTACAATACTGGATGGATAATCATAATATTTGGATAATCATAAGCAAAATGAACAGTTACATACAATTTCCATATACCAACACACAACAGGTTGAAGTCAAGAGGGGACTTTTGACAATGGGTTCCCAAATACAAACAGACAGCACCCCACATTGTCATAAAAGCACCATCCCAAAACGAGTTAAACTACGTAAACAGAAACAGGTTTAATGTGCAGGTGAAAGAGTATGTGATGCGCAAAAGCTGCTGCGGAATGTGGTGTGAAGGTGGCCATTTGGAAGAACAGCAATGTTGGCCTATACGTGGGAGCTGTTGAGGATGTATGGCTTATTGGTGCATGTTGTCTACTCATGTGAAGTATATTTGCCATTGCTAAAGCAACTTAAATTGTCCTAATAGTCATCTGTTTGTAGGTATGTTTTAAGCCACAACTGATCAAGCCAAATTAAATATTTTGGCCTGACACTTGCACCTTAATTTGTGTCTCGGAAAATACATTTTTTTTTACTTTTTTTGGTTGCGCCATTTTATTTAAATGGTATGGCAATGTACACTAAACAAAAACAAACGTAACAGGCAAAGATTTAAGATTTTTGTGAGTTACAATTAATATAAGGAAATCAGTCAATTGAAATAAATGCATTAGGCCCTAATCTATTGATTTCATATGACTGGGAATACAGATATGCATCTGTTGGTCACAGACCCCTTAAAAAGGTAAAGCTGGATACAAATAAAATGTAAAAAATAAATTTCAAAAAAATCAGTATCTGGTGTGAGTGACCACCATTTACTTCACATAGCGTTAAATCACACTGTTGATTGTGGCCTGTGGAATGTTGTCCTACTCCTCCTTAATGGCTGTGCGAAGTTGCTGGATATTGGCGGGAACTAGAACGCGGTGTTGTACACGTCGATCCAGAGCATCCCAAACGTGCTCAATGGGTGATATGTCAGGTGAGTATGCAGGCCATGGAAGAAATGGGAGTGCTTCAGCTTCCAGGAATTGTGTCCAGATCCATGCGACATGGAGCCGTGCATTATCATGCTGAAACATGAGGTGATGGCGGCGGCTGAATGGCACAACAATGGGCCTCAGGATCTCATCACGGCATCTCAGTGCCTTCAAACTACCATCTATAAAAACGCAATTGTGTTTGTTGTCTGTAGTTTATTCCTTGCCATACCATAACCCCACCGCCACCATGGGGCACTCTGTTCACAGCATTGACATCAGAAAAACGCTCATCCACACAACGCCATACACACCGTCTGCCCGGAACTGTTGAAACCGGGATTCATCCGTGAAGAGCACACTTCTCCAGCGTGCCATTGGCCATCGAAGGTGAACATTTGCCCACTGAAGTCAGTTATGACGCCAAACTGCAGTCAGGTCGAGACCCTGGTGAGGACAACGAGCACCCAGATGAGCTTCCCTGAGACTGTTTCTGACAGTTTGTGCAGAAATTATTTGGTTGTGCAAACCCACAGTTTCAGGTGGCTGGTCTCAGATGATCCCTCAGGTGAAGAAACCGGATGTGGAAGTCCTGGGCTGGCGAGGTTACACGTAGTCTGTGGTTCTGAAGCCGGTTGGACGTACTTGCCAAAATCTCAAAAACAACAGTAGAGAAATGAACACTGGCAACTGCTCTGGTGGACATTCCTGCAGTCAGCATTCCAATTGCACGTTCCCTCAACTTGAAACATCTGTGGCATTGCGTTGTGTGACAACTGCACATTTTATAGTGGCCTTTTATTGTCCTCAGCACAAGGTGCACCTGTGTAATGATCATGCTGTTTAATCACCTTCTTGAGATGCCACACCTGTCAGGTGGATGGATTATCTTGGCAAAGGAGAAATGCTCACTAACAGGGATGTAAACAAATTTGTGCATAAAATGAGAGAAATAAGCTTTTTGTGCATATGGAAATTTCTGGGCCTTTGATTTTAGCTCATGAAACATGGGACCAACACTTTACATGTTGCACTTATATTTTTGTTCAGTGTAGAGCATTATTACCCTATTTTTTTCACAGGCCCAAGTGGGCCACTGACGGTTATGATGGACTGGCCCAGAGGGTTTCAAAAACCTTGCCTATAGGCTATGTTGAGCCCTGACACATGCAGACGGGGGCATTCCAGTGCCGTTGTTGCCTCTTCAGATTTTTGGTCAATCGCACATTACTGCTTGAATTTAAAAAATTGTGAACCAAAAACTGTGTGACCTAGTAAACAATTAAAAATGTGACTGTTTGGTTGCAGTATGGAACCCTGCAGAGCCTGTCTGTTGCCTGCTCAGAAATCAGCCCAGGCAGAGCTCTAGTGAAACAGACATTGGTGATTGATGGGGAGTGTGGAGGGAGTGGTAATTGAGAGTAAAGCTTCACAGTGCTTTTAGTTAATAGACAAGTCAGGCCAGTGAAAGATGTGTCCAGCAGCAGGCCTGCTGATTAGTTAGTTCACAGCCTCAGCCAGGCCCTCCGCTGCTGCCGACTTCATTTGATAATGAAGGGACCACAGCTGAAGGGAGGCAAAAAACTACATTCACAACAAACTAAAAACACTTACCTACAAATACTACTCACCTAAATAGAAATACATAAGATTTCCTGAGGACTGCATAAAGATCTAAACCCGCTAGAGGTCAAATGAAGCCTGGTGAGCAGTAAAAAAAAGTGGTCATTCTGGTAACAATTAAATTAAAACGTTTAGATGAGTGAAAGCCAATTCAATTTCACTTTTAGTTTCTAACAATATATTGTGTGCCAATTATGCCTGTTTTTGCTTTGAAGTTTCTCCAATGTCATACTTCATGATGCAGTGGATGGCTTCTACAGTAGCTCTCCGTTTAAAATAACTCAGAGCCTCCTCCCCTGCACGGTAGTGTAGTATGATGTGTCATAAATCAGGGACCGGACGGAACAAATGGTTGATAAGAACTAATTAGACCTGGGGGATGTGGGTTCAAGAGATGTGAACGTTATTAATATACAAGCATTAATCAGATTGCAGCAGGCTCTACTGGCTGGGGGGGAACCACAAAAGATGAACCAGTGTTGATGAAGGAAGGGCTGAATGGTCTCCGTTGGTCTGTTAGTCTCATTCAAGAAAAAACAAGCACACCATTGAAATCTCCTCACAGTTCTTAACACTCCCTGCAGAAATGTACAAATGTCTCTTCAAACTAAAGATATCTGGGCTGAGTCTCTCATTCCAGCACATCCAACGATGTCGCCCTTCCGCATCTGCAGTGATAGGTGGCAGAGCTACAGCTGTGTTTGTCGGACTTTGAGACATCCCGAAAATCTGTCATCTCACAAAAACGGTTTGGTCTACATACTATTACCCCTCTATGGAAGATGAGACTCTCACGAACATGTCGGTTGTTTTGCTCTAAGACCCCCACAAGAGTCACAAGACTCATATGAAGTCAGTACAGCCGATCTGACAACTTCTGTCTGTAGCATTAGAACAGTTTGGGCTACAAATTAAATATGACCCCTTTATGGAAAGGCGAGTCTCTCACGAACACTTACATGTTGAACGCCCACAAGCCTCACTAGACTTGTCTGAAGGTACCCCAGTGCAAGTTTAAAAATGAATGGAAGTATAGGGTGCATTCGGAAAGTATTATTTACCTAAGTATTCAGAACCTTTGCTATGAGACTCAATGTTGAGAACAGGTGCATCCTATTGTCCATTGATCCTCCTTGACATGTTTCTACAACTTGATTGGAGTCCACCTGTGGTAAATTCAATTGATTAGACATGATTTGGAAAGGCATACACCTGTCTATGTAAGGTCCCACAGTTAACAGTACATGTCAGAGCAAAATCCAAGCAATGAGGTCGAAGGAATTGTCCGTAGAGCTCCGAGACATCATTGTGTCGAGGCACAGATCTAGGGAAGTGAACCAAGACATTTCTGCAGTATTGAAGTTCCGCAAGAACACAATGACTTCATCATTTTTAAATGGAAGAAGTTTGAGCTGGCCACCCGGCCAAACTGAGCAATCGGGGGAGAAGGGCCTTGGTAAAGGAGGTGACTAAGAACCCGATGGTCACTCTGACAGAGCTCCAGAGTTCCTCTGTGGAGATGGGAGAACCTTCCAGAAGGACAACCATCTCTGCAGCCCTCCACCAATCAGGCCTTTATGGTAGAGTGGCCAGATGGAAACCACTGCTCAGTAAAAATAACATGAAAGGGGATACCAAGTCAGTTGTACAACTGAATGCATTCAACTGAAATGTGTCTTCTGCATTTAACCTAACCCCACTGAATCAGAGAGGTGTGGACGGCTACCTTAATCGCCATCCACGTCTTCGGCGTCAGGTGAACAGTGGGTAACTGCCTTGCTCAGGGGCAGGACGACAGACAGCCCACTGAGTTTGCCAAAGGGCACCTATAGGACTCTCAGACCATGAGAAACAAGATTCTCAGGTCTAATGAAAACCAGATTGAACTCGTCGGCATGAATGCCAAGTGTCACGTCTATAGAGAACCTGGCACCATCCCAACGGTAAAGCATGGTGGTGGCAGCATCATGCTGTGGGGATGTGTTTCAGCAGCAGGGACTGGGAGACGAGTCAGGATCAAGGGAAAGATGAATGGAGCAAAGTACAGAGAGATCCTTGATAAAAACCTGCTCCAGGACAGGCCTCAGACTGGGGCGAAGGTTCACCTTCCAACAGGACAACGACCCTAAGCACACAGCCAAGACAACACAGAAGTGGCTTCGGGACAAGTCTCTGAATGTCCTTGAGTGGCCCAGGCAGAGCCCGGACTTGAACTCAATCGAACATCTCTGGAAAGACCTAAAAATAGCTGTCCAGCGACACTTGAGAGGATCTGCAGAGAAGAATGAGAGAAACTCCCCAAATACAGGCGTGCCAAACTTGTAGTGTCATACCCAAGACTCGAGGCTCTAATCGCTGCCAAAGGTGCTTCAACAAAGTACTGAGCAAAGGGTCTGAATACTTATGTAAATGTGATATTTAATTTGTGGGAAAAGTCAAGGGGTCTGAATACTTCCCGAATGCACTCTATAATGAAGTAGTTTAGTGCTTAAAATAAGGGGTTAAATACATTGTTTCCTGACCTTTCTTATATCTCACTTTAAAAACAAACTTTCTTTAATTTAATGTTTCAATATATTATTAATAATTTACTTGTTTTATATATTTGTTTTGAGGGGTCCTAAAATTCAAAATCAAATAGCTAAATAAACCTTTGTATGACCATCTTAAAACAAATCCATATGTTAGATTAGAAAACCCCTCCCCCCTGGTTTAGAATCAAAACTAGTCTATAGGCCTGAGTACAAAGTGATGCCAGGCCAGAGATGCGTGTCTGTGGGTGGCAGAGCGCTGAGGGGCTGTTTGTGTTTGAGTGAGAGCGCAAAGTCCAGATTTACACTGCTCCAGGGGATTGTGGCCGGGTGGAATCAGAGCACTCTGCTTCTCCTCCAGCTAATTCTATCATTTATCAGAGTCAGTCAGTCCATTAGGGCCAGGCTAAGGCTGGCTGGGTGGGACTAACGGGGACGGGGGGTATATGAGCCCAGCTCATTAGACTTCACTGGGGTGGGAACACACAACAGCCAGACTACATCTCACACAGCCCCACTGTCAGCATGGAGACCACAGGCAGGGGCAGTGTGTTCCAGCACTGACCACACGCGGTCACCACAACCATGCTCAGCATAATGCTGCATGGCAGACTGATCGATACAGCAGAGCAGTGTATACCGAGATCAACATGGCAGGCCAGCCCTGAAGTAGGATTATACCACAGGCTCTGCCTAGTAAACAAAAGCATTACTGTGTATTATCAAAATCCCAATATACTTATTGTGTGCCATCAGTAGCGGAGTATATAGAACGCCACATTCATTGTTGGCCTAAACAGGGACCCCCATTCCAAGCCCACTAGCACAGCCCTTACACCACATAGCACACACCCACATTGTTTACACCATGTCATTAATATCTACTCCCTCCAGACAAACCCAGGAGAGTGCCCTGTGATAATTCTCTCACCCAGCAAGCCTTCAAAGGCCCCTCTGACACTAACCAGAGAACAAGAGGAATGTGAGAGAGCAGGAGAACCCTGTTATCAACTCAATATCCCCCTCTAGTGTTGATGAAGTGTGGTGCTCTGCAGTGCCTCCAGTTGCTCAAATTTTTGTTGTTGAGGACCCTGTTGAGGTAGGGGTGTTTAGGGTCACAACTTAAGGTCCAAAGCCCTACCTTACACTCCACCACACTCTGATCAGATTCACAGGTGACATAGATCTCATCCACTGCCCGCCGCAGGTTGTCGAAGAGGAAGGCCCAGTATCGTGCTCGCAGGTCCACCTTGCGCGGCTGCCTGGCTTTGGTGGGACTCTTCTCTGCTCCCTTGTCAAGCAAGGCCCCGGCTGTGCTCTTGTTGTCCAGGCCTGTATTCTGAAGAGACAGCAGAAGAGGAGACAAAGCATAATGTTGAGGCAAAGAATAGGATGTTGCTAGGTCTACAATGCTCTCTAGTGGTACATGTGCTTAAATAGCAGTGAGCAAAATATTTCATCCATCTTTAGGTTTTATTATTTCATAAAGGAGGCAAAACTAGAATAAGTATGTAAGCTAATATTAAAAGATGACAATATGCACACCTGTTTCTTATTCCTATGCAGTCCAGAGTTAATTCTCTGATTCCTCAAATTGCCGTTTGTATGAGTCTTGGACTTCCCTGTGAAACATAAAACGAAAAATGTTTAAATTCCAGAAGAACAAGCTATTAGTTCTAAAAAAGCCACATAGCTTTTACATTGATCTGGTCACCCTTTGTTTTGCCAAAGATGGAATATGGCCTGTGGGAGTAACAAAACATAAAAGTACAGAACCGCACACGCACAATAAAGACTGACCCAAAGCCCTGCAAGAGAGAAGAGAACGCACTCTCTCCCTCCTCTCTCACACTGTTCTCTGCACAACATTGTCAGAGTAGGTAGCATTCCCAAATACTGTGGGGAAACAACCCTGATACAATGACCAAACGGCTGTGTGCATGAGCAGGTTCAATCTGTGATACCAATAACATCTTTCTGGTTTGTTGTCGTTACCCATTGCGGAGCCCATCCAGACAGTTATGAAATATTCCGCCAGTGTTCAATCAAAGGACTAACTGGGTTAATTGTTGTGTTCCTAATCATGATCAACCATGTTTAAAAGCTAGCAAACTGATAGTTTCTGTCAACCCATTAAACATTCCTCCACTACTAGAGGGTGTGAAGCTCATTAAGTCGGAGTTATATTGATCTTTTTAATCTGATGAGGGACCAGTGAAATGACACATCACCTTGACACCTGTTTTGACTTCAGTCGTCTCAGGGAAGGGAAATATATGAAGGCCAATGCATTGAATAACAGAGGTGAATCAAAGGCTGTCATTTTGTTAAGGGAGATATTGTATTACAGCCAAGAGCAGAGTCTGGACTCACGAATCTACTTCAAAGAAACACGCATCTGTACACATAAAAACAGTCATTCCTTTTACATCAGACTGATACATACAGTATTATCAGGTCCATTTGAGCGTGTGTGTGTGTGTGTGTGTGTGTCTGTGCGCATTTTGACTGACCTTCCTCCTCTTTGTTCTCCAGAGGAACACTCCAGGCAATGAGATTTCTCGCAGCACGGCCCTCTTCTGCCACAATCTTCCTCACCTTGTCATGGCTGTTTGACCGCTGAAAGGACGCCTGCAGACAAAATGGGGACCACATTAAATGGTACCAAATATCAAAATACATGAAGGCATATAACCCAGCTGTAGGACTCCATGGATGAGTTCATAACATTGACAACACGCTGTGGATGAAACCTGGTGCTTTGTACAAAACAGTAGATTAATAGTACATTACTATGCAGCATAGTTGCCCTACATATACTGTAGGCTAGGCTACACTAGAGAATGTGCACAAGTGTTTTATGGCCAAGGAAACCTGCCCCACACAGGTCATATAAAGCATGTGATGTTTTGAACAGCACAAGACAACACGGCTCTTCACACCTGCGTGTTATGTTATGGTGCTTAGTAACAGGACATAGAAACATAGGTTTGGGTTAAATTAACATGGGGGCATCAAATTATTTGTCATGAATAAATGCAGAGTACTGTGCTATAATAGAGGTGTCTCTGAACCCTGGGTTCTGGCCTCTCCCTGGGCTCTGGCCTCTCCCTGGGCTCTGGCCTCTCCCTGGGCACCTCATGTGACATTGAGTTAGTCATGCAAGTTGAGCGGATGCCAAAATCTCTTGCTCGCTCCGCTCTTAACTCTTCCTCACACACCAACGCACATGTGCACGAACACACACAAACATGTATGCACAGACAGACAAGCAGGCACATCACAGCATGGTCTAGATAGGATCCCATGCATGAATGCCAAGAGCAAATCTGATTTACGCTCTATAAGCACTGAGTCCCACTTTGCAATGCCAATTAAAGACTCTGCATTTGAAGATTTTGCATATTTTCCACATACAGAATAGAATTGATTTACAGCGACACTATTTTGAGTTTAAATGCAAAATAATCTCCCGGTGGATAACAAAGTTAAATCTACTGGTAACCCAATTAGACTATAAAAACGGCTACCTAAATTTGGACTTGCTTATCAAAAATCGGGACCTGAACCAGACTCAAGGTCCTCTGCATTCTGTCCGTAATAGCAACCGAGTCATGTCATGAGAAATGGTTTTCTCTCGAGTCTCAACTGTCACTGCCATTCACAAAGACTACAACAAAATAATGACTTCCATGACACTGTTCAAAGAAACTAATTACAACACTACCATTACCGTTTATCTACCAAACGAAGTGTCTGACAATACGGAGGTACTTCTATCTTTTAATCAAGCCCATGGTATCTCTTCTGTGTGAAACTCCCACACTATAGTATCCTAGCCTGCTGACAGAACAGGCTACATGCTCATATGACTCATTAGGTTTTACGCATGCATAAACAGCAAGCAGTGTCCTGGTCAGCTACCATTTCATGTCCTTCTGGAATATTCACAACTGACCTACTTTTAGTGAGCAAAAAACATATCCTTTACATATAAGCTCCATTCTATTACTATAGAAGAGGATAATAGGATCAAACACCAACATCACTGAGGCTGCACATCAAATAGAGTAGCCAAACCCCACTGAAAATTAACAAATAGCAAGCTATTGTTATCATAGCAGTAAATATTTACACTGCGTTTCCTGGGCTTGGCAGCCATCTGATGAGGGATCACTCTTGACTTGCAGGGAAGCCTATCGACTTGACTGCTGGCTGCCTAGCTGTACAGCCTAAGGCTGGCAATGCTTACAGAAAGGCTCTCCTGCTCCACTTAATCAGCTGCTGCCACCTGGCCTTCACTATGGAATTTTTTATTTATTTATTTAACCTTTATTTAACTAAGACAGTGCAGGTTGTTTTTGGAGCATGTGTTATGCTAACTGGTTTATAAACTGAGCCTCTACATATGCACAGGAAAGGGCCAGTCCTGAGGAGCAGGTGTAGGGTTTTCATTCTAAAAGCAGGTCTACAAACAGACACATGCAGAAAGTGGGAGAGTGAGAAGAGACAGAGATTAGAAGATACATACAGAATAGAAGTAGAGTCTGTAAGCAGGTTCCTCGTCCTTATCCGCCCCTGACATACTTTTTCAGCCAACTTCAGCCAACCTGTTTCCCCTCGTCGGCATTGCCACTTGTGCAAGGTGACATAGTCATCCGACAGCAGGACCAAAATAGACTGTGTGTAGCTCGAACTGCTATAGCAACTTGACCAGCTGTGTCAACTACTCCAATTGTGATTGAGCGAGCCGGGTGCTTAGCGGGCTGATGGTCCTTTCACCCCCATCTGATCTGTCTGTAATCAGTGCTGAGCTAGCAGCCAGCCACCCCCGTGCTGCAGACCACTGCTGCCTTTCTGCCTGCCGGCTCTCCTCTGCTATCTGTTTACAGCGTCTCTCCTCTTCTGTCATCTCACAGCGCTGCATCGCAGCCCCCTTTCACTCCCTCTGCCACAGCACCGCGCAGTCATGTGGTATTGGAACTAACTAAAATATTTCCTGTATATAGTATGCTTACTTAATTGTGTAGTTAATATTTCTTATTTCTCTTGTATTTTTTTTCTAGTAATGCATTGTTATTGATTATTGCATTATTGGGTTGAGTTTGCAAGAAAGCATTTCACTGTACTTGGGCATGTGACATTAAAACTTTAAATGTGCACACACACAGTAGGCCTGCCTCTCAGACCCTGTCCTCCGCTGCCAGTGATGTGTGAAACTGCAGACTCAAGGAGTGTGCTAATGTAAGCTTGCACTCGCCAGAGAAGCTGAGGAACAGCAGCATCCTATTGGACTCGGCAGTTGATGAATCATACAAGGCTGGAAGATAAACACAAAACCACATGGTCTTCCTGCAACTTTGTGCCAGATGAGTAGTTTCACAATGAATGTTGTTACTAGCTATGAGGTCTGCAGCAGATTTCATGTGACAGCAGGTTCTCTTTTTGAAAACACCACTTTGCCTAAAAAAACAACAACCCGTTGGTGTCATCAGCAATGCATCCCTGTATTTTGGCAGGTCACTGTAACCAATACTTACAAATTCTATAGTATAGATTTTCCTGTCAATACATCGTGTGTGAGGGCATCCTATACGATAAGTGTAAAAAAAAAAATAAGAACACCTGCTCTTTCCATGACATAGACTGACCAGGTAAATCCAGGTGAAAACGATGATCACTTATTGATGTCACTTGTTAAATCCACTTCAATCAGTGTAGATGAAGGGGAGGAGACAGGTTAAACAAAGATTTTTAAGCCTTGAGACAATTTACACATGGATTGTATGTGTGTGCCATTCAGAGGGTGAATGGTCAAGACAAAATATAAATGCCTTCGAAGGCGCTACTACAGCCTGGGGTTCGACCCTGGTCGTGACCGGGAGCTCAATATTAATAGGAGTGTGTTCCTAATGTTTAGTATACTCAGTGTATTATTGAAAGTTGGCTAGCCAGTAACTAGCCAAGTTAGTTATCTGAACGCGGTCTTAATTTGCAGGTCATAGTTACATTATAGTAGAACTTGAAAATAGAGCTAGTTACAGTACCTTCAAGGCAACGGTTATGGGAGTATTCCTGCTTTTTCCTCCTCCATGCGAGGACCCTGAGCTGTTGCTGCCAGACCTCTCCCTCCCGTCCCCGCCTTGTCCAATTCTAATACCGAATCGGTGCTGACAACCGCCACGCCGTCGTCCATCGTTGCGACTGTCTTTTGACATTTACGTAATTCAATTCTCAGGGTAAAAGCTAAACGTCTTAGAAATGTGCTAAATTGTTGTGTTTTATGTGTTGATGGAAACGACATAAGACACCACTGACATATCTAATCTACATAGCATTTTGCCGGAAGTGTATGATAAAATGTATGACAGTTTCAGACTATCCAATCATTCATTTTTTAGGCGGAAACAGAAGAAATATAAACCAATCACAAAACAAGAATTGAGGCTAGGGGTGGAATTTAAACTTTCAACCATGGCAACCAAGTAAATGGGCGGGATACAATAATAATATTTAACGTTTTTTTTTATCAAGTAGATCTGCTCGTGTCCTCTTGCTCCTGGAATCTTCATCATTATTGGACATCAATCCAATTTTAACCCAGATTTTGCGAGCTGGAACGAGGAATTTGCATAAGCAAAGGTCTGTTTACGACATAATGTTCTCCTAAAATAGCCAGGCAGTCACTCAGCTAACTTTACCAAACGTCTGACCAGTTCAGAATCCTCAAGTTTTGTCAGACATTCATTGTCACCAACTCAGTGTATTTCAGAAAAATTCTCAGTATTATTAGCTAACGATAGCTAGTTAGCGTCCTAGTAACCTAACGTTACAAGCCAAGTAAGCTTAGGTCTATTGTTTGTCATGGTATGTTTTTGAGGGGTGTGGGGGTCAATGACTGACAGCAACACTTTGGTTGCTAGCTAGCTAACGTTAGTCGTTACCTAGCTAGCAACAGTACTGTATTGTTGTAGCCCAAACTGTCCAGTCTCTTTAATGTCAACCACCACCAGGTAGCTCAGCGCTATTGTCTTCACGTTTCATACAGCTAATAGTAGGTGAACCAGAACCAGACAGTTACAACATTGATATGTGAAATACATATTATATGATTGTCAATCTATATTCTTCTTTAAATTTACGAAGAATGCTAAAATCATAACATGACGCTTTTGTTCCCCGTCATAGATGAAATACTCAGTTTTACCCATTGCATTGCTTGTAATGCACTGTGCCTTTGGAGAGAGCTCCCACAATCATGAAGATCATCATGTGGGTCATCAGCACAGCCCTGAGCACGACATGGATCTCCTATTGGGAACTGAGGTTGTCATTTCTCTCTATCATCTGAAGAATATCCCCTTTCAGTCATATTCACTATCTCACCATTTCTATAACTTGGGTTTTAGGAAAAAGATGAAATAAAGAAACTTAGTCCAGCTGAGCAAAAGAACAAAATTATGGAAATCCTGAAGAAGATTGATAAAGATTCTGACAAACATTTAACCTCAGGTAAAAAATAAAATAAAAAAAAGACTTTGTTTTAGGATGTATTTTGACTTTCAGATGAAAAATGAATCCCACATTGTTATAACAAATTCACTCAGTTGATATAATGGTATGGATACTGTATGTGTCATCTACTGCCTGTACAGTATGTGTAATATATTGTCACTACAGAGGAGATCACACTATGGATTCAACATGTCTACAAGAAATACGCATTGGATGATGCAGAGGAGCGCTTCCCTGAATTTGACACCAACAACGATGGTGTTGTGTCGTGGGAAGAATACAACATGGTTGTCCATGAACGAGTCATTAATATTGATGAGAATGCTGTTCTGGAGGATCCAGAGGAAGAGTCACTCAGATTTGTATGATCATCTTAGTTGTACCAGCCTTTATTTTATTGTTGACAACATATGGATCGCACATGCTCTACACAGTACTTATCAATCTTTTCCTTTTTAGCTCCACTTAAAGGAAAAGAAGCGCTTTGATTTTGCTGATATGGGTGGCACACCAGGCCTTAACCTAACTGAGTTTCTTGCATTTACACACCCATCTGAAGTGGATTACATGGCTGTAAGACATTTCTACACAAAACAAGCTGTTTACATTTGTATCCACATGAGCAGAATCAAATGTTTGGTGTGGTAATATTTTGCTATTTTTTCTTTTAGGATTTTGCCGTTGAAGATGTGTTGAGTGAATATGACACAGATAAAGATGGGTTCATCAGTCTAAGTGAATTTATTGGAGATGTTCGAACTAATGGTAAGCACAGAAGAATGCTTTGTGTTTTTCTCAACATACTATGATTAATGTTTTGTAAGGGCTGAGTTGGCTTTCCTGCTTTAGTAATGTGTGTTTGTGTACTTCAGAGGAGGATGACCCATCAAAGTGGGAGATTGAGGAAACTGTCCGCTTTGACGACCTCTATGATCAAGACAAGGATGGCAAGTTGAATCGAGAGGAGCAGCTCCGCTGGGTGGCCCCTAACAGCTATGGCTCTGCACGGGAGGAGGTGAGTAACCACTACACTACCGTGTCTCTGCATTACATGGACAGCCATGCCTCACTAGGGTGCTCTAGGAGTGCCATTTCTAATTTGTTTATAACATATTAGTTCCTGTGAAGTGAAGTGCAGTCAGGGTATGGAAACATTTATACATTGGCTGGTATGAATGCTATCCCCATTGAAAGTGGGTGTATCTATCAGTTCTCTTCAGTTTGCTCTAATTCTTTTGCTTTGCTCTTATGTTTTAACAGGCTATTCACCTCATCAAAGAAATGGACCAAGATGGTGATGGGAGACTGTCAGAGGCAGAGGTTTTGAAAAATCAAGAAATGTTTATGAATAGTGAAGTAACAGACTATGGAAGACAACTGCATGTGTCACACGACGAATTATAACAGATGTTTTTTTTTACTGTGATGTACAGTACCAGTACCAGTAACCAAAAAACTGTTAAACAAATCAACAAATATTTGAGATTCTTCAAAGTAGCCACCCTTTGCCTAGATGACAGCTTTGCACACGCTTGGCATTCTCTCAACCAGCTTCATGAGGTAGTCACCTGGAATGCATTTCAATTAACAGGTGTGCCTTGTTAAAAGTTCATTTGTGGCATTTCTTTCATTAATGTGTTTGAGCCAATCAGTTGTGTTGTGAAAGTTTTCAAGTGCAGTTGCATAAACCTTCAAGTGCTATGATGAAACTGGCTCTCATGAGGCCCGCCACAGGAAAGGGAGACCCAGAGTTACCTCTGCTGCAGAGGATAAGTTCATTAGAGTTACCAGCCTCAGAAATTGCAGCCCAAATAAATGCTTCATAGAGTTCAAGTAACAGCCACATCTTAACATCAACTTTTCAGAGGAGACTGTGTGAATCAGGCCTTCATGGTCAAATTGCTGCAAAGAAACCACTACTAAAGGACACCAATAATAAGAAGAGACTTGCTTGGGCCAAGAAACACGAGCAATGGACATTAGACCGGTGGAAATCTGTCATTTGGTCTGATGAGTGCAAATCTGAGATTTTTGGTTCCAACCGCTGTGTCTTTGTGAGACGCAGAGTAGGTGAACGGATGATCTCCGAATGTGTGGTTCCTACCGTGAAGCATGGAAGTGTGATGGTATGGGTGTGCTTTGCTGGTGACACTGTCAGTGATTTATTTAGAATTCAAGGAACAGTTAACCAGCATGGCTACCACAGCATTCTGCAGCAATATGCCATCCCATCTGGTTGACGCTTAGTGGGATTATCATTGTTTTTCAACAGGGCAATGACTCAACACATCTCCAGGCTTTGTAAGGTCTATTTGACCAAGAAGGAGGGTGATGGAGTGCTGCATCAGATGACCTGGCCTTCACAATAACCTGACCTCAACCCAATTGAGATGTTTTGGGATGAGTTGGACCGCAGAGTGAAGGAAAAGCAGCCAACAAGTATTCCGCATATGTGGGAACTCCTTCAAGACTGTTGGAAAAGCATTCCAGGTGAAGATGGTTGAGAGAATGCCAAGAGAGTGCAAAGCGGTCATCAAGGCAAAGGGTGGCTACTTTGAAGAATATAAAATATATTTTGATTTGTTTTAACACTGTTTGGTTACTACATGATTCCATATGTGTTATTTCATAGTTGTCTTCACTATTATTCTACAATGTAGAAATAGTCAAAATAAAGAAAAACCCATGAATGAGTAGGTGTGTCCCAACGTTTGACTGGTACTGTATATATATGTTTTCAGTTCAAGAAGTATTATTGATTTACATGCAACATTTCTGAATGGGTGGATTGTATGATCATTTCCCCATAGAATACGTATTTCAATTTTTTTAGGGTATCCATTTATCAAATGACAACAAACTTTTAATGTTATCTTGGATGCAGGCTGTCTGTTTTAGATAACATCACACTGAAGCTCTTCCTCATTTGAGTCAAACGAGTTAACTTCAAGCCATGTCTACTGACTGGGTGTTTCCTGTGTGTGGCATTATAATTTTCACTGGCTTTGACTCGGCCTCAAAGAACCATAAGTGCCTTCTTTACTGAATGCCCTCACAGAGGATATCACATTTGATCTACTGCTGAGATGTCTTTACAATTCCAAGATGCATTTTGGGTGAGTTCACTTTAACGTCTTGACTTTTCACTAACCACTTTGATGCTCAATCTATATGATCTTTATGGATAATATAAGGTTGAGGTTATTTTAAAAAAAATGCACTGCACAGAGGCTATCAACAGAGACGGCTAAATTATTTACTGCTTGATCCAAACTGTATTGTGGTAACAACATTTGAGGCAGTACACCTGTATCAGAGGCAGCCCTTTACTAAATTCAACTTAGTTTTTTCATTGGCTCTCAGATTGTCGTCTTTACAAATGTTTGTTCTATGGACTCACAGCCAACTTCATTCTTTTTCTAAACATACTAGACTAAAACTTTATTTCATATGCTATGATGAAGAAATGTACTTGTGTAATTATTTTATGTGGAAACTTGCTTTTCAATGTGTGGCGTTAATACATGTGCTAGTGTGTTATATTTTGTAATTTATCTAAATAACTAGGCCCACAGAACATTGTTGTAACTTATTCTCTTCGCTGGATTTCTAATTTCTGAGTGTCAGTACCTCTATGCTGAGTTTCCTGTAAAACAGGCTAGGCTCTTTTATCTTTCTGTATTTGATCTTCTGACTGTGATGCATTGTCAGAACTGTAATCTACAAAACTACAGATAGCTTCTGGGTTGATTTGCATAGCAGGCTCAGTGCAATAATACCCTTCTAACCTTTGCAAATAAAAATTACCCTATTGCACATGTTTTCTTATTACTTTGTATGAAATAGTTTGGCATTGAATGATGTTTGATATTGTGTAACAATACGATACCTGTATTTGGCATTCTGTATTGTACATTCATTTATAAATGTTTTACTTCACATAGTACACAATCATGCATTAGCCAAAGTTCAGTTAACAGACGACAGTCAATGGTTTGCTGTTGATACATGAGGCTGCTAAGGGATTTTTATGACCAAGCTACTATTTATGACTGTTTTCCTGTGGAAACTGGGTAGTGTGTAGTATAAGGTATGAGTGATACAGTTTGGGCCAGCAACATCTCCACTGAAGGCCTACTACAGTATGTGATATGTCATTTAACTTATAACTTTCACCTGCACTGGCATTCAATACTATTATGTACACGGCATCCATGAAAGCATTTTGTTTTGACAAACACCATAAATCTATAAAAGTGTCAAAAGCTGCTGTAGCTGAAAGATTTATATTTGCATCTATTTTTCGAAAAAAGGGACTTTCTTTGGACCTTTGTATTAAATCTTTGCATTTTCTTTTCTTTGAAGTTAAGATAATGCTATGATTGTGTATGGTTGTAGGGAGTGGATTTCATCAGTAATGTGGGATATGAGGCTCTCATCCAGAGACTCTGTGAGGGTCGACGGATGTGCAAAGACATGGAGGAGCTCTTGAAGATGAGGTAGTTGGTGGCAGCAAAGCAGTTCCTACATTGTGTATGAAGTTATATTACGTCACAATTATAAGTTAAGAAATATTGTGTTTCCATTGGATAGGGCATCCGCTGAAGAGAGATATGGCAAGGAGTTGGTGATGATTGCACGCAAGGCAGGGGGTCTTTGTGAGATCAGGTGAGTGGCTCTACTCTCACGATTCATGGAAACGAAATGCCCTAAGTTTTGGTAGAGAGAGAGAGGTGTGTGTGATAATGTATTGTGTAAAATAAATGTATTTGCACTTTCTCACAGTTATATTCTTTTCACAGCACTTTGAGAGCATCCATTGACCAACTCAAAGTCCGTAAGTAGAACAGAATTTTAATCATCCACTTGTAGCTATGGAGTTGAAACATCTGTAAGCAGCACTACTTCATCCCAGATTTGTAATGTTGTGTTACTTCATGTTTTGTAGAAATTGAGAACATTGGGAACCTACACATACAGCTCTCTGGGATGTTAAAGGAAGAGGTCAAGAGCATGGAACAGTTCAGGGATCGACAGAAAGAACAGAGAAAAAAGGTTTTGGTTTGACATTTTTAGCTTTCACCACATTAATGCTATAAATAGCATTCACCTAAACAAGGCCTAAAGACAATCTATTGTTAGTGCATGGTGGTGAATATCTACATAGAGTATGTTGTACTATTAAATCATGTACTTTGATTTCAAATGTTAACCATTTGCTGTTTAAGGACAGAGAAAGGATCAGTGGTTAGAAGAGATGAATCCACTATTGATCTGTAATTGATCAGCTATTTTTGCATCAGTCACAGCATGTTTTTCTCTGTCTCAGTTTGAAGGCGTAATGGACAAGGTTCAGAAGATGAAGTTGTCTTTATACAAGAAAACAATGGAGGTGAGCACAGTTCCTACCAAAACCCTTCTTAATTTCTTTATCTGTATGCTCATTTGTGTGACGTGAAACCCTATTCCGTATAGTTTGTCTGTGGTAGGTAGGGCTTAACTCAATGTGTCAGGGTTATTTTAGCTTTACTTTCAAAGGTCCTTTAGTTAGTATGGTTCAGGAAAACCATAATGTTTTTCTGTCAGGTGAAATTATATACCGGTAAGGGAATTTGTAATTTTCCGGAATAATAGTTTGCACCAGTAAGAGCATACAGATAAGAAAGGAAACAAAGAGGGCCATTCAGTGGCAAGCCGAGGGAGCGCCTCTAAAACAGAACTCTCAGCTCAGGAAATCCTGCTCTATTTGTTTTATTTTAGTCTCCCTGCTTGCACATGCATCTCTCGCTCTCGATTGCACTTTCTGTTCCTTATCTGGCAGCAGCTTCATGAAAAGTGTCTATTAATAATAGCTGTCTTAATCTAATAATTGGAGGTGAGTAGGGCTGTGGTAGTCACAACATTTTGTCAGCCGGTGATTGTCAAGCAAATAACTGTCAGTCTCATGGTAATTGACCGTTTTATTTTATTTATTTTATTTAGCCCTTATTTTGGAACATCTACATTTTAAAAAGTCTAATAAATCCATGTAATATAGCCTACACCTTCACAATAAATTGATTATTTTAGACAGGTCTAAAGAAGTATGATATGAAGAAAATGTAGTCTATTTCAGGAGAACAGAATAGCATACTCTGAGTTGTCCTTATGTTAGGTCCTAATCTGGCTATGCCAAATGGCTGTGGGCTACACTAGTTCATTTAGCAGACAAGATTTGCTTAGAATTCTGTGGCATGCATTATTTTATATTATTTTATAGTATGAAGAAAACAATTTAACAAAGCTGAATAAAATAGAAAGTATATTTTCTCCAAACGATTTGAGTTCACACATGCTGCTATTCTTTGTTGAGTGGTTATCAAGGAAATGGGTACTCCTATATGCTTAATTTAGAGTTATTAATGTAACTTTAGTTGTTCTACAAATGTTGGGCTATATGTTTTGATTTTTAATACATTTTAAGGCTGCATGATGCGACTCAAATAATGATTTGAAAAAAGTTGCTTGAAAGGCATGAGCTCTGCTTAGTTTTTTGCACAGACTATACACAATTCATCAATCTCTCATTCAAAATTTGACAACCACTTGATAATGCCTTGAATTTCACAGCTGCATCCCCTTTATGTGGCCTTAATGCACCCTAAAAAAAATCCATGCTTTTTGTGGCCATTGTGCCCTTGGGCCCCGAGTGCTGCGTTGTGCCATTCTCCCCGAAGCACCTCTCACTCACATGGCTCTCCATCACGTGATCGGGTCTATCTCACAGGCTACAAGTGAAGACAGACACTTCCGGGATGCAACTACGCGCGTCCTTATCCAATTTCGAGGTGCATATTGAAGATATTGGAAGAACTGTCCACATTTACTTTTCGTCAGCCAACAAGATGAGTAGGCCTAACGAACAGCAAAAGCACTAGCCTATGTCAATCTACTATCCACCATAGTACAAAAGTTCACCTATTCTGTGCGAGAAATAAATATTCCGAACATAGCCTGGGACAATTGTGGGATGCGATAGATCCCAAATTAATACAACCACTAGCATAAAAAAAATGCAATGTGGCTGACCCAACAGATCTGAACATTTAGCTTAGAATGTTGATAAACTATTAGGCTTTTTCTTCACATTATAAGCGCAGCAATGCACACACGGCAGTAGGCTATAAGCATGAATGTTCCATTTGCTGGAAAACACCATTATCAAAAGTGACCGCAAATGCGATTATGCATGTAATGCTTTTATTATAAAGGTGCATTTTTATGGTGAAAATTATCTTCCAAAAACTTGAAACTCATGCCCTGTTTACAGTGCCTTCGGAAAGTATTCAGACCCCTTGACCTTTTCCACATTTTGTTAAGTTACAGCCTTAACTTAAAATGGATTAAAAAAATAAAATAAAAAGCAATCTACACACAATACCCCATAAAACAAAGCGAAAACAGGTTTACATTTTTTTGCGAGTGTATTAAAAAAATATATAACATTTTCGATTACATTTGCATTGATGCAGTGATTAGAGGGACAATAAAGTGCTGGGTACCAGGCAGTTAGCAAGTTTGGTAGGCTACTAATGACCATCAGCAGCATCAGAGCTTGGAGAAGCCTAATTAGCATGACTAAAGGCTCACGTGGAATTTGACTGACTTCATGACTCGTGACCGCAGGTGTGGCGGTAATACGTTCACCGCTACAGCCCTAGAGGTAAGTGCATTGTGTAGTATTGTAAACTTGATAACAAGTTCCCTTTCTGTGTGTCCTTTCCCAGTCTAAAAGGTCCTATGACCAAAGATGCAGAGAGGCAGATGAGGCAGAGCAAGCTGCTGAGAGGATGAGCAGTGCAGCCACCACCACACCCAAGCAGGCTGAAAGGGTAAATCATTCAACTCTATCCATGCACACTGGACAACACATCTACTTAACTGACAATGGGAACCAGGCTTAGAAATATACCATTAAATTGTATGAAATCGTAACACTGTGCTCCCTGAGTATTTGTGTAAAATGTAACATACAGTAGTTGTAGGTCAGTCTGTAGGCTATATGTTTTGAATTGTGGGGGTAATAACAGAGGATGTGAATTGCAGTGAATGGTTTGGCAAAACTGCCTCAGTTCATACTACCATGCACCTATATCTTTTGTCTTTTGCCCATTCACCCTCTGAATGGCACATGTACACAATCCATGTCTTAATTGTCTCCAGGCTTAAAAATCCTTCTTTAACCGGTGGTGGTGGTGGTGGTGGTGGTGGTGGGTGGTGGTGGGTGGTGGGTGGTGGTGGGTGGGCGCGTGCGTGCGTGTCAGTATATATCCGGTTAGTTCCAGATGTGGTGCATTGGAGTCTTTGACAATTTTTTGGGCCTTCCTCTGATACCGCCTGGTATAGAGGTCCTGGATGGCAGGGAGCTCAGCCCTAGTGATGTACGCACTACCCACTATATCGCCTTGCTGTCGGATGCCAAGCAGTTTCCATACCAACCGGTGATGCAGCCAGTCAAAATGCTCTCGATCGTGCAATTGTAGAACTTTTTGAGAGTCTATGGGCCCATCAGCCCCTTTGTTTTACTAACGTTGAGGGAGAGGTTGTTGTCCTGGCACCACACTGCCAGATCTCTGACCTCCTCCCTATAGGCTGTATCATCGTCGTCGGTGATCAGGCCTACCACCGTCCTGTTGTCAGCAAACTTAATGTTGGTGTTGGCGTAGTGCGCGGCCACGCAGTCGTGGGTGAACTGTGAGTACAGGAGGGGACTAAGCACGCACCCCTGAGGGGCTCCCGTGTTGAGGGTCAGCGTGGTGTATGTGTTATTGCCTACCCTGACCACCTGGGATCCAGTTGCAGAGGGAGGTGTTCAGTCCCAGGGACCTTAGCTTAGTGATGAGCTTCGAGGGATCTATGGTGTTGAGCTGTAGTCAATGAACAGCATTCTCACGTAGGTGTTTCTTTTGTAGAAGTGGGAAAGGGAGGTGTGGAGTGCAATCGAGATTGCGTTCTCTCTGGATTTGTTGGGGCAGTATGCGAATTGGAGTGGGTCCAGGGGGTCTGTGATGATGGTGTTGATGTGAGCCATGACCAGCCTTTCAAAGCATTTCATGGCTACAGGTGTGAGTGCTACGGGGCGATAGTCATTTACCTTGGCGTTCTTGGCCACAGGGACTATGGTGCTCTGCTTGAAACATGTACTGTAGTATTACAGACTGGGTCAGGGAGAGGTTGAAAATGTCAGTGAAGACACTTGCCAGCTGGTCTGTGCATGCTCTGAGTATGCGTCCTGGTAATCCGTCTGGCTCACACATGGTTCAGTGTTGCTTGCCTCGAAGTGAGCATAGAAGGCATTTAACTCGTCTGGTAGGCTCGTGTCACTGGGCTGCCGTTAGCTGGGTTTCCCTATGTAATCCATGATAGTTTGCAAGCCCTGCCACATCCGACGAGTGCATGAGTACAAGGATTCGATCTTAGTTCTGTATTGATGCTTTGCCTGTTTGATGGTTCATCGGAGGACGTAGCGGGACTTCTTATAAGCGTCCGGGTTAGTGTCCCGCTCCTTGAAAGCGGAAGTTCTATCCTTTAGCTCAGTGTGGATGCTGCCTGTAATCCATGGCTTCTGGTTGGGATATGTACGTTTGGTCACTGTGGGGGCGACGTTGTTGATGCACTTATTAATGAAGCCGGTGACTGATGTGGTAAACTCCTCAATGCCATCGGATGAATCCCGGAACATAAACAGTCCTGTAGCTTAACAACCGCTTCATCGGACCACTTCCTAATTTAGCGTGTCACTGGTACTTCCTGTTTGAGTTTTTGCTTGTAAGCGGGAGTCAGGAGGATAGAGTTATGGTCAGATTTGCCAATTGAAGGGTGAAGGAGAGCTTTGTATGCTCCTCTGTGTGTGGAGTAAAGGTGACATAGAGTTTTTTTCCCCTCTAGATGCACAGGTGACAAGCTGGTTGAAATGAGGTAAAACGGATTTCAGTTTTCCTGCATTAAAATCACCAGCCACGAGGAGTGATGCCTCTGGATGAGCATTTTCTTGTTGGCTTATGGCCCTGTATAGCTCGTTATGTCTTAGTGCCAGCATCGGTTTGTGGTGGTAAATAGACAGCTACAAAAAATATAGATTAAGTCTCTCTTGGTAAATAGTGTGGTCTACAGTTTATCAGGCGAGCAGAACCTCGAGACTTTCTTAATATTAGAGATTGCGCACAAGCTGTTGTTAACAAAGAGACACACCCCCGCCCTTGAGTTTATGACTCTTGAGCCATGACTCCGTGAAGCATAGGATATTACTGTTCATTAGGTCCCGTTGATAGAATAGTCTGGAACGGAGCTTATCCAATTTGTTCTCCAGTGATCGTACATTCACCAGTAGAACAGAGGGTAGAGGCGGTTTATCTTGAAAAAATAACTTAATTATTTCTCATTATGTAATTGGGAGATAATTTCCGTACTCTTTAGTACTGACATTTATGTATTAGTTTCCTGTCAGTGACAGTAACTTCCCTGTTTGTTTGCAGATGCACAACAAGTCTAAGCAGTGCAGAGAGGCAGCAGGAGAGGCAGGTAAGCGATATTAGGCTATTGAGCTCCTATCTTTTCCTGTTGTTGTACTCCAAATAAAGGCAGTCCATGACTTGAAATCAAGACTGCTGAAAAGCCATAGCATGATTTGACAATTTGTTTTTGTGTCCCTTTCATCACCATAATGCTGAGGTTTACCAGAAATTAACTGTTAAAATAAAAAAAAAAATCTGTTTCAGTTCCTCTTTCATTAAGTAATCTTAGAATTTGCATCCAATTTGCATATTATATTTTTAAAGGCCATATACACTGATTGTACAAAACATTAAGAACACCTTCCAAATATTGAGTTATTAAGAAGGTGTTTTCTTTTGGCTGTCAGAACAGCCTCAATTCGTCGGGGCATGGACTCTACAAGGTGTCGAAAGCGTTCCACAGGGATGTTGGCCCATGTTGACTCCAATGCGTCCCACAGTTGTGTCAAGTTAGCTGGATGTCCAAGTTGGCTGGAAACTGTTGAGCGTGAAAAACCCAGCAGAGTTGCAGTTCTTGACACAAACTGGTGCAACTGACACCTACTACCATATGCTGTTCCAAGGCACTTAAATATTTTGTCTCGCCCATTCACCCTCTGAATGGCACATGTACACAATCCATGTCTCAATTGTCTCCAGGCTTAAAAATCCTTCTTTAACCTGTCTCCTCCCCTTCATCTACACTGATTGAAGTGGATTTAACAAGTGACATCAATAAGGGATCATAGCTTTCACCTGGATTCACCTGGTCAGTCTATGTAATGGAAAGAGCAGGTGTTCTTAATGTTTTTCACACTTAGTGTATATTGTCCCTCCACTGTGACTGAGGATCCAATGAATCTTCAAAAATGATTCAGAGTCAATAACTGTGTATTATCTGAATACCACCTTTGCCTCTTTGTCCTCAGAAAAACAATATATGTCAAACATTGAACAGCTAGACAAGATTCGCCAAGAATGGGAAACCACACACGAGAGCACATGTGAGGTACATTGAGGCATATTCTAATGTCATTGCAATGAATGCAAGTTGGATTGTACAGTATGATCAGACAAACTTTTCTTAAATTACGTAAATATTTTCTGTCAGACCAGCTGATGGTCCACAGATTGTTGTAAAAATGGGATATAGATATGGGACATAGCATTCTCTATAGATATTTTGTACAATGAAGGATTGTTTTGCAGGTCTTTCAGCAGCAGGAGGGAGATCGTATCAACATCCTAAGGAATGCCATCTGGGTCCACTGTAACCAATTCTCAATGCAATGTGTCAAAGATGATGAGGTTGGTCAAGTTTGTTTTGTCTTACCAAGCCATACTGTAATCCACAATATCAGTAGTAGCATTAGTGAGCATTTTAAAGCATGGTACCATGTTTACCAGTGTGTAAGACAAATATAGAATTTGTCTCAACTGTATCATATAGTAGCTATAAGACTACTCAGTAAGGCTGATTAGTAATGATGAATAAAGAATATACTGAATGTGTTTGAGCCGTGCCCAAAATGTACTTTCAGTGTTATGAGGATGTGAGGAAAACTCTAGAACTGTGTGACATCACGGTAGACATCAACTGCTTTGTTGAGATGAAAAGCACTGGCTCAAGTCCACCAGGTAGGTATAATACACCACCTGTCCTGTTTCCTGGTTTGTGCACATGAATATGTTCCAGGTCTGAACATTTCAATATTAACTCTTTAAATGTCATCATAGTAAAATATTGATGAAAATATGTGGCCTCATTGAGAAATATGTTCATCCTTTGTTTGAACTTTGCAGTGCAGCCATGTCTCTGTGATACACTCTTTACTTAGGCCTTGGGTGAGTTTGCTTTGCTGAATGCCTGTGGTTTCTCCCCAGCTCCCATTGTGTTTG
Source organism: Salmo salar (assembly GCF_965601325.2). Lineage (NCBI taxonomy): Eukaryota > Metazoa > Chordata > Actinopteri > Salmoniformes > Salmonidae > Salmo > Salmo salar. The sequence continues at coordinate 28,902,097 of NC_138306.1, read as the reverse complement.
AGAACTACTATGAGAGGGAGCCCTCGACAGACACCAATGGCAGTGCCCGCTTTGTAGGAGGAGTTATGAAGAGGTTAGAGATACTAAAATTTGTTTTTGCACTACAAGAATGCACATTTCAACTCATGTAACCATCAAAACAGCATGTTTACAATGTGAAGCAAAGTAAACTCTGTTGAATTACTTTTAGGTTTTCAAACCTTTTGCAAGGCAACTCCTCGGCTGGCTCCAAAATTAACGTCAATGACTGTTCACAGCCATTAGCCCCACCTACTGGTTTGTATGCTGCTACAATTACTGTAAATAAGTGTGGTACCAATAGAAACCTTTTGTGGACGGGGAGAGATAACGTTTTTTCACAGTCATTATATTGTTACTTCTCAGGTAAAAATACATTTGAGATGGAGAGGATAACTATGTATGTTCTCTTTTTATTTCTCCCCATAACAATGCATTGTGTTGATCTTGTTCCAATCATAATGTGAAAACATACAGTAATAGCCCATAACCTGATCATGCAGGTTTTCCATCTATTTACATGACCACCAGGGGGCACAAACATCCACCTGATGTCCCCACAAACATCCGTCAAATGTCCCTTGACGCAAAAGTAGCTGTTGCCACAATATTAAGCAGGGTCTGACACTATATCACATCACACTACATTACATGGGCTTACTATTTTAGTTCAGTCAATAGCTGTGGTACTGAGGTTTCAAACTGCCAGTGGTTTGACCCAATAACTGCTTGCCTCAACTACTTCATGTGTAATCCTTAGCCGACACATCAGATGGAGTGTACGCCTCCATTCCTGGATTTCAGCCAGTGGAGCCAACCATCTCAGAGAGCAGAGAGGAGTACCAGGCGCTATATGACTATGAGGCTCAGGTCAGAATGCTCTGACACCCTAAATGCCGCATTCAACATCTAGGCCTACACTAAGAATGAGTGGATTCACATTTCTGTGACATTTGAACCACAACTAAACCTAATCTGTCCTTACTGTCTCTAGAGTGCGGGTGAGCTGTCCATGTCTGCAGGGGAGATGGTGGTGGTCATTGAGCAGGGTGTGGATGGCTGGTGGACTGTGGAGAGGAATGGCCTGTCAGGACTGGTCCCTGGATCCTATCTGGCCAAATAATGAGCTCCTCTTGGCACAAGTAGTAAGGCTGGAAGGCCCATAGCATAGCCCTATGTCTTAGTTTGACTATTTCCTCTAAGCCTAACAGTGCTGATAATGTTAGCTCAGTCTTGGCTATACTGTATGTGTTGTTGAGTGACCTCACTGACCTGAGACCATGACTTTATCTAATGATGGAGATTATTAACTTATTTGTTGTCAAGATGGAAAGAGATGTGCACTTAGCTGTTTTACTTTCCTCTCAAGTCAACAGGCACTACAGTTTGTGTTGTTGAACAATCCTACTGTAGCCAGGACAGCTGCAAAATAAAGCACTCTAGTTTTTACATTTGGTTGAGTTGTCAACTAAGGTGAATTCAAAGTGAAATCAACAAAAACATGTCACTGTCAGGTTCAAATAAAAAATTCCCTTACGTTGATGACTTTTTGCAAATCCAATCAGTTTTCCACGTTGATTCAATGTCATCACATATCATTTTTGTTGTTGAAATGATTTGGAAACAACTTTGATTCAACCAGTGTTTTTCCCAGTGGGTAATCACTGACCTATTAATATGCTATAGTATTGAATAACACCTTGTGTGTTTGAGCAACTAATAAACTGTCCACATGCTAACTGTCCAAAATACAATGGCTTAGATCAGGGGTGTCAAACAAATGACCTGCGGGCTGAATCCGGCCCGCGAGGCGGTCTAATCCGGTCCATACGTGGTCTTGAGTAAAAAAAAATGTTTTTTATTTTTTATAAATATATATTTTGGTGGCTGGAAAACAAACTCGATAAACTTAAAAAATACTAAAACTAAATTGAAACTGAGTAGAAATTATAATGGGGAGACGGTGGTGGTCATAGAGTTTCTTGACTGTGTCCAGCACACAAAAAAATCACAGATATGAAAGCTAGCCAGTCAGGGAGCATTGAACATTCCAAAAACGATGGATAGAGGAGTATTTTTTGCCAATTTTGACAGTGAGGAAGTATAATCAATTGTCAATGCAGCCCCTGGCTTAGATGAATGTAGGGCGATATTTCTAACATCTCTTTCTACTAGAATGCTAGCAGATACCCATAGACTTCCAGTCATTGCGCTAACGCTAATTAGCGTTGGCTCGCAAAACTACCTCTAACGTCCTTCATACTAGACACAGAGACATACAAATGGTATCCACTGGTTCATCTGACTCTGGAGAAGTAGATAAAGGGCCTCATTGCCAAAATCCTGAAGTATCCCTTTAAGCAAAAAATTCACCAGAAGAAGGCAGGCAGAGCAAGCAGAGGGAGGCGGGAGGAAAAGACCGGACAAGCAGAGCACTGACTGTATGCTAGCAGGATAGTCCATATCTCCAATCATCTTTTCTGATAGCGCTGTTGTTTCCATAAGTGGAAGAATTGGTCTAATTTAGCATGTAGCCTATGGTAAAGCCTCAACCCTTAGCTACCTCTTCCAAGTCAAATGAGATGAAATAAAAGTGAATAATGACATTTTTATTGTTTTGTGTGACTACAGCGCCAGCGATAAATCGCAAAAAAAGAAACACGTTTTAATTTAGCGAGGCATCAAAGTGGCCAACCTGCCCGCCCAGCTTCAGTTGGGTCATTACAATTCAAAACAATGCATTCTAAAATAAATCTTGCACGCTCGCCTTTGGTGAGTTTAGGCCATTAGGGATACTATTCGACTTTGACCATTTTAAATGTATTTATGAAGTAAAGGAATCTAGCTTTGGACATGTTTACATAAATATTTAGAAATGTTGCGATGATGACAGCAATAACTAGCAAATTAAGATGTAAGTTTTCTTTGCAAGGGTTAGCCAGGCTTGTTTGACTGACTCCATTTTTGATAAAATACCTAAATACCTATAAGAGATGTGTATTTCAGAGGTTACACTCACACGAGTAATCTATGCTCTATTATGTATACTGAACAAAATTAAACACGCAACATGCAACAATTTCAATGATTTTACAGTTCATATAAGGAAATCAGCCAATTTAAATAAATTCATTAGGCCCTAATCTATGGATTTCATGACTGGGTAGGGGCGCAGCCATGGGTGGGCCTGGGAGCCAATCAGAATGAGTTTTTCACCCACAAAAGGGCTTTATTACGGACAGAAATACTTGTTTCATCAGCTGTCTGGGTGGCTGGTCCCAGACGATCCTGCAGGTGACGAAGCCAGATGTGGAGGTCCTGGACTGGCGTGGTTACATGTGGTCTGCAGTTGTGGGGCCGGTTGGACGTGCTGCCAAATTCTCTAAAACGAGTTGGAGGTGGCTTATGGTAGAGAAATTAACATTAAATGATCTGGCAATAGCTCTGGTGGACATTACTACAATCAGCATGCCAATTGTATGCTCTGCCAAAACTTGAGACATCTGTGGCATTGTGTTCTGTGACAAAACTGCACATTTTAGAGTGGCCTTTTATTGTCCCCAGCACAAGTTGCACCTGTGTAATAATCATGCTGTTTAATCAGCTTCTTGATATGCCACACCTGTCAGATGGATGGATTATCTTATTAAAGGAGAAATGCTCCCTAACAAAATTGTGCACAAAATTTGAGAGAAATAAGCTTATGGAACATCTCTGGGATATTTTATTTCAGCTCATGAGACCAACACTTTACATGTTGGGTTTATATTTTTGCTCTGTATAGTTCTTTGGGTCACAATTTGGCCTACTAACACAATGTGACCTCTACAGAATAACTCAACCTTATAGGCTTTATTTTTGAAAACCCCACAAGCAGCTGTCCATTTGTGACTCAAGACTGTGTCATGACTGTCCTGTGAGGATCACAATGGGTCAGATCAGCTTGGCAATGGCTGACAATAACCAGACCCTCTCCCACCCGCAAAGGGGGGGCGGGGGCCACTAGGCCGTTTTTGACACCGCCACACCCAGTCGTAAATTAAGCAGGAGAGGACTCTCTACCCTCCAGTATTGGCTAAAGGAATGTCCCTTTGTCTCCAGAGACTAACATCCAGAAAGTGAATAATGGAACAATAATTCTAACAAAGAATGTGGGGAATGGTCAGTGGTGAGATATGGAAAACTCATATATGGTTGATTATTTTGTGATGTATTTAAAAATCTTATGGAGGAAAAACTGTAACTTGGAAAGTATGGCTATTACAGGTATGAGGTTTCATCTGATACATTGAGCATATAATATGACAAGTGATTAAGGCATGTGTTAAGATAAGAATGTGATTTTAGTTTTCTAATGAGATAATGTGAAAAGGATATCAAAAACGATTAAGTAGCCATGCCCCGAATGAGGTCAGAGAGCTTGTCAGCACGACGTAACACCCTTTTGACCAAGAGTGCATAAAGGCTTGGAAGAGAAATCAACCCTTAGAACTGGAAACATGAGGCGTTAGCTACATGTTAGAAATTATTGAAACTTTGTGGAGAAAACCACACAGCTCTAATGTCCAGGCATGGCTATGGTCTTGCGTGTGTGCAGAGAAACTTGAGCATATTTTTGTGATAGAGAAAAACAGACAATATTCTGGAGGGAATATACAGTTTATTTCCTTGTTAGTTTCACCCCATTCTATTTACATTCATCTCTGGTTTACGTTTCTGTACATGGCTAAAATCTTTTGAAAATCTATTTTAAAACTAGGCCTACATAGTGTGCTCAACTCCACACAAAGTACAACAGAAAAGCTCAGTAACAGTGCATGTGGATTATTCCTAAATAAGCCTGTTTTATGCACCGAATCAAATGCCCACATTCTTACAAAGCAGATCAGTTAAATGACTGCACTTTGGTTACTGCTCATTCCTGGTGGGTCGATCCAGTGCCTTTGATTCATCTACGGTCTATAGTTCCACTGCTTCTCATCAGAAACAGAATGGTGCTGGTGAAGGGTGAGGTCTGGACAAACAAAGCAGTAGCACAAGGCAACCTCATACAAGGAAATCTTCAACTCAGTTATTTACATGATAGATTTAAATATTTATAAAATATTCCAAAGCCATACACTGTGCAAACAGACATGAGGAAAGTATTCAGTCCACATATTCCGTACAGTAGGTCCATCATTCACATCCTTGTCTACCTCAAACAACGAGGGGTAAGTAGTCAGAGCAACAAATTAAACAACAAAAAAAGTGTTTAAATCGCCATTTTAGAATTTGGCTTGTAGCGTTTTTAATAAGACACCTAAAACAAAACACCAACTTACATAGCATGTAAATAAATAGTTTTTTCACCACTTCACCATTGTGGAGTATGAGCCACTGTGTGTGAGGAGCTTTCAACTTACAGTAGAGGAAACCTGAACATGGGCAAGCCAGTGAACCACCCTCCACTGACAAAACCACAAGCCTAGGTGTGTGTGTGTGTGTCTGGGGTATGGTGTGTGAGTGTAGGGTCCTTCTTATGCGTAGGTTCCCCCCGTCATGAGAAGTTCGTAGGCAGGGTCACGGCTCCTCCGGCACAGCACAACAAAGGCACACAGCATCCCAAATACCTAGGAGAGGAAAACAGCAGGGGTTAAAATGTAGTGTCATCCATGTCATCCTCCATACCTTCCTGACGAGATCGCCTGTCAACCTCTGACCTGGACGCTAGGCTAACTAGTCTCCCAGGAAAGGCTGAGCAAGGACACAAAACTACTACATCAGCAGCAAACAGAGAAGCATCTGGGTCAAAACTCTCTAGAATTACTGCAAATCAGCAGATTCACATGCACACAGATGCCTCACCAGCCCATAGAATAAGATAATCTAATGATGAAATGCAGAGGTGACATTATAAAAGGAAGAAACTACAGGACATTGATAAATAGCAATTTAAAATGTAGACTAGGACCTTCTGCTGTCCAGTAATTTTGATGAGAAAAACAAATCAAGTGATGAATGACAGAGCTTTAACGCAGCTCTCCCTCATTGAGGTCAAATGAAAGGAATGGAAAAGGGGTAAATCTAGCAAATAACATGCCGTCTCAATCCGACTCAATTTCCCACAGACTCTAGAATCTGATTATGCAAATGTTTAACAAATCCAAGTAACTAATATATCCATCAAGTCAAGATAAATTGGCTGGGGACACCATTTTATCTTAAGCTTCTATTTAGCCTAGTTTGAGATCAACTTGAATTCCTAGATTTTCCCCTGTCCCTATTGATGGGTTAGCTGACAATGTCACGAAAACGATAAGCATGCTTCAACGGGACAGAAGTCCACGAGTTGTTTTGATTCTAGATGGCCAGATAGCTACCAACAATGACAAGAAACTGCCATGTGGGGAATCATAAGTGACTCATTTCAGCTAGTCCCATCTTGTTGTTGATACCATGTCTTGTTTTGAGGTGTTGACTGATTTAATGTCAATGCTAGTATGGCTAAAATTAGCTTGCTAGCTAACCAGACAATTGTAACAATGTATTTGAGAGACAAGTGCTCATTGTGCAAATGTAATTAATAATCATTGGAGACGAAATATAGTTTACATGTTAACAATCTAAGCTAACCCAGTCTGATTTGCCCCATAGTTGCGCACGCGTCAGTTTTGTTGCTAAACAACCAACCCGTCTATGAAAAATGTAACAGTCCCGTAAGGGCCCTGTCCCTGTTCCTTGAGGCTTGCTGGAGTGTGGCAAGGGGGTTAACATAATAAGGGCATACCCCAGGCCCACTCAGCCGCCATACTGAATAATTTCATGACTCATACCATAAGTGCTTTTCAGATAGCCAGCGGAAAATAACTGAGTACCCCACAGAGTATCCCACTTGTCCCTCTACTCAAAGCGGCTAGTGCCTTCACACACTAGGGCAACAGCACAAATAGAACAATAAGACAGATATTTCACCGGATGTATACATGTGAAGCATGGCGTTTATTTAAGGGCGCGCAGAACGCGCCCCGTGGGGACGTGCCTGCCTGGGCCGCCCTGAGGGGCAGGCTGGTCCACTGGCGCGGCGACAACCCGGGCACGTCCGGGGCCCCCGCGCCGCGATGGCGTCCACCCGCCTTGGCGAGCAGCTCCGGGCACAAGCACCCCCGGAGGGGCTGATGGAAGTTTTATTTTACCTGAATTGCAGCGAACGTCAGTGCAGCCCAGATGACATACATAATAATCTCCTTTAGTTTCTTCACAACAAGGGCTTCACAACCCTGGAGACACAAAAACAATACATTGTGTAAGAGAATCAATTTGTATATTATGCATGCAAGAAAAGCATAGGTACGTTTTGGATCTCTTACCTCTGGATAGAGGTCTCCAGGATGGGCTAGAGAGCCTGTACAGTTGCTGACATTAGGTTTGCAGCAGCTCACTGGTATACTGTTGTTTCGAGACTCATTAAACCAGCGCGTGTTCCTCCAGTCGGAGTAATTGTGAATCCCACAACAGTGGAGCTGCAGGCATGACAAATGGTGATGGTCAATACTAGGTCAATTCAATACAGCTTTAAGTTACTTTAAAACTGTTACACAATGCATGAATTGCTCAAGTTCCATGCTAACATGCTATCACCTGTCTTTGCACGTAGTCAATGGCACGGCTCGGAGCATCTGTGTTGGTACCATTGTACTCATTGTACACCTTCTGGATGGAGTGATTGACCTCATCTTCAACCTGTAAACAAACATGTAACTGTGCTTAATAGGTCCCATCTTACACAACCTCGATGCTTTTCTAATGAATATCAATCACTATATTTTGGATAGCACTTTTCCTGTCATGGGAAAACAAATCTCCAAACATGTAGTCTAAATAGAAAAAGATATAGCGGCTACCATGTTTTCCATGGAGAAAATGGGTAATATTTTTTTATTTAAATTTAAAATTTTTGTATTTAACCTTTATTTAACTAGGCAAGTCAGTTAAGAACAAATTCTTATTTACAATGATGGCCTACCAAAAGGCAAAATGCCTCCTGCGGGGACGGGGACCTGGGATAAAAAAATACAATATATAGGACAAAACACACATCACAACAAGAGAGACAACACAACATAAAGAGAAACCTAGGACAACAACATAGCAAGGCAGCAACACATGACAACACAGCAAGGTAGCAACACAACAACATGGTAGCAGCACAAAACATGGTACAAACATTATTGGGCACAGACAACAGCACAGAAAACAGCACGAAGGTAGAGACAACAAAACATCACACAAAGCACCCACAGCTGTAATATTGTGGCTGGTAGAATTATTTTCCCCCCATTGGGAACATATCCAGAGAACTGGTATCCTGAACAAAATCTTTATTGCACAAACATACTGTAACCTTGATTTATATGTACTTTACTTAAGCCCTATTCACATGGAATTAGTTCTACTAGAGAATGCTGGTTATGTAATTATTACCTCAGAATATCCGTTATTCCAGAGGAAGAATCGGACGGGATTTGTTTTTTTCCAGATGCCTGTAATTCTTTAATTCTGGAGGTTTTTAGTCTAGGCTTGAAGAGGTGTCAACATGTCCAGGTGATAAGGCTACACTGAGCTTGGCTACCACATCATTTTTGGTATAAGTGTCGCCAAAATACTTAAATTGAGGTAGTGTGATCATAATCATTATTTTATCGATCTGCAGTAGACATCATAAATGCCCCCCAGCCTGCAGATGGGAGCTAAACAGCACACACTTGAGATGCGCTTTTAGGCTATGGATGAGAAAGTGAACTTGTCATTGCCAAAAGTTTGCTCAGTTATAATGCTGCTTTGTGCTCTATTTTACTGACACATTTGGTGATGTTCAATTCTTTGGCACAAAACATATAAACAAAAGCATTCACTGTGAAAGTTGATACAGTAGGTCCTAAATATATCGGCAATGCGCAGCATTTCGTTTTAAGCATCAATTTATCTAATCAGTTATTGTTTTCTTGCTCAAACCACGAGCAACACCTGTCAAACTCAAGACATTTCTCTCAAAACACAGGGATGTCGATTCGCACGTGACTAGTATTTTCAGAGGACCTTGGAGTTAGTCGAAAAACAGTAGGTTTTAGGAATTATTACTCTCCTGCTATGTAAAAATGACCAACATGGCAGAGTCGGATGGGGGACTTAAATAATGGATGTGATTTGTGCTCGTACACATAATTACAGAACCATCTCTCCCAGTAAAACTAGTCCCATGAGAATAGGGTTTTACACACCTTTGATCTGTAAATATAACCAAAAACCACCACAGCCACTTCCGTCACAAACACCAGCAGGAGAAGGACGACAAACTGTGGGGAGAAGAGGAATAATTAAACATAGAAGAAACTCCTGAAAATAAAATGGGTGCTTGGCATTCATAAGAGGCACATTTAAATCAATAAACTGTAATGAAGGATTATCCAACATGATATAAAACAATATGAACTCTTATCTCTGTAGCCTGAACTGGGCTATGCATTTAGTAATCAGTCATCTGGCCAACAGGATTACAGAGGGATACGATATCTGTGCCCAAGTTGAACGTTGTAGTAGTAGGTGATAAGAAAACATTCACTGACCGCTGCAAGTCCGTAGCGGCTTTCTCGTATTGTGGCACAACATCCAATAAGACCGATGATGAAAAGGAGGCCTCCTACTGCAATTATGGTCACAGCAGGGATAAGGGTGTACACATCTTCAAAGAAGTGGTCGTAGTCATCATATGTGATGAACACATAGGCTCCAACATAGCACAAAATCCCTGCTGCTGCCTGTATGATTGGGGGGGGGAAATAGTATTAATACCACAAAAAAAGCATATAAAATAAAATGTTTGAATGAGTACAGCCTCTCTGAGTCTGATGGTCCCTGAGAGGATATGAGAACCCAAGGCATTAACAGGGCATTCTGCCTTATCCTAAGGGTTCTCTGCTACAAGCACCCCTTAACGTTTAGAAACGTCAATAATCATCACTTGCGATACGGGTTTAGAAACATGTATATCAGCAAGAATCGTTCAAATAAAAAATATATACTTACCTGCAGGCACATACGGCTGTGTGCCTCCAGCCGACAAACTACACTTCCTTTCCAGTTCGCTTACACACAGGTGTTCGAGCACACTAGATAGCTAATTAGCATAAGTGATCACCTTTATCTTCCGTAAACAAGCGCTGTAACGTGTAGATATGGCCGTGTGTGAACACTAACCCCCAAAAAAGGTGTTTAACCTTTTGTTTTTTGAAAATTATTTCTCACTGATGAAAAATTGGTCCTTATGTTTCCATAACTGTACCGCAAGCAATGCATGTTAACATTCAGAAAGTGCATCAGAGCCCTTAACAAAACTCCCCCAGAAGACACCTTCATGAATAAAGCAGGGATGGGCAACTCATCATGAGGGGCCCCAGATGCTCACGGGTCTGCGTACCCACATCCACAACCCCCCCACATTGAGAGTAAAACATTTTAGTGGCCCCCCTCTTGACAGTGGAGAGAAATGTTAATTTCATGCAATTCTACACAATTTTGCCATGGAGTGTAGAGAAAGTGTTGTAGTTTTAAAGAAAGTTATTTGCTGCAATTGTACACATCTTGCCATGTGGCAGAGAGAAGATTTTGCACTTGATAACAAATTTCATGCAAGTCTACTCATTTTGCAGAGGACAATTTGGTGTTTTAAAGCAAATTTTCTGCAATTCTACACATTGCCATAAGGTTTAGAGGTATTTTTGCAATTTTTTTTTATATGAAATCTGAGTGAGACTGACTAACAAAATCCGTATTTAGACCATGGTTACAAGTTTAGATAGTTTGTTGTACAGCTAGTTTAGCGTACAGCTAACTTAACAATCTAAAAAATGTTAGCTGACTGGTGCTAATTGACTCACTATCAGTGACTGACATGAGAGAAACTGCTGATGTACAACAACATTTCTAAATTGCACCTTGTGTATTCTACTATTTGAACTTGCAACAGTAAGTTGAGACCCTGACTCAGTTTAAACCCCTGTGCTAAAGGTAGGTCCTGAGTGGCACAGCAGTCTAAGGCACTGCATCTCAGTGCTAGAGGTGTCACTACAGACACCCTGGTTCGAATCCAGACTATCCCAACCGGCCGTGATCGGGAGTCCCATAGGGCGGCGCACAATTGGCCAAGCGTTGTCCGGGTTTGGCCGATGTAGGCCGTCATTGTAAATAAGAATTTGTTCTTAACTGACTTGGTTAGTTAAATAAAGGTTCAATAAATACATCGTTTGTGTATATGAATGGACTAAACTAGGCCTATAAAAGAGACCAATCTTGAGCGGGCTAAGGATGGCCTGAAAGGTGTAGGTCTGACACAAATGCATAACTACTACAACCATCGCATTTGCATTATAATAACTCAAGCAAGATGGCACCGATAGAGATGGCAGCTTCGCTTCTAGTCCTTAGGAAACTGTACAGTATTTTGTTTTTTTATGTATTATTTCTTACATCGTTAGCCCAGAAAACCTTAAGTGTTATTACATAGAAACGGGAAGAACTATTGGATATCAGAGAGACGTCAACTTACCAGCACTACGACCAGGAATACGACTTTCCCAAAGCGGATCCTTTGTCTGTACCTCCCAGGGCATTTGAACTGATTCCAGAGGCCGATCCAAAACAACGCCGCCAGAGGAGAGGGTGCTGGAACGGTCTTCTAGGGAGGCTTTGGACGCGCACACACCATCCACCGCTTCCAAGCATATTACTCGCTAATGTCCAGTCCCTAGTTAACAAAGTAGACGAAATCAGGGCAAGAGTTGCTTTCTAAAAGAGATATCCGGGATTGTAACATACTCTGGTTCACGGAGACATGGCTAGCTGGGGACATGCTGTCGGGGTCCATACAGCCAATGGGATTTTCAGTGCATCGCGCCGACAGGAATAAAGATCTCTCCGGGTATGAAGAAGGGTGGGGGTGTATGTTTCATGATTAACGACTCATGGTGTAATTGTAACAACATACAGGAACTCAAGTCCTTTTGTTCACCTGACCTAGAATTCCTCACAATCAAATGCCGACAGTATTATCTCCCAAGAACTCTCCTTGGTCATCGTCACAGCCGTGTATATCCCCCCCGCAAGCGGATGCCAAGACAGCCATCAAGGAACTTCACTGGACTTCATGCAAACTGGAAACCATATATCCCGAGGCTGCATTTATTGTAGCTGGGGATTTTAACAAAGCTAATTTGAGAACAAGGCAACCTAAATTCTATCAGCATATCGATTGCTGTACAAGAGCGAGTAACACGCTCAACCATTGCTACTCTAACTTCCGCGATGCATACAAGACCCTCCCCCGCCCTCCTTTTGGCAAATCTGACCATGACTCCATCTTGTTGCTTCCCTCCTATAGGCAGAAACTAAAACAGGAAGCACCCGTGCTTTGGTCAATCCAACGCTGGTCTGACCAATCAGATTCCACGCTTCAAGATCGCTTCGATCACATGGACTGGGATATGTTCCCGGGTAGCCTCAGATAATAACATTGATGTATATGCTGATTCTGTGAGAGTTTAGAAGGACGTGTATAGGAGATGTTGTACCCACTATGACAATTAAAACCTTCCCTAACCAGAAACCGTGGACTGATGGCAGCTTTTGCGCAAAACTGAAAGAATATGCCTTGCCATGATTAAACGCGGTGGTAACTGGAAATATGGCCAAATACAAACAGTGTAGTTATTCCCTCCGTAAGGCAATCAAACAAGCTAACACGGAACCCAAATCGGCTGCGCACGTGCGCCATTGTGCATAAATGTATTTTGTTCCCCTACACCAAACGCGATCACGACACACAGGTTAAAATATCAAAACAAACTCTGAACCAATGACATTCATTTGGGGACAGGTCAAAAAGCATTAAACATGTATGGCAATTTAGCTAGTTAGCTTGCACTTGCTAGCTAATTTGTCCTATTTAGCTAGCTTGCTGTTGCTAGCTAATTTGTCCTGGGATATAAACATTGAGTTGTTATTTTACCTGAAATGCACAAGGTCCTCTACTCTGACAATTAATCCACACATAAAACGGCCAACCGAATCGTTTCTAGTCATCTCTCCTCCTTCCAGGCTTTTTCATCTTTGAACTTATATGGTGATTGGCATCTACATTTTCATAGTATTACCACGACAACCGGCAAAAATTTCGTCTTTCAATCACCCATGTGGGTATAACCAATGAGGAGATGGCACGTGGGTACCAGCTTCTATAAACCAATGAGGAGATGGGAGAGGCAGGACGTGCAGCGCGATCTGCGTCAGAAATAGCAAGGAGTTCTATTTTAGCCCTTGGCAACGCAGACGCTCGTTGGCTCGCGCGAGCAGCCTGGGTGCAATAATTGAATAACATGGATTTCTAAATTTGTATATTGATTTTAAGAAAGGCATTAATGTTTATGGTTAGGTACATTTGTGCAAAGACTGCTTTTTTCCGCAATGCGCTTTTGTTAAATCATCACCCGTTTGGCGAAGTTGAAGTAGGCTGTGATTCGATGATAAATTAACAAGGCACCGCAGGACAAGCTAGTTAACCTAGTAATATCAACCATGTGTAGTTAACTAGTGATTATGTGAAGATTGTTTTTTATATAAGTTTAATGCTAGCTAGCAACTTACCTTGCCTCCTTGCAGCCACAAGGTCCTTTTGACGCTGCACTCGCGTAACAGGTGGTCAGCCTGCCATGCAGTTTCCTCGTGGATTGCAATGTAATCGGCCATAATCGGCATCCAAAAAGGCCGACTACCGATTGTTATCAAAACTTGAAATCGGCCCAAATTAATCAGCCATGCCGATTAATCGCTCGACCTCTAATCCCTATCCCAGCCTGCTGTCCCCACATGCTTCAAGATGGCCACCATTGGTCCTGTTCCCAAGAAACCTAAGGTAACTGAACTAAATGACTATCGCCCCGTAGCACTCACTTCTGTCATCATGAAGTGCTTTGAGAGACTAGTCAAGGATCACCTCCACCCTACCTGTCACCCTAGACCCACTTCAATTTGCTTATTGCCTCAATAGGTCCATAGACGATGCAATCGCCATCACACTGCCCTATCCCATCTGGACAAGAGGAATACCTATGTAAGAATGCTGTTCATTGACTACAGCTCAGCCTTCAACACCAGAGTACCCTCCAAACTCATTAAGCTTGAGACCCTGGATCTCGACCCTCCTCTGTGCAACTGGGTCCTGGACTTCCTGACGGGCCGCCCCCAGGTGGTGAAGGTAGGAAACAACATCTCCAGTCCGCTCATCCTCAACACTGGGGCCCCACAAGGGTGAGTTCTCAGCCCCCTCCTGTACTCCTTGTTCACCCACGACTGCGTGACCATGCACGCCTCCAACTCAATTATCACGTTTGCAGACGACACAACAGCGGTAGGCTTGATTACCAAAAACAACGAGACAGCCGACATGGAGGAGGTGAGGGCCCTCAGAGTGTAGTGTCAGAAAAATAACCTCTCACTCGATGTCAGCAAAAGAAAAGAGATGATCGTTGACCTCAGGAAACAGCAAAGGGAGCACCCCCCTATCCACATCGACAGGACAGCAGTGGAGAAGGTGTACATATCACCGACAACTGATATGGTCCAAGCACACAGACAGTGTGGTGAAGGCGCAAAGCTGGGACAGAGAGAGATAGAAGCTGTTTTTCAATCTCAAGGCCATCAGATTGTTAAAACAGCCACCACTAGCACAGATAGGTAGGTAGGCAGCTGCCTAGAGACTTGATATCATTGGCCATTTTAATAAATGGAACACTAGTCACTTTAATAAATGTTTACACACGCATTACTCATCTCATATGTATATAATGTATTCTGCATCTACTCTTTACTATCTATTGCATCTTAGCTGCTCGGTCACTGCTCATCCATATATTTTATACATACACTTAGGTTGGATTCATTAAAGCTCGTTTTTCAACCACTCCAAAGTTCTTGTTAAAATACTACAGTTTTGGCAAGTCGGTTAGGACATCTACTTTGTGCATGACAAGTCATTTTTCCAACAATTGTTTACAGACAGATTATTTCACTTAAAATTCACTGTATCACAATTCCAGTGGGTCAGAAGTTTACATACACTAAGTTGACTGCCTTTAAACAGCTTGGAAAATTCCAGAAAATGATGTCATGGCTTTAGAAGTTTCTGATAGGCTAATTGACATCATTTGAGTCAATTGGAGGTGTACCTGTGGATGTATTTCAAGGCCTACCTTCAAACTCAGTGCCTCTTTGCTTGACATCATGGGAAAATCAAAAGAAATCAGCCAAGACCTCAGAAAATAAATTGTAGACCTCCACAAGTCTGGTTCAACATTGGGAGCAATTTCCAAACGCCACGTTCATCTGCACAAACAATAGTATGCAAGTATAAACACCATGGGATCACGCAGCCGTCATACCGCTGAGGAAGGAGACGCGTTCTGTCTCCTAGAGATGAAGGTACTTTGGTGCGAAAAGTGCAAATCAATCCCAGAACAACAGCAAAGGACCTTGTGAAGATGCTGGAGGAAACAGGTACAAAACTATCTATAACCACAGTAAAACGAGTCCTATATCAACATAACCTGAAAGGCCGCTCAGCAAGGAAGAAGCCACTGCTCCAAAACCGCCATAAAAAAGCCAGACTATGGTTTGCAACTGCACATTGGGACAAAGATCGTACCTTTTGGAGAAATGTCCTCTGGTTAGATGAAACAAAAAAATAACTTTTTGGCCATAATGACTATCGTTATCTTTGGAGGCAAAAGGGGGAGGCTTGCAAGCCGAAGAACACCATCCCAACCTTGAAGCACGGGGGTGGCAGCATCGTGTTGTGGGGGTGCTTTGCTGCAGGAGGGACAGGTGCACTTCACAAAATAGATGGCATCATGAGGAGGAAAATGATGTGGATATATTGAAGCAACATCTCAAGACATCATTCAGGAAGTTAAAGTTTGGTCACAAATGGGTCTTCCAAATGAACAATGACCCCAACCATACTTCCAAAGTTGTGGCAAAATGGCTTAAGAACAACAAAGTCAAGGTATTGGAGTGGCCATCACAAAGCCCTGACCTCAGTCCTATAGAACATCAGAGGGCAGAACTTTAACCTGTTATGGATAGGGGGCAGTATTTTCACAGCCGGATAAAAAACGTACCCGATTTAATCTGATTATTACTCCTGCCCAGAAACTAGAATATGCATATAATTATTAGCTTTGGATAGAAAACACTCAAGTTTCTAAAACTGTTTGAATGGTGTCTGTGAGTATAACAGAACTCATTTGGCAGGCCAAAACCTGAGAAGATTCTGTACAGGAAGTACCGTCTGACCATTTCTTGGCCTTCTTGATTATCTCTATCCAAAACAGGGGATCTCTGCTGTTACGTGACACTTCCTACGGCTCCCATGGGCTCTCAGAAGGCGGCAAAAAGCTGAATCGTGGCTTTGCAGGCCCTGGCTGAAAAACATTAGCGCGTTTGGATAGTGGCCGATCAGAGTACTATGAGACTGAGGCTCGTGCACGAGTCGACTCCATGTTTACTTTCTCTCTCTGAACGAAAACCACCACTCCCGGTCGGAATATTATCACTTTTTTACGAGAAAAATGGCATAAAAATGTATTTTAAACAGCGGTTGACATGCTTCGAAGTACGGTAATGGAATATTTAGAATTTTTTTGTCACGAAATGCGTCGGGCGCGTAATCCTTCGTCACCCTTGGATAGTGTCTTGAACGTACGAACAAAACGCCGCTATTTGGATATAACTATGGATTATTTTGAACCAAACCAACATTTGTTATTGAAGTAGCAGTCCTGGGAGTGCATTCTGACAAAGAACACCAAAGGTAATCAAACTTTTCTAATAGTAAATCGGAGTTTGGTGAGGGTCAAACTTGGTGGGTGTCAAAATAGCCCAGCCATCACGGCTAGCTATCTACTCAGAATATTGCAAAATGTGCTTTCACCGAAAAGCTATTTAAAATCGGACACCTCGATTGCACAAAGGAGTTCTGTATCTATAATTCTTAAAATAATTGTTATGTTTTTTTGTGAACGTTTATCGTGAGTAATTTAGTAAATTCACCGGAAGTGTTCGGTGGGAATGCTAGTTCTGAACGTCACATGCTAATGTAAAAAGCTGGTTTTTGATATAAATATGAACTTGATTGAACAAAACATGCATGTATTGTATAACATAATGTCCTAGGCGTGTCATCTGATGAAGATCTAAAGGTTAGTGCTGCATTTAGCTGTGGTTTTGTTTTTTTGTGACATTATATGCTAGCTTGAAAAATGGGTGTCTGATTATTTCTGGCTGGGTACTCTGCTGACGTAATCTAATGTTTTGCTTTCGCTGTAAAGCCTTTTTGAAATCGGACAGTGTGGTTAGATAAAGGAGAGTCTCGTCTTTAAAATGGTGTAAAATAGTCATATGTTTAAAAAATTGAAGTTTTGGTTTTTTTTAGGAATTTGTCATTCGCGCCACGCCTATCATTGGATATTGGAGCAGGTGTTCCGCTAGCGGAACGTCTAGATGTAAGAGGTTAAAAGCGTGTGCGAGCAAGGAGGCCTACAAACCTGACTCAGTTACACCAGCTCTGTCAGGAGGAATGGGCCAAAATTCACCCAACTCATTGTGGGAAGCTTGTGGAACACTACCTGAAACGTTTGACCCAAGAAACAATTTAAAGGCAATGCTACCAAATACTAATTTAGTGTATGTAAACTTCTGCCCCTCTAGGAATGTAATGAAAGAAATAAAAACTGAAATAAATCCCTCTTTACTATTATTCTGACATTTCACATTCTTAAAATAAAGTGGTGATCCTAACTGACCTAAGACAGGGCATTTTTACTAGGATTAAATGCCAGGAATTGTGGTATTTGGCTAAGGTGTATGTAAACTTCCAACTTCAACTGTATATACTCTTATCCCATTCCTTTACTAGATTCTGTGTATTAGGTTTTGATGTGGAATTGTTAGATATTACCTGTTTGATACTGGTGCACTGTCGGATTTAGAAGCATAAGCATTTCGTTACACTCGCAATAACATCTACTAACCATGTGTATGTGACCAATAAAAAGGTATTGTAACGACACTGGGTTTATAAGCGTGGATATCGGCTCTGCCGCTCGAGGATGCTTTTGCGGCAGTTGATAGCGCGCTGGACTTCGGGCTACAAGCTCGAGGGTTCAAGACCTGCTCCCTGCTGTTTCATTACAGTATTGTATTTGATCCTTCAATTGGAATTATTTGCTTGCTCACTGACTGGAAAAGAACAACACAGAACATTGTTTATTGACCTTTCAAACCTCATCCTAACATATTGAAGTTTAGAAAAAGAACAAAAAAAAAAAAAAAGACTATGTTGAGGACCATTGTGGCTACAGAACTAGTATTGTATGAGAAGTGGCATTTTAAAAGGTTCAAAGGGGAAGACTCCAGGGCAGGCAGTGGCTTTCGTCCTGGGACAAATGGGGCAGAAAAGCAATGCATGAAACTCCCTCTAGCCGCAGTAGCCAAAGCAACCAGACAGAGAAGCAAAGGAAATGTTCAGACAACTAGTTACATCTAAAAGGGACAGCAACAACATGACTGCAAGAACATTGAATTATAATAGCCCAAATTCTCAAACAGTAACGTTAGCTAACTATATTGATGCTAAAGATAGACAAACATCCACTGGGCCGAGGTTGCCTTGAATGGCTAGCAGGTTGCTTGCAAATTTGCTGCGTATTAAGGTTGAGGAAGGGATGTTGCGCATTCATTCCCAAACGACAAGATGTCGTTTTGACTTACCCAAAAAATTAGGTTCAGAAAAACCAGCACCGTCTTTGATGAGGTGATACCACAGTGCCCCATGTTTAAAACAGGTATTGTCTATTATTATGGTAAAAACGTATTTGTAAAATGGCTGGCTATATACTCCTGCGTTTGTAATCCATGCCCGACTGGAGTGGATTCTCTGACTCCCACAAACCAGAGCGCCAGCACGACAAAAACCAACCAGTTGGAGGTCATGTGACCCGATGTTGCAACCTCAACTCATTTTAGCAGCAAATATTTTTTATAACTAACTCGTTGTTCTATCTGCGCTAGCAGTGTTTGTATCATAATAATACAAACATGGATCAGTGAGTAAATTACATATGTAAAGGACGTACCACTTCCTCCCGACTCGTTTATATGGGGGGTGATAAGTGCCAAAATGAAGCCTCGTGAAGCTACAGATACCTTTCACGAAGTCCCCTAAGATCTTCCTTGTTTTTTTCTAAGTCGTCAAATTGCCGACATGTTCGTGTCACGTGACACGTACACATCATGTAGACGTAGTGTTCACAGTGTTCGATCCAACCATGAAAGCCTTAAAAACGTCTACATGTGTTAAACCCATATATTTTTGTGACTACCCTTACAAAAAAAGATTGCAGTCAGAGTGCAGTATAACGGCAGATTGCAGCAAACACTGCGTCCAAAATAACCGTTTTTTTACTGCAGTAATTTTGTAATGTAACTGCAGTTAGAGTGCAGTATAATTGCAGTTCAACTGCAGTACACTGCAATTATTCTGCAATTACTTCATCCAAAATACCACAGTCGACAATTTTACTGCAGCTTCAAAACGGCAATCTTTTTATAAGGGTAGCATTTGGCTTTTCATTCAAACCATATGATTTGAAAGAAAAATATATTTTTATTTAACCATGTAAGTTGACTGAGAACAGATTCCCATTTACAGCAACATCCTGGGGAATAGTTACAGGGGAGAGGAGACAAATGAGCCAATTGTAAGCTGGGCATGATAAGGTGAGATGAGGAATTTAGCCAGGACATCAGAGTTAACACCCCTACTCTTACAATAAGTGCCATGGGATCTTTAATGACCACAGAGATACAGGAAACCCTTTTAACATCCCATCTGAAAGACAGCACCCTACACAGGGTAATGTCCCCAATCACTGCCCCAGGGCATTGGGATATTATATTATATATTTTTTGTTGACATGAGGAAAGGGTGCTTCCTACTGGCCCTCCAACACCACTTCCAGTAGCATCTGGTCTCCCACCCAGGGGCTGACCAGAACCAACCCTGCTTAGCTTCAGAAGCCAGCCAGCAGTGGGATGCAGGAAATATTTCCTGTTGTTTATTTTAATCATAATTTGAAATAGGCTACGTTTTGTATTAAACAGCATATAAGCACTCTAAATTGGTCAGGAGCAAGACAGGTAGCCTAAGAATCAACAAAAATGAATTATTTAGGCAATATTATTTCAATTATTTCAAGGCTATAGCCTGTAAATAAATAAATTAAGAAGCATTTGCGATGGCGCCACACTAGGCTGGCAGGGATATTAAGCACTTAGAATATAAACAAGATTTTGTTGTATTAATTCATTATAGTCTATAAATTGCATATAAAGTGCATTCGGAAAGTATTCAGACCCTTGACTTTTTCCATATTTTGGTACATTACAGACTTATTCTAAAATGTATGAGAAAAATAAATATTTTATCCATCAGCAAACAATACCCCATAATGACAAAGCAAAAACAGGTTAAACATTTTTTGTTGCACACACACATATATATATATATATATATATATAAACGGAAATATCACATTTACATATGTATTCAGAACCTTTACTCAGTACTTTGTTGAAGCAACTTAGGCAGTAATTACAGCCTCGAGTCTTCTTGGGTATGATGCTAAAAGCTTGGCACACCTGTATTTGGGGAGTTTCTCCCATTCTTCTCTGGAGATCCTCAAGCTCGTTCAGGTTGGATGGGGAGCGTCTCTGCACAGCTATTTTCAGGTCTCTCCAGAGATGTTAGATCGGGTTCAGGTCCGTGCTCTGGCTGGGCCACTCAAGGACATTCAGAGGCTTGTCCCGAAGCCACTCCTGCGTTGTTCTGGCTATGTGCTTAGGGTTGTTGTCCTGTTGGAAAGTGAACCTTCGCCCCAGTCTGAGGTCCTGAGAGCTCTGGAGCAGGTTTTCATCAAGGATCTCTGTACTTTGCTCCGTTTATCTTTCCCTCGATCCAGACTAGTCTGCCAGTCCCTGCCACTGAAAAACATCCCCACAGCGTGATGCTGCCACCACCATGCTTCACCGTAGGGATGGTGCCAGGTTTCCTCCAGACGTGATGCTTGGCATTCAAGCCAAAGAGTTCAATCTTGGTTTCATCAGAGCAGAGAATCTTGCATCTCATGGTCTGAGAGTCTTTAGGTGCCTTTTGACAAACTCCAAGCGGGCTGTCATGTCCCTGTTACTGCGGAGTGGCTTCTGTCTGGCCACTCTACCATAAAGGCCTGATTGATGGAGTGCTGTAGAGATGGTTGTCTTTATGGAAGGTTCTCCCTTCTCCACAGAGGAACTATGAAACTCTGTTAGAGTGAACACTGGGTTCTTGGTCACCTCCCTGACCAAGGCCCTTCTCCCCCGATTGCTCAGTTTGGCCAGGCGGCCAGCTCTAGGAAGAGTCTTTGTCGTTCCAAACTTCTTCCATTTAAGAATGATGGAGGCCACTGTGTTTTTGGTGACCTTCAATGCTGCAGACATGTTTTGGTACCCTTCCCCAGATCTGTGCTTCAACACAGTCCTGTCTCGGAGCTCTACTGACAATTCCTTCTACCTCGTGGCTTGGTTTTTGCACTGACATGCACTGTCAACTGGGACCTTATATAGACAGTTGTGTGCCTTTCCAAATCATGTCCAATCAATTGAATTTACCACAGGTGGACTCCAATCAAGTTGTAGAAACATCTCAAGAATGATCAATGGAAACAGGATGTACTTCAGCTCAATCTCGAGTCTCATAGCAAAGGGTCTGAATACTTATTTACGTAAGGTATTTCTGTTTTTTATGTTTAATACATTTGCTAACATTTGGGGTATTGTGTGTAGATTGATGAGGAAAAAAAAGAATTTGATCAATTTTAGAATAAGCCTGTAAAGTAACAAAATATGGAAAAAGGGAAGGGGTCTGAATACTTTCCAAATGCACTGTAGGCTGTGACTTACTTAGAATGAAATACAAATTAAAAGAAAAATGCCTTGTTAGGCTCAGTCTACAGTGCCTTTGAATTCATTTTTAGAAACATGAGTTTGGCCAGAGTCTGTGGCTTCAGGCCTGAAGAGCAGGCCAGTAGCGGAGAAAACCCTCTCAGCACTCTTGCTAGGCTGGGCAGAGATGCGTAGTTGTTTTTTTATTTTTTTGTAGGTAGGCCTGAAGGATTTTAGGTAAAGTAACCCTATCAAAACGGAAAGCTCCTTGAGGTAATATGCCAGGCCTATTTGGTCAAAATCAATGATGGCCTATAGTATAGCTAATAGAAAGTAAATTAACTAAACTTTTAAGAGATCAGATGTTTTGTTTAGAAATACTTTGCTACAATGACACCAGTAGCGACCCGTCATTCAGGGCAGTTGGGGCATTTTTTAAAAATATATTTGTGCCTGTTTTGCATGTTATTTGGGCAGTAATAAGTGACACATCACTTTGCAAACAATGGAAACAATGTCTTTGAGGTAATAAAGCTGAATAGAAACGTGGTGTCTTTTTTGCTTTCTTGAGTAAGGCAGCTCCAAAATGCAGGTGTTTCAGCCTAGTTCAGTGCTTTTTGTAGTGGTGGAGCAGG
This sequence comes from Salmo salar, assembly GCF_965601325.2. Classification (NCBI taxonomy): domain Eukaryota; kingdom Metazoa; phylum Chordata; class Actinopteri; order Salmoniformes; family Salmonidae; genus Salmo; species Salmo salar. The sequence goes on along the minus strand of NC_138306.1, from coordinate 28,879,376 downwards.
CAGTGGAACATATGGAATGTAGGGGTTGGGAATGTTCTCTAGTTGCGCCGTGATTGGCTCAGTGTTCTGTCACTCATTGGGACACTACGTTAAAAAAGAAAATTCAAGCCCCTTGGGTTCTACCATAGAGTTTCTGTCACAGCCTGATCTGTTTCACCTGTATTTGTGATTGTCTCCACCCCCTCCAGGTGTTGCCCATATTTCCCATTATCCCCTGTGTATTTATACCTGTGTTCTCTGTTTGTCTGTTGACAGTTCGTTTTGTTTCGTCAAGCCTACCAGCGTTTTTCCATCTGTGCCTCTCTCGATTGTTCCTGTTCCATAGTTTTCTGGGTGTTGACCATTCTGCCTGCCCTGACCCTGAGCTTGCCTGCTGTCCTGTACCTTTGCCCCACCTATCTGGATTACTGACCTTTGCCTGCCCTGACCCTGGCCTGCTGCCGTCCTGTACCTTTGCCCCACCTATCTGGATTACTGACCTCTGCCTGCCCTTGACCTGCCTTTTGCCTGCCTCTGTTCGATTAATAAACTGTTACTTTGACGTTGTCTGCATCTGGGTCTTACCATCATTGGTAGGCACGAGGATTTGCTTTGTGGCCTTATGGAGGGGGTCCACACCTTGGCTGAACACCATGATTGGGCATTGGACATCTTTCTGGAACAATTCCGCGGGTTGGCAAGGAGGCAGCCTACTATGACGGTAACCTCACAGCCCCTCAGTAACTCGGCTGTTAGCAGCGCCGCCTCACCAGTCGCTCCGCCTTCCCGGGAGCTTACCTCCCCCACTTACCTCCACCGGAACGCTTCAATGGAGAGCCTGGGCTACAGCTGTATGGGAGCAGGTAAAGAAGGTGTTTGATGCCCCATTCTCTGGGAGAGAGGCTGCCCGGAAGATTCTCCAGCTTTGGCAGGACTCCCGCAGTGTGGCAGACTAAGCGTTGGATTTCCGCAAGTTGGCAGCTGAGAGTGCCTGGAACCAGGAAGCACTATTCGACATGTTCCTACACGGAGTCTCGGAGGAGGTCAAGGACGAGCTTGCAAGGACGGGACTTGTGGTCATTTTGTGTCCTCTTGTCCGTTAAAAGATCAGGCTTACCGGTAGGAGCGAGTATTCTGGTGGGCCATATGGATAACTTTTCTTCTTCCCTTACTTGTACTCCGTTTCCTGCCATTCCGCTGTGGGGAAACCAGTCGAAATCTCTCTGGGTCCTCATCGACTCTGGGGCCGATCAGAGCTTTTTGCACTCCGAGCTGGGCATCCCCACTCAGCCCCTCTCCATTCCCAATTGACGTTAGAGCGCTGGACAGGCACTCTATAGACCGGGTCACCCACAGCACCACTCCCATCAACCTACGTGTGTCAGGGAACCACAGCGAGGCTATCCAGTGCCTGCTCAGTAAGTCTCCTCCGATTCCCGTGGTATTGGGTTTCTCCTGGCTCCGGCAACACAATCCCCTCATTAACTGGTATACTGGTGCCATCATGGGCTGGAGCCTATTCTGCCACATCCATTGCCTGAAGTCAGCACAACCTGCCCTGGGATGTATTCCGGGGGGCTCGGAAGTTGCCCCGGACCTCTCCACCATTCCCACGGAGTACCAGGACCTCCGGGAGGTGTTCAACATGGCACGGGCAACTTTGCTTCCGCCGCACCGACCAGAGACTTGGTCTCTGTCGGGACCAGAGACCAAGTCGTTGGAGACCTACATTGAGGAATCCCTATTTGCAGGATTCATCCATCCTTCTTCCTCTCCTGCCGGCACAGGGTTCTTCTTTGTGGAGAAGAAGGACAAGACCCTGCACCCGTGCATTGACTACCGGGGTCTCAACGACATAATGGTGAAGAACCGCTACCTGCTACCCCTCATCTCCTTGGCCTTCGAGCCGCTCCAGGGGGCCACTGTGTTTTCCAAGCTGGATCTACAGAACGCCTACCACCTGGTGCGTATATGGGAAGGGGACGAGTGGAAGACCGACTCCAACACTGCTAGTGGTCATTACAAGTATCTGGTCATGCCATTTGGCCTTACCAACGCCCCTGCTGTGTTCCAGGCTCTGGTTAATGATGTTCTCCGCGAGATGTTGAACCGGTTTGTCTTTGTCTACCTCGATGACAACCTCGTCTTCTCCCGCTTCACCAAAGAACATGTGCTCCACGTCCGACAGGTTCTCCAACGCCTCCTGGAGAACCAGCTGTTTGTAAAAGCAGAGAAGTGCTGGATTACTGACCTCTGCCTGCCCTTGACCCGCCTTTTGCCTGCCCCTATTCGATTTATAAACTGTTGTTACTTCGACATTGTCTGCATCTGGGTCTTACCTGAAACGTGATAGTTACATTAGAAGTGCCCATCCAAGGCTCAAAGTCATTGGCCACAGATCTATCGTAGCTTTGATTGGATTGATCATGTCAACAATCTACTGGCAAATCCTTTTCAATCCTTGTCATACGAAAATAAATTATAGATAAAACATATCGGTGCTCATCGACCATTGGATATAAACATTACACAACAAGTTGGAAATCGCAAACTCAACAATGAGTGGTTTGGAAGGAATCAGTGGCTAACTGCTATTCAGTGGAGTGGGTGTGTGGTCCAAGTCTGGGTTTAAGGGTCTCTTTTCCAAGCTTAAAAGGATAAACATTCAACACCATGGGCCATAAAAGTTTGAATTCATTGGCCATGCTGTCAATCGAGCATGACTTCTGCCGTGTTCAAAACAACTGGAAACTCAGAACTGGGAAAACTCAGACTTCAGTGAGTTCAAGACAACTGGAAAATCAGAAAAAAAACAAGCTCCGACTAGGAGAATATAGTCATCCAACTCGGAATTCCAAGTCGGGTACTCAGGCCTCTTTCTAGAGCTCCGACCTGAAGATCACTGTCGTGATTCGACCTTGTTTTTTTTCAGCATTCCCAGTTGTCTTGAAAGCACCAAAAATCTAGAGAATACCAGAGTTTGATGACTAAATTTGCCCACGATGGATCGCCATGCAACCTTCCTGTTCAAGTCAGCACAGCATAACAAGGTGAGTCCAAAAATGTCTTGAATGCTGCTGCATAAATTATGTAATATGCCAAGGAGATACAGTTGAAGTCTATAGTTTACATACACCTTAGCCAAATACATTTAAACTCAGTTTTCACAATTCCTGACATTTATTCAGAGTAAAAGAATTCCCTAACTTAGGTCAGTTAGGATCACCACTTTACTTTAAGAATGTGAAATGTCAGAATAATAGTAGAGAGAATTATTTATTTAAGCTTTTATTTATTTCATCACATTCCCAGTAGGTCAGAAGTTTACATACACTCAATTAGTATTCGGTAGCCTTGCCTTTAAATTGTTTAACATGGGTCAAACATTTTGGGTTGCCTTTCACAAGCTTCCCACAATAAGTTGGGTGAATTTTGGCCCATTCCTCCTGACAGAACTGGTGTAACTGAGTCAGGTTTGTAGGCCTCCTTGCTCGCACACGCTTTTAAAGTTCTGCCCTCAGATGTTCTATAGGACTGAGGTCAGGGCTTTGTGATGGCCACTCCAAGCTTTAACTTCCTGACTGATGTCTTGAGATGTTGCTTCAAAATATCCACATAATTTTCCTTCTCACGATGCCATCTATTTTGTGAAGTGCACCTGTCCCTCCTGCAGCAAAGCATCCCTACAACATGATGCTGTCCCCCCACCCCGTGCTTCAAGGTTGGGATGGTGTACTTCGGCTTGCAAGCCTCCCCCTTTTCCTCCAAACATAACATTGGTCATTATGGCCAAACAGTTCTATTTTTGTTTCATCAGACCAGAGGACATTTCTCCAAAAAGTACGATCTTTGTCCCCATGTGCAGTTGCAAAGCATAGTCTGGCTTTTTTATGGCGGTTTTGGAGCAGTGGCTTCTTCCTTGCTGAGCAGCCTTTCAGGTTATGTCGATATAGGACTCATTTTACTGTGGATATAGATACTTTTGTACCTGTTTCCTCCAGCATCTTCACAAGGTCCTTTGCTGTTGTTCTGGGATTGATTTGCACTTTTCGCACCAAAGTACATTCATCTCTAGGAGACAGAACGCGTCTCCTTCCTGAGCGGTATGACGGCTGCGCGGTCCCATGGTGTTTATACTTGCGTACTATTGTTTGTATTGATGAACGTGGTACCTTCAGGCATTTGGAAATTGCTCCCAAGGATGAACCAGACTTTTGGAGGTCTACAATTTTATTGCTGAGATCTTGGCTGATTTCTTTTGATTTTCCCATGATGTCAAGCAAAGAGGCACTGACTTTGAAGGTAGGCCTTGAAATACATCCTCAAGTACACCTCCAATTGACTCAAATGATGTCAATTAGCCTATCAGAAGCTTCTAAAGCCATGACATCATTTTCTGGAATTTTCCAAGCTGTTTAAAGGCACAGTCATCTTAGTGTATGTAAACTTCTGATCCACTGGAATTGTGATATAGTGAATTATAAGTGAAATATTCTGTCTGTAAACAATTGTTGGAAAAATTACTTGTCTTGCACAAAGTAGATGTCCTAATCGACTTGCCAAAACTATAGTTTGTTAACAAGAAATTTGTGGAGTGGATGAAAACGAGTTTTAATGACTCCACCCTAAATGTATATAAACTTCCGACTTCAACTGTATGTATACCGCAGCTAAGAAAGTAATACTAAGTGCATGTTGTGAAGTAAACTCTTAGTAGTCCTTGTGCCTCACCCTAATAATTTGTTACCTTTCCCATCATAATTTTACCTACCGTTCTGACTTGGTGGTGCATATATAGCCTATAGCCTGTTTTAGAGAAACGTTACCTTCGGATATTGAAAGAGCTTTCATTGTCTGATTATATGCCCCCTTTATTTATCCTACAGTTCTGACTTGGTGTACAGGGAGAATACTGTAAGAACAGCCCATGTTCTGTCGGTGTACATTTAAAAATTCCTGAACAAATAGTTATATTGACTACGTCCGTCCTAGCTCACTCATTAATCTCTTAATCGACTGGGCATGCCCTGAGCTTGTAAAGTGAGCACACCTGGAGGACTACTGGTGCTAAATTGGAGTGGACGAGAAGCCGACGCGCCAGCCTTTGGGAAACTCTCCACGCTCCAGTCAAATTGGGCACGCTCCACTCCTCGCTATGCTCCAGCTCTGCTCCGTTCACATACATAACATCATTATATCAACACAAACAAAACCATTTAACGTTAAGCAGCCAGTGAGAAGATATAATCAAAGACAAATATGTTAACATTATGGCAGACAGTGGTTGATTGATGATCAGGCTTGCTCTATGTGATTTAAGATCAAACCTATCAATCAGTGGAGGCTGGTGGGAGGAGCTGTAGGAGGACAGGCTCATTGTAATGGCTGGAATGAAATTCATGGAATGGTATCAAACATTTAGAAACCACATTCTTGACTCCATTCCATTGATTCCATTCCAGCCGTTATAATGAGCTTGTCCTCCTATAGCTCCTCCAACCAGCCTCCACTGCTATCAATTCCCTATTGTTTCTAATAAATCAAGTGATTATTGTAATGTTATTCAGCTGTTGTGATTGGTGAGAAGTGTTTACATTCTTGTGAGGATAGAGCCCCTAGTCTTGGAGTAGCACTTAGCCTTGTTGTTGCCCTGGTGTTAACATGCAGCAGAGCACTCTCCAGCACAGCATACGTAAATCCTGGTGCTTGAGCTCACTGTAATCACAGACACTCCCATTAAAGGCCTATTTATGCTTGCTCTGGCAATGCGCTCCTCTGCTGATCATTTGGGCTGTGTCTAAGGGACTACCCGCTGTAGACATCACTAGATTTTACACATAAAATTGTAAAATCGGTGGGGTTTGTAAATTACTCGGTTCCCAAATTACATTGAGGTGCTAAGTACTCTCTGCCAGCAAGCGCTATTGGTGTGTCTGAGCCCTTAAAGTATGTTTCTTATCCCAGCCAGTGGCGGTTCTAGACCATTTCAACTGGGGGGGGGGGGGGGGGCAAGCTGGGGCCAGTTACATTAATAATGGATGTAAAAAAAGAACGATAGCAAAAATTAGTTATGTAAAAATTATTTCATACTCCATATTTAGGGGGGCCACAAGGGGGTCCAAAATTGTTGTCACAGGGGCACTGCCCCCCCCCCAGAACCGCTAGTGATCCCAGCAAAAGCCTCCCCAAGTACCTTGTTTAATCAATGTAATGCCCTACATTTACAATAGACTCCTCAGTGGCACCACTTTTTCCAATTATCTCCCAATTTAACCCACACATTTACAAAGGATGATCTTTTTATGCCTTTTAGGTAGGCAAGCTAGACAATCTTAGGAGTTTTCCTATTCAACAAACGTGGGGCAATAGGGCTTGACATTTCTGAAATGCTTTCTAAATATGGTAACAATATTAGTACAAGATTGGCACTATTTCTGTAATGTAAAATGCCAGGAGTCAGGTGCAGAAGGTGAGTTTAATAATGAATCGATGCAGAAAAACAAAACATGAGATGCGACCAGAACGTGAGAGAAAACAATACTACATAATGACTGATGTCTACAGAGGGCTAAATAAAGGGGGAGCAATCGAGGAAATAATGATGACCAGGTGTGTGTAATAATGGGGAGTAGGTGTGCTTAATGATGGGGAGCAGGTGTGTGTAATAATTGTTGCCAGGGCCGGTGGTTAGTAGACCGGCGAAGACGTGCGCTGGAGAGAGGGAGCGGGTGAAGGCTTGACAATTTCATATAACTGCCGGCAGAGTTTGTGTTTATACAGAATGTACCGCCCCCACCTACCCTCAACCACTGCATTGTTATACAATTTGGGAGGCACAGGGCAGCGCCATATGGAGCTCAATTTGGCTTCCCGCAAGCCTCTGGAGACTCCGCAATTGCATCACACGCTCTGGACCACATTGTCAGATCAAGAATAAAACTGGCTTTCAGACACAAGCACTTTGTACACCAAAATGACACTCGGAACCGGGCCAGAACAGCGCTACGTCCCCCAAATAGGGAATTTATTGAGTTTAACGATGGGACTGGCTTCAGCCACCCTAGTCATAGACTGTTCTCTCTGCTACCACAAGTGGTACTGGAGCACCACGTCTAGGTCCAAAAGGCTTCTTAACAGCTTCTACCCCCAAGCCATAAGACACCTGAACAGCTAATCAAAGGGCTACCCAGACCATTCTTTACGCTGCTGCTACTCTCTGTTTATTATCTATGCATAGTCACTAACTCTACCTACATGTAAATATTACTTAAATTACCTCGACTAACCAGCGCCCCCGCACATTGACTCTGTACTGGTATCCCCTGCATATAGCCTCGCTATTGTTATTTTACTGTTGCAGTTGAATTATTTGTTACTTTTATTTTTTTTACTTATCTATTTTTTACTTAACACTTATTTTTCTTAAAATTTCTTAAAGCATTGTTAGTTAAGGGCTTGTAAGTAAGCATTTCACTGTAAGGTCAACAACTGTTGTATTCGGCGGATGTGACAAATACGATTTGATTTGAATAACTGTGTCAGTGGTTTTCTCCCTTGAGCCCCTGACCTTAATTAAATCTTAAGATTAGGTAAGATTACACATAAGAGTAGGCTACACAATATGTTTAGGTCAGATTACATAAAATTGGAATCTTTGACTGAAAGTTCTTAACTCACTAATCTTCTAAAATACATTAAGACCACATTGTAAAATAACAGATGGAAAATAACAGAATTCATGGACTCTGAACTAATTATATTCCACCTTGGCCCAAACATGATATTGAGAATCAAAATGATGATTCTTGACAATTTTGATGATATGAATAGGTCACCCTGGTGGTCTCCAATTGATATACAGATATGTAATTTCATTAATGCTTGTAGATATTATTCATTTAATAAATTATACTGATAAAGACGCATTGCAGTTTTGTTTTAACTTGTGATAGGTAAGATGCATAATTAACTCATAACTCAAGCAGGGACCAACAGATCTCTATCCGGTACAATATGACTTACCATTTTGAATAAGCAGAATAACTAACTGGTCTGGGGTATACTGCAAGTGGGGGGACGGTGCTGCAGGTCGGTCATTCCACGAAAAGAGTGCCCTTTTTATATTTTAAGTAGAAGTGGCCTTTTATACAGTGCCTTGCAAAAGTATTCATCCCCCTTGGCGTTTTTCCTATTTTGTTGCATTACAACCTGTAATTGAAATGGATTTTATTTGGATTTCATGTAATGGACATACACAAATGAATCCAAAATGACCTGTTTTGCTATGAAGCCCCTAAATAAGATCTGGTGCAACTATTTACCTTCAGAAGTCACATAATTAGTTAGATTGCACACAGGTGGACTTTCTTTTAAGTGTCACATGATCTGTCACATGATCTCAGTATATATACACCTGTTCTGAAAGGCCCCAAAGTCTGCAACACCACTAAGTAAGGTGTACCACCAAGCAAGTGCCACCATGAAGACCAAGGAGCTCTCCAAACAGATCAGGGACAAAGTTGAGGAGAAGTACAAATCAGGGTTGGGTAACAAAAAAATCTAAAACTTTGAATATCCCACGGAGCACCATTAAATCTATTATAAAAAAATTGACATAATAAGGCACCACAACAAACCTGCCAAGAGAGGGCCGCCCACCAAAACTCACGGACCAGGCAAGGAGGGCATTAACCAGAGAGGCAACAAAGAGACCAAAGATAACCATCAAGGAGCTGCAAAGCTCCACAGCGGAGATTGGATTATCTGTCCATAGGACCACTTTAAGCCGTACACTCTACAGAGCTGCGCTTTACGGAAGAGTGTCCAGAAGAAATTGCTTAAATAAAAAATATCCAAACACGTTTGGTGTTCGCCAAAAGGCATGTGGGAGACTCCCTAAACATATGGAATAAGGTACTCTGGTCAGAATAGACTAAAACTGAGCATTTTAGCTATCAAGGAAAACGCTATGTCTGGCGTAAACCCAACACCTCTCATCACCCCAAGAATACCATCCCCACAGTGAAGCATGGTGGTGGTAGCATCATGCTATGGGGATGTTTTTCATTGGCAGGGACTGGGAAACTGGTCAGAATTGAAGGAATGATGGATGTTGCTAAATACAGGGAAATTCTTGAGGGAAACCTGTTTCAGTCTTCCAGAGATTTGAGACTGGGATGGAGGTTCACCTTCCAGCAGGACAATGACCCTAAGCATACTGCTAAAGCAACACTCGAGTGGTTTAAGGGGAAACATTTAAATGTCTTGGAATGGCCTAGTCAAAGCCCAGACCTCAATCCAATTGAGAATCTGTGGTATGACTTAAAGATTGCTGTACATCAGCGGAACCCATCCAACTTGAAGAACCTGCAGCAGTTTTGCCTTGAAGAATGGATAGATGTGCCAAGACTTTAGAGACCCCAAGAGACTTGCAGCTGTAATTGCTGCAAAAGGTGGCTCTACAAAGTGTTGACTTGGGGGGGGAGTAAATATTTATGAACGCTGAAGTTTTCAGTTTTTTTGTCTAATTTCTTGTTTGTTTCACACAAAAAAATATTTTGCATCTTCAAAGTCATGTTGCATGTTGTGTAAATCAAATGATTTAAACCCCCCCAAAATCTATTTTAATTCCAGGATGTAAGGCAACAAAATAGGAAAAATGCCAAGGGAGGTGAATACTTTCGCAAGCCACTGTATAGCCCACATGTAAAATTCAATAAATCTGTATATGAATAAAGAGTTGCTAATGTCCCCCCCGTGACTTCTAGGACGATTTTAACCCAGTTAACGCAAACATTTCTTTAACTTTTCACCATCATTGTAAAGCTCTAGTTATTTTGTTTCTCTGACAGTCATTTAAATGTGTATTTATTTATTTCATGTGATTAGTGTGATTCCTTTGTCTGTCCCTCATTTTAAGGTTAACCCTATCATATGAAATGAATTCATTTTAATATGGTGAAACTATTCCTTTTAAAATCTATTTTTGAAAGAAACATTTAATATCTAATATAGTCAAATCATAGTGTAAGAGTTCTACACTTTTCTACACTTTTTGGCAATTTTCTGGTGTTTTGGTGTGGAAAAGTGAGCAGGTTATGCATAACAAGTCAACCCTGTTACCTATAGATAGACAGAGTGGACATTTTTTTACGATTACATTTATTTTGTGAAGCTTGCATTCAATTCCCCCTCCTTGTTGCACACAATAAACTTCCATTCCCCTTGTTACAAGGGGATTCATGGCTGATTTAAGATTAAATTGTCATTCCTGTTACTTCATTTGGCACTGAATAGGCACTTACTATAGTAATTTGTTTTATTTAACCTCTTGAGACTGCACACACTTGGCATTCTCTCAACCAGCTTCATAAGGAATGCTTTTCCAACAGTCTTGAAGGAGTTCCCACATATGCTGAGCATGTGTTGGTTTTCCACTCTGCTGTCCAACTCATCCCAAACCATTCAATTGGGTTGAGGTCGGGTGATTGTGGAGGCCAAGTCATCTGATGCAGCACTCCAGCATTCTCCTTCTTGGTCAAATAGCCCTTACACAGCCTGTAGGTGTGTTTTGGGTCATTGTTTTTTTTTCACCTTTATTTAACCAGGTAAGCTAGTTGAGAACAAGTTATCATTTACAACTGCGATCTGGCCAAGATAAAGCAAAGCAGTGCGACAGAAACAACAACACAGAGTTACACATGGAATAAACAAGCGTACAGTCAATAACACAATAGAAAAAAAAGAAAGTCTATACAGTGTGTGCAAATGGCATGAGGAGGTATGGCAATAAATAAGCCATAGTAGCAAAGTAATTACAATTTAGCAGATTAACACAGGGGTGATAGATGAGCAGATGATGATGAGCAGATGATGGTGTGTAAGTAGAGATACTGGTGTGCAAAAGAGCAGCAAAGTAAATAAAAACAATATGGGGATGAGGTAGGTAGATTGGGTGGGCTATTTACAGATGGACTATGTATAGCTGCAGTGATCGGTTAGCTGCACAGATAGCTGATGTTTAAAGTTAGTGAGTCTCCAGCTTCAGCGATTTTTGGAATTCGTTCCAGTCACTGGCAGCAGAGAACTGGAAGGAAGGGCGGCCAAAGTAGGTGTTGGCTTTGGGGATGACCAGTGAGATATACCTGCTGGAGCGCAGGCTACGGGTGGGTGTTGTTATCGTGACCAGTGAGCCGAGATAAGGCGGAGCTTTACCTAGCATAGACTTATAGATGACCTGGAGCCAGTGGGTCTGGCGACAAATATGTAGTGAGGGCCAGCCAACGAGAGCATACAGGTCGCAGTGGTGGGTGGTATAAGGCGCTTGTCCTGTTGAAAAACAAATGATAGTCCCATTAAGCGCAAACCAGATGGTATGGCGTATTGCTGCAGAATGCTGGTTAAGTGTGCCTTGAATTCTAAATACATCACTGACAATGTCACCAGCAAAACACCACCACACCTCGTCCTCCATGATTCACGGTGGGAACCACACATGCAAAGATCATCTGTTCACCTACTCCGTGTCCCACAAAGACATGGTGGTTGGAAACAAAAATCTCATCAGACCAAAGGACAGATTTGCACTGGTCTAATGTCCATTGCTCGTGTTCCTTGGCTCAGGCAAGTCTCTTCTTCTTATTGGTGTCCTTTAGTAGTGGTTTCTTTGCAGCAATTTGATGATGAAGGACTGATTCACGCAGTCTCCTCTGAACAGTTAATGTTGAGATGTGTCTGTTACTTAAACTCTGTGAAGCATTTATTTGTGCTGCAATCTGAGGTAAAGTTAACTCTAATGAACTTATCCTCTGCAGCAGAGGTAATTCTGGGTCTTCCTTTCCTGTGGTGGTCCTCATGAGAGCCAGTTTCATCATAGCGCTTGATGGTGTATGTGACTGCACTTGAAGAAACGTTCAAAGTTTTTGAAATGTTCCAGATTGACTGACCTTCATGTCTTAAAGTAATGATGGACTGTGGTTTCGCTTTGCTTATCCGCTTCACTATAGGGGGCAGTATTTTCACGGCCAGATGAAAAACGTACCCAAATTAAACTGCCTCCTACTCAGACTCAGAAGGTAGGATATGCATATTATTAGTAGATTTGGATAGAAAACACTCTGAGGTTTCGAAAACTGTTTGAATGATGTCTGTGAGTATAACAGAACTCATATGGCAGGCAAAAACCTGAGAAAAATCCAACCAGGAAGTTTGACCTCACATGGTTGTAGTCATTTCAAATGATGTTTTCTCTAAACTACAGTGTCTGTGATGTCATATTGCACTTCCTAAGGCTTCCAGTAGATGTCAACAGTCATTAGAACCTTGTTTTTGGCTTCTACAATGCAATTTGATTGAATAATACCCGGATCAGTAAGTGGTCGACCTGGTGTCATTGACTTACCTCGTGCGCACTCATGCAGGGCTAGCCATTTCTATTTTTCTTCTGTAATGAATCTGCTATTGTCCGGTTGGAATATTATCGAAATTCTACGTTAAAAACACCCTAAAGATTGATTGTGAACATGGTTTGACATGTTTCTACAAACGCTGAGGGAATTTTATAACTTTTCGTCAACGGTGGAAGGATGCATTTTGGAATGGTGATCTGGATGCGCCATCAAAACTGATTTATTTTTACATAAATTATGGACTTTATCGAACAAATGAACATTTCTTGTGGAAGTGGGAGACCTTACGAGTGCATTCAGCCGAAGATCAGCACAGGTAAGATAATATTTGTGTCACGTCCTGACCAGCAGAGGGAGCAATTGTATTGCCTGAGAAAACACATTTTGGAGGGAAAACAAATTGCCCTAGGTGTAGGTGTATTTTTTCAAGCACACTGTCATCAGAGAAGGGATATCAGTCATAGCAGAAGGGATCTTTTGAGGACAAAGGATGCTGATGCAGTCATGTACATGTTTATTTGCAATTATTTGAAGTAAACATTACAGCAAGGCACAATGGCCAATGCAGGTTGAAAAGATATGTGATGGCTTAAGAAATGTTAATAAAAGGTTAATTAGCTACTGTGTACATGGGTTAGCTTACATGTCCTTAATATTGTACATATCAAAAGTACAAAGTTTCTCTTGACAGGCTATAAAAACACTGAGATGTGAAGTTTCATATCAACCACTGAGTTAACACTGGATCTATTTAAAGTATGAACACTGATTCATATAACCACTAGAAAATGAACAGTTCATACAGCACTTAAATAGAAAGTTCACAAATAAGTCAATGTGACTATAAATATCAATCTCCAAAGTAATTTATAAAATTGAATATTGTGGGAGATAATATACATTTTGAGAATAATAATACATTTTACATTGCAGCAAGACCAAAGGTGAAATCTCCCAAAACATCCAAAGTTGAACAATCACTGCCATATACCGTGGAGGTAGGAAGGAAGAGCTGCACAGGTCTTTATATTCAGCTTATTTCACATTTTTCACATGCACTCAAACATGCTATAACCCTTTACATTTAATCATTGCTCTTTCAATTGCCTTAGTACACCGTTAGAAATGAGCCATTTAACACCCTGCATTATCTTGCAAAACAGATGCTCTCTCACATTCAATGAACACTCACCGAAGATCACAATTAACCAAGAAAAACAATGACATCGCTAAGTCACCACTACTCTAAACATAGATATAAGAGCATTTTAAATGAATGAAAGCTCACTTTTATCAGGGTACAAAAGCAAGAGTACAGTAAAAACAAGTGTAATATCTTTTAGCAAGGCATTTAAAGCAGCAGAAGAAAAAGCGTTTTCCCTGCCCGTTTCAGTAAAAAACAGATGGGGCTGGAGAAACGTACGCACTAGAAATTATAGCCATAGCTCTGGATGAAAGGACTGATCATTCATGATATCAAAATTATTTATCTTTAACCATGTTGTACATGTTTGCTTACATTTACTAATGTATGACAGTTGAAATAAGCTCACGTTATATTTTTCAAGAATCAAATGGGTACATATAAATGTATAGGTCCAAAAATTGATGTAGCAACTGCTGATTGCCTCTAACTCCAACACCTGTATTATATCTTGTATAAAAGCGCTATTTTGGTAGTTTAACCAGATCTTATAATAAATTCCATACCACGTGGTGTGGAATTGATATCAAATATTTCTTCTGTGCTAAGTGATACCTAGGTCAGAATAAATATTTCAACATATACATACAGTATGATAGAAGTTGCAATACTGTCAGTATCGTCACGACCTGCCTGAAGCACCATCTATTATAATGTACTTAAGTAGGAAACCAAACATATATTTCTGCTATAGACTAAAGCAAAGTCTATAGGCTTTTATTATATCAAAGTTAATGGGAGGTTAGCCTGAGGGACAGCTCCTTGACGTTCCTGAGTCGCTTGTCAGAGTAACTGGAGTCACTAGAGAATACTGCTGAACCAAACAGTGCACCTTAACACGTGGGTGTGGTTATGTACCAAAGGCTCTTAAAGACATTTAATATAACACATGCAAGCTTCAAAAGGTAAAATTAAAGTAAATGAATGATAATCTTGGCCCAAAATTACACAAGATGAATTTTATATTTTCAGTTGATGAGGAACATCTGCCAGTCCCAAGGGCTTGAGAAACATAAAAAGCATTTTGTTTTAAGGCAAAAAAAAGAAAACCGCAACTACTATTTACCAAAGAAATGGAGATAGCAGCTTTTAAGAAGTTCAAAATTGCTCTTATTGATTCTATTATGCCTGAAGATTATCCATGAATCTCTAGGTCAGTGCTGTATGTGGATTTAAAGGTCAATGGTCTTACTGCAGTCTCACAGTGCAACCTGGTTGGATCCTCATCCCGTGAAGGGTCAGATTTAACTAATGGAGGTGGCAAGTCCTCTCCCTCATTCACACCCACTGTTTTCCCCATGTCCTCTTCCTGCTTCTTTCTGCTCTCATACTCCACGTCCATTTCCTTCCTCTCTTCCTCGGGGTCTTTGACTTTGTGCACAATAAACAGGTGTCTGTTGAGAGACAGCTGAGATGCAAAACATAATCCACAGTGCAGGCATTGGGGAGAATTTTTATCAGTTTTATGCTGAGGTATGTGCTGCTGGAACTGTGTGCCATCCTCTGAGGTGAAACCACACTTAGTGCAGCGAAAGTGAGATTTCAGACGTTTGGTAGAGGAGCCTTCTAGGGCAGCACCATCCTCCCCCTCCATCTGGGATGCCACAGCAGGTCTCTTTGAAACAAGCCTCTGCAAGTCAAAGTTACTGATTAGATTTCAAGTGTCATTTTTGACAATCAGTAAAATGCAGAAAAAAATAAGAATTAAAATCACCTCTCCCAAGGCTTTGCTGGTATCCAGAGGGGTTGATTTTGACAGACTAAAGTCTGGATTTTTGATCCCATGCATCAAACTGATGTGGTTCTTCAGCATGATGTTTGTGGTGAATGTTGTCCTCTCATCTGTGCAATACCTGCACAATAAGAACAAATTATATCATATACAAAAGAATAGTGAAAATGTGGAAACCACAGCTTTGTTTTTGCACGTTGGACCATTTCCTGCAGTGCCACCCAGGGGCCAATCATTGCCAGATACGACCCAACCTTTCAGAAAGTAATATACTTTGTAATGTAGATTTCAGGATAAATCTCACCAGCAGGTAAAGGTTTTCTTTCCATCGTGGTCATTGCGAATGTGTCTTCTCAAACTTGTAGAGGAATTGAAAGACCTCTCACACTGCCGGCATGGATACCTCTTCAGTGACTACAGAAAGCACAGAGAGAAGATTGACTTAATTAGGGTTGAGCTGACTTGGGAATTATTTCATTTCATTAAGGGCCTGAAAGATGAAAATCCCACGTCTGAAATGGTCCCTAAATTATCATCTGTCCTATAGTATAAATGCTACAGCTAATTAGTTTGAATGAGCAATAGAATAACTAAGTTGCTCCTCACCCTCCCATGGTTGTTCTTCATGTGAGAGACGTAGACTTCTCGGTCAGGCAGCCAGTGTAGGCACTCTCCACAGGTCCAACCAGCATTTTTCAGATTGGTCTTCCTGTCCCGAGCAGCCAAGTTGGCCCTCTTTCTGGTTGCATCAGAGTGTTTAATGGGAGTGTTTACCTTTGGCTGGTGGAATACAGAGGTAACATCTTGGTGCTGTGCAGTCATCTCTGTTGGTTTTGTGCTTTTCTCCACCTCTTTGAAGATTCCTCCATGCACCCCCTGCAATATAGGCAGACAGCGTTGAAAAAGACAAAACCAAAAACTTAACATTATATGCCCCATTTTATGTCAATGTGACAAGGTTGAATTTTAGGATGATGGCAAACCTTAAAATGCTGCATTAACGACTGCTTTTGGGTGAAGACTGAAGTGCACTCAGGACACTTGAACACACAGGTTGTAAGCTTTTTGGCATTTTGATGGAAGTGCTGAAGCAATAACTGCTTTTTCTTGAACACTGTCTCACAAGAACACTTGAAGATTAACCTGCAACAGAAAATAAACAATTACACAAACAGCATTATAATCATGTCAAACTTTAAGATGAGTTAGCAAATATGCAATTTCAGAACATGCATTTAGTTAAACTCACTGAGGAGACACTACGCTGGCATTGTGCTTAGTTGTCAAATGCATTCGACATCCATCAGAAGACTTGAAGGCAACAGGACAGATAGTGCACTTATAGAAGACCTCACAGTGTTTCTCCTCAATGTGACTCTTCTGCACATTAAATGACATGAAAACCATATCACAGTGAAGACACCTGAAAGAAAACAAAGGATTTAGAAAAGGGGGCCAATGTTATAGAACACTTTTGTGATATGTATCCACCGAGTCCCATTCAAGGTCCTAACAAAAGCATATACTTTAGTATAGATTTACTTATAGCCAGCCTTGCGTGCATAGTGAAGACAGTTCTCCTTCACATGCTTCTGTATGTCCACAGAGCGACTCAGCGCACCACACTCAGGGCAGCAGTAAGGGGACTTGTGGGCATGAATACGCTGGTGAGCCCGGAAGCTGCACTTGTTCGGTAGCAGCATCGGGCACACCTTACACATCTATACATGACAAAACAACACAAAGCAAAACATAGAAATACTGTCATTATTACCTGGCCTATGAAAGTGAACATCTCAGCAATTATTATCATTTCAATTCAATCTTTACTCACCAGTCCCTCCATTTCTTCCGACAGCCTCTGGTAATGGCCTGCGAGACCTCTGTAATCTGATAGCTGCTTGTTACACTCCAGGCAGCGGAGTCTGTGGCGGATGACTTTGTCTGGATAGAGGGGCATGACTGGTTGGCTTTTAGGTGAAGATAATGGGGGCACATGGGAGCCCACATGCACAGAGGATTCAGCGAGCAAAGGTACAAACATCTGTCCCTCTGCTATGGGTTTCATGGAGAGCTGTGTGCACTGCATCACCACACCTTTGTTCTTATGTTCCCGTGCATGTGCCAGCAGGGCGCACTTGTTGAAGAATACCATGGTCTTAGCACAGTGGGTGCAGGCTACTTCAATGTGCACACTCCTCCTGCCATAATGATAGGCGAGACTCCTTTCTACCCCAAAGGAGTCCCCACATTCAAGACAGCAATATCCGCGTGGTGGCAAGTGGATGTTGCTCTCAGGTGGTGGGTTCAGGTTGGGTACAAATGTGGGTACAGGGTTGGCATTGTTTAACAGTCTGTTTAAAGTACCTGCTGCTGTGCTAGGAATGGTAGCACATGGATTAGGGGCAGCTTTTTTTACTTGATGCACCAATGGGACAGTGCTGCACACCATAGAGGAGGGAAGTGCATGTTGTTGGCTCTGTTGATGGGAGGTGGAGCGTGCTGCGACTGATGCAGCAACGCTGTGAGGGACTAGGTTCAGGTTAGCTAAGTGCATTGCCTTAGGAAGGAAGCTTGCATTGGGCGAGTTGCCTGTTTGAACTGATGAAATCCTCTTTTGTGTAGAAGGCCCGTGCTGGGCAACCGGCATAGGTCTCATAACCGGACTACTTGTATTATGAAAAATAGTTGGGGACTGCATTGGTCTTGGCCTCTTGGAGTTCCCCTTTAATTTGTCATCAGTAACCTTTGACGGCAGAATACCAACTGGTGTACTTTTGATGGGCATATCAACGATGATATTGCTTATCACATTATGAGAGGGATAGGGAGACAAACTAGAGTAGGCCTCCTCAACAATAATTTTCTGGGATGGGGAGGACTCAACAGACAGGACCTCCTCATTTTCTGAATCAGGTACTACACTGGTAACCGTGCGCTGGATTTGCCCAGTCGTAGTTTTTATGGTCTTTATTCTGACCCTCGGTATGGCTGGGGGTGAGCCAGATGCCAGTGCTGGGGATCCCTTGCCACTGCTATCACTGCAAATGCTTACAGGACTGTCAGGTGGCTTCATTAACCGCTTCACAGTTTCAGGGGGACTCCGGGGACTTTGTGGTGACATGGGCCTTTTTGGACTAACATTCATGGTGCCGTCATGAGCCACTGTTAAGTCTCCAGAATTTGGTGGTTCACTGGGATAACTTCTGGCATTCAGTGCCACTAACGCCTCAAGGCAAGACGATAGTTTGGATGTTGGAGTTTTGACACATGGATGAGAGGTGGACATCTTAGACGTTGCCACTATATTGTTACTGCTTGACTCAATAATGTTATGATCATTTGCAGGGAGCACTGCACTACTATGACAATCTCCCTTGTCCTTCTGGTCACTGGCATTACTGTCAGGCTTCACCTCTGTTCTGGTATCCTTTGCTTTGATAGATTCTCCTTTGCTACTTGGGAGGTTCTCAAGTTCTTCACAGTCTACTTTATGGCACTGGTCAAACATACTGTAAGACAGCTGTTTTTTCTGATTGTCTGACATTGGGGGATCTGCAGACATAAATATAGAGGCAGCAGGGAAGTAGGGTCTCTCTTGTTTTGGATGGACATCAACCCCATTGCTTGGGGTGTCTTCAGATTCTGGACTAGAGATGGGGCTGAACTGGGAAAAGGACTGAGAGAAGGAAGGTGTTCCTTCAGGTTTTTGCTGGATGGGGGTCTTCCCTAAGAGTCCTCTTGAGCCATTTCCCTTCAAAGCACACACAAAAGACTTAGAACCACAGTGGCCTATCTGATGAGAGTCCATGGAGGCCCCTGACCCCCTGAACCCATTTTGCAATGGGTATCCGAAATGTGGGTCCTCTCCACCACTATCAGGCGATTCCTGGTGACTTGTGTTCTTCACTATAACACTGACAGCAGGAACATCAGACGCACCCATAGCTTGGTGAACAGATACACTGTCCTCCATACACATCTCTGTGTGTTTCAGCTGACCTTCTGCCTCATCATGACTCTCCTGGATGGGCTCTTTAGCATCCAAACTGGTGGCATCAGGGATGTCAAAGGCAGCCAAAAGATCGTCAAAATCAGGGGTCTTCATGTCACCCATGTTTGAAAGCTTACAAACACCTGAGGAAAAATAAAGAGGTCAAACATGAGCACATAAACTGGGGTATCAGATAGTGATGTTGAGGAGAGTTATTTACCATTTGGCTCTCGATTATGTTTGTTGCTAAAATTCTACAGGGTTGTCAGTTGGTGTCATGATGAGCTGCTCCATCTGTGCAGATACCTGAGATCAATTAATAGGTATTAGGTTTTCTTTTGTACATTATGGACATACAGTGAGCTAGCTAGCTTGTAATGATAAAAGTGTATATCACTGGCTAGCTAAGTTAGCTGTCAAATAACTGCGTCTAGCCATGAGCCAAGTGGATAGTTAGGTAACTAGTAACTTGCATCTCCAGCTGGCTAGCTAGCCACAGCAAAGTGTAATTGAAGTTGAGCATCAAAATTGATAACTAGATATACAATATCACCAAACAACGCATTGTGCTGCAACAGAACTGTAAACTGTAAATAGTCAGAACATGTGAATAGAGAGGCCGGAGTTATCATGCTAGCTGTTAGTTAGCAAGGTAGCTAGGTGTGTAACAAATGATAGCCAGTTTGCTTGCTAATTGTCTAGCTAACGTTAGCTGGCTCGCATATTTGACACTCGCAGATCTAGCTACCATTAGCCAACTAGCGCTAAATTAGCGAGCTAGCTAACGTTAAACGACACGCTAAATCATCTACTACAGAGTTAGTTAAGGTTAGCTTTAAGATTAAAAACATATTAGAGCATATCGTTATAGCCTAATGAGTTAAAATGTAGAATTCACCAACTTGACGATTAGTTAACGCGTTGCAGCCATAATTCATCCGATTCCCAGGCCTCATTATTTCGGGTGGATTTCTTAATTTACAACAAAACAGCTAGCTAGCTTCTAGCTTATTGCTTGCATGCTTGCTTGCTAACTCGTGAGAGCTATACACATATGTCATCTCGCGATTCTGAAGTGAAAATTGATTGATAAGTCACAAATCGATGCAATGTTGGAAGCTATCAATGCAAACTGCTTCAGTAAATATGATGTGGAAATTCTACAGTCCCTCTCCTGTAGCATTCCTTACAGTCGCTCAGAATAACATTTTTTCTGAGCGCTCTAGCTAGCGACTTTATGGCGCATCGCCAGCTTCCTGACGCAATTCCTCTAGGATCAGTGCTGCTATCCGGGATCCTTGGGAAGTCCTTACCTTAACCTGAACCTAAATCCCAACCCCTACCCTAACCATAACCCTTGCCTAACCCTCATGCTAGCCTTAAACTGCAGTCCTAACGTTAATCCAAACCCCAACCCCAACCCCTACCCTAACCATAACCCTTGCCTAACCCTAACGCTGACCTTAAACTGCAATATCAAATCAAATTGTATTGGTCGCATACACATATTTAGTACATGTTATTGCGCATGTAGCGAAATGCTTGTTTTCCTAGCTCCAACAGAGCAATAATATGTAACAGTGCAGTAGTATCTAAAAATGATTCACAACCATACGAACCAATCTAAAAGTAAAATAATGGAATTAAGAAATATATAAATATTAGATCGAGCAATGTCGGAGTGGCATTGACTAAAATACAGTAGAATAGAATAGAGTATATACATATGAAATGAGTAAAGCAGCATGTAAACATTATTTAAACATTAAAGTTACTAGTGTTCCATTATTAAAGTGGCCAGTGATTCCAAGTCTATGTATATAGGGCATCAGCCTTTAAGGTGAAGGGTTATGTAACTGGGTGGAAGCCGGCTAGTGATGGCTATTTAACAGTCTGATGGCCTTAAGTTAGAAGCTGTTTTGACCTCGCCTGTACTGTACTGACCTCACCTTCTCAATGATAGTGGGGTGAACAAGCTGTGGCTCGGATGGTTGATGTCCTTGATCATCCTTTTGGCCTTCCTGTGACATTGGGTGCTGTAGGTGTCCTGGAGGGCAGATAGTTTGCCCCAGGTGATGTGTTGGGCAGACCGCACCACCGTCTGGAGAGCCCTGCGGTTGTGGGCGGTGCAGTTGCCGTACTAGGCGGTGATACAGCCCGACACAATGCTCTCAATTGTGCATCTGTAAAAGTTTGTGAGGGTTTTAGAGGCCAAGCCAAATTTCTTCAGCCTCCTGAGGTGGGTGGACCATTTCAGATCATCAGTGATGTGTACGCTGAAGAACAAACGTCAGTGATGTGTACGCTGAGGAACACATGTTTGGGTAGACCCATCTAAGATTAACATAGAAATGTGAATTATATATATGTCATTCTCATTGAAAGCAAGTCTAAGAAGTGGTAGATCTATTTTATGTGAGCTATTTCTATGCTTTCTGTTTTTAAGTTTCATTTGGGGTCTTTTACATATGGTTTTGTACACCAGGTTCAAATGGCTGAAAATACAATATTTTTGGTTATGGAAAATATATTTCACAGCAGTTTAGATGGTACAATGATTCTCTACACTATACTTGCTTTTTGTCACATAAACTGAAATGAATTTTAGCAACCAGGAAATGACGGAGTGATTTATGAATAGTGAATCTTTAAAATATATACGTCAATGGGGGGGGGGGGGTAGGGATGTCCCAAGGAACCCGGATAGCACATATCATTCCCCTAGTTGTAACCATAGAGATAGATAGAGGACTCATAGAGATAGAGATAGATAGAGATAGAGGACCCTGCAGGTAGCCTAGTGGTTAGAGCGTTGGACTAGTAACCGAAAGGTTGCAAGAGCTGACAAGGTGAAAATCTGTTGTTCTGCACCTGAACAAGGCAGTTAACCCACTGTTCCTAGGCCGTCATTGAAAATAAGAATTTGTTCTTAACTGACTTGCCTAGTAAAATAAAGGTAAAATAAAATGTTTTAAAAAAACAGCCCAAACTGGCTCTAACCAGAATAGAAAGAGTGGGAGGCCCCGGTGCACAACTGAGCAAGAGGACAAGTACATTACAGTGTCTAGTTTGAGAAACAAAGTCCTCAACTGGCAGCTTCATTAAATAGTACCCACAAAACACCAGTCTCAACGTCAACAGTGAAGAGGCGACTCCGGGATGGTGGGCTTCTAGGCAGAGTTGCAAAGAAAAAGCCATATCTCAGACTGGCTAATTAAAAGAAAAGATACAGATGGGCAAAAAAAACACAGACACTGGACAGAGGAACTCTGCCTAGAAGGCCAGCATCCCGGAGTCGCCGGTGATGCCGAAACGTAGGTAAATACCCAATAAATTACTGGGAGTTTATATATGGAGTTTGCGACTCTTTTTATTTTTATAGTTTATAGTTTATTCACCATTAGTCAGCATCTCCACAAAAACAAATGTTTCTGTCTTTCACTAATTCATTCTAATTAACTTCATCATTATGACACACCCCTCACTATTTTCGTTGGTTGCACTAATTGCGCTCTTTGTCTACATAACCTGGTTCAACTATTCATGATATTGCCATGAAGAAGGCACAGTGATGCCGAAATATTGGTATATACCTAATAAATTACTGGGAGTTTATATGGAGTGTGCGACTCTCTTGATTTTGATACAAAATCTGTTGGCACCACATAACATACCAAATATTATAGTGTCACGGACATTAATTTCAGTAGCACTCTGCCAACACGCACACACATATAACTCACTCAAAAAGACTGAAATATCACAAGTATTCAGACCCTTTACTTAGTACTTTGTTGAAGCACCTTTGGCAGCGATTACAGCCTCGAGTCGTCTTGGGTATGACGCTACAAGCTCGGCACACCTGTATTTGGGGAGTTTCTCCCATTCTTCTCTGCAAATCCTCTCAAGCTCTGTTAGGTTGGATGGAGAGCGTTGCTGCTCAGTTATTTTCAGGTCCGGGCTCTGGCTGGGTCACTCAAGGACATTCAGAGACTTGTCCTGAAGCCACTCCTGCGTTGTCTTGCCTGTGTGCTTAGGGTCGTTGTCCTGTTGGAAGGTGAACCTTCGCCCCAGTCTGAGGTCCTGAGCGCTCTGGAGCAGGTTTTCATCAAGGATCTTTGCTCCTTTCATCTTTCCCTTGATCCTGACTAGTCTTCCAGCCCCTGCCGCTGAAAAACATCCCCACAGCATGATGCTGCCACCACCATGCTTCACCGTAGGAGTGGTGCCAGGTTTCCTCCTGACGTGACGCTTGGAATTCAGGCCAAAAAGTTCAATCTTGGTTTCATCAGACCAGAGATTCTTGTTTCTCATGGTCTGACAGTCCTTTAGGTGCTTTTTGGCAAACTCCAAGCGAGCTGTCATGTGCCTTTTACTGAGGAGTGGCTTCCGTCTGGCCACTCTACCATAAAGGCCTGATTGGTGATATGCAGCAGAGATGGTTGTCCTTGTGGAAGGTTCTCCCACCTCCACAGTGGAACTCTGGAGCTCTGTCAGAGTGACCATCGGGTTCTTGGTCACCTCCCTGACCAAGGCCTTTCTCCCCCGATTGCTCAGTTTGACCAGGTGGCTAGCTCCCAGGAAGAGTCTTGGTAGTTCCAAACTTTTTCCATTTCAAAATGAAGGAGGCCACTGTGTTCTTGGGGACCTTCAATACTGCAGACATTTTTCGGTACCCTTCCCCAGATCTGTGCCTCGGCACAATCCTGTCTCGGAGCTCTACGGACAATTCCTTCTACCTCATGGCTTGGTTTTTGCTTTGACATGCACTGTCAACTGTGGGACCTTATATAGACAGGTGTGTGCCTTTCCAAATCATGTCCAATCAATTGAATTTACCACAGGTGCACTCCAATCAAGTTGTAGAAACATCTCAAGGATGATCAATGGAAACAGAATGGACCTGAGCTGTATTTCGATTCTCATAGCAAAGGGTCTGAATAGTTATGTAAATAAGGTATTTAGATAAGTATTTCTAGAAACCTGTTTTTGGAAAGTCATCATTGGGTATTGTGTGCAGATTTATAAAGAATACAATTAATTTAATCCATTTTAGAATAAGGCTGTAATGTAGCAAAATGTGTAAAAAGTCAAGGGGTTTGAATACCTCCCGAATGTGCTGTATTTAACCCATTTCTATATCTTGTGTTGTTTATAGCCTCCATTTGCCCATCCAGAAGTAGCGATATCTCTTCTTTAGTGTTGAGAGGCCTGTTCATAGGTACCTGTGTATCTCTGATTAATGCCTGTATTGCAGGTAAGTGCTTATTTTCACTTCAAAACGATTCTTGATATCACAGTTAACGCATCATCTGACTCTCCTTGGTGTAATATATCACACATTTCTTTTTTCGATTTGTTTGAAGTGGACCATGCTTGCTTTGTTTTTCATTGTTCATTGTGACTTCTCCAGGTATTCTCTATGTTCCTCCTCTTGACCTTTTGAATGATTTTGGGACCTCCTTTTTCAACACCACGAATATAGACCTAAAAACCTGCTTTACTGATCTCTTTGGAAGTTAGGTTTGAACATTTACAACAGTAAAAATGGTTTAAGAGCTGGTAGATATCAGGATATAACATGTTTCTCTACAGATCATTCTACAAATCTAACCTAATGCTTTGTTGCTGCACTGTGAACAATGGGACCATATCATTTGACGGCTCCTGGAGCACGGTGACCAACGCCACTTTGTACTTCACCAAATGCTGTGACCTCTTTGATAACACCGTTTGTAACTAGGCCATCCTGTAAGTCTTATGTTGATTACCAGTGAGTAGATTAACTTTTTCATTGTATGTATATATTTTTCATAACATCTATTCACATTTTATTGTATATATTTATACTGTAAGTAATATAGAGTAAACTCTGTCCCGAGATTACAAAATTAAGATAAAGCATGTACAGATTAAACCATCCCTTTGACATGTTATTTCTTTAATGATAAATATTTATTTCTTAAGATTCACCCTTTCATTCAGTGTCAGAAGACAGATATTATGAAAATAAATGTAAAGAAATACTGAAATGTATATTGATTGTAAATTATAAGAGTAGATTATTACATTGAGTAAATCTGTAAATACAGTATGTAAAAATATGAGCATGAACGTTTGACAAGAATGGTATGTACACTTTTATTTTACAAAATCCATTGGCACCACATAACATACCAAATATTATAGTGTCATGGACATTAATTTCAGTAGCACTCTGCCAACAAGCACACACATATACCTCACTCACTCACTCACTCACTCACTCACTCACTCACTCACTCACTCACTCACTCACTCACTCACTCACTCACTCACTCACTCACTCACTCACTCACTCACTCACTCACTCACTCACTCACTCACTCACTCACTCACTCACTACAAACTAGTGACAATATCACCCCATTACAGACATTTAACAGTTTTCTCTTGTCACATCAGACCACAATTTTCTTATAGTATTTTTGACACGGTCATCTACAGTTCATGAATAAGTAAACACGAGAAGTGTGAATGATGTGAATGCATATCATTTTCAGTCATAAAGATAAGCTACCAGGTGAGCTACTGCTTTACTGTGACCATGGGCCAGGTCCAACCCAGTTTTTACATGGTTCTCATATTATATAGCCATGTCTTTCACTTTGTAAGTTGACTCATGCGTGTAAATGGCACTAACAAAGTTAGTGTTTATTTCTGTAAGCCCCTTCCCACTCTTCAACACTCAAAGCTTTGTCAGTTACATATCACGACAAGTGCCAATCCATTGAAGAACCAGGGTAAGGGGATCGGTGTACTGTACTGTTCAGACTTAAGCATAGTTTTAGGACATAATACTGCCATAACAGAACATCTTAGAACATGCTATTCCACTAACATTAACAAGATCCAATTACTGACCAACAAAAACTATTTCTACAGTGCATTTGGGAAGTATTCAGACCCCTAGACTTTTCCCACATGTTGTTACGTTACAGCCTTATTCTAAAATTGATAAAAATTGTTTTTTTCTTCCTCATCAATCTACACACAATATCCCATAATGACAAAGTAAAAACAGTTTTTTAGACATTTTTGCAAAAAGACTGAAATATCACAAGTATTCAGACCCTTTACTTAGTACTTTGTTGAAGCACCTTTGGCAGCGATTACAGCCTCGAGTCGTCTTGGGTATGATGCTACAAGCTCGGCACACCTGTATTTGGGGAGTTTCTCCCATTCTTCTCTGCAAATCCTCTCAAACTCTGTTAGGTTGGATGGG
Organism: Salmo salar; assembly: GCF_965601325.2. NCBI lineage: Eukaryota > Metazoa > Chordata > Actinopteri > Salmoniformes > Salmonidae > Salmo > Salmo salar. Next base: position 28,852,796 of record NC_138306.1, on the reverse strand, counting down.
GAGCGTTGCTGCACAGCTATTTTCAGGTCTCTCCAGAGATGTTTTATTGGGTTCAAGTCCGGGCTCTGGCTGGGCCACTCAAGGACATTCAAAGACGTGTCCCGAAGATGCCACCACCATGCTTCACTGTAGGAATGGTGCCAGGTTTCCTCCTGACTTGACGCTTGGAATTCAGGCCAAACAGTTATCATGTTTCTTGTTTCTCATGGTCTGAGAGTCCTTTAGGTGCCTTTTGGCAAACTCCAAGCGGGCTGTCATGTGCCTTCTACTGAGGAGTGGCTTATGTCTGGCCACTCTACCATAAAGGCCTGATTGGTGATGTGCAGCAGAGATGGTTGTCCTTGTGGAAGGTTCTCCCATCTCCACAGAGGAACTCTGGAGCTCTGTCAGAGTGACCATCGGGTTCTTGGTCACCTCCCTGACCAAGGCCATTCTCCCCCGATTGCTCAGTTTGACCAGACAGCCAGCTCTAGGAAGAGTCTTGGTGGTTCCAAACTTCTTCCATTTCAAAATGAAGGAGGCCACTGTGTTCTTGGGGACCTTCAATACTGCAGACATTTTCTGGTACCCTTCCCCAGATCTGTGCCTCTACACAATCCTGTCTAGGAGCTCTACGGACAATTCCTTCTACCTCGCGGCTTGGTTTTTGCTTTGACATGCACTGTCAACTGTGGGACCTTATATAGACAGGTGTGTGCCTTTCCAAATCATGTCCAATCAATTGAATTTACCACAGGTGGACTCCAATCAAGTTGTAGAAACATCTCAAGGATGATCAATGGAAACAGGATGCAATTTCGAGTCTCATACCAAAGGGTCTGAACACATATGTAAATAAGCTATTTCTGTCTTATTTTTAATACATTTGCAAGAATTCTGAAAACTTGTTTTCACTTTGTCATTATTTGGTATTGTGTGTAGATTGATGAGAGAAAAAAATAATTGTATCAATTTTAGAATAAGGCTGTACCTTAACAAAATGTGGAAAAAGTCAAGAGGTCTGAATACTTTCCGAATGCACTGTATGTCCAAGACATATACAGTACATCACAGATGTACAAGGCAGTTGGTGCACTCCAATCCCCTTGCATCTGCATCAAGCTATTAGATCGCTGCTTACAGCCACCGCTTTTCATCCAGCACCATTGTTTCAACCACTTCATAAGTCTCTTCTCCTTTGCAGAGGACAGAGCACTGGGTTCTGGACCTGAGATGAATCACTGTGTCCCATTTCCTTAGTGCTGGAAGTTGAAGAGACCTTAAAAGTACTGTACCTCCACTCAATTAACCAGTTCAGCAGTTCAACAGTAAGCTGGAGAAGGGGGAGTATCTTACTACTGATTGTGATTGAGAAATTCACAGTATTGTTACACAACCATCCAACAGGGTCGGTCATTGACCTATTCCCTAGATTTGAACTAATCTCCCTGTTTTTCTCTTGGATGAGGACTTTTCAGGCACAAAGTCTGCTGCATTTTGTTCAAGGCCATGCTGGTCATCTTAGCTTCAACCAAACTAAATACAGTAATAGGTGACAGGAAAAGAAAGTTGAATGTTTGCGTGAAAGAAAAGGGAAGCTGTTTTGATATGTATTCCCTTTTGTTGTTTCTACCTCATACCACAACTTTGAGTCTGTCATCTGCATTGGGTTTGGCTGTGGACTTGTTTTCTGTCTCCCCAGTCTTTCTTGGCACCTTTGGGCTGGAGGTCGGCTTTCTGGTTGTCAAGGGGCTGTTCAGTCCTTTTCTCTGTAGCTGGGGGCTGGATGAGCGCAACTTCCTGTTGAGCTGAGGGCTGGACGAGCCCAACTTCCTGCCGAGCAGGGGGCTCCGGGAGACTTTGATTTTGGGGGGCTGCTGCAGGGTGTCCATGGGCTTCAGGGTTCTCAGGCTGAGAAGCCCACAGTAGTAGTTACACTGATGCTGAGTCAGGAACTGTTCAAACACCTTAGGAGAACCATCCTCTGTAAGGCCTTGATACCTGCAATGCAGAAGTCATTTCCTCATAGTTGGATAAGATGATGTGGACCAACTGGTAAAACATTAGCACACATATATGCCTGCTTTAAATAATAGCATCAACAGAGTTGGGGAGTAGTGAACAACATGTAGTTCAACTGTAATTTAACTACATTTTGCCGTAGCTTGGTGGTAGTTTTACTGAATTCATATCTAGGTAGTGTTTTCTCTAGTTAATTACCTTTTTTCCATGTAGCGGTGTAGCTAACTACTGGAAATACACACTACCTTTTTTTTGCAAAAAGATAAGAAAATATGGGTGAAGTAAGCAATCATTTCCTTTCTTTTTCGGCATCAGACCTGCTTAATTCTCACTTGAAATGTTTATTAGGCTAAATTACACATTATGTTAACTTATGACCCCAGAGTTATCTGTTCTTGCAATTTGTAGTTTGACATTTCAGATTTACATATGATAATTTAAAAAAAAGAAGTAGTGAACTACTTTTTCAAAGTAACTATAGTTAAGTAAACTCGATTTTTCTTAAGGGTAGCTGTAATGTAGCTTAACTTCTTCCAGTGTGAAGTAATTGGTAGCTTGGTAAACTATATTTTCAGAGTAGCTTCCCCAACACTGAGCCTTAATGTGTATTTCCATATGACAACCTAAATATATAATGATATACAAACCCCTTCAATTTTGTGACGATTCTAACTTTGGTGATCTTTGGTCCAACACCTGAAATTAACAAATAACATGGATCATTTTGTTGTTTGAACTGCCTTTTGTTCATCTTACTCTTTTGAGAATGACCTTGTCTGCTAGTCTTTCTTACCCTCCAGCCCAGTGACCAGTAAGTTGCCGTTTGTCCATTGGTGGATCCAATGCTGGAAGGAGCAACATTTCATTTCCACCTCTGAGGTGGCTCTGGTGATCAGCCTGCCTTTGGCATCCATCATACAGTACTTGAGGAAGATGTCCTTCAGGTCAGCCTCCACAGTGGCGTATGGGACGGAGTTGGCAGGGCGGTATATCAGATAAAGAGGGCTCACTCTGTGTAAGCACGCAGAAAAACAAAGGGAATGAATGACATAACCATACTCTGTCGTTTTTTTGTCATTGATTTACTCATACTATTGTGTATTGATAATGATCATTGATAAGTGTATTGATAATGATCAATTATAATGATACAAATTTTAATTGAAGTCATTATATTACTTACTCCAGTGAAAAGCCAAAGTTTTCAATCACCCTCGCCTCAGCAGCAAAGATTTTGCAATACTCCCGAACTGTGTTTTGGATTTTGCACTCCTGGTGAGACAAAATGCAAAGATGCATTGACTTTTGTCACATTTGTTTTCCCATATGCTTTTTCTCTACAATCTCCAATTCAATGTTAAACTAGTCAAAGCCCGTTATGCATTGGTATGCACCCTGGACTCTTTAGTTTCTTAAATCTGTACATGAATGCTGTTATTCTGTCATCCCACCAGAGGTCACCAGGGTCGTATTCATTAGGGCATACCGTAGAAAATGTTTTGCAACAGAAAACGGCAATTAACGTTTCTTGTTGGACAAGTTCAGGTAGTCCCTTCCCTCCCTGTTTCAGTCCATTTTCTTCTGTTTGGTGCCTAATGAATATGACCCAGTACAGATGACTTCCTAAGCTGCAATACCAAGTCAGAGCAATACAAAACACTACAGGAGGGCTGTCCTCATGATGTGATGTACAGTAAGACTCACCTGCTTAGTCATTTCCATGTTTCTCTCTGCAAGGTTGCTGTCCTCATTGGTCCCATAGGCAATGGGGTTTTGTACTTTGATGATGCAGTTGGTTCCAGATTCAAACACAGGGTCCAGGCCATAGATGACCTTCACTCTGCAGGCCTTGTGTGCACAGCCCTCTCCCAGGTGGGCCTCTTGTGTCATGATTCGCCCAAAGAACTTCTCCCCCCAGTATCCCGGGTCTGCTAGGCCTTTGGTGAATAGCATTGGAGTCATTTCTATCTCTTCTCCAACTGTAAAGGATGCAATATGAATGTCAGAAACTCCACAGGAGTAGTAACATTGTGTTATATCATAGCAATATGGTAGTCAACAATACAGTAAGTATAAGTTATTTAAGCAATAAAACCCGAGGAGTTGTGGTATATGGCCAATGTACCACGGCTAAGGGCTGTTCTTGGGCACGACGCAATGCAGAGTGCCTGTACACGACGCAATACTGAGTGCCTGGACACAGCCCTTAGCCGTGGTATATTGACCATATATCACAAACCCCCGAGGTGCCTTATTGCTATTATAAACTGGTTACCAACGTAGTTAGAGCAGTAAAAATACATGTTTTGTCACACCCGTGGTATACAGTCTGATATACCACGGCTGTCAGCCAATCAGCATGCAGGGCTCGAACCACCCAGTTTATAATACTGTATAAACCTCCTCAGAGCCTGTGAGGCTTACCTTCTAAATCCTCACGCAGGAAGTACTCTGAAAGTACTGCAGAAAAAGAGAAAAACAAACACAATTAGTAACTCATGGAATAAATGGTTGAAGTAATGTTGTGGGACTTGAAATATGCCATTAGGTTAACATAATTTACAGTCTACGCTGAGAAGGAAGTCAGTTGAATCAGTCCCAAATTCATTCTTGATTGTGCAGCCGTACACCCCACAATCTTGACTGGATGTCTGGACGATGGCCAGCGCTACTTGGCTCTCATCACCTCCACTGGGAAATAAAAGAAGATAAAAAGGTTGACGTGACACAAGACACACGCTCACAGCACATTCAATAATGTATTCACCTCTACAAGAGGTCACTGTGAGACTGAGACAGACAGTAGTGCTGCGTGCCATGCTTGCATGAGGGGAGATTTTGCTGACCTAGCAGCCGTTAGCACAGATTTATACTTTAAAGCCCCCTGGTGAATAGCGAAATAGTGTCTCAGTTTTCAGTGGCTGTGTCTGGCCAAAGCTTCACCTCCCTGTGTCAGTCAGGCTCAGAGCTGTGGGCTCCCTCGTCACATAAACTGGACACCTCCCAGAGTGAGAATGAGAGAATGACATGGCTGTGTGATAAATACGCTGCTAAAATTAAAGGCTGTTCATCTTCAGAACATTAGTTCTTTAAATATAGCACAGGGCCCGGATGAACTAATCAATGGGGTTATTAATGAATGCTTACAGTAATACTGTACAAAGCAACTGTTTTCAGAGGGCAGGTGTCTAATACTGTAACTGCATGATGGCTTTGATCAGAGTGAATATAAATGCCATGTCACCGCTAGATTGTATTGCAAGCAGTTACTGTAAACTCTGGGATGGGAGATGCCCTAGGGATTTACCTTTTTTTCACCTCAACTATCTCTTCCTCGTCCCTGTACCACTTGATGGAGGAGTCACTGAGCACGTTGAAGAACTGGCACCAGAGTTTCAAGTGTCCTGAGGCATCTGGGAAGGGCTCTCCCCTGATTTTACGGATAACCTGAGGAGCTGGGTGGGGGGACACCAAGGTAAAGATATACTGTACATGATTTCCTCTAATGTTTCTACTTCATTCAGTGGCAGCTTCCTGATCAGCTCCTCCTGATAGGAGACACCAACACCAAGAGATGGACATTGAAACAATATTGGATTAATGTCATACATTTCCTATTTTATTGTTTTACCTTTGAAGGGGTTCAGCTTCTCCTTCTCAGGAGGTTTGACCTCAGTCTTTGGGCTCTCTGGCTCCTCTGTGTTGGTCTCCACAACTTTAGGCACCTCCAGAGTTGCCTTCCTACGGCTCAGCAGAGGGGAGCGTCTCTCCAGCGGTGGGGTCTGTGAGCCTGCTGGGGCCTGCAGGAACGCTGCCCTGCGAGCCTGACTGGGTGACAAATATGGAGCCGCCTCCTTGACCTGGGTGTCCAGTGGGCTACCACCCACACCCAGCGCCACCACTACCCCTTCTCCCTCCCTGGGGATGAAGATCTTGCGGCGAGCTCCAGACGCCAGCTCCTCAGCCGTGGCAGAGCGGATGAGGGTCAGACTGTCCCTTCTTTTCATCTTGGGGCTGCTCTCACAAGACAGGGAGGACGTTGGGGTGTCTCCACCACTCTGCTCCAATCCTGCCTTCTCACTGTTAGCAGGGTCATCCACAGTAATGGCAGGGGGAGTCCTGGACATAAACCTGCGAAGAGTACTGGGACTCCTGGGGGGTGTTGGGGGTTTGACAGCAAGCCTCTCAATAGGGTTTCTTTCTCTTGGTTCATCGCCAATGATGTAAGACTCTATCCTTGACTCTTTGAGTGGTTTTAACTTATCAGTTTCAGTAATACTGATGTCCTCAGCTTTTTGGATTGTTGTTTCTTCTGTTGGCATTAAGGTTTTATATGACACAGAGGGGGTGTTGTCTATCGCGCTACGTTCCTTTGTTTCTATAGTCTGTTTTTGTGGAATACAATGGGGTTTGTCAGACTCAGGGGTAGAAGAATTTTCTAAATCACTCTTGACCCCCCTGAGCATAGCCGCCAAGGATTCTGATTCTTTACTCTCATTTTTAAGAAGCTCTTTGCTTTCAAAAGGGCTATCCTCGCAGATTACAGAAATAGGAGGGACCACAAACAGAGGCACTTTGGGTACTTCCTCTGGCGTTCCTGTATCTAAGACGAGGGGCTTAACTTGTGGATGCTCATGGTCTAGTTCACTATCATCAGTATATGAAACATTTATTTTAGGAATTAACTTAGTATCCGTCTTTGTGAGGCATTCACTATTAGTTGGTTGCTCTGCCATAGGCGTTTTTGCCTCTTCAACTGGTGTAACTTCCTGCACTTCCTCCATTGGTTCGATGATAATATTATTCTGCTTACTTTCTTGAGTGGGTGTCACATCAATTGTCACTGGGGTAAAAGCTGCACTTTTTTCTGTGATCATTATGTCTAAAACTTCGTTTGCATCATCCTTTTGGAAAATGGCTGACTCTGATGTAGGTTCATTGGGTGTAATAGGTATTAATGGCTGTGTAGGCTCTTTGACTTCTGGTTCCGTAATCTCTATATTTGGTATAATCATTGGCTCTTCATTTGTCTGTTGTTCTGTCACAATCATTTTGATTTCTGGGATTTTAAGAGCAGAATCTACAATTCTAATCTCTGTTACATTTCCAGAATATCCACCCAGATGAGTGGCATTAGCCTTTCGACTGGTAACTGATGCTGCCACTGGTTGCTCAGCGGACACAATGGCAGAGCCTCTCACAGGCTGTGTCTCTGAGTGGCTCTTAGATTCACCCAGCATTTCTACCTTTATCTCAGTCACAATTTCTTCCATTTCATCCCGTCTCTCCATAGTGAGGGTTGGCACCTCATGTCTCTGTAATCTCACATTCTGGTTGCCAAATGGACAGTCCACTAAACTTTTCTCCAAAGCAGGAGCACATTCCACTTTTAAGGCACTTTCAACGCTTTTCTCTAAAGCTAAGGTAGATTTCCCTTTTGTGTTGAGATCATGGTCCTCTATGCTCTCCCCTGCCACAGGAGGGTATTCATCTGGTATTTTTAGATCTCTATTCTTTAAACTCTTTTGCAGCAAAGTGGGAGAAGATTCCTCCAATCTTTTGAAATGTATCTCCTCCTCTTTGTTATGTATTTTCTCTTTACTCTCCTCTAAAACCGGGATGCATTCTATGTGTGCTTTTGAAGAAATTGTCTCTACATTCTCTTGCAAAGTATCAATATACTTGTCTTGGGATTTAGAATCGTGTGTATTAACTTTATCATCCAAAGTAAGAGTCTGCTGCTCTTGTGTTTTAAAATTGTATGTTTCAATTCTCTCTTCTATAGCAGGTGTTTTGATATAAAATATCCCTGCACTCACATTTAAAGAGGGATATGGTTGATTCTCTGCTTTGACATCACCTTTCTCTCCTTGATTCTTATAGACACTTTCAATGCCCTTCTCATCCACATGCATTTCCTTCTCTTTTTCACTTTCGATGAGGCACTGGCTGACTGTGGGTAGGACATTATTGTTAGGAGCACTCCCACTGTCATCCATACTAGTGAGATTTGACATGTGGGGACCTGCTCCACTGCTGGCGTCTGGGTTCCGTGTAGAGTCAGATATACCCTGTTTGTGTAAATCTTCAGTTTTATCATTTAGTCTTGTCACCTGATCAGTCCCGGATGAAAACACTTGGATGTTTATCTCATGTGGGGCTGAGACAACCGTGTGGGGGACTGAGTCTGCCTGGGTCTGATCCTCGGCAGCCTTGAGGCAAAAACAAACACAGCTGTTTAGTACCACATAACATCAACACTCACATGGTATTTTGAAAGCCCTGAACAACACCATAATTAATAACAACACCATGATAACTACCATGTTAGGATTTACCTTAGTGGTAGCCGATATAATCATATTATCTTGTGACTATGAATCTTTATCGATACTTAGCTTTGGAGAAGTATCACAAACCAATAATGATTATCTACAAAGAAAAAGGGTTTTAAATCATTGACAAACTATTTGTTATGGCCAACCACATGACCAAGGCCAGTATGTTCACCTTTGACTTTTGAACACTTAGTGCTTATTTTAGACTGAGGAAAGTTGTTTCCCATAATAAATCAGTTTTAAAGAATGACCAGAAATAGAATATAATTCCAGAATATTTAAAGATCCATATCAGAGTTTGGTAACACTTTATTTGGATAGATGGTTTGTAGATGTTCCGTAGATATTCAATAACTGTCATCAACATTTCAACGATCTACTATCCCTAGCCCTAACCCTAACCTTAACCCTTACCATATCACTTAGTCTAAACCTAACCCTTACTGTAACCTTAGCAAGCAGATTCTTATCAACAAATAGTCTGTTGATAGTAGGACCATCTGAAGATAAAATACAGTATATGGGAATATCCAAATAAAGTGTCACCCAGAGTTTTCAACATACGTGAACTGTATAACCTTTGTGAATATGTTAAATCGGCAAACGTGTACATAATGTTTGTGTGACCACGCACAATTTCAATTTTTTTTAAGGACCTGTCAGTTTTCATGAACTCTCACTTACCCATATCGAACAGGCTCAAGGTTAATTGAAACCAAGTGTTGGAAAATGTCAAGTGTTTAAAAACGGACAGCTTTATCTGCACCAGATAAGGTAAACGGTTCCTCATTTTTTTCCACACAAGGAAAAAACCTGTAACCAAATACTGCTACTGTATTACATATGGCAGTCTAATAAGGGAAATAATCATATGATCTGATGATGCAATGAATGAAGCAATAAATTAAACCATTCTATCGTTTATTTTATTTCATGCTTTTCTATTTTGCAGTAATGTATTTAAAGGGGGATCATGTGTTGGGATAATTCAGGTGTTTTCTTGTCAGGTACAGTAGGTTAAAGGATGCTGAAAATGGACCTGTTGTGTTGAAGTTGGGGATTTCCCCAGTCCTTTAACAGGTGTGTTGTTTGTACAGTGACCTGAATGAATGAGTGCCTATCTGTTGGCAAGGGAATATCATTCCACCTCAAGTCACCAATGCTCAAAGTCATTTGCCGTTGCTGAGCACAAGCTTAGAAAATGTAATTGTCTTTGGGGAATTAGGGACAACACGTCACTTTAACATAAAAGTCATCAATTATATTTGTATCAACATTTCTTCTGTTTTGAAAAACGGAGCCTTTAAAAAGTAACATTGCCTGTGGCAAAAGCAATTTCCATGTTAATTAAAACAATCAGATGCAGAAATGTTTTATTCTAATGCAATATTTTTCCTGGATTACAGGTTTGTTTGAAGAGCAGTATGTAGTATAAATATCTGAATAATAACGTGTATCATTTTGAGGAATCTATCTACAACTTCCCCTGGCTTTTTTCTCAGGTCATTCATTTTCTTATGTCACGTCAAACAGACACGCACAGTTCCATGACATGTTAGAACAGGAGAGTCCAAGTTGTGTTTAATGAAGAGGAACTGGTGTCACGTTCAGTCTAAAAAATGTTACTCTAGCCCGAACAAGGCCTCTTCAACAGAATTTTCACGCTTGTGCACAAACAAAGTTCTGTCGATTGTTATGAGTTCCTCCAATTGATTTGCCACAACTTCTAACATTAACTGGCCACAACAGAAAAGGGGAGTTGCAGTTCCACATTATAGAGGAACATATCCACAAAACCATTGTTTGTGTGAAGAGTGGAGAGCAGCCGCCCTTTCTGCATGTTCTAATGTTCTAATCCAATATAAACACAATGGGCAGCAGACCTCGAAGCTAATTGGAATTAGCACCGTAGGGGACTAATATGCCATGTGTCACACTGGCATTGAGAAAGATGTTGATTCTAGTTATATTGCAATCTGTCAGATTGCATTTCAACAGGAAGGGAAGTAAAGCCATTAAACAGAACCATATCAGTTGCCAGTGAAGTTAATCTATGATGTGTCATATAGTAGCATTGTGTATGGTATAACATTACATTGAACAACATCAGTAAGTTGTGGGCAGGACTACAATCAAACAACCATTACATATACAGTACCAGTCAAAAGTTTGAACACACCTACTCATTCAATGGTATTTGTTTATGTTTTACTATTTTCTACATTGTAGAATAATAGTGAAGAAATCAACACATATGGAATCCTGTAGTAACCAGAAAAGTGTTAAAAAAAATCAAAATATATTTTATATTTGAGGTTCTTCAAAGTAGCCATCCTTTGCCTTGATGACAGATTTGCACACTCTTGCATTCTCTCAACCAGCTCCATGAGGTAGTCACCTGGAATGCATTTCAATTAACAGGTGTTGTCACGCCCTGACCATAGAGAGCCCTTGGTTCTCTATGGTATAGTAGGTCAGGGCGTGACTGGGGGTGTTCTATGTTGTTTATTTCTATGTTGGTGTGCTTGGTATGGTTCCCAATCAGAGGCAGCTGATTGGGGATCATATTTAGGCAGCCATTTCCCCACTGTGTTTTGTGGGATCTTGTTTTTGTGTAGGTGCCTGTTTGCACTTCACTGTCTTCACGGTTCGTTTGATTCATTTATTGTTTTTTTTTGTATTTTGCTGAAGTTTCACGTTATAATAAAGATGTGGAACGCTACTCACTGGTCCAATCACTGGCCTTGGTCCAATCATTACAACGATCGTGACAGAAGATCCCACTACAACAGGACCAAGCAGCGTGCCCAGGAGGAGAGTGTATCCTGGATTTGGGAGGAGATCCTGGATGGGAAGGGATCCTGGACTTGGGAGGAAATCCTGGCAGGACAGGATCGCCTTCCTTGGCAGGAGCGGCAGACGGAAGGTTATGATGGAGGACAGCGACCGCGCCGTGGTTCACGGCCACATAGAAAGCCCAAAAAACAGACCGAAAATATATTTTTTTTGGGGGGGGGGGCACAATGGGTGGTCGGCGGAGCCGTGGAGTGAACCAGAGCCAGTCTGGGAGAAGAGGGAGAAACCTGGAGGAGAGTGAACGGAGAGAATCAGATACCATCAGTGAGTTAAGGGACAATTTGGAGGAGAGAGAAATGAGAGAGTTATTGAATTGGTGGAGGATGCACAACATTTGCCCTAAGGAGCGTGTTATCGGTTTAATGCCACCTGAGTCAGCTCTCCGTACTCGTCCTGAGGAGCGTGCTATCAGTCTGGTGAAAGTTGTGCCGGCTCCACGCACCAGGTCTCCAGTACGCCTTCCCAGCCCTGTACGTCCTGTGCTAGCTCTCCACACTCGCCTTGAGGAGCGTGTCATTTGTCCGGTGCCATGTGTGCCGGTTTTACGCACCAGGTCTCCAGTGCGCCTCCACAGCCCAGTACGTCCTGTGCCAGCTCCTCCTAAATATAGCAGTCCTAGCCTATAGAAAGCTGATGGGATCCTCGTCTTTTTATTAGTGCTCATCACTCTGTTTTCTTGCGTAATTGCATAGCCTATAGAAATGTTGCGCAACATGAGCTCATGGGCCCTCATGAAGAGTTTGTTTAGATTTTCAAATGCATTTGCATTGATGTTAGAGTGATTAGAGGGGCAATAGAGTGCTGAGTGCCAGGCAGTTAGCAAGTTTGGTAGCATCAGAGCTTGGAGAAGCCTAATTACCGTGACAAACGGTAATGTGGAATTTGACTGCCTTCATGACTTGTAACCGCCGGTGTGGCGGTAAAATGGTGACCGCAACAGCCCTAGTTGGACCACAGAGTGAAGGAAAAGCAACCAACAAGTGCTCAGCATATGTGGGAACTCCTTCAAGACTGTTGGAAAAGCATTCCAGGTGACTACCTCATGAAGCTGGTTGAGAGAATGCCAAGAGTGTGCAAAGCTGTCATTAAGGCAAAGGGTGGCTACTTTGAAGAATCTCAAATATGAAATATATTTTTTCAGTTACTACATAGTTTGATGTCTTCACTATTATTCTACAATGTAGAAAATAGTCAAAATAAAGAAAAACCCTTGAATAAGTAGGTGTTTCCAAACTTTTCACTTAGTATTTTATTTACATTTTTTGGGGGGTAGTTCAGCTTTAATATTGTGGATAGATAATTATATTATCCAGCAGAGTTAATTGTTCAAATATAATGCTATTTCATGGTCACAACATAATGGTAGGGTACGCCTATCTTAATGTCTTCAGTACATGCAAATGGGTGCTAATACAACCCTAAGAGTTTGACAGTGAGATAGATGTAGAGTTTTGTCATTACCATCAAAGCACAATGAAAACAGTGCACAGAGAATTACAGAATGTTTTTCATTTCAATTTCTAGGAGTTTTTGTAAATACAAATTTTTTCAGCTTATCCAATCTCCCTGAGAATTATTTGTATTAGTCAACACCAGACTGCCCCAAATGGTCTCATTCTTTTATACAAGTTGGGCAGTTTCCCCCACTACATTGCTCGAGGTGTTGCTCTCGAGTGATACTGATGCACTGAAACCCACACTCTCAAGAGTCTAGATAGTCTGACAGAGCCTGGCTGACACACTTTCCCCCATGTTGCTGATAGTTTCTTTAATGGACTAGTGTGTTCTGTCTGTTTTAGACAGTACAGTGGCTACGAACAGACAACTAACAAACTACTAGTCTCTGTTATGATTAATCTGCATTCAGCATGTTTTTTGGACTTTCTCAAGCTATTTGCTGTGGCCTAATCATATGTACAATTTTAGCTGTTGGCCTGGAGTGGTTAGACTCAAGTCTTGTTACACAAATGTACAATCTATAAATAGCCTTTAAGTGGCTCCCTACTGCAGTGTGCGACTGAGCGGTCAATGTAATCTTAGAAGCAACAAGGCACAACTTACCTCACTGAGGGCTGGAGGGCCAGACATGGGCACTGTCTCTGTAGTGTTGCTGATCACCTCCAGACATACATCCATGGCCCTCTGCTCAACATGCTCCAGTGAATCAGGCACACTCTCTGGTGCTCTTTTGGAAGCTGAAGGGGGTTCTTCTGGGTGTGAAATAGTAATTCCACACTTGTGTTCATCTGGGTACAACCGCTCCAATGAATCTGGCTGCTGGTGTGGTAACAGAGTTATCGGGGCTTCCTGTGGCCCATCTACCACCATGGGTACTGTCTCCTCTGTGGGGTTTTTATACACCTCTGGTTGACCATCTTGCTCTTGTGGATGTCGATGGGGAAGGCTAGGGTATGGCTGTGTTGGGGCTACTGGATAACCGCTCTCGCTCTCCTGACCTTTCACATGATGATCATGAGAAGCATGATCCTTCTTGCTCTTACCAAAGAAAAAGTATTTGACTGAGTGGAACACATTGGAAAGAGTTTCCTGCATGTGGTGGTGATCGTGATGATCTCCCTCCTTGTGGGCATGCGTCTTAGCCACCATTTTGACTTCTGAGGCTGTGTTGCTATGTGCTGTTGTCCTATGCAACTGTTCTGCCTCTCTTGCTCTTTCTTTTTCTCTCTCAATTGACAGTTCTCCCCCTCTCATTTTCTCTCTTTCCTGTTCTCCAAGCATCCTCTCTCTGTCCGCCCCCTCTCTGTCCTCCCTCTCTCTCCCCTTCTCCTCTCTCACATCTGTTTTAGGATCAGCAGCAGTAGTATCCATTGTCTCCGCTGCCAATGTTTCCTCCACTTGGGCAGGGATCTTTTCTTCAGCAGTCTGTGAATAAAGGGTATCTGCCAGAAATTGAGACAAACTTATCCCTCCATCATATGAATTTTCTCCGGTGCCCGGTCCTGTATGATTACTGCTCGGTCCTGTATGACTACTGCTGATAACACCAGAATCTACACCATTTGAGATCTTTATTTTCTTTTTGGGTTCTCTGGTTTCTCTGTTGGGAATGTTGCTCACATTCTCTGTAGGTTTTACTGGAGCCGGTTCACTGACTTTAGCACTGACCCCATTAGGTTCTTCAACAGCAGGTACTAGCTGCTCCACAGCCGCTGCCCCCTGGCTGACTGTGATCTCCTCCCCATCTGGTGGTGAGGAAGGGACGCTTGAGGCCCGGCGTTTCCTCTGAGAGGGGATCGGGCTGCTTCGGAGAGGTTGCTGTTCCCGAGACTCCTTCTGGACGTTCTCCTTGCCCCTTTTCCTGCTCTCCTCCAACTCCCTCTTCTTGTTCTCTGCCTTCTGTTTCAGCTTGGCAAAGAACCTCTGGTGGATCTTGTACTCGCTCATGGTGCCTACCTCCAGAACCCCAGAGCAGGAGACAATGCCTTTGCTGTTCCTGGCTGAAGCCTGATAGATGGCTGCATCATCCACTGTGCAGCTGCAAAAAGAGAGACTCAAATAATTTAGGGAACTGTGCAGCCATCATTGTGCACAAATACAAATATAAAATCCAAATAGTAATTGTTGAATTATCTGGTGTAAATGGTAAATGGTTTCGGGTATATGGTTTTCTCTGCCTTACTTACTTGTAAATATGGAGTGTGTGAGTTTTACCATTGCAGCCAATTTTATATTTTGGGAGACCACAGTATCGGTCCAACTCCATGTCGTCTCGGTACCACGTCAGTTCTGGGGCTGGGTTACCTATGGACATCACATGGAGATGGTACATCACAGACATACAGTATAATATAATGACTTGGTTTAATACTAAAATAAATCTATTTTTGAAAAGATATTGATAGTTTCATGTTTATCTCTCATAAAGAGTATGCCCTCATTATCCTCATTTTTTTAATTTACAAGTTACCCTTGAGATTTGCATACAGTAGCCACTAATCATAAAAAAATCAACAAATTTTGAAAGGAAATTGTATCAAGAACAAAGGCATGTTTCAGACTGTTGCATCATAGCAGTACGCAAGGCCACACATTTTACTGCTGTGGTTGAAAAGCAGCCAACCCAAGTGCCAGAGGGAAGGCAACAGCAAAACCTGCTTAGATTTTCAAACCTATTTTTGTCTTGATTCTCTGCACCAACATTATGCCATTGCATCATTTAGACCCAGCTGCCTTTATTTTTTAACAGCTTTTTTTTTCTTCTTTTCACGTTATTGAATACGCTTTAAAATACTTGTAAAGAACAGGAAGGCCTGCACACTGTTTATGCTCCCAATTTACTGCTTTATTGACTACGCTTCGGTCCCAAACGGACTGAGTGCTCACATCCCAAAATATACACATTTCACCTCACATGACCATTACGCACATGCAATGGTGGGTGAGGAAACAATTCAATTCACTTTTGCGCAATGTCAATCTTAATTATTCACAGAGGTATATATGGTCATATTGGATTATATACATACAAATAAATGTGTCCAAGTTAAAGCCTAGGCAACAGTAAAAAAAAAGAGATTACATTGTAATACCCATCCATACGACCATTACTCGCAGGACGCGTGGTGGCCATAGTTATAACTACAGTGACCTACACTACATGACCAAAAGTATGTGGACATCTGCTTGTCGAACATCTCATTCCAAAATCATGGGCATTAAGTTGGAGTTGGTCCCCCCTTTGCTGCTATAACAGCCTCCACTCTTCTGGAAGGCTTTCCATTAGATGTTGGGACATTGCTGTGGGGACTTGCTTTCATTCAGCCACAAGAGCATTAGTGAGTTCGGGCCATGATGTTGGTTGATTAGGCCTGGCTTGCAGTCGGCGTTCCAATTCATCCCAAAGGTGTTTGATGGGGTTAAGGTCAGGGCTCTGTGCAGGCCAGTCAAATTCTTCCACACCAATCTCTACAAACCATTTCTGTATGGACCCCGCTTTGTGCACGGGGGCATTGTAATGCTGAAACAGGAAAGGAACTTCCCCAAACTGTTGCCACAAAGTTGGAAGCACAGAATCGTCTAGAATGTCATCGTATGCTGTAGTGTTAAGATTTCCCTTCACTTGAACTAAGGAGCCTAGCCTGAACCATGAAAAACAGCCCCAGACCATTATTCCTCCTCCAACAAACTTTACAGTTGGCACTATGCATTGGGGCAGGTAGCGTTCTCCTGACGTCCACCAAACCCGGATTCGTCAGTTGGACTGGCAGATGGTGAAGGGTGATTCATCACTCCAGAGAACGTGTTTCCATTGCTCCAGAGTCCAATGGAGGTGAGCTTTACACCACTCCAGCCGAAGCTTGGCGTTGCGCATGATAATCTTAGGCTTGTGTGCCACGGTGCTACGTTGAAAGTCACTGAGCTAAGGCCATTCTACTGCCAATGTTTGTCTATGGAGATTGCATGGCGGTGTTCTTGATTTTATACATCTGTCAGCAACAGGTGTGGCTGAAATAGCCGAATCCACTAATTTGAAGGGGTGTCCACATACTTGTGTATATATAGTGTATTTTAAAAACAACTTGTGTACCTCTAATAATGTAAATGAGATGGGCACATGTAGTAGTTACAAAAAATCTAATATGTGTACCAAGTGGAGACCTGGATGGCAGGACTAATTAACGTGAGATATTCCTGTAAGAAATGGTCTGATATCAAACTCTTGGTTCAGACCTTTAGGAAACATGGTGGACAAATTGTGAATCCAATACAATTCTCTTCTCAGTAATAGATTATCAGTATCTCCCCCCTCCTAGGAGTCTTAACATGTTCGATACCAACGTATCTCAGAGAGCTGATGTTGTGACGAGCTGCCATGAAATGCGCAGCCATAGGCGTTTCTCTGATCAAGAGTCCTGATATTACTCCTGTGTTCTGCAATCCTTGTTTTCAGAGCTCATTTCATTTTTTCCTACATAGCATAGACCACAAATAAATTTGACCAGGTATACCATATTTTTTATGGAACACGTAATGATGCCCGTAATCTTAATGGCCTTGACCGTGATAGGGTGATTGAACTTTTGCATTTGTTCGTAAAGTTACACGGCTGCATCTGTAATTATCGTTTGGCACATTGTCTAGGAAGGTGCTACGCAGCATCGGTGGAAGATCAGACCTCACCACCATTTGACTGGTGTTGGGGGCGCGTCTGAAGACTACCCGTGGGGGTTATTTAAACGTCTTTTCCAGTTGTGGATCAGTGCTCAAGATGGGCCATTGTTTTTTAATGATGTGGTCGAACTGTTTGCCAAGTGGGGAGTATTGAAGGAAGCATTGAACTCGTTGGTCAGGGGGTTTGGGGTGTATAAGCATTCATAAGCAGTCATAAGCATTTTGAAGTAACTTGTCTCTTTGCATTGTCTTCTGCAAGAAGAACAAAAGTCAACATTTCTCATCATTTATCGCCATTCTCACTTCATGTTTGCATCGCTGTTTAGAAGTTGGTTTCTTTCTCTGCTTTTAGTTTCAAACTAACCACAGAATGACTAATACATAATACCAAATCCTCAACTCAGAACTATCTAATGCATTCCAACACACATACACAACTCTGAAGGAGGTAGGCGTACCTGTAACCACACATGTCAACTTCACATTACAGTTCTCTGACACAGCCTTGGATTTAACGGTGGTCTCAAATACAGGCTGGGTGTCCTCAGTCAGCTGAGCCATCACACCAAACAATGTACTCCTGGAGAGAGAAAGGGTGCTTTAGCTTGAGTGTATGTTCTTCAGGGCATGTGCTAAAGTACTTTCCAATGAGAAGACCAATATTTCAAGGATCTTTTATCCCACCTTTATTCTGTACATTGTTTATTCCAGGCAGGGGAAGAAGGCAGTTACTAATCATTACTGATTGTGAAGGGAGATTGAGATTGCTCTCTCAAACATTAAACATTTCTCAGCAGTTGAAAAAGTGACATGGTAAAAGTACTTACAAAGTTATATTTTCAACAATGTCATATCAATGAAATTGTATATCAACGTCAATGTTCAATAACATCAAAGTCAATATAACAGGTTCACTTACAGCAGTGTTAAAAACAGGTGTAGATTTGCTCTTTCACTCTTGGGGGTAAACCGGGACGTGTGGTTAAGATGTTAGTTGGAATAGGTGTTGTAAAAGTATGCATTACCTCGATGACCTGGATTGAGAATACCTTGAGTAGCTATTCAGAGAGAAGGCAAATAAAGGCAGCCCATCAGACATATTGGTGGTTTTGTGTCTTAGATTCTCTTACATGGGACTCAGTTGTATTTATAAAGTAGGCTACAAAAGAGATTCTTACTGGTATTCTAAGAGTTGTGCTTTTCTTAAGAATGCTGAAATCCTGTTACTTGGTTATTACTTGCCATGTAGCATATTGGACTTTAGGAAACAATCCACAGATATGTTGAGATGGCTGAAATATCTAAGGAATGTGTGTGGTGGACAAAGTCGCACTGAAACTCCAAGCGTCACACTGAAACAAGTAAGAAGAGGTGATCTACCTGTTTTCAGGCCTAACATTGGAGAGGTAGTTGCTGCTCTCCAAGCGGCCATTCGAAGAGCTGACCTCCTCCTCATTGTAGCTGCCGCCGGACCTCCCATTGCCAGAGTAAGAGCGGGTCATTGGTCTTCTGGAAGTCATTGTCCACTCAACAGATATTCCCACAAATATAAAGGAAATGTGTCTACTACAGCAGACTGCTCCTTGAGTAAAAAATGCTCAGCTTGTCATGGATCAAAGCCCCAGTTTCAAGTTGCAGTGTCTTACCGGTGTAAGAGTAGCTGGAAAAGAAAGGAGAAAACAGCTGTGAATACTGTTAAATGTTGGTCTAGGTTAGTCTGGGAAACCATTCACTCATTCGAATAGATCCTCGAAGAAAATATTACCTGTATGCACCTTTCTCAAGCAACGCAACAATTATCAAAACTCCAAAGTAATTCAGACAGTGGCAACTGCTTTCCTTTGACCAAGCTAAGCAGCTGCAATGAAAAAGGTATAAATATGAACCGTTATCAGGCTCTACAAGGTTTATTAGGGGTCAAACTGAACCCTTAGACATTATTTTAGAATTTAGAGGTTAACATTGAACTCAAACACTTCTTGGTTGAAACAAAAGTTGATGATTTTGTGAACTTACCATTGATAGGCTTTTCAGAGTCCCAGAGGCAAAGCTCTGACTGCAATTGTCAATCATACACATGCTTGTGGTGCCAGCGGGACCCTATTTATAGCAGGCCTACAAATAGGTGCAAGTGCACATCACATTTTCCGAAACCAGCCTTCAGACATGTATTCAACAAGAGAAGGCTATTTTGCTCTGAGAACAAATCAATGTTCTCCAAATTTGAAAATAATATTTAAAATAGAAATACTAAGAGAAAACAGATCATTATACACTACCATAGTTGGCCAAGAAAGGTCATGTCAAAAACACAACCTCTTAACATGTTGACAGCAGGGAGTATAGACTCACATCTAGGTGGGACACTGTGTTGGTGAAAGACTTATTGCAAAACACTGATATGTCATGTGTCCAGAGATACTTGGGGATTTATTTCATGAAGTAGATGATGACGACCTAAGCATACTTGGTTCTTACCCAGGACAGCCCTCTCCCTTGATACTGCCTGCCCCTCAAGAGTTCTTCCAAAACACCCTTGAGAATAAATTCAGCCATCTGATCACATTGCTTCATTTTCCAAACATATGATTGCCTGCTTAGGTTACACAGTAAGGTCACAGAGGACTACCAGCAAAGTGGGGTATTACATAAAATAAATTAACTGTATTGCTGTTGAATTCCAAATCTAAACTAATGAGCACAAGAGTTGTAGTTTCATAACATTAAAATACGTTTATTTTAAGACTAAAAGCAACAGGCCTATCTATTTTTTATTATAAACTGGGTGTTTCGAGACCTGAATGCTAATTGGCTGACAGGCGTGGTATATCAGAACATATAGCACGGGTATGACAAAACATTTATTTTTTACTGCTGTAATTACATTGGTAACCAGTTTATAATAGCAATAAGGAACCTCAGGGATTTTGATATATGGCCAATATACTGTACCACGGCTAAGGGCTGTATCTAGGCACTCCGCGCTGCGTTGTGCATAAGAACAGCCCTTAGTCGTGGTATATTGGCCATATACCACACCCCCTCGGGCCTTATTGCTTAAATATACACTCCATATATGACGAACAAAATCCTTCTTAAGTGCTTCAGAAGCAATGTTGGGTAGGTTAGGCTACTTTCTAAATGTTTTCTTTTACATTTACTAGTTAACTGAACAAAATTGTAATCATTAATGTATCTTTGGGATTACCCAATCTCAGCAATGTAATCTGATTACTTTTACATTACTTTCCTCTTAAGTGGCATTAGAAGAAGACAAAAACAATCCAGCAAACACATTTGGTGTGTTATCATAGTGGTCTCTGACTTGTGGTCAGACTCGCTCAGGTGGAGAAAACTTAAACTTGCTATTTTTTTCAATGCTGTGTCACGCCCTGGCCATAGAGAGGTTTTTGTTCTCTATTTTGGTTAGGCCAGGGTGTGACTAGGGTGGGCATTCTATGTTCCGTTTTCTATGTTTTGTGTATTTCTTTGTTTTGGCCGGGTATGGCTCTCAATCAGGGACAGCTGTCTATCGTTGTCTCTGATTGGGAGCCATACTTAGGTAGCCTTTTCCCACAGGGTTTTTGTGGGTGGTTGTTTTCTGTCTTGTGTTTTTCACCTGACAGAGCTGTTGCGCTTTGTTCTACTTTGTTTTTGATTCAGTGTTCAGAACTAATAAACATGATGAACACGTACCACGCTGCACCTTGGTCCTCCTTGTAACAACTGTTACAGCTGATTTGAATGTCATTGAGAAAACAGAAAGGTGTCATAGTGTATTTCTTCGCAAACATCCTTTCTGAAATTAAAAGCAATCCAATAAATAATCATCTAGTTTTTTAAAAGTACAGTGTTTGTAATCCGATTTCAATATTTTAGCTGGTAATTTAACTGATTATTACAGTTAGTTTTTTGTAATCAATTTACCCTGTTCAGAAGTGAGCAGGTTGGTGAGAGCATTGTTGACAGTGTTGAGAGGACTGAGTTATAAAAGAGAGAGACATCTGAAGAAACTCAAAAAAGACATTAACATTAACTGTACTTTTTGTGATGAGCATCCAGAAACAGTTTGGGATTTATTTTGGCATTGTCTACAGGTAAAAAATATTATGGCAAGATATTTGTATATTTATTGCTGTCACGTCCTGACCGTAGTAAGATGTCATTTTCTATAGTAGAGTGGTCAGGGCATGACAGGGGGTGTTTTGGGTGGTTTGTCTATGTTTTCTATTTCTATGTTTTGTTCTAGTATTCTATTTCTATGTTGGAGGTTTTTGGGATGATCTCCAATTAGAGGCAGCTGGTTCGCGTTGTCTCTAATTGGAGATCATATTTATGTTGGTTTTTTTTTCTAGTGTGTTTGTGGGCAGTGTATTCTGTTTAGTTGTGTTCTGTGTAGTCTTCAGTACCTGACAGAACTGTTAGCTGATCGTTTTCTCTTTAATATTTTCTTTAGTGTTCTGAGTTTAATAAACAGTAATTATGAGCACTCAACACGCTGTGCCTTGGCCCCTTCTATACGACAGCCGTTACAATAGGTGATAATATTCTTGATGACTTTTGTTTATTATGGGCGAATGTGCTGTTTGGTTTCCTTAACTACAATAAGGATAAAGAGAACTATTTGACCTCTTAAATGTAATTGTGCTAATGGTAAAATGTAATATTCAGAAAATACCTAATAAAAAAACACTTCCATGTTTTCTATAAGGAGTTGGAATAGTACATTAAGATCATTCTAGATTATTTGAATAAGAAAGCAGTATAGCCAGTGGTGTAAAGTACTTAAGTAAAAATACTTTAAAGTACTACTTAAGTAGTTTTTGGGGATATCTGTACTTTACTATTTATATTTTTGACAACTTTTACTTCACTACATTCTTAAAGAAAATAATGTACTTTTTACTGCATACATTTTCTCTGAAAAAGTAGTTGTTACATGTTTAATGCTTAGTAGGACAGAAAATGGGCCAAATTACACACTTATCAAAATAACATCCCTGGTCATCCCTACTGCCTCTGATCTGGTGGACTCATTAAACACACATGCTTCATTTGTAAATTATGTCTGAGTTTTGGAGTATGCCCCTAGCTATCCATAAATAAAAAAACAAGACAATTGTGCCATCTGGTTTGCTTAATTTAAAGAATTTGAAATGATTCATACTTTAACTTTTCATACTTAGGTAGATTTTAGCAATTACATTTACTTTTGACACTTAAGTATATTTATAACAAAATACTTTTAGACTTTTACTCAAGTAATATTTTACTGGGTGGCTTTCGCTTTTACTTGAGTCATTTTCTATTAAGGTATCTTTACTTTTACTCAAGTATGACAGTTAGGTACTTTTCCCACCGCCTAATCTGTCATTTATTGTACCCCCTAGCATATAGCGTATATATGTTGTTCCTGTTTGTTTGTTGGTTTGTTTGTATATGTCCTATATATACTGGTGTTTTCAGCAACAACAAAAAACAACCCCCCCCCCCCCCCCAAAAAAGAGAGCAATTTCTTCATAAGTGAAATCAAATTTGAATCCACCTTGCAATACCGTAATGTCTGTGCTATGCTCTTTTGACCCACACGTAATTGTGGATGGATCTGGTTTTGGATCATTATTTCTGCTAATTGAATTACGATATGATTTTGCCTTTCATAAAATATTTAATTAGCTATAAGCGTATGTGAATGTATAAAATGTGCCCTGGAGTCAATTCTGTATTTAGAATAGATTTCCAATTCCCAAATTTTGCGGAAGGATATCCAAAAATATTTTGCCTCATATACTACATACCGTACGGTAATATGTGGGTATCATTGTTCCGGGAAAAGGATGTCCTGTTTTTTGTTGATATAAAGTTTTGAGGATTTACAAGAGTTACATTCTCTACTATAGTTTGTAAAGGCCATCTTACATTCTCTACTCTAGTTTGTTTAATGCCATCGGATCAATGCTGTTACAGACAGTGTGGCATGTGCATGGTGTTTGGTCGCAGTTCAGGTATGTACACTACATTGATACAGGTAGCCTACACAATAACCCTCTCTAGCAATATAAATGTGTTGATACATTTTCCAATACCATACTATTTGCCTGTTTGACTTTAGTTTAATGTAAGCATACCTCTGTGTTTTATAACATATATGTATTTTCTTGACTTCCAAGAGCTGATACACCATAACACAAAACATATGGGCTGAGTGTGCAAACAGGAATGTGTTGTGATTCTCTTGACCAGGGTTGCCAGGTCAAGCTTTAATTTTCGGCCACACCCCGCCACAGGCCTCAAAACTGGGCCATTTTTTTTTTTTTTTGCGCAGCAGTAGACGAGTTGCCATATTTATCCAATAAACCCCTTTTCGATAACGCTATTGAGCTAATTTAGAAGGAATATCGATTTAACATGTAATGACAAGAAGCAAAATTCAGATTTCCATCAAAATAATTATTATTGCAAGCTAACGTGACTAAAGGAATTTGAATATGCAGCAAGAGAAAGGATAATTTGCCTTTATTAAACTCGCCAGATCATTTACCATCCATCAATGATTGTCCATTTAACTGGTTTGACTGCTATGAATAAGCAATATGGCCCGAGGGGTTGTGGTGTTTGGCCAATATACCATGCTAAGTGCTGTTCTTAAGCACGATGCAACGTGGAGTGCCTTGATAGAGTCCTTAGTCGTGATATAGAACAGATTTAGAACAGTAAAAGGTAATGTATTGTCATACTCGTGGTATATGATTTGATATATCACAGATTTCAGCCAGTCAACATTCAGGGCTCAAACCACCCAGTTTAGAATTGTAATTCTAAACTCGGTGGTTTGAGCCCTGAATGCTAATTGGCTGACAGCCATGATATATCAGACCATATACCACGGATATGACAAAACATTCGTTTTTACTGCTCTAATTACATTTGTAACCAGTTTATAATAGCAATAAGGTACCTCAGTGCCTTAGACCGCTGCGCCACTCAGGAGCATTTCAGGAAGTCCAGGATCCATTTGCTGAGGGAGGTGTTTAGTCCCAGGGTCCTTAGCTTAGTGATGAGCTTTGTGGGCACTATGTTGTTGAATGCTGAGCTGTAGTCAATGAATAGCATTCTCACATAGGTGCTCCTTTTCTCCAGGTGGGAAAGGGCAGTGTGGAGTGCATTTGAGATTGCGTCATGTGTGGGATTGCGTCATGTGTGGATCGGTTGGGGCGGTATGCGAATTGGAATGGGTCTAGGGTTTTCGGGATGATGTTGTTGATGTGAGCCATGACCAGCCTTTCAACATGAATAGTGAGGCAATTTCGAGGTAAGAAGTGCTTGTGTTGACGAATAGCCTACTGTAATAGGCTACTTAGGGGAGGACGGCTCATAATAATGTCTGGAATGGAGTCAATGGAATGGTATCAACCACATGGAAACCACGTCTATTATGTGTTTGATACTATTCCACAGACTCCATTCCAGCCAAAATTATTATGAGCTGTCCTCCCCTCAGCAGCCTCCACTGGGATGGGGGTCTTTCAATCACGAAATCAACTATGAATAATATGAATATAAACTGAATATGCTTGTCAGCAACACCCAGCATTTTTTTTTTTTTTTTTACCTGTAGCCTAATCTGATTTAATGTTACCATCAATCTAATGCATTCTAACAATAGCTTAATGGCCAAAAAAAATGTTGATAGAGCTGTGAATTACCTAAACATAGACGTTAATAATTGCATAATAACACAAGGCTACAACAACAATAAACTGAAGTTATAGGCTACTTATTAAATACATTTTCCAGCTCCAGGTAGGCAACACAAGTGGCACATTGATTTGCAATTTTATTTTTAGTATTTTTTTTTCACCTTTATTTAACCAGGTAGGCCAGTTGAGAACAAGTTCTCATTTACAGCTGCGACCTGGCCAAGATAAAGCAAAGCAGTGCCAAACAAACAACACAGAGTAACACATGGAATAAACAAATGTACAGTCAATAACACAATAGAAAAGTCTATATACAGTTGAAGTCGGAAGTTTACATACGCCTCAGCCAAATACATTTAAAGTCAGTTTTTCCAAAATTCCTGACATTTAATCCTAGTAAAAATTCCCTGTCTTAGGTCAGTTAGGATCACCACTTTATTTTAAGAATGTGAAATGTCAGAATAATAGTTGAGAGAATGATTTATTTCAGCTTTTATTTCTTTCATCACATTCCCAGTGGGTCAGAAGTTTACATACACTCAATTAGTATTTGGCAGCATTGTCTTTAAATTGTTTAACTTGGGTCAAACGTTTCGGGTAGCCTTCCACAAGCTTCCCACAATAAGTTGGGTGATTTTTGGCCCATTCCTCCTGACAGAGCTGGTGTAACTGAGTCAGGTTTGTAGGCCTCCTTGATCGCACATGCTTTTTCAGTTCTGCCCACACATTTTCTATAGGATTTTGGTCAGGGTTTTGTGATGGCCACTCCAATACCTTGACTTTGTTGTCCTTAAGCCATTTTGCCACAACTTTGGAAGTATGCTTGGGGTCATTGTCCATTTGGAAGATCCATTTGCGACCAATCTTTAACTTCCTGACTGATGTCTTGAGATGTTGCTTCAATATATCCACATAATTTTCCATCCTCATGAGGCCATCTATTTTGTGAAGTGCACCAGCCCGTCCTGCAGAAAAGCACCCCCACAACATGATGCTGCCACCGCCATGCTTCACACTTGGGATGGTGTTCTTTGGCTTGCAAGCCTCCCCCTTTTTCCTCCAAACATAACAATGATCATTATGGCTAAACAGTTCTTTTTCTTTTTTCATCAGACCAGAGGACATTTCTCCAAAAAGTACGATCTTTGTCCCCATGTGCAGTTGCAAACCGTAGTCTTGCTTTTTTATGGCGGTTTTGGAGCAGTGGCTTCTTCCTTGCTGAGCGGCATTTCAGGTTATGTCAATATAGGACTAATTTTACTGTGGATATAGATACTTTTGTACCTGTTTCCTCCAGCATCTTCACAAGGTCCTTTACTGTTGTTCTGGGATTGATTTGCACTTTTCGCACCAAAGTATGTTCATCTCTAGGAGACAGAGCGCGTCTCCTTCCTGAGCGGTATGATGGCTGTGTGGTCCCATGGTGTTTATACTTGCATACTATTGTTTGTACAGATGAACGTGGTACCTTCAGGCATTTGGAAATTGCTCCCAAGGATGAACCAGACTTGTGGAGGTCTACAATTTATTTTCTGAGGTCTTGGCTGATTTCTTTTGATTTTCCCATGATGTCAAGCAAAGAGTTCGAAGGTAGGCCTTGAAATACATCCACAGGTACACCTCCAATTGACTCAAATGATGTCAATTAGCCTATCAGAAGCTTCTAAAGCCATGACATCATTTTCTGTAATTTTCCAAGCTGTTTAAAGGCACAGTCAACTTAGTAAACTTCTGACCCACTGGAATTGTGATACAGTGAATTATAAGTGAAATAATCTGTCTATAAACAATTGTTGGAAAAATTACTTGTGTCATGCACAAAGGAGATGTCCTAACCGACTTGCCAAAACTATAGTTTGTTAACAAGACATTTGTAGAGTGGTTGAAAAACGAGTTTTAATGACTACAACCTCAGTGTATGTAAACTTCCGACTTCAACTGTACAGTGTGTGCAAATGAAGTAAGATTAGGCAGTTAAGGCAATACATAGGCCATAGCAGATAATTTTAAAAAGAGAGGGTCCAGATTGTCTAGCCCAGCTGATTTTTAAGGGTCCAGATTTTGCAGCTCTTTCAGAACATCAGCTATCTGGATTTGGGTGAAGGTGAAATGGAGAGGCTTGGGCAAGTTGCTTTGGGGGGTGTAGATCTGTTGACTGGGGTAGGGTTAGCCAGGTGGAAAGCATGGCCAGCCATAGAAAAATGCTTATTGAAATTCTCAATTATCGTGGCTTTATCAGTGGTGCGTGTCCTAGCCTCAGTGCAGTGGGCAGCTGGGAGGAGGTGCTCTTATTCTCCATGGACTTTACAGTGTCCCAGAACATTTTGGAGTTTGTGCTACAGGATGCAAATTTCTGTTTGAAAAAGCTAGCCTTTGCTTTCCTAACTGCCTGTGTATATTGGTTCCTAACTTTCCTGAAAAGTTGCATATCGCGGGGGCTATTCGATGCTAATGCAGTATGCCACAGGATGATTTTGTGCTGGTCAAGGGCAGTCAGGTCTGGAGTGAACCAAGGGCTATATCTGTTCTTAGTTCTAAAATTTTTGAATGGGGCATGCTTATTTAAGATGGTGAGGAAAGCACTTTTTAAAGAATAACCAAGCATCCTCTACTGACGGAATGAGGTCAATGTCCTTCCAGGATACCTGGGCCAGGTCAATTAGAAAGGCCTGCTCGCAGAAGTGTTTTAGGGAGCGTTTGACAGTGATGAGGGGTGGTCGTTTGACTGCAGACTCATTACGGACTCTGAAGATAAATGGGGGTCAATTTATTCACATATTGTGTCCAGGCCACAGCTGGGGGCTGAAGGGGGGTCTATAACAAGTGGCAACAGTGAGAGACTTATTTATGGAAAGGTGGATTTTTAAAAGTAGAAGCTCGAACTGTTTGGGCACAGACCTGGATAGCATGACAGAACTCTGCAGTAGATTGCAACTCCATCCCCTTTGGCAGTTCTATGTTGTCTGAAAATGTTGTAGTTGGGGATGGGAATTTCAGAATTTTTGGTGGCCTTCCTAAGCCAGGATTCAGACACGGCTAGGACATCAGGGTTGGTGGAGTGTGCTGAAGCAGTGAAAAAAAAAACTTAGGGAGGAGGCTTTTGATGTTAACATACATGAAACCAAGGCTTTTATGGTTACAGGAGTCCACAAATGATAGCGCCTGGGGAATAGCAATGGAACTGGGGGCTACAGGGCCTGGGTTAACCTCTACATCACCAGAGGAACAGAGGAGTATGATAAGGGTATGGCTAAAGGCTATAAGAACAGGTTGTCTAGTGTGTTAGGGACAGAGCATTATAGGAGCAGATTTCTGGGCGTGGTAGAATAGATTCAAGGCATAATGTACAGACAAGGGTATGGTAGGATGTGAGTACAGTGGAGGTAAACCTATGCGCTGAGTGACGATGAGAGAGATTTTGTCTCTGGTGGCACCAGTTAACCTAGGTTAGGTCTCTGCAGGTGTGTGGAGTGGGACGAAAGAGCTATCTAAGGCATTTTGAGCGGTACTGAGGGCTCTACAGTGAAATAAAACAATAAAAACTAGCAATGTCTCCAGTGATATCGTCATTTCAACATATTTATTGTATCAAGTGGTAGGCAAGTAACCTACAATGGCATAGACATTAATAGGCTACTTGATGACCAACAGATGCAAATGTATCATTCTCCAAGTTTATTGTGAGTTTCATTGTGGACTTTTCCCCATAACAGAAGCACGCAAGGGAGTTTCATAATTTCCATTTAAAATTTCCAACTGCGCAGCGCTCGAGACCCAAGAACTGAGCATGCGTAAAACCCTTTCCTTGCATGCAGTTTAAACCACCTTCGAGCGAATTCATGTAATGCGCACTAGTGCGCCTAAAGTCGTTTCCCAGTGCTGTGTCGCAGTTATTTCTTGATGTGCATCAGTTCTTGCACATTAACACTGTATGTTTTATGGAAAAAGGGTTGGAAATACGTGTCTCCATAATGAAATTGGCCTGTCTACAACTGGTAAAAAGTTGTCAGGACATGCTGCAGTGCTCTCTCAACACACACACACCCCCCCTCCGGCCCTCCCCTCCCCACCACTCACACACTCAGCAACAGCCTTCCTCACTTCCTGGTAGTCTGCAGGTCACAGGGAAATAATGTTATTTTTTTTGTTGAGAAATGCCATGACGGTGTGGGTTGAATTTAGAAGTAGCCCAAAAACCTGGTCAATTTTCACCCTTGACATCTTTTTCAAATGAACTAAATGTCTGGAAAACTGTGGGCATGTCAACCCTGCTCTAGACATTTATAGGCTATTCATCTTATTGGTTTAATTAGAGACCATATCATTTAGAGTGAGTTGTAGACTATAAAATACATTATTTGGCCCTAATTTTACAGCCATTGATAAACTTGCAAATGTTGATAGTAGCCTATAATTGTTACTACTCTGTAGTAAGCCATTTTCAGGAAGATGTCCAGTTTGGCTGACCTTTTATTAAAGCACAGATTGTTTTGCAAATATGCTAACCTACCTATCAGTCTCAATTTCTCTTGAAATAGATTCATTGTTCCTTGTGTTATCGTGTTTGTCACATGCGTGGTTGTGAAATGGGAAGTGGGGAGAAAATCTATTAGTAACAGTTGTGCGCACATTGTATGCACATTTGTTCCATGTGGCCCTTATCAGACGTCATCTCCATGACACGTTCCTGTGATTTTTGGCTGGATCTTGACTTGTTTTAGTTGATACCCCGTTCACTCACCTCTGGCACAACTGATGCTCATATTCTGTCTTTTGCTTAATAGGTAGCACAGTGCAGTGATGACCAGAACAGATCATACTTGAGGTTCAGAAGTTCTTATTTCACCTTGAAGTGATGAAAAGCATGATCAGAGGTGTGTATTTTCCCTATTTATTGTGCAAGTTAACTATGTTCCATTTGATCAGTACACTGACATAATATTATGTTTTGTTATTCAAAATAATGTTATGTTATATAACTTAACCTACTGTAACTGTGAAAGGGGCTATCTATTTTTAGACTTATAAATTAATGATGTATACATAGTGATTCTTGTAAGAATATACCTTCATGAGCTTAGTTCAAATGTCACACCTCATCAGAACCCAAAATACAAGGTTGTTTTACTCCAATGTTTGTAAACATTGTAAATGTTAACAAACACTGCATAGCCTAAAAACACTAATGCTGATATCATGGATGGTAAGCCCTTGCATCCATATCTCTGTCTATGGCCCATCCCTCAGGTTTTTACCAACACAGAGGCAGGGTGTTGGCTTTGTTATAGTTTCAACTGCGGATTGGCCCTTTAATCACTTATCACTTTATCAATTTACATTTTCAGACATCGTCATTGTGCAGCATCCTGTTTCTGTGTATGTACCACTGAACTATAAGGTGACTCTGAGTGTGAGAGCAGAGGGAACCGGTATCCTGAACTACCAGTGGTTCAAGTCCAGTAAAGAGGAAGTATGTGGTTGTTGAGGATTTTTTTGTCATTCTTGTCTGACACAGTATTATGTTGTCAATTCATAGAGTAACACAGTATATATATCCAATGAAATGGTTAATGTTTTTTAGGTATT
Source organism: Salmo salar (assembly GCF_965601325.2). NCBI lineage: Eukaryota > Metazoa > Chordata > Actinopteri > Salmoniformes > Salmonidae > Salmo > Salmo salar. The sequence continues at coordinate 28,822,183 of NC_138306.1, read as the reverse complement.
TGGTGGGACCAGAGCAGAGCTGATTGTCACAGCCCAGAGGTCTCAGCTCTACATTTGTCGAGTGAATGACCAGTTCTGCAACTGTGTGTTCAGTGAATGGGTCAAAGTAAAGGTCCTGGACATTGCTAAACCAGGTATAGGAATCCACTATATTAGTTACCAGTTCTAAGATAATAACATGTTTGTAATACAGATTGTTAAATCTTCTTTGATCAATTTAGAGCACTATTTTGCCTATAATGTATTGCTATTGCATTTTTTCTGAATTTTTTTCTTCAGGTCTCCCAGTAGCATGGCGAGGGGAGCCCCATATCGCTGTACACCCTGCACCCCAGACTGTCAGACAAGGGGAGAGACTCACCCTCAGCTGCACTGCCTTTGGCATTCCCACCCCTCACTACCAGTGGTACAGAAATGGACATCCTCTGTTGGGCAAGACCACGGACACACTGCAGGTAACACCAGTGTTTATTTACTTCTGCACTGAGGTCATCGTGTTTACTCTGTCTTATCATTTGCTGGCTGAGATACCATGCTTCACCACTCCTATTTAGTGATGTAGTGGTAAAAACATTGGTGTGAAAACTCTGGTCGAGGCGAAAAAAGTAACTCTCCCTATATTTTCAATGCAATTTCCCCCAGAAAGTGAGTGATAAGTGCCAAGCAAAAAAAGGGGGTTAACTGCGTTTACTTGTGTTTACCCTCCACTACACCACTGGTCCTATGTAAACATTGTAATTTAGAATATCTTAGTTAATATTTAACATGAGGTTTACATTCTAGGAGAGAAGTCTTATGTGTATGAGTAGAGCCAAACAGTGATGTGAATGCATTTGATTGTGTCCCTTGTAGATAGAGAATGCAGAGTCAGACCATAGAGGAACATATCTCTGCTATGTATCCAATGTTCAAGAGGAGAGATGGACAGAGGCAGCTGATGTTGAAATAGGTAAATGGAAGTGGGATCCTACTTGAAGGGCATCAAAAAGGAAATCATATTTACATGAATTGAACATAATGTGAATGATGATGTCATATAGCCGAGTCTTTTGTGAATGCTGCTCTGTAATTATAAACAGATGTGCAATAGTGAATATGAAACTCTCACAGTAGCACATGACAAAGCACTAGCAGCAATTATTTTAAGTTTTCAGTGGCATGAGCTTTACTATTAGCGTTTTATATATTCCCTGACAAAGTCTACCACATAATTCACTGGAAAGTAATTCCACACTTTTCACTGAGCTAGTGGAATAGCGGTAAGTTCAGATTTCTGCACATCCCTCCCACAAGTGGGTCTTTCCATTCCGCTGACGATTTAAGGTACTTTCCCTTTGTTAAAGACTGTACTAGAAGTTTTCAGGCTCTAAAAAGTGGTCAAGGAACTAGCCTTTGGATGTAGGTTCCTCTTTGTATGTGTTTTCTACATGTTGGCACATCAACAACATTCATATTTCAAAATCCTTATGAATTTGACCCAACCAGTTTGAATGAAAACTAGGAGGCCTTTTACACTCTCATATTGCTTTTGATCTTGTTTGTTGTGTTAACAGATGGAAGTGTGAAGTGTTAGGTTATGCACTGATTATAACCTTTGCCTTTTATTATTTTTCCATTTCTTTCAGTGCCAGCTAATCAACTCACAGGTATGGGTCAGTGGAAATATAGTATCCGTTTGAGGTATTTTTAGAATGCGGTTTGAGCATTATGTCATTGAAGTGGGGAACTGTTGTACCAGTATTTCCTGATATGTGTGGTTCCATGTTTCTATATTATATTTAATTAGCTGTTCTCAAAGTACAGTAAGGTGACCCTGATTACAAATTCCACTATTGTCTTTTCGTCCAGCGACTGACAAAGTGGCCCTGCTTATTGGTAACCTCAACTACTCCCACCATCCGGACTTGATGGCCCCCACTATGGATGTCCATGAGATGGCCAACCTGCTGCAGCAGCTGGGCTTCAGAGTGGTGTCTCTACTGGATCTCACCAGGGAGGAGATGCTGGCGGCCATTGACAAGTTCCTTCTCCTGCTTGACAGGGGCGTGTATGGTGAGTTCAATACTGTACAGTATTCTGGTGGTTACATTTCAAGGGAGAATGTATTTTGAATTGAGGGTTTTTCAGAGACTCTAGAAAGCTAACGATGACACTTCACTGAAAAGGTGCAAATGCATACAAAACTATTTCTCTGTTAAGCTGAAATCAGACATCGTAGTCTTGTTAAGCTCCCTTTAAACATAATCTGCCCGTTTCGGTTGATCTAGCATAATTCTATGCTGCTGTTTAGAGATCTTATTAGTAGCTTGGTGTGAGAGTGTGGTTTAGCAGGCAGATAAGAGGTGGAAAGGAGAAGCTTGGGCCTGTAGTGTTTGGAGCGAGATGCCTTGCTATGTATAACTGTTTCCGGTGGTGTGAAGTACTTGAAAGTACTACTTAAGTAGTTTTTTGGGGTATCTGTATTTTACTTGACTTTATATTTTTGACAACTTTTTACATTTTCCCTGACACCCAAAAGTACTCATTACATTTTGAATGCTTAGCAGGACAGGAAAATTGTCTAATTAACACACTTCTCAATAGAACATCTTTGATCATCCCTACTGCCTCTGATCTGGCTGACTCACTAAACACATGCCTCTTTTTTAAATGATGTCTGAGTGTTGGAGCATGTCCCTGGCTATCAGTAAATGTTACAACAACAAAAAATCTAGATATATAGATGTTTTTTTTTCTTTTCTCGTTTTCTATAACAGCCATACAACACACAAACATGGATTATTAGATGAGACAGAAAATGTCAAACTCTTACAAATGTTTACATGCCACATAAAATGTAATGCTCTTATGTTACAAAAAAAATCTCTCTATATATATATAAATAGATTTTTTTTTGTAACATTTACTGATAGCCAGGGACATGCTCCAACACTCAGACATCATTTAAAACACTCAGACATCATATATATATATATATATATATATATATATATATATAAAATGCTGTCTAGTTTGCTTAATATAAGAATAAAAAATGATTTATACTATATATTGTAGCAATTCTATTTACTTTTGATAATTAAGTATATTTGAAACCAAATACTTTTATACTTTTACTCAAGTAGTATTTTACTGGGTGACTTTCACTTTTACTTGAGTCATTTTCTATTAAGGTATCTTTACTTTTACTCAAGTATGAAAATTGGGTACTTTTTCCACCACTGGCTGTTTCTGAGGCCTGTAGCACTTCTACTTGGGAGATTTATTTAGCACCTGTAAAGGGCCTTTAACAACCTAACAACTGTCAGTTTATCTTCCTTTTAATATTTGAGTCAAATAAGAGCATTACATTTTATGTGGCATGTAAACATTTGTAAGAGTTTGACATTTTCTGTCTCATCTAATAATCCATGTTTGTGTGTTGTATGGCTGTTATAGAAAACGAGGTCAGCTTAATATGAAAACCAATCTGAAAAGTAGCGATCTGGATTTTCTAGGAGCTTTAAGGACCTGCACAATTTACAGATTCAAAACATGCTACATGAAATTACCCAACTCAGCTGCACAGGGATGCAAAGCTTCCGGTAGTTTACCAAAGTTACTGGAATCTTCAGTCATTTTGGTAATTAACAGAAAATCTATGGCAATCTATCATAACTTTGGTGATTTATACTTGAATAACTTAAAAAATTTTATTCATATATAGTATCATTTTTTTTTATATCAGTGTCCATATTGTCCATACATTTCTATTAGATACACCATATGGTTCAAGAGAAAATGCCTAATTAATGAAAAAAGCATCTTATCAACAATGGCATTATTTGAAGTTATTATTTTAACTCTTCCAACTATTTACTTTTTTCACAACTGCCTCCAGTTTGACGCTGAAACATCGACAACAAATACATACTGACATAGTAAAATAAATCAAAGTGTATGAAAAAATAAAGGATATTTCATGATGATACATATATTTCTATATTTTATTTGATTAACATTTTTCAAGTGATAAAGCCACACAGAGGGACAGAGATAATTACAGGCGCCTGTAAAAAGTTGAAGTACCCAAAAGGGCCACTAGATGTTTTGTGATATATTACATAAAATCCTTGAAGGATACCAAAATTCTGGTAGTTGACTGGTAGTAATATACCCTCCCTTTGCAACCCTACACATAATATATAGAGCACAAGCAACATAATATTTTATTGATAAAGGACAGGGTCAGTGTTGTGTGATATTCTACAGTATATGATTGCTAAAATGAAACATGGAGCCTTGTTTGACAGATGCCATATTAGATCTGTACCTCTCGCTGAACTGAAGTATACTTTTCGGATGCTCTGAATTTACTCTTATGCCTATGAGAGACTGCTTTTCCTGTTCACGGCATGTAACATGCGTTTGCCACGGATTTGATTTTAATCTGATTAATTAACAGCGATCAATGCTAAATAACTAATAGTTATTTTGGTGTATAAATGAAATACACACAAAATATACAACTAACATAATGCTATCCCCCACAGCCCTGTTCTACTATGCTGGTCATGGGTACGAACGTTTAGGGAGAAACTATCTGGTGGCCATAGACGCTCCACAACCATACCGTCCAGAGAACTGTGTCTGTGTACAGAGGGTCATGCGCAAGATGCAGGAGAGACGGACTGCATTGAATGTGGTCTTACTAGACACCTGCAGAACATGGTAGGCCTCCTGATGGACACCTCATGTCATTGTTTGTTGCTCTACAGTGCCTTGCAAAAGTATTCACCCCCTTGGCGTTTTTCCTATTTTGTTGCATTACAACCTGCAATTTAAATGGATTTTTATCTGGATTTCATGTAATGGACACACAAAATAGTCCAAATTGGTGAAGTGACATGAAGAAAAACAAATTCAATAAAAAAAAAAAACGGAAAAGTGGTGCGTGCATATGTATTCACCCCCTTTGCTATGAATCCCCTAAATAAGATCTGGTGCAACCAATTACCTTCAGAAGTCACATAATTAGTTAAATAAAGTCCACCTGTGCGCAATCTAAGTGTCACATGATCTGTCACATGATCTCAGTATATATACACCTGTTCTGAAAGGCCCCAGAGTCTGCTACACCACTAAGCAAGGGGCACCACCAAGCAAGCAGCACTATGAAGACCAAGGAGCTCTCCAAACAGGTCAGGAACAAAGTTGAGGAGAAGTACAGATCAAGGTTGGGTTATAGAAAATATCAGACACTTTGAACATCCTATGGATAACCATTAAATCCATTATTAAAAAATGGAAAGAATATGGCACCACACCAAACCTGCCAAGAGAGGGCCGCCCACCAAAACTCACGGACCAGGCAAGGAGGGCATTAATTGGAGAGGCAACAAAGAGACCAAAGATAATCCTGAAGGAGCTGCAAAGCTCCACAGCAGAGATTGGAGTATCTGTCCATAGGACCACTTTAAGCCATACACTCCACAGAGCTGGGCTTTACAGAAGAGTGTCCAGAAAAAAATAAGCAAACATGTTTGATGTTCGCCAAAAGGCATGTGGGAGACTCCCCAAACATATGGAAGAAGGTACTCTGGTCAGATGAGACTAAAACTGAGCTTTTTGGCCATCAAGGAAAACGCTATGTCTGGCGCATACCCAACATCTCATCACCCCGAGAACACCATCCCCACAGTGGAGCATGGTGGTGGCAGCATCATGCTGTGAAGATGTTTTTCATCGGCAGGGACTAGGAAACTGGTCAGAATTGAAAGAATGATGGATGAGCTAAATACAGGGAAATTCTTGAGGGAAACCTGTTTCAGTCTTCCAGAGATTTGAGACTGTGACGGAGGTTCACCTTCCAGCAGGACAATGACCCTAAGCATAATGCTAAAGCAACACTCGAGTGGTTAAAGGGGAACATTTAAATGTCTTGGAATGGCCTAGTCAAAGCCCAGACCTCAATCCAATTGAGAATCTGTGGTATGACTTAAAGATTGCTGTACATCAGCGGAACTCATCCAACTTGAAGGAGCTGGATCAGTTTTGCCTTGAAGAATGGGCAAAAATCCCAGTGGCTAGATGTGCCAAGCTTATAAAGACATACATACCCCAAGAGACTTGCAGCTGTAATTGCTGCAAAAGGTGGCTCTACAAAGTATTGACTTTGAAGGGGTGAAAAGCTATGCACGCTCACGGTTTCAGTTTTTTTGTCTTATTTCTTGTTTGTTTCATAATAAAAAATATTTTGCATCTTCAAAGTGGTAGGCATGTTGTGTAAATCAAATGATACAACCCCCCCAAAAATCTATTTTAATTCCAGGTTGTAAGGCAACATAATAGGAAAAATGCCAAGGGGGGTGAATACTTTCGCAAGCCACTGTATAGCCTATTTAACATTTGAACAAGTCTACAATTCCATTGATTGACAGAAAAAATAACACATCAGAAGACAAATAAGGCTAACACAAACATAAGGAAGCATGATGAGCAGATTCATTTTACTTCACTACATTCCTAAAGAAAATAATGTACTTTTTACTCCATACATTTTACCTGACACCCACAAGTACTTGTTACATTTGGAATGCTTAGCAGGACAGGAAAATTGTCCAATTCACGCACTTATCAAGAAAACACATTGTCATCCCTTTTGATCTGGTGGACTCACTAAACACAAATGCATCTTTTGTAAATGATATCTGAGTGTTGGAGTGTGCCCCTGGATATCCATAAATAAAAAAAGAACAATAAAATTGTGCCACCTGCTTTGCTTAATAGAAGGAATTTGAAATGATTTATACTTTTACTTTTGATACTTAAGTATCTCTATCTGTGAGGCGAGAGCAACATGCTCTCTTGTTTATTTATAAAGCACTTCTTTTAAAATTACCTCCTTATATATCATCATTAATTTCCATTAGATATACTAATTTTAAAACCAGATCACAGATGTGGATTACATTAGAGGCTCCTGCAGTCTCCACAGAGTTGGGTAGGACTGCCTTTAGTTCCTTTGCACCTTATTTATGGAACAAACTGCAGATCCAACTTAAGTTAGACACTCTGGTGTCCCTTGCCCATTTCAAAAATGTTATGGAGGATCAATATGATGTTGTCTGTGATTGTTTCTGTTGAATTGTTTCTTTTGAATTGTGTCTTTGTTGTATGTTTGAAATGTTCTTCTCTGTATGCCTAAAACTGTACATGTCAACATGTTTACACAGGGCACAGCCGTAAAAGAGATCCAGGTCTCAGTCTGTTTTCCCTGTTAAAATAAAGATAAAAACAAAAAAAATGTATATTTAGAACCAAATACTTTTAGACTTTTGCTCAAGTAGTATTTTACTGGGTTACTTTTACTTGAGTAACTTTCTATTAAGATATCTATACTTTTACTCAAATATGACAATTTATAACTTTTTCCACCACTGCTAAAACAGGTGTTAAGTTGCATATTTGTATTTTCAGGTACAACCAAGATTGCATAGCTTCTGAAATCAGGCCATTGGTACCCATGGGAAACACAGTGTATGGATATGCCACGTATGTATTTTTACTCTATGTAACAACAATTGATTTATGAGTGTTCATTCATGGCCTGAAATCTAAATGACCTGCCTTAACAGATGTGAAAATGCAGAGGCTTATGAGGTACAGGACGGAGGGAAGAGCACCGGAATCTTCACTAAGTATCTGAACAAGCACATCCTGCAGCCAGAGAAAGTCACCCACATCCTGGAGCTGGTGTCTGAGGGTCAGTGTTCTTGTATGATAGGCTTTGCTCATAATTTTAAATATAAAACACTCAAATTATAGAATTGTCATTATTGTGATAATTGGAATTATTGATATCGTTAATTGTTTTTGTACGTTTTTTTTTAAATACATTTTTTACAATTAATTATATAAGAAAATTCAATTATTCATATAAAAAAAAAAATCACCATTGACTCCTATGGGGAGTTATTGATATAGAAAATCTGAATTATTGTTATTGAAAATGACATTGATATCAAAAATACAATTATTGATATCAAAAATATGAATATTAGCATATATTTCGCATAATTAAGACTTAAAATTGTATCTAAACATTTATTAAATTATTTTCCATTTCTAAAGTGAAAGAAAAATGATAGAAAATTAAAAAGACAAAAAGAAAATGTCTTGATTACAAACTGTATGTCTTCACACCCCATAGTTAATACTCGGTGGAAGCACCATTGCTAGCCATTACATGTGTGAATCATTTTGAAGAAGATGAGTATTGTGGTGGCAGCATCATGTTATGGGAATGCTTGTTACTGGCAGGGACTGGGGAGTATGTTAGGATCAAAATAAATATGAACGGAACGAAGGACAGGTAAAAAGTTAGAGGAAAACCCGCCATAGTCTTCTGAAAACCTAACCCAGTGACAGTTTTATTTTTCAGTGGAACAATTACACAAATTCTAATGCCAAAGACACACCACAATGGCTTTCCATGAAGTGTTGAGTGTTCCTGAATGGTCTAGTAGTCTCAGTCTTGACCTAAATCTGCTTGAAAAATCAGTGATAACATAAACATTGAATATTGCTGTCCATCAATGATTCCCAAGAAATTCCTTGAGCAATTTTGACAAAAACAATCGATATATGTTACCCTAAGAGTTGCGTAAAGCTGGTAGAATCTTATTACTCCATACAGGAGTTGCAGCGATGGGACAAGACTGTAACTATCAATTGGATACCATGAAATTGGGGAGAAAAAGGGGTAAAAAAAGAAAAAAAAGAAAATGTGGAGTAGGTTGTATACATCAGTAGGAAAATATCAAATAAGATTTTAAGGCAGCAAATGTCAAGACTGTGCAAGGGGTGTGTATACTTTCAATAGGCACTCTATGTAGGAGCATGCAAGGTCTTTAAAATATTGTTTTTATATCAATAATTCAGTTATTGATATCAAAAATGTGAATCATTTATATAAAAGAATATATGATTGATATAAAAAAAAATTATATATATATATATATATATATATATATATATATATATATATATATATATATATTGATGTATGACGGTGGCTTTGCTTTTAGTACTTCCCTCTAGTGGCCGCAGTCTGTGACTTTGACATTTCAGGATGGATGTTTTGACATACTATTAACACCAATCCATGACTCACATTGAAAACCCCAGGGTTTCTTTTGATAAATAGGAAAATTACTTTTGACAAAGATGACAAGATATTATGCAAGAAATACTAAATTCCTTGCAAATAAGAGCAGAAGTGTAGCTTTTGGCTCCATTGCTCCTCTATAGGAGATGTACAGCAGTGTCTGTAAACAGGGTCAGTGTGGAACGTGTTGTTGTCTACTTGTTGGAGTACAGACATGTTGACATCTAAATGTTTATCCGTCACTGGCTACTCCCCCTGGTGTTTACCCTGCAGCAGGTAGCAGTGGGCGGAGTATGCTGTCCCAACTGGGTGCTTGTTTGTTTGTTTGTTTGATGGGTCTCTCTGGTAACATGACTTTGTGCGACAGAGCTGCATAGCATGTGACCTCATTCTCTAGAAATTCACACTGTTGGCCATAGCACAGCAGGAAACCTGAGAGGGGTAGAGTTAAAGACAGCTGCTCTGCCGTGTGTGTCTGTGCGTGTGTGTGTACCTCCCTACACTGCTCTCCTGTGGTCACTCAGCTCCAGTGACGGTGATCCTGCATAGCTTAACACAGCCCATCAAAGGGGGTGGTGGTACAGTACTGTATAGGTTGACTGATGAATTGTCGGTGGCTGTAACAGTCGAACCTTGGCACAGAACCTCTCGGCTTAGATTAGAGATATTTGCTGTATGTTAAGATTTCTCAGATGAGTTGCACCGTTACTCACAATAGGTTTTATTTCAGGGTTACAGCTGAAATACATTTCTATCCATGTCTAGGAAACAGTATTCACTGAAGTGACAGATCACATCATGAGACCATTTTATGAACAATAAACACAGCGTTCCCAGAAACTCCTTTGAGGAATTATGATCTATGTCCTTCTTGTCTTAGACTTATTTATAAATGGAAAAATAGTTGACGTTGAACTGATGTCCACTCAACTCTAATAGAAACATGGCAAAGACTGCTTGCTTAAAACATGTACTGAAGCCAAATCCTCTGCAAGGCTAAGAGTACGCCTGTCTCCAGACACCTGAATAGGGTTTCAGTGTATCAGTTTCTGATCTGGCCAGCAATGCCTTTTACATACATGCCTTTTGCCTAAACATTTCTAGAAGTTCACTCTTATCATGCACATGTTTATAATTTAGGAGCCTTTACATCAGTTAAATAGTATTATTATTTTCATTTCAGTCCTACCATTAAACCCTTCTTAAGACCAGCTGTTGCCTCGGTTGCATAGGCTAACCTTTAACCTGTTCTTCAGATCTGGGCAGAGACCCTTTCGTCACAGGCAAGCAGGCGGTGGAAATCAAACACACGCTAAAGGAGCCTCGCTCCCTCACAGATCCGATCAGGACCACCGGCCACACTGGAGAACTCCATCTGAGAGACGCCTGCTGGAGACAGGCCAACGGTAAGCTTTAACACACCATAATATCCCCAATACAGACATGATCTTTACCCAATTTTTCACAATTGAAATCCAAAGACAATATTGATAAATGACTGTGTGTATGTCAAGTGCTGTTTTTATTTCAGATGTTTTAGTCAGTTTCTTTCCCAAAGCTAGTGTTAACAAGAAAGAGGAAAAAGCACTCTTTTTCAGTTGTGTATGTGACATGGTTGTGGCTGTTATCATGTACAAACAGTGTGGTTTAGCATGAGTAATGACCATCACACCACCATTCAAGGATTTACTGTTTATTTGTGGTGATAGCAGAAAGCGAACTTGTTTGTATATTTAAAGTCAGCCTTCAGCTTATTTCACTCACAGTGTACCAGTATGTATAACAGAAGGGAATATACTTTTGTCTTCCCCATCACATAAAAACGTACTTATCTTGTATTCTTTCTTCAAATAGAATTTTGTCGTCACTGAAGTTCTTCAGAATCCCCATATATATTTCTGGCTCAGATTAAATGGGAAGAAATAGTAACTGCTACTATAAAAGCAAAATTTCTTAACATGGCTGCCTAACTTTCTTATCACGTCTATCTAGTCTGCATTCCAGAGATGCTTTGTTGCGTAGAATTTGTATCTTAAAACTGTCTTTCTATGTGATGTCCTCCCACACAGAGCTACCACGTCAGAAGTTGCTTATTTTCACCTGTGGAGTTGAGGTGGAGGTCAGCTTCTCAGCCTTGTTCTCCAACGTCATGGTTGCTTTTGGCACAGTGAAAACCACTGGACCCAGAGCCCAGGACTGCACTATCACTCTGAGGAACACACCTGTGAGTGACATCTTCACTCTTACTTGCCACACTACCTAGAGGGCAGGACATGGTGTACAACCAGCCCTTATTAATAAGCAGTTTGATTTAGTTGCATGACTTCACATATTACTACACATAAAATATTTGATTGAAATTACTTTTTAACTCCTTGTGAGACCTGAGAAATATATGTAACCCTGACAACAAAACTGAAAACCAAAGGTTAAGAAAATGTGTTTATGCGCTAAACTTTAGAAGGTTCTAAGAGTGGGTTCTGCACAAGGTGTATGAACTATTTCCTGTTGTGGTCACATCTCAACGCTAAAACTGTTGTATAGATATTTATCTGATCCTGACATGGCATTACTCTTTATAATTGTGAAAGTTTATTGCTCATAAAACAATGTTATATATGTATAGTATATGAATACATTTTTACATTTTAGTCATTTAGCAGACGCTCTTATCCAGAGCGACTTACAGTAGTGAATGCATACATTTTTTCCCGTACTGGTCCCCCGTGGGAATCGAACCCACAACCCTGGTGTTGCAAACACCATGCTCTACCAACTGAGCCACACAGGAAGGTACAAAGGCTGTCAAGAGTGCACATGTAATCTCCTCTTTCCTCTGTACACTCGAGGCAGTGGTGGTTGGTGCCATTTAAGATGAGGGAGAACAATTCATTTTTTTATGAGCATGGCCTTATTTCTATTACAGCATATTGGATGACTGTCATTCATATTCCATTCACCCAGCTCAATGTAACATTGATAGGTTTAAGCTACCACATTATACTCAAATTTTCCCTATACCCATCATGAGGTTGCTACAACCTAGCCTATGAACGCAAAATTACAACGTAGGTGCACAGGTTGAGAGAAAAATGAGAGTAATCAAGGTGACAGACATTCAATACCGCACACTCTTGCCTGCATCTAGCTGATCTAGGGTGTAATCATTAGTCTAACAGTTGCAAACGAGAGTTTCTATTGGACAAATTCAGGTATGTTTATCCTCGTTAGGTTCTGTTTTAAGAAAGGTTTTTCAACAGAATCGGCGGCATGAATACACCCCTGATCACTCGCACACATAGTTCACTTTCATAGCAGCCACATACAAACAGCATGATCAATTTAATCATTGTATAATTCCTTCTCGTCTCTACACTCTCTCCTCTTCTCACATTTTCCCTTCACTTGTGGACTTCAGAGCAAAAATCAGCTGTCTGTGACCAGGCTAAAAAACCTTTCCAAGCCCAACCTTGCTAACCGCTACACAAAGCCTACATCGTTGTCGCCATATTAGTTAACGTTATAGTCATTACTAACGCATTACTAAACCCACTACAATCATGCATTACAGTCAGCAAGCAGTTTAGCAGTTACACCGGCAGGTCCCTGTGGCAATAAATGAATAAAACCAAAAGCTTACCTTGACTTGGAAGAGTTCCAGTGTTAGATAGCCAGCTAGCTAACATAGCATCCCTCTCTGTTTGAGCCAGGTGTTTGAGGAGGCTAAACTAGCTAGCTGCATTCGCTAGCTAAGCGAAAGTAAAAAAATAAATAATAATACAACAAAGTATATATAGCTGTCTCTCTCTCTCTCTCGTCTCCTTCATTTTAAAGAATTGTTTTATTTTTTTCAGTTGAGAACAAATTCTTATTTACAATGACGGCCTAGGAACATTGGGTTAACTGCCTTGTTCAGGGGCAGAACAACCGATTTTTACCTTGTCAGCTCGGGGATTCGATCTAGCAACCTTTCAGTTACTGGCCCAACACTCTAACCACTAGGCTACCTGTTCAACTATTGTGTTTCTCTCTCTTTGAGCCTACTCACTACATTTTATGCACTGCAGTGCTAGCTAGCAGTAGCTTATGCTTTCATAAATGGATTCATTCTCGGATCCTTTGATTGGGTGGACAACATGCCAGTTCATGCAGCAAGAGCTCTGATAGGTTGGAGGACGTCGTCCGGAAGTTGTAATAATTACTGTATAAGTCTATGGAAAGCGGTGAGAACCATGAGCCACCTAGGTTTAATATTGAAGTCAATGTACCCAGAGGAGGACCGAAACTAGCTGTCCTCCGTCTACACCATGGTGCTACTCTTCAGACAGCTTTTGAGGCTACTGTAGACCTTCATTGCATAACAGTGTATTTAAATAAATTATTTGGTGACATATTTATATAAAGTATAGTTTTATCTAAAAAGGATACGTTTTTTAATGTTTCACTATTTTTATTTTACTACATTCACTGAGGAGGATGGCCCTCCCCTTCCTCCGCTGAGGAGCCTCCGTTGAGGCATACAGTGCATTCGGATAGTATTCAGACCCCTTGACTTTTTCCAAATTTTGTTATGTTACAGCCTTGTTCTAAAATGGATTAAATTGTTTTTTTCCACTCATCAATCTACACACAATACCCCATAATGACAAAGCAAAAACAGTTTTTTTGAATGTTTGGCAAATGTATAAAAAAGATTGAATAAAATATAACATTTACATCAGACCCTTTACTCAGTACTTTGTTGAAGCACCTTTGGCAGCGATTACAGCCTCGAGTCGTCTTGGGTATGACGCTACAAGCTTGGCACACCTGTATTTGAGGAGTTTCTCCTATTCTTCTCTGCAGATCCTCTCGAGCTCTGTCAGGTTGGATGGGGAGTGTTGCTGCACAGTTATTTTCAGGTCTCTCCAGAGATGTTCGATCGGGTTCAAGTCTGGGCTCTGGCTGGGCCACTCAAGGACATCCAGAGACTCGTCCCGAAGCCACTCCTGCGTTGTCTTGGCTGTGTGCTTAGGGTCATTGTCCCGTTGCAAGGTGAACCTTCGCCCCAGTCTGAGGTCCTGAGCGCTCTGGAGCAGGTTTTCATCAAGGATCTCTCTGTACTTTGCTCGTTCATCTTTCCCTCAATCCTGACTAGTCTCCCAGTCCCTGCCGCTGAAAAACATCCCCACAGCATGATGCTGCCACCACTATGCTTCACCAGGTTCTCTCTAGATGTGACGCTTGGCATTCAGGCCAAAGAGTTCAATCTTGGTTTCATCAGACCAGAGAATCTTGTTTCTCATGGTCTGAGAGTCCTTTAGGTGCCTCCAGGCAGGCTGTCATGTGCCTTTTACTGAGTAGTGGCTTCCATCTGGCCACTCTACCATAAAGGCCTGATTGGTGGAGTGCTGCAGAGATAGTTGTCCTTCTGGACGGTTCTCCAATCTCCACAGAGGAACTCTGGAGCTCTGTCAGAGTGGCCATCGGGTTCTTGGTCACCTCCCTGACCAAGGCCCTTCTCCCCCCGATTGCTCAGTTTGGCTGGACGGACAGTTCTATGAAGAGTCTCGGTGGTTCCAAACTTCTTCCATTTAAGAATGATGGAGGCCACTGTGTTCTTGGAGACCTTCAATGCTGCTGTAATTTTCTGGTACCCTTCCCCAGATCTGTGCCTTGACACAATCCTGTATTGGAGTTCTACAGACAATTCCTTCGACCTCATGGCTTGGTTTTTACTCTGACATGCACTGTCAAAAGTGGGACCTTATATAGACAGTTGTGTGCCTTTCCAAATCATGTCCAATCAATTGAATTTACCAGAGGTGACTCCAATGAAGTTGTAGAAACATCGCACCTGAGCTCAATTTCGAGTCTCATAGCAATCGGTCTGCATATTTATGTAAATAAGGTATTTCTGTTTTTATGTTTAATACATTTGCAAAAATGTCTAAAAACATGTTTTCGCTTTGTCATTATGCGGTATTGTGTGTAGATTGATGAGGGGAAAAATATATTTAATTAATTTTAGTGTAAGGCTGTAACATAACAAAATGTGGAAAAAGTCAAGGGGTCTGAATACTTTCCGAATGCACTGTATCTTATGAACAGCACAGTTATTTTCATAGTCTGCCTTATGCCATCTCAATTTTCATGACAACCTTGCTATTGGAAATGGCTGAAGTGAGAAACAAGAGCAGGACATTTTGGCACAACAGCTTATCAGGTTTCTGCTTCTGTGAAGTAATAATTCCTTGGGGCATACTGACACCTAGTGGTTCAATGCATTATGTTCTCCCTACTTACTCCAGTAGTCTGCCACTTGTTATGCACTTTGTAAAATAACAAGTGGGTATGACAGGTTTTGCTGTAGTTGCCTGATGTATCTTATTCCTGGCCTCTGTGTTTAGGCAATGGAGGATATATTCTCTAGTCCTGGGAGGTCAGGTGAAATGGACTCTCTGTTGCTAAATAACTTGGTTGCTGAAAACCCTGACTGTAGCCTCAGACTTTGTGGCCTTCAAAAGCTTCAGGTAGGTTTACTATGTCTGGGACCCCATATTTAACATTTGTAATTATATCTCTAGAAATGTATAAATACAATCTGTATTCTGTTTTTTTTCTTTCCCTGTTGTAAAGGGATCCTTAGTGATAAAGGTGGACCTACACTATACCTACATGGACAGGAAGCTGCGGCTGCAAGAGAGCAAACAGCTGGACATAGGGAAGCCTCTGGTGGCATCCTGTGATCTGCACAGGGGACAGCAAGCAATGGTTGCCCAGAGACGAGATGGTGCCCCTGCCCAGAGTATGGGACACAGCCATATCTCACACAGCAAGCAGCGCCCACGTCAGACATTGGGCCAGCCAGGCCACCCCTTCACTAAGAGGGCAGAGTGTGCTGCCAAAGTCCCCACTGCAAGGAGCAATGAACCAGGGGAGAATGATGAGACTGAGCCTCATGACTTTACCCATTGATTTCCCCTCTCCACGTCTATGGAAAGAGGATAGTCTAGTACTAGTGACTAGTGTAGTCCATTGGATATTTGCTGTTTAGGCTTTAATCAATGTACATAATAAAATCAGCATGATACATTTCCTTTCTCTGGTTTAATTCTATCAGTTTAATTGTGGTTATAAGGTGTGTATGTACTGTATACATGGGTGCATGTGAGTTTGAGGAGATGACATTCTGGATTACGTTCCTCTCAATAAGCACTATTGTTCTGTTCTCAGCAAGACACTCAAACAAATGCAATATTTATTATTTAAATGATCACAGAATGAAATAAATTACACAATATAAATGGGAATATGTTCATGTTGCACATCTTTTAGTTGTCTCATTAAATGGTTTCAATAACTATATATACAATTTATAGTTGGTTAGAAGTTAAGTCATTGAAATTTGGAGCTATTAAAATTGAAAATATTGTCCCATGTACAGTGCCTGTACAAGTATTCATACCCCTTTACTTATTCCATATTTTGTTGTGTTACAGCCTGAATTCAAAATGGATTAAATTGTTTTTCCATACCCATCTACACACAATATCCCATAATGAAAAAGTGCAAACATGTTTAGAAATGTTTTCACATTTATTCTGAATGAAATATGGAAATCTAATTTGCATAAGTATTTAAACCCGAGTCAATTCTTTGTAGAAGGACCTTTGGTGGTGATTACTTGCACATGTCTGTAACAGCTTTGCACATCAGGATTTAGGGATTTTCTCCCATTCTCCCTTGCAGATTTTCTCAAGCTCTGTTAAATTAGATGGGTAGCAGCGGAGAACAGCAATCTTCAAGTCTTTCCACAAATGTTCATTGGGATTCAGGTCTGGGCTTTGGCTGGGCCACTTAAGGACTTTCACATTCTTGTTCTGAAACCATTCCAGTGTTGCTTTGGCTGTATGCTGGGAGCCATTGTCCTGTTTTAATTTAAATATTCACCCCATTCTAAAGTCATTTGCACTCTGAAGCAGGTTCTCATCAAGGATTTGCCTGTATTTGGCTCCATTCATTGTTCCCTCTATCCTTACCAGTCTCCCAGTCCCTGCCGCTGAAAAGCATCCACATACAGTAGCATGATGCTGCCACCACCATGCTTCACAGTAGGGATGGGATTAGACGGGTGATGAGCTCTGCCTGGTTTTCTCCAGATATAGAGCTTTGCATTCAGGCCAAATAATTAAATTTTTTGTCTCATAGAACCCCTGAATATTTAGTCTTATGCTCTTGGAGTCTTTCACGTGTCTTTTTGCAAACTCCAGGCGTGCTGTCGTGCCTTTTCCTCAGGAGTGGCTTCCGTCTGGCCACTCTTCCGTAAATGTCAGATATGCGAAGTGCTGTAGAGATTGTTATCCTTCTGGCAGGTTCTCCCATCTCAGCCAAGGAACTCTGTAGTTCTGTCAGTGTGGTCATTGGGTTCTTTGTCACCTCCCTGACCAAGGTCCTTGCCTGGTTGCTCAGTTTGGTTTGAAGACCAGCTCTAACCAGTCTGGGTAGTTCCATATTTTTTGAATTTCCCAAGGATGGAGACCAGTGTGTTCTTCAAAACCTTCAACAGTCTATAAATTGTTTTATCCCCTTCTCCAGATATATGCCTCATCACAATTCTATCTCAGAGATCTGTGGACAGTTCTTTGGACTTCATGGTATAGTTTCTGGTCTTACATGCACTGTCAACTGTGGGACCTTATATAGACAGGTGTGTTTCTTTCCAAACTGAACAAAAATATGAATGAAACATGTAAAGTGCTGGTCCCATGTTTCATGAACTGAAATAAAAGATCCCAGAAATGTTTAATGTGCACAAGAAGGGTATTTTTGGCAAATCTTCTGCACAAATCTGTTTACATCCTTGTTAGTGAGCATTTCTCCTTTGCCAGGTGTGGTATATCAAGAAGAGGATTAAACAGCATGATCATTACACAGGTGCACCTTGTGCTGGGGACAATAAAAGGCCACTAAGATGTACAGTTTTGTCACACAACACAATGTCACATGGAATTTGCATGCTGACTGCAGGAATGTCCACCAGAGCTGTTTCCAGAGAATTTAATGTTCATTTCTTTACCATAAGTCACCTCCAACATAGTTTTAGAGAATTTGGCAGTATGTTCAACTGGCCTCACAACTGCCGACCACGTGTAACCACACCAGCCCAGGACCTCCACATCCAGCATCTTCACCTACGGGATCGTCTCAAACCAACCACCTGAACAGCTAATGAAACTGAGGAGTATTTCTGTATGTAATAAAGCCCTTTTGTGGAGAAAAACAAATTCTGATTGGCAGGGCCTGGTTCCCCTTGCGGGGTCATATGCCGTCCCAGGCCCACCCATGGCTGAGCTCCTGCCCAGTCATGTGAAATCCATAGACTAGGGCATTATTTATTTATTTAAATTGACTGATTTCCTTAAATTAACTGTAACGCAGTAAAATTATTGAAATTGTTGCATGTTGCGTTTATATTTTTGTTCAGTATAAATCATGTCCAAACCACCGGTGGACTCCAATCAAGCTGTAGTGACATCTCAATGATGTTTAAAGGAAATTAGACACACCTGAACTCAATATGGAGTGTTGTGGCAAAGGGTTGTGAATGCTTATGTAATTTACATATTTCTGTATTTAATTTTCTATAAATTTGCAAAAATGTCTTAACATGTTTTCACTTTTTCATTATGGGGTATTGTGTGTAGATGGGTGAGAAAGAAATCCACTTAATCCATTTTGATTTCAGGCTGTAACACAACAAAAAGTGGAATAAGTCAAGGGGTTTCTGAATGCACTTTACTGACGGTCCCTAAGTGATACTGAATGTCAAACCAAATTGACCATGGGCATTATGGTCGGGTCGCATACTTGGGTGCTGTCAGCTGTAGGTATGTGGAAAGTATTGAATTATACAATGGGTGGGTCTAATCCTGAATGCTGATTGGTTAAAACCGCATTCCAGCCGGTGTCTATTCCCCAAGTTACCACGGGCTAAATATATTACTTTAAAATACCTATTTAGTCTGTTCCATCTGACTGCGCAATCCACTGTCTCATCAGCCCAGCCAGGCAATTTATAAACTTGATCTCCACTATAAAAAACATCTAGACATTATCTCACAATTCCTTTAGGCTAACATTTAGTTTTAAACAGCGAGATTTGTATAAACCTTGCTTTCTGTCCCTCCGACATTTGCAACATTGTTTCAATATTTAAATTCCATCTCCAGCTGTCCCATAGTAATGGACGTGTTGGGACGAGGCAGACAGGCAGGCAGCGTTTCTCATCCAGTCGAAATCATGAATCAAGCTGGCATCATTTTATGGATATATACAAAGAAATTGACATTTAAAAAAGGTCAAACGAAACGAAGTGCAGCTAGTTTGCAATATTTCCAGTTTCAGTTTGAAGTGATTGTGTTGTTGGCTAGCTCCTCTGAACAACAGTGTCCTGACAAGAGAGCACATTTTCTATGCCAGGTGAAATCGCGCCTCATTAGCTCATTGTTTGGATGTTTCCAAATAACTGTCACTAGAAAACAGTTAAACAAAAGCAAATGCAGCTACTGTTGTTATTCTTGCTGCAATGTTTGACGTGACCGTAAGTTAGCCGTAATTGGCTAGTGAGCAAGCAAGGGATAAGAACTGGCAACGGAGCTTTTAAAAGGAACGACTGGGTCGCGTCCATAGATACAGAACACAAAGACTGAACGACTGGGTCGCATCTCTGGCAACCGAACAGATAGAACGAACGACCAGACAGCTTGGGTAGCAACCCTAGATTTGTGGACTATATCTTGTGGAAGGATGAAATAGCATTAATAAATTAACCAAAATTAAAAAAAAATATGAAAATATGTCAATCATTATTTGAATATGTTAGTAACCCGTTGTATAAAAGTGATAATGCCCTTGAAGCCGGTGTTTGGAGGATATATTGGCATGGTTTGCCGGCCTGAGACGGCAACCGTGCTAATATATCCTCCAAACACCGGCTTCGAGGGCATTATCCCTTAAATAAACCCAACCGTACAGTTCACTCCGTGACATACAAGTTTTTCCTATCACCTTGCAAATCTACGTTTTGGACGAGACTGACTTTATGACCAAATAAATCTTATTTATACTTTACAATACATTTTGTACACTCTAATAAAGGTTTCTGGCCCATATCGATGCCAGATAGGCCGTTTTCAAAACGAGAAGTTGCTTTTTAGGGGCATAACTTGTGGTTACAATAGTTTAAGGTCTTAAAAATATATGGGTGATTTTGCAACTACAGGCTTTTTTTTGTCCCAGGTTAATTATTTTTTATTTTGACATATATCAAGTAGTTAATAAAATAACCTTAAAGGCCCAGTGCAGTCAAAATGTGATTTCCTGTGTTTTAAATACGGGAAAATCAACACACCTACTAATTCCATTTTTTTTTTAATGTTTACTATTTTCTACATTGTAGAATAATAGTGAAGACAACAAAACTATGAAATAACACATATGAAATTATGTAGTAATCAAAAAAGTGTAAAACAAATCAAAATATATTTTATATTCTTCAAAGCAGCCACCCTTTGCTTTGATGAAAGCTTTGCACACTCTTGGCAATCTCTCAACCAGCATAATGAGGTAGGTACCTGGAATGCATTTCAATTAACAGGTGTGCCTTGTTAAAAGTTAATTTGTGGAATTTCTTTCCTTCTTAATGCGTTTGAGCCAATCAGTTGTGTTGTGACAAGGTAGGGGTGGTATTCAGAAGATAGCCCTATTTGGTAAAAAAACAAGTCCATATTATGGCAAGAACAGCTCAAATAAGAAAAGAGAAATGACAGTCCATCATTGCTTTAAGACATGAAGGTCAATCAATCGGGAAAATGTCAAGAACTTTGAAAGTTTCTTCAAGTGCAGTCGCAATAACCAACAAGCGCTACAGGGAAAGAAGACCCAGAGTTACCTCTACTGCAGAGAATAAGCTCAGAAATTGCAGCCCAAATAAATGCTTCACAGAGTTCAAGTAACAGCCACATCTTAACATCAACTTTTCAGAGGAGACTGTGTGAATCAAGCCTTCATGGTCAAATTGCTGCAAAGAAACCACTACTAAAGGACACCAATAATAAGAAGAGACTTGCTTGGGCCAAGAAACACAAGCAATGGACATTAGACCGGTGGAAATCTGTCCTTTGGTCTGATGAGTCCAAATTGGAGAGTGTTGGTTCCAACCGCCGTGTCTTTGTGAGACGCAGAGTAGGTGAATGAATGATCTCTACATGTGTGTTTCCCACCGTGAACTATCGAGGAGGTGGTGTGATGGTGTGGGGGTGCTTTGCTGGTGACACTTTCTGTGATTTATTTAGAATTCAAGGCACAGTTAACCGGCATGGCTACCACAGCATTCTGCAGCGATACGCCATCCCATCTGGCTTGCGCTTAGTGGGATTATCATTTGTTTTTCAACAGGACAATGACCCAACACACCTCCCGGCTTTGTACGGGCTATTTGACCAAGAAGGAAAGGGATGGAGTGCTGCATCAGATGACCTGGCCTCTACAATCACCCGACCTCAACCTTATTGAGATGGTTTGAGATGAGTTGAACTTCAGAGTGAAGGAAAAGCATCCAACAAGTGCTCAACATATGTGGGAACTCCTTCAAGACTGTTGGAAAAGCATTCCAGGTGAAGCTGGTTGAGAGAATGCCAAGAGTGTGCAAAGCTGTCATCTAGGCAAAGTGTGGCTAGTTTGAAGAATATAAAATATAAAATCTATTTTGATTTGTTTAACACTTTTTTTGGTGTTGATGATTTCATGTGTTATTTCATCGTTTTTATGTCTTCACTATTATTCTATAATGTAGAAAATAGTAAAAATAAAGAAAAACCCTTGAATGAGTAGGTGTGTCCAAACTTTTGACTGGGACTGTATATTTCCACACTATGAGGTTGGATTAATACTGTGAAAGAGCTGCTTTTATGTTGAGATAAATTTGATATCGAGATAAAAACGGTTGCATTGGACCTAAGCTTTTTTTTCAGCTTTCAATTTAGTTTTTCTGTTCATTTTCTAAAGCATTTAATGTCTCAATTTCACTGTTTTACACTTTTTTTTGCCATGTCCTTCACCCATACTTTTGATATTCAGCAATGTATTACACTTAGAAAATATTTAATGCACCTGTTTAGAAAAAGAGTAAAAGAAATGGAAACAAAATAAATATTTGATGTTCATAAGCCA
Source organism: Salmo salar (assembly GCF_965601325.2). Lineage (NCBI taxonomy): Eukaryota > Metazoa > Chordata > Actinopteri > Salmoniformes > Salmonidae > Salmo > Salmo salar. The sequence continues at coordinate 28,799,823 of NC_138306.1, read as the reverse complement.
TTTGTTACCTTGTATTGCATCATTAAAATCACTGGGAAGTGGCAATGGAGAACAAGGATATGACATGGAGAGTGTATGATATTATATCTCCACCTTCAAGAAAAGTCACTTTGAATATGTAAAGATAAGATCATATTTGTATTCTGCGTATAACTCATCAAGATTGTCCTCTATTTGAAAGAATACATCTCATGTTGTGGTTGGAAATGATCAAATGATAGCTGATCAAATGATAGTGGTTCAACTGGTAGAAAATCCAGAAATGTAGCAAATTGTCATTACTAGCATTGTCATTACCATCACAAAATGTTTCGGTAATGACGATTTCCAGGCTATTACCATCAGAATGTAGAGACTTTTTGTATGACTTTTGTAAAAATGGGTATACCCCTGCTCAATACGGTTTATCAAATTATATTTTACAGTCTTTATAGCAATCAATGATATTCTAAATATCCCTTTCCACCTTGTCATTACTGCCACACAGTCATTACCACCACAGTGAACACATATTCCTTAAGAAAAAATATATTTACAACTTAATAAAGACATGCTCCGGTACTTTGGCAACTAAGAAACATTTTTTAAACCTCCCGCTTTGGGCTGGATGTGTCAATAATCTATGAGCAGAATTACTGTTTTTCCTCAATTAGCAACGAAATCCCTAGTTTGAAAGCAACCAGCCACGTGCACAGATAAGAGGTCTGTGCCCTTTTGGGTATACAGTTTTTGTCACTGTTATTCTGAATATTATATTACCAAGTTATTATTAAGGAGCATTGAAGCTAAACCACAATCAGTAAAAATATAATCGAGCTAGCTAACTATCAGATTTACATCAATCATCAACATCAATGATCAGCTGATAGCCCACCCTGTTTTCCTGATGTCAATCAAGTATTTAGGAGGCAACTAGCTTGCTTACAATTTGTGATTTCTGTGTTGTTTCAGGAATAAATAGGCCTATGAAAATGAGCACCTGCCCTCTAACATGAGCACCTGCCCTCTATCTGTGCACGGCCCTAAAAACGACTGTTTTCTTGAACCTGTGCTGTGCCATTTTCCCTACATTTCCTCCCATGTGGGCCAGCCTCCTTGCAATTCGAGCTTTAGCCAATGAGCTCTCGCATTTGAGTGACAGCTAGCAAGAGGCCTGCCCAGCATTATCCAATGATGTTGAAGGGCGGTCCCAACGACTCAGTGGACGAGAGAGAGAGAGAGAATGCTATTTGGCCCTAAACAGAGAGTACACAGTGGCAGAATACCTGACCACTGTGACTGACCCAAATTTAAGGAAAACTTTGACTATGTACAGACTCAGTGAGCATAGCCTTGCTATTGAGAAAGGGCGCCATAGGCAGACCTGGCTCTCAAGAGAAGACAGGCTATGTGCATACTGCCCACAAAATGAGGTGGAAGCTGAGCTGCATTTCCTAACCATTGTAAATACAACCCATATTTAAGTTTATTTATTTTCCCTTTTGTACTTTAACTATGTGCACATCGCTACAACACTGTATATTGACATAATATGGCACTTGAAATGTCTTTATTATTTTGGAACTTTTGTGAGTGTAATGTCTACTGTTAATTTTTATTGTTTATTTGACTTTTGTTTATTATCTATTTCACTTGCTTTGGCAATGTTAACATATGTTTCCCATGCCAATAAAGCCCTTGAATAGGAAAAATGCCAAGGGGGTGAATACTTTCGCATGCCACTGTATAGCCTATTAAACATTTTAACATGTCTACAATTCCATTGATTGAAAGAAAAAATAACACATCAGAAGACAAATAAGGCTAACACAAACATAAGCAAGCATGATGAGCAGATGAAAAACCAGAGGATATTAGCTAGCTAATTACATTGAACATTTACAATTCCAGTTGAAATTTCCCAAGCAAAAATAAAGAAATTAGCTAGCTAACTTAGGTACCTAGCTACTGATTATGGACAGGCGTCAGTATCCAACGTTAGCTAGGCTAGTTCTAAACGACTTCAGATTCAGTATATCTGAATAGTTTACTAAACATATCATTCGAAATTTGAAATGAATATAAAATACAGAAAGGTTCAACCTGATCAAGAATACGTTTTCTAACCATATATTGATCAATTGAAATAGCTACCTGTAGTTGAATGTATCGCCGCTTGTTAGGTTATAAGCCCAATATCTCCCATTCTGTACAAGCCCTGGTAGCTCGCCGTGATCGTATAGTGGTTAGTACTCTGCGTTGTGGCCGCAGCAACCCCGGTTCGAATCCGGGTCACGGCATTGCAAACACAATGTCACGGCATAAGGGTATAATTTTGTCCTTATGCTTATTATTTGACAAATTTAAAAGCTCCAATGTATATGATACATTATCCTTGTTCAGTCATTGCGTTGTCGAACCAATATTCCCGAACACAGCGAAGCTACCAAATCGGCTGGAGTGTTATTCATATAAGAATTGTGTTATATGTCCACTAGGGGGTGAAAGCGTCTCGTCGATATATTGTGTTGCTGTGCTGTTGTTGTCCTGAGACTGTGTGAAAAGCCATCTTTTTTAAATGTATGTCATTCAAATAATATTGAATGAAACTATCATATTCGGAATGGTAGGCTACATAAAAACCTGTCTTCATACCTGCCCGCAAATTGTATATGATTTAGTCCGGCTAACCTATTGGGCCTAATTATGAGAAGAGCCCCCTGCAGCCCTGTTTATTGTCTTGTTTTTTACTATTGTTAACCCCCACAATGTTTAATTGTTTTATATAGTTTCATGCACATACCGTCGCCTATATGAAAGTTTCATGACTGCTCTGACTATAGGTTAACTCGTCACTGCAATTGGGAAAGAAAATCTTACCCTTGTGAATATGCAATACACTATTATTGTTGCCGACAACCATTGTCTATCAAGTCTACTCAACTGCTTTATTGTGATAGCCTATTGATCTGACTGTGGCCTATAGGCTATAGATGCAGCATGCCTGTAGGCCTACTGGCCATTGAATAGCATGATGTTCTCTTGACGACTTTTTCCTCATGCATTTAAAACAAATGTTTTTAACATTTTGTCAAATAGGGACTGAAACTTCAGACAATCCCTCATCCGTTTGCTCTTCACACATGAAAGAGGCCTTGCCTGTCGTAAACATTTATAAACATGGGTTTCAGAGAAGACTGAAAATCCCACATTTTTACCGTCTAGTGCCAATTGGTGGTTTAAGAAAATGAAAGGATGAAAAAAAATATTCTGTTTATACTAAGGGCTATATTGCCCATTTTGTAGAAATCTCTCCCCGTTGGTTCTCATTGACGTCAGTTTACTCTAAGGGATCCGCCCTCTAGCTCAAGTTGCAAGCAGTGAGTGGTGAATGGTCACCCATCTTTCGATTACGGGTACACAAGGGTGAATTGCTGCTGGATCTGGATGCGGGCTCCTTTCAATGATTCCGCACTGTGGCTCGTGTCTGTGTTGTGTTCACTTCATGGGATAGACAATGCGCTGTGTCTTGGCATTACAATCTTCAGCTGCTGCTCGTCTGGTTGATCGGAAAATGTAGTCATTCAATGTGACATTAGCCTACTTCTATGCTGTGTTCAGATTATTGCTCTGGTCCTAGACGCAGACCAGCAATTCTGTGAAAAGATGTTGAGCCGAATAATGAGTGGCAGTATCCGGAATCTGGATAGAGAATACGACTGCACCGTCAGACTCCTGGATGATACGGAATATACCTGCACAATTCAGGTCAGTCACTTACTATATTCAGACAATAATTGTTTATATGCCATCAGCAGAGAATATCAAGTGGTGAAATTGTCTCTCATTGGAAGAAAAGCGCGCAAGTGCCTGCATCCCGCGATAGTCACCGTCTGAATCTATTGTTGTGTGAATCATTTGTTTTCCGACACATTTTATTACCATATGCCATTAGACTTGATGCAAATATCGATAGTTTCGTCGTCCGACGAATAGACTGAATGCTCAGGACCTTATCGATGTTTTTGTGACTGATCAAGACATGGCAAAAAAGGAAATGGTTTATCACAGACAAATAGCCTACTGGTATTGTTATTATTCACCATGAGCGCTGGAAGTTTGAAAAGTGATCAACAACCTTTCGAACACTTGATTTTATAGGCTTTGAGCAGCATTGTATTTCCAATGTCTATACTTATCGTTTTTATAGAGTAATTCATCTGACAGTGAGAGTTACAATGAAGCTGTAACTGTGTTACAATCTAGATTTAACAGAGTTACAATCTAGCTGTAACAATTCAAATTAATTCAGAGGAGATAATCCCATCACTGTCAAGTTATATATGAATTTGTCAACAAAATCAATACTTACAATAGAGGTCTATGTTATTGTGAGACCTTTATTGTGCGTTTATAAAGGTGGGACTCTGAAATGTTATTCTGGCTCTTGGGAGAAGAGCAAAGGTTCATGGGTAATGCTTGAGTTTGAAGCGAAAGAAGGAGCCACACTCTTGGCGCACTTTATTATTTTGTCCTGTATAAATTGTGTACCACTCAGTCTCATAATAAACATTGAGTCTAACACTGAAGTCGCGGTTTCCCTGGTTTACATTCTTATCATCAGCCTTACATCAGGGGTAACCCCCCCAACATAATATATATATATATTTAAAATTGAAGCTCATTTACTGAATTTTTTACAATTTAAAAGCTCTAAAATGCTATTTAGAGTACAGCAAAAACAAGCAACATTACTCTAGCCATTATCTGTCACGCATTATCTGACCTTAGAGCCTTTTTTATTCTCTATTTTGTTAGGTCAGGGTCTGACTTGGGTGGGCATATATAGGTTTCTATTTCTTTGTTGGCCTAGTATGGTTCCCAATCAGAGGCCGCTGTTTATCGTTGACTCTGATTGGGGATCATACTTAGGCAGCCCTTTTCCCCACCTGTGATGGTGGGATCTTGTTTGTGTGTAGTTGCTTTCTGCACTGCATATAGCTTTATGTTCGTTGTTGTATTTTGTTGTTTTTTCTGGTGTCATTTTTATTAAAAGTAAAATGCACGCCTACCACGCTGCACCTTGGTCTCATTCCAACAACGGACATAACAGAAGATCCCACCACCAAAGGACCAAGCAGCGTGGCCAGGAGGAGCCGACATCCTGGACATGGGAGGATATCCTGGACGGTAAGGGATCCTGGACGGTAAGGGATCCTGGACGTGGGAAGAGATCCAGGCCCGGAAAGAATTGCCTTTCATGGGAGCAGACAAAGGCAGCGAGAGAGGAACAGCGAGGAAAATAGGGATCAAGGAGACGACGGAAGCCCAATAGGCAGCCTACATTTTTTTGTGGGGGGGGGGCACACGGGGTGGCGAGCGGAGCAAAGGTGGGAACAAGAACCAACTCCCTATAATTACGATGAGGAGTTGGTCACGGTTCAGATACCATGTTGCCGTGCTAGGGTGAGTATCTGTCCAGGACAGATTGTTCCGGCTCAGCGGTCCTGGTCTCCAGTGCGTCTCCTCGGCCCAGGATATCCTGCGCCAGCTCTACGCACGGTATCCCCAGTTCGCCAGCACAACCCAGCGCGGCCTGTGCCAGCTCCCCGCACTTGCCGTGCTATAGGGGGTATTCAGGCAGGACGCGTTGTGACAGCTCTACGCTCCAGACCTCCAGTCCGCCTCCACGGCCAATGTATCCTGCGCCGGCTCAATGCACTATGCCTCCAGTGCGCCTTAACAGTCCAGTGCGTCCTGTGCCAGCTCTCCACACTTACCGAGCTAAAGTGGGTATCCAGCCAGGACGCGTTGTGCCAGCTCCACACACCCGGCCTCCAGTGCGTCTCTCCAGCCCGGTGCGTCCTGTGCCAGTTCCACGCACTCGGCCTCCAGCGACGGTCCCTGGCCCGAAGCCTCCAGTGATGATCCATGGCACGAAGCCTCCAGTGGTGATCCATGGCCCGAAGCCTCCAGTGGTGATCCATGGCGCGAAGCCTCCAGTGGTGATCCATGGCGCGAAGCCTCCAGTGGTGATCCATGGCCCGAAGCCTCCAGTGGTGATCCATGGCCCGAAGCCTCCAGTGATGATCCATGGCCCGAAGCCTCCAGTGATGATCCATGGCCCGAAGCCTCCAGTGATGATCCATGGCCCGAAGCCTCCAGTGATGATCCATGGCCCGAAGCCTCCAGTGATGATCCATGGCCCGAAGCCTCCAGTGATGATCCATGACCGAAGCCTCCAGTGATGATCCATGGCCCGAAGCTTCCAGCGACGGTCTGCAGTCCAGAGCCTCCAGCGACGGTCTGCACCGAGAGGAGATGCCCACCCGGACCCTCCCCTATAGGTTCAGGTTTGCTGCTGGAGTCCGCACCTTTGGAGGGGAGGGGGGGTACTGTCACGCCCTGACCTTAAAGCCTTTTTATTCTCTATTTTGTTAGGTCAGGGTGTGACTTGGGTGGGCATATCTAGGTTTCTATTTCTTTGTTGGCCTAGTATGGTTCCCAATCAGAGGCAGCTGTTTATCGTTGTCTCTGATTGGGGATCATACTTAGGCAGCCCTTTTTCCCACCTGTGATGGTGGGATCTTGTTTGTGTGTAGTTGCTTTCTGCACTGCATATAGCTTTACGTTCGTTGTTGTATTTTCCGGTGTCATTTTTATCAAAAGTAAAATGTACGCCTACCACGCTGCACCTTGGTCCAGTTCTTCAGACGATCGTAACATTATCACCTTTTTCCTGTAGCTTAATTTACCTCAGGGCAATTCCACGATATGCCAAAATAAAAACATTGATTTGAAAATGTAACAAACCATAAAACTCTATGCACAAGGACTACTTGTAACAATTTGTAGTGAACATTAAAAAAAAAAAAACACATTCACTGGGAGAACTGTGAAAATGCCAATTTTGGTAACAGAATTTTTTTGTTAAAACTCCCTCCGTTTTTTGTGACCATGTTTTTCAAAAAAATATCTTCTCCGAATTAAGATTCAAAGATGTCTACAGAAAGAATGGGGTGTCATACAGTTGAATTTGGAAGTTTACATACACTTAGCTTGGAGTCATTAAAACTTGTTTTTCAACCACTCCACAAATTTCTTGTTAACAAACTATAGTTTTGGCAAGTCAGTTAGGACATTTACTTTGTGTATGACACAAGTAATTTTTCCAACAATTGTTTACAGACAGATTATTTCACTTAATCACAATTCCAGTGGGTCAGAAGTTTACATACACTAAGTTGACTGCCTTTAAACAGCTTGGGAAATTCCAGAAAATGATATCATGGCTTTAGAAGCTTCTGATAGGCTAATTGACATCATTTGAGTCAATTGGAGGTGTACCTGTGGATGTATTTCAAGGCCTACCTTCAAACTCAGTGCCTCCTTCCTTGACATCATGGGAAAATCAAAATAAATCAGCCAAAACAAAACCTCAGAAAAAAAGACCACGCAGCCGTCATACCGCTCAGGAAGGAGACGCGTTCTGTCTCCTAGAGATGAATGTACTTTGGTGCGAAAAGTGCAAATCAATCCCAGAACAACAGCAAAGGACCTTGTGAAGATGCTGGAGGAAACAGGTACAAAATTATCTATATCCACAGTTAAACGAGTCCGACATCGACATAAGCTGAAAGGCCGCTCAGCAAGGAAGAAGACACTGCTCCAAAACCGCCATAAAAAAAAGCCAGACTACGGTTTGCAACTGCACATGGGGACAAAGATCGTACTTTTTGGAGAAATGTCCTCTGGTCTGATGAAACAAAAATAGAACTGTTTGGCCATAATGACCATCGTTATGTTTGGAGGCAAAAGGGGGAGGCTTGCAAGCCAAAGAACACCATCCCAACTCTGAAGCACAGGGGTAGCAGCATCATGTTGTGGGGGTGCTTTTCTGCAGGAGGGACTGGTGCACTTCACAAAATAGATGGCATCATGAGGAAGGGAAATGATGTGGATATATTGAGGCAACATCTCAAGACATCAGTCAGGAAGTTAAAGCTTGGTCGCAACTGGGTCTTCCAAATGGACAATGACCCCAAGCATACTTCCATAGTTGTGGCAAAATGACTTAAGGACAATAAAGTCAAGGTATTGGAGTGGCCATCACAAATCCCTGACCTCAATCCTGTAGAACATTTGTGGTCAGAACTGAAAAAGCACGTGCGAGCAAGGAGGCCTACAAACCTGACTCAGTTACACCAGCTCTGTCAGGAGGAATGAGCCAAAATTAACCCAACTTATTGTGGGAAGTTTGTGGAAGGCTACCTGAAATGTTTGACCCAAGTTAAACAATTTAAAGGCAATGCTACTAATACTAATTGAGTGTATGTAAACATCTGACCCACTGGGAATGTGATGAAAGAAATGAACGCTGAAATAAATCATTCTCTCTACTATTATTCTGACATTTCACATTCTTAAAATAAAATGGTGATCCTAACTGACCTAAGACAGGGGCATTTTTACTAGGATTAAATGTCAGGAATTGTGAAAAACTGAGTTTAAATGTATTTGGCTAAGGTGTATGTAAACTTCCGACTTCAACTGTATATGACATAGTCTCGTCATAAACCAGGCTTTTAAAGGTATGGCAACGCGAGACTAGCTATGACATGAGACCTTGACTTTGAAAACATTTATTTTGGTTTTTGAACTACATTAAGTGAAGTGGATTCACATCCAGTAACAGAATTACGTTTACGGAATTTCATCATGACTCCCTGATCTGTACTACACAGAAATCCATACAGTATTTATGGATATGAGTGTCATTCACTTCATGGTGATGTGTCCCGAATAGGTACACAACGGTATAAATATGCAATTTCCTCCTTTGCATATCTCAGTATTATTCTACACACTGGCTATTATTTTAATGAGCTCCACACCCAAACAAGACCAAATTTGGTTGGTCCGTCCTGGACCAAATCTGAACCAATCATAGATGTCTATGTTTCACAAGTTTGAACATCAAAGTACAGCATAGTAGAGTACAGTGGAATACTTTACAGTACAGCACAACACAGAACAGTAGAGTATAGTTCAGTACAGTAGAGTACAGTAAATTACAGTATAGTTCAGTACATTATAGTGTACTCAATTCTAGTGTGCTCTACTGAACTGTACTCTATTCTACTCTATTGTACAGTGCAATACTGTACTTTACTCTGCTTAACACTTTTTACTTTACTGTACTCTACTTTACTCTACAGTGCTCTACTGTACTGTACTGAGCTCTCCACACTTGTGACAACTATAGACGTCTATGATTGGTTCAGATTTCCGGACCAAATCTGAACCAATCATGGACCTCTATGTTTGGGCCAAATCAAGGCCGGAACCGTACCAAAAACGACATCTGTGGATTACTTTTCAACATCCATGGACGTCCGGTGTCAGTCTGTACTCAATGGGTAAGGATGCTGGTTACAGTAAATGGAAAGGGGGCTCATGAGAGGGGGCTCCTGAGTAGGTGTCAGTAAGAGCAGGGAGAGGTGACATTAACTGGAGATAGAGGAAGAGAGAGAGGGAAGGGTTGTCCAGACTGTTTTCACACTTGCTTTGACCACCATACGACAGAAAGAGAAAGAAAACAGTTATGAGTTGAATGTAACAGTATGCCAGTGGAAGGGAGAACTGTAGCAGGTGAACCAACTATGGTTTGTGACTACTATGATTTTCCATTGTAGCCAATTAAATTGCAGTAATTCCGTCACTGATTTTTCGGACGCTACGTTACCAATTTGGGAAAAGATTTAGAGTTTTAGTCACTTAATAATTCATAACCAAACAGATATCAGTAAAAACACTATCACTAATTGGTAGGTCTACCTTAACTTGTTAATTCTGTGTTTTATTTCATTATCCTCCCTCCCAGTAGTGAACTACATGTAGTTCAACTAGTAATTTACCAACATTTTACAGTTTCTTAGTGGTAGTTGAACAATTGTTTTTTTTGTTGCAAAAATTAAATATGGGTGAAGTAGGTAATAATTTCCTTTCTTTTTCAGCATCAGAACTGCCTAATTCTTACTTGAAACGTAGTTTTTGTGTTTAATATGCTAAATTACACATTCTGTTAACAAAGTGATCTGTACTTGCAATTTGTAGTCTACGACATTTCAGATTTATATATGATAATTTTTTACGAAGTAGTCTGGATGTAGTGAACTACTTTTTCAAAATAACTTTAGTTAAGTAATTATATTTTTCTTAAGGGTACCTTTAGTATAGCTTAACTTCTTCTAGTGTGAAGTAATTGGTAGCTTGGTAAAGTATTCTGTATTTTCAGAGTAGCTTCCTCAACGCTCCCTCCTCTTGAGGGAGAGAAATTAGGAAATATCTTAAAGATATGTGGGTTTTTGAAAACGGAATTTCAAGTCACATGGCAATATTTCTTAAACTTACACAAGGCAAATAATTTCTCCAAAATGAAATATAAGTGTTGCAATTAGTTGGCAGGGGTCTTCTAAATGATTGTGTTTTGATGTATTTCTAATACCTTTTAATACGTTTTACGGCCCCTTTTCCATCTGTTTTATCAGAAATCAAAGCCTTTGCTTATTCCTAATATTTAGGATAGAACACGGTTGAAAAATGTATATATGCCTTAATTTCTCAAAAATATAGACACAGCTTTCATTTCACACCAGATTTGACATGCTCCTATGAACTTCATTGGTTCTCATGGGTCCTGTTACATGGAAATGACCTTCAGTCAATAGGGGACTTATCATTCTACAAACACGTCATACAATAATTAGTTGGTACGTACTAGCTCAGCACTGAGATTAAAACTCTAGTTTAGTTTCACGTCAAGTCAAACAGCAGTTACCAAAGCCATCTACTACAGCCATCTTTACCTCTGCACTGTTTTGAGAAAAAGTCGATGAGCTCTCCATAAAGCCAGCCATACAAACAGCCTTCCCTCCCGCTCCCAGGTGTCCATGTAACGGGCGTCGTAAGGATTGGACCAAGGTGCAGCGGGAACGTTTATACTCATCTTCTTTATTAAATAAAAAGAAGGAAAAACAAACAAATCACGTATACAAAACAACGACCGCCACTAACAGTCATGTCATGTCATGTCATGTCATGTCATGTCATGTCATGTCATGTCATGTCATGTGCACAGACAAAACAGGAGACAACTACCCACAAATCCCATTACAAAAACACCCCTATACATAGGACCTTCAATCAGAGGCAACGAGGAACAGCTGCCTCCAATTGAAGGTCAATCAACAAACCCTAAACATAGAAGTAGAAAACTAGACTGAACATAGAAAAACACTAACCTAGAACATAGACCAAAAACCCCGGAACACTCTAAACAAACACCCCTCTTACATAATACCATAGCCCAACAAACCCCGAACCACATAAAACAAACACCCCCTGCCACGTCCTGACCAAACTACAATAACAAATAACCCCTTTACTGGTCAGGACGTGACAGTCCACATGGTCCTAAGTCAGCCATCCATACTGCTAAAATGCATTTCCTTTTTAATTGGGATCGGAATGATTTTAGTAGCCTATTTTAAATGGTTGGTGTTGAGCTACCCAATTGACACACTGCCTTACATTATAGCCTATTCCTCAAATGTCATTTTATTGTTATTCAATATAAATGTGTTTACTGCAACTGTTATGAGCTTTATACAGTATAGTTCACTGTATTGTAGACCTAATAATACAAATACAATGTCATGTTTTGAACAAAGTAAGGTGGAATGGATTTCCTTGAAGGGAAGACAGGAGTAAGGGGCTGGCTCTTTTTCTTTTGTTTCCATGCTGCTAGTCTTGCTTTGATGTTTCCTTCGTTTTATCTTCAGCCTGAAATAAAGGCAGGGGAGAGGGTCGATCAGAATCCATTAGTGTGTGTGTGTGTGTGTGTGTGTGTGTGTGTGTGTGTGTGTGTGTGTGTGTGTGTGTGTGTGTGTGTGTGTGTGTGTGTGTGTGTGTGTGTGTGTTCACCTGTGGATCATCATTCCTCAGAAGTTATTGGGAAGAGCTGTCTCCTGGACTGAGGAAATCCCTAGAGGGCTCCTACTACTTTTTTTAACACATTGAGACATTGAACAAATATTCTAGAAGTAAAAATTACAAAGATTTAGGGATACCTCTATGATGTAATGAAATGTAAAAGCTACAGTCCTGGTTTCTGTTACTTTGCTGAAAATATTTCAATTTTTGGTGCACGGAGGTGTCTCTGGTGGAGATATACACAGAGTGTACAAAACATTAGGAACACCTGCTCTTTCCATGATTAAGGTAATTTCTACATGTAGGTAGGGGTAAAGTGACTATGCATAGATAATAAACAGTGAGTAGCTGTGGGGGGAGGGGGGGTATCAATGCAAATAGTCCGAGTGGCCATTTGATAAATTTTTCAGCAGTCTGATGGCTTGGGGGTAGATGCTGTTAAGGAGCCTTTTGGACCTAGACATAACGCTCTGGTACCGCTTGCCGTGCGATAGCAGAGAGAACAGTCTATGATTTGGGTGACTGGAGTCTTTGACAATTATTTGGGCCTTCCTCTGACATCGCCTAGTATAGTGATGTACTGGACTGTTACCACTACTGAGCTGCACGTTGGCCAATAAAACGGATGGTCGAGGCGTGTTATCCACTTGCCGGCGAATTCTCACAAGGCACCCGGATCTGCGCCCCCTGTATCGCCGTCTTTTCTTTATGTGAATGACGAGGATGTATTTGAACATGTATATGTTTTTGCTCTTTGTTCTTTGTTATATTGCCAAAAAGATTGGAGAAGTGGTTTATCCATACATCTCCGTTTTGGATAGATAACTCTTCATGTTGTTGTTTGTTTAGAGTTTTCCAATTTTCCCAGATGTCACGGATCCCCCCAGTACTGCTGCTCATTCCGTGCACCAGCTCCGGAGGTCTACATCACCGGCCTTCTAGGCGTCACTGAACTAGATTCATTACCACCAACCCCAGACTGTCATTACCACCAACCCCGGACACCTGGTTCCCATTCCCCCTGATTAGTATGTGTATATATGTGCACTCTGTTCCCCAGTGTCCTTGTCGGTTATTGTTACCATGTCTGTTGGTCCTGTGAGTACCTGTGCTGTTGTATCGGCTTCCATACTGCGTGTTATTGTACACTTGTTTTACGGGTCTCGTCCTGTGTATTATTTTGAGGTTTACACCTCGCTCTTTTGTTTGGGTGGAGTAAATAAAACCCCATATTACGTATTCCTGCGCCTGTCTCCAATCATTAGACATCGTGACAGAATAACCGACCTCATAAATGGAGACAGCAGGAAAGACTGAGCTATCGACCATCGTAGGGACAGTCCAGCATCACGATGACTGTCTTTCCAGACTCGGCAGCACCATGGACAGCGTGCTGGCAACCATCCTGCGTTTTGAGGTGCGCGCCAGCGAGATACAAGGGATTCTTTCTGCAATGAATCCAGTTCTGTGATGCCTAGAAGGCCGATGATGTAGACCTCCGGAGCTGGTGAACGGAATGAGCAGCAGTACCGGGGGGATCCGTGACACCAGAAGTGGTTAGATTCTATGGATTATTCAATTACATTGAGCTGATTTCTGACGTGCTGTTCCTTCTTTTTCCGTAGTGTATTTCTGTATTGTTTTAGTGATTCACCATAGTGAAGGCGTAGGCTCAGGATTTCAGGGTCTCTATGTTTTTGGTTGGATAGGTTTCTCAATTTCTTAATTAGGTTTTTGCATTCTTCATCAAACCATTTGTCGTTGTCTGCTTTACATTTTTAGATTTGATTGGGAAGCTGGGGGTAGATGCTGTTAGTGGGAACAGGTCATATATATTGTTTAGGTTTTATACTGCCATGTTTACACCTTCACTATTACAGTGAAACATTTTGTCTAGGAAATTGTCTATTAATGATTACATTTGTTGTTGCCTATTTGTTTTTTGGTAGATTTCCACATTTACTTTCCTTCCATCTATAGCATTTCATTATATTATTAAGTTCCTTTGGCTTTGATGCCTCGTGATTGAGCATAGCTCTGTTCAAGTAGAGTGGGGTTTTGCTGTGATCTGATAGGGGTGTCAGTGGACTGACTGTGAACACTCTAAGAGACTCTGGGTTGAGGTCAGTGATAAATTAGTCTACAGTACTACTGCCAAGAGATGAACTATAGTTGTACCTACCGTAGGAGTCCCCTTGAAGCCTACCATTGACTATGTACATACCCAGCGTCTGACAGAGCTGCAGGAGTTGTGACCCATTTTTGTTGGTTAAGTCGTAGTAGTTGTGTCTACGGGGGCATATGGGGAAGGGAATGTTGTCACCTCCAGGTAGGTGTTTGTCCACCTGTGTGCTGAGGGTGTCAGATTCTTGTCCAGTTCTGGCATTAAGGTCACCACAGACTAGTACATGTCCCTGGGCCTGGAAATGATTGATCTCCCCCTCTAAGATGGAGAAGCTGTCATTGTTAAAGTATAGGGATTCTATTGGGGGGATATAGGTAGCACACATGAGGACATCTTTCTCTGTTCAGATAATTTCCTTACTAATTTCTAGCCAGATGTAAAATGTTCCTGTTTCGACTAATTTAATAGAGTGGGTTAGGTCTGCTCTGTACCAAATTAGCTCTATACCAAATTAGTCTCTTCCCTGTTTCACACCTGGTAGTTTGGTGGATGGGACTACCAGCTCTCTGTAACCTAGAGGGAAACCAGTGGGTCCGTCTCCTTTATACCATGTTTCTTGTAGGATGACAATGTCGGTATTTCCAATTTCTTTGATGAAGTCTGGCTTCCTGCTCTTTAGGCCAAGGCCTAAATTCAATTTAACCTGAAACCCTGTATATTCCAGGATGAGATAGTAAAAGCTTTGTGTTCAATGGTATCTAGTGTTTCTGTGTGGTTTAGGCCTGGACCATCACAGTAGGTGTGAGCAGAGCATGTTGAGCATCTGATACATACCTCTTAGGTCGCAGGATGGGGCTTGGGCGGGTGTAATAGTGGGGGATGGGCCTGTTGCTCTGCTCACGGCCTGGGCATGTGTCCTGCTGTCATGTTGAGGTCCTTTCTCTCGCTCGCTTACTTACTTTTGCTCATATCCTGTTCCCACTATGTGCTGCGATTCAATCCCCTGTGGACCTGTTTTCATTACACTCTGATCTCTTCCCTAAACTGTTTAACTGCTCCATATTCAGGGTTACCTCTGGTGCAGGCTGGCCTCCTTCCTCTGACATCCACACAGCACAGGTGGGCCATTACAGCCTTGAGTTCTGGTAGCTATTCCTGTGTTCTGAATGTCATCATCAATATCATCAGCTTCAGAAATTGTAATGCCAAAACCAGGGAGGAGAAAGTCCTTATGCTAGCATATTCCCATAGACTTCCAGTCATTGCACTAACAACAGTTAGCATTGGCTTGTGGAACTACCTCTAATATCCTTCATACTGGACACAGAGACATAAAAATGGTATCCATGAGTTCATCTGACTCTAGGAAAGTAGATAAAGGGCTTCATTGCCAAAATCCTGAAGTATCCCTTTAAAATGTAGATGGGAAAAGCACTGTATCTGTCTTCATATTTTTTACAGCTATAATCCATGACTTTAAAGTTTTACTTCAATGAATTCTGGATCTTTCCTCTATATTTGTGCGATAAGAAAGTGAGTGCTCAACATTATACACCCCTGTAGTTTGATGGAAGTCGCTGCCATCCCGCTTGCCCCAGGCCTCTTCCGCTCTCTAATGCAGTATTGCAGCACCGGTGATGGTTGGGAATTTAGAGGCTCCTCACATCTCTAGGTCACAGTTGAATACCTTACAGGCCACAGCAGCCAGGCTGCAGTGATTCTGCACAAGAGAGAATTCAAAATGGTATAGTAGAGAGCTGAATGTGTAAAGTGTGTACATGGAAAGTCACAGTAATTACATAAATGCACAAGACACATTTCAGTTGAATGCATTCAGTTGTACAACTGACTAGGTATCCCCCTTTCCCTTTCGTTAAGAGTGATCTTCCAGAGTGCTTCTCTATTCAGGGAGTGTGCTGTTTGTTCACCAACCTTGTTTGTTGAATTTACAGTTGAAAGGGTGCTGTGTTTAATTTTACACTTTGAGCTGACTAACCGGGAGTGGGGGTTACTTGCCCTGTATATGATAGAGGGGAGGTGAAAGTAGGCTCCAAGTTGTTTGTTATTCCAAAAAAACGAATTTGTGTTGGTGTGTTGCAGGTGCGTTTCTAATGTAAACCAATAGCTATCTCTGTCTATGTGTGGTTGTTTTTATCCAAGAACACCTTTTATTTCTGAGTAGATGATGAGTTGAATAGGAGTTGAGAAGTGTCTCTCAAAAGTTGTTTGCTGGTAAAGACATACCCCTGCAGAATAGTTGTCCAGATGGAGCTAGTCTTAGTGGGGAGGCAGGTCTCCTAGTGGGTAGAGCGTTGGACTAGGAGCAAGTTCCAAGATCAAATCCCTGAGCTGACAAGGTAAAAATCTGTCGTTCTGCCCCTGAACAAGGCAGTTAACCTACTGACCTACTGTTCCTAGGCAGTCATTGAATTTGTTCTTAACTGACTTGCCTAGTTAAATAAAGTAAAATAAAATAAATAGTGTTGAGGTAGAATTTAGAAGGGCACAGAATGAAGGCACTTTATTCAGCTGCAATCAAAGCAGTGTCTTCAGGTCTTAAGCAAGACTTAAACATTCAATATATGTCCAATATATTATTTAAGATTCTGAATGGGACTTCTTTGCTCAGGTTGTTTATTATGTGTTTGCTATACTTTTAAACATTTTGTCAAGCCCCTAGGTAAAGCTGCATGGTGACACGAAAGCCTTGAGTGCTTGTTGCACCGCTGCATTTACAGACTTTTTACCAGCTAAGCCCATAAATAACCACAAAGTTAAGGCGGGAAGGAGCAATTATTGTTCAAAATACAGCAATGGTGTGTTTCATCCTGAGAAGGTGCAGCTTCTTGCCTGTCAATGGTGTAAATACCAAGATGTGCAATAGATTGTGTTGAATATGTACAGGACAAGTACATTCAACACAGTCCAGGGAGTGTGTGCAGGCTAATGTATTTATTAAATGTGTGTGTGCATGCGTGTGGGGGGTACTCCTGACAATAGCTGGCCAGCATTATTTGGCTTTTTAAGAAGCTTTATTTCTTTTTATAGAATGAAAGTAGAATACACTTTAAAATCATATCAGAATACTTACATTTTGATGATAGCGTTCATAGAGAATTTAGTCACAGTTTAGTTAAGAAAGCATGTGTGATAAATTCAGTGCTTGAGTCAATTATTTTTCTCTAATTAGAGGAAGAAACATGTCATTTCCAGGAATCCCAATGTGTTGTTTATTGTTAATTTGTGTTTTATTCTTACATTTAATTGGTGATTTGATGAATGCCCAGATGGTTGTCAATACTGCTGCATACCTTCCAACATTAATTTTAATTAATTTTTATTTCACATTAATTTAATGAGGTAGGCAAGTTGAGCACAAGTTCTCATTTACAACTGCGACCTGGCCAAGATAAAGAAAAGCAGTGCGACAAAAACAACAACACAGAGTTACACATAAACAAACATACAGTCAATAACACAATATATATATATTTTTAAATCTTTGTACAGTGTGTGCAAATGTAGAAGAGTAGGGAGGTAGGCAATAAATAGGCCATAGAGGCAAAATAATTACAATTAAGCATTATTACTGGAGTGATAGATGTGCAGATGATGATGTGCAAGTAGAGATACTGGGGTGCAAAAGACCAAGAGGGTAAGTAATAATATGGGGATGAGGTAGTTGGGTGTGCTATTTACAGATTGACTGTGTACAGGTACAGAGATCGGTAAGCTGCACTGACAGCTGATGCTTAAAGTTAGAGATGGAGATATAAGACTCCAGCTTCAGTGATTTTTGCAATTCGTTCCAGTCGTTGGCAGCAGACAACTGGAAGGAAAGGCGGCCAAAGGAAGTGTTGGCTTTGGGGATGACCAGTTGGAGTGCGTGCTATGTTGCGTGTTGCTATGGTGACCAGTGAGCTGAGATAAGGCGGGGCTTTACCTAGCAAAGACTTATAGATTACCTGGAGCCAGTGGGTTTGGCGACGAATATGTAGTGAGGGCCAGCCAACGAGAGCATACAAGTCGTAGTGGTGGGTAGTATATGGGGCTTTGGTGACAAAACGGATGGCACTGTCATAGACTACATCCAGTTTGCTGAGTAGAGTGTTTGAGGCTATTTTGTAAATTACATCGCCGAAGTCAAGGATGGTCAGTTTTACGAGGGTATGTTTGGTGGCATGAGTGAAGGAGGCTTTGTTGCGAAATAGGAAGCCGATTCCAGATTTAATTTTGGATTGGAGATGTTTAATGTGAGTCTGGAAGGAGAGTTTACAGTCTAACCAGACACCTAGGTATTTGTAGTTGTCCACATATTCTAGGTCAGAATGGTCCAGAGTAGTGATGCTAGTCGGACGGGAGGGTGCGGGCAGCAATCGGTTGAAGAGCATGCACTTAGTTTTACAAGCATTTAAAAGCAGTTGGAGGCCACGGAATGAGTGTTGTATGGCGTTGAAGCTCGTTTGGAGGTTTTGTAGCACAGTGTCCAAAGAAGGGCCAGATGTATACAGAATGGTGTCATCTGCGTAGAGGTGGATCAGAGAATCACCAGCAGCAAGAGCAACATCATTGATATATACAGGGAAAAGAGTTGGCCCGAGAATTGAACCCTGTGGCACCGCCATAGAGACTGCCAGAGGTCCGGACAACAGGCCCTCCGATTTGACACATTGAACTCTATCTGAGAAGTAGTTGGTGAACCAGGCGAGGCAGTCATTTGAGAAGCCAAGGCTATTGAGTCTGCCGATAAGAATGTGGTGATTGACAGAGTCGAAAGCCTTGGCCAGGTTGATGAAGACGGCTGCACAGTACTGTATTTTATCGATGGCGGTTATGATATCGTTTAGGACCTTGAGCGTGGCTGAGGTGCACCCATGACCAGCTCGGAAACCAGATTGCATAGCGGAGAAAGTACGGTGGGATTTGAAATGGTCCGTGATCTGTTTGTTAACTTGGCTTTCAAAGATTTTAGAAAGGCAGGGCATGATGGATATAGCTCTATAACAGTTTGGGTCTAGAGTGTCTCCCCCTTTGAAGAGGGAGATGACCGCGGCAGCTTTCCAATCTTTGGGAATCTCAGACGATACGAAAGAAAGGTTGAATAGGCTAGTATTTCGGGAGATAATTTTAGAAAGAGAGGGCCCAGATTGTGTAGCTCAGCTGATTTGTAGGGATCCAGATTTTGCAGCTCTTTCAGAACATCAGCTGTCTGAATTTGGGTAAAGGAGAAGTGGGGGTGGGGGGGGTGGGGGGCTTGGGCAGGTTGCTGCAGGGCGTGCTGAGATGTTGGCCGGGGTAGGGGTAGCCAGGTGGAAAGCATGGCCAGCAGTAGAAAAATGCTTATTGAAATGATCGATTATCGTAGATTTATCGGTGGTGATGGTATTTCCTATCCTCAGTGCAGTGGGCAGCTGGGAGGAGGTGCTCTTATTCTCCATGGACTTTACAGTACCCCAATACTTTTTGGAATTAGTGCTACAGGAAGCAAATTTCTGTTTGAAAAACTTAGCCTTAGCTTTCCTAACTGACTGAGTATATTGGTTCCTGACTTCCCTGAAAAGTTGCATATCGCGGGGTCTATTCGATGCTAATGCAGAACGTCACAGGATGTTTTTGTGCTTGTCAAGGGCAGTCAAGTCTGGGGTGAATATGCATATAATTAGTAGATCGGGATAGAAAACACTCTGAAGTTTCTAAAACTGTTTGAATGATGTCTGTGAGTATAACAGAACTCATATGGCAGGCAAAAACCTGAGAAAAAATCCAACCAGGAAGTGGGAAATCTGAGGTTTGTAGTTTTTCAAGTGATTGCCTATCCAATATACAGTATCTGTGGGGTCATATTGCACTTCCTAAGGCTTCCACTAGATGTCAACAGTCTTTAGAACATTGTTTCAGGCTTCTACTGTGAATGGGAAGCGAATAAGAGCTGATTCAGTCAGGTGTCTGGAAAATTGGCATGAGCTCAATCATGCGTGCGGCCGTGAGAGCGAGCTGCCTTTCCTTTCAATTCTAAAGACAAAGGAATTGTCCGGTTGGAATATTATTGAATATTTATGATAAAAACATCCTTAAGGAGAAGTTTATCTATAATTCTTTGCATAACACTTGTATCTTTTATCAAAGTTTATGATGAGTATTACTGTAAATTGATGTGCTCATTCACCAGCAGTTTTGGAGGCAAAACATTTCTGAACATTACACACCAATGTAAAATGAGGTTTTGGGATATAAATATGAACTTTATTGAGCAAAACATACATGTATTGTGTAACATGAAGTCCTATGAGTGCCATCTGATGAAGATCATCAAAGGTTAGTGATTAATTTTAGCTGTATTTCTGGTTTTTGTGACGCCTCTCCTTGCGTGGAAAATGGCTGTGTGTTTTTTCTTATCTAGGTGCTGTCCTAACATAATCTAATGCTTTTGCCGTAAAGCCTTTTTGAAATTGGACACTGTGGTTGGATTAACGAGAAGTCTATCTTTAAAATGGTGTATAATACTTATATGTGTGAGAAATTTGAATTATGAGATTTTTGTTGTTTTGAATTTGGCGCTCTGCTATTTCACTGGCGGGGTAGCGTCCCACATTTCCCAGAGAGGTTATTAACCTCTTACATCTAGACGTTCCGCTAGCGGAACACCTGCTCCAATATCCAATGATAGGCGTGGCGCGAATTACAAATTCCTCAAAAATACAAAAACTAAAATTTTTCAAACATATGACTATTTCACAGCATTTTAAAGACAAGACTCTCCTTTATCTAACCACACTGTCCGATTTCAAAAAGGCTTTACAGCGAAAGCAAAACATTAGATTATGTCAGCAGAGTACCAAGCCAGAAATAATCAGACACCCATTTTTCAAGCTAGCATATAATGTCACAAAAACCCAGAAGACAGCTAAATGCAGCACTAACCTTTGATGATCTTCATCAGATGACACACCTAGGACATTATGTTATACAATACATGCATGTTTTGTTCAATCAAGTTCATATTTATATCAAAAAACAGCTTTTTACATTAGCATGTGACGTTCAGAACTAGCATACCCCCCGCAAACTTCCGGGGTATTTGCTAACAATTTACTAAATTACTCACGATAAACGTTCACAAAAAGCATAACAATTATTTTAAGAATTATAGATACAGAACTCCTCTATGCACTCGATATGTCCGATTTTAAAATAGCTTTTTGGTGAAAGCACATTTTGCAATATTCTAAGTACATAGCCCAGGCATCACGGGCTAGCTATTTAGACACCCGGCAAGTTTAGCACTCACCAATATCAGATTTACTATTATAAAAGTTTGATTACCTTTTGTTGTCTTCGTCAGAATGCACTCCCAGGACTGCTACTTCAATAACAAATGTTGGTTTGGTCCAAAATAATCCATCGTTATATCCGAATAGTGGCGTTTTGTTTGTGCGTTCCAGACACTATCCGAATGGTAAATCAGGGTCGTGCGCATGGCGCAATTCGTGACCAAAAAAATCTAAATATTCCATTACCGTACTTCGAAGCATGTCAACCGCTGTTTAAAATCCATTTTTATGCCATTTTTCTCGTAAAAAAGCGATAATATTCCGACCGGGAATGTCCATTTAGCTAAACAGAGGAAAGAAAACAAAGCTTTCGGTCGACGCGGGCACAAGCCTGAGTCTCACAGTACTGTAACCAGCCACTACCCAAACGCGCTACTTTGTTTCAGCCAGAGCCTGCAAAGCCACGATTCAGCGTTTTGCCGCCTTCTGAGAATCTATGGCAGCCGTAGGAAGTGTCACGGGACAGCTAAGATCCTCACTCTTCAATAAACAGAGACAAAAAGAACGACACCTTGTCAGACAGGCCACTTCCTCAATGAACTCTTCTCAGGTTTTTGCCTGCCATATGAGTTCTGTTATACTCACAGACACCATTCAAACAGTTTTAGAAACTTTAAGGTGTTTTCTATCCAAAGCCAATAATTATATGCATATTCTAGTTACTGGGCAGGAGTAGTAACCAGATTAAATCGGGTACGTTTTTTTATCCAGCCGTGAAAATACTGCCCCCTAGCCATAACATGTTAATGGGGCATGCTTATTTAAGATGGTGAGGAAAGCACTTTTGAAGAGCAACCAGGCATCTTCTACTGATGGGATGAGGTCAATATCCTTCCAGGATGCCCGGGCCAGGTCGATTAGAAAGGCCTGCTCGCTGAAGTGTTTTAGGGAGCGTTTGACAGTGATGAGGGGTGGTCGTTTGACCGTGGACCCATTACGCACGCAGGAAATAAGGCAGTGATCACTGAGATCCTGGTTGAAGACAGAAGAGGTGTATTTAGAGGGCAAGTTGGTCAGGATGATATCTAAGAGGGTGCCCATGGTTACGGATTTAGGGTTGTACCTGGTAGGTTCTTTGATAATTTGTGTGAGATTGAGGTCAACTAGCTTAGATTGTAGGATGGGCGGGGTGTTAAGCATGTCCCAGTTTAGGTCACCTAACAGTGCGAACTCTGAAGATAGATGGGGGGCGATCAATTCACATATGGTGTCTAGGGCACAGCTGGGGTCTGAGGGGGGTCTATAACAAGCGGCAACGGTGAGAGACTTGTTTCTGGAAAGGTGGATTTTTAAAAGTAGAAGCTCGAATTGTTTGGACACAGACCTGGATAGTATGACAGAACTCTGCAGGCTATCTCTGCAGTAGATTGCAACTCCGCTCCTTTGGCAGTTCTATCTTGTCGGAAAATGTTATTGTTAGGGATGGAAATTTCAGGATTTTTTGTTGCCTTCCTAAGCCAGGATTCAGACACGGCTAGGACATCCGGGTTGGCGGACTGTGGTAAAGCAGTATATAAAACAAACTTAGGAAGGAGGCTTCTAATGTTAACATGTATGAAACCAAGGCTTTTACAGTTACAGAAGTCAATGAATGAGAGCACCTGGGGAATGGGAGTGATGCTGGGGGCTGCAGGACCTGGGTTACCCTCTACATCACCAGAGGAACAGAGGAGGAGTAGAATAAGAGTATGGCTAAAGGCTATAGGAACTGGTCGTCTAGTGCGTTCTGAACAGAGAGTAAAAGGAGCAGATTTCTGGATGCGGAGGAATAGATTCAAGGCATAATATACAGACAAGGGTATGGTAGGATGTGAGTACAGTGGAGGTAAAGCCAGGCATTGAGTGACAATGAGAGAGGTTTTGTCTCTAGAAGCACCATTTAAGCCATGTGAGGTCACCGCATGTGTGGGGTTGGAACAAAAGGGCTAGCTAAGGCATATTGATCAGGGCTGGAGGCTCTACAGTGAAATAAGACAAAAATCACTAACCAAAACAGCAATAGACAAGGTATATTGACATTAGGGAGAGGCATGTGTAGCCAGTGATCATAGGGTCCGGTGAGTAGCTAGGCGAGCTGGAGACACGGCGATTCAGACAGCTAGCAGGCTGGGGCTAGCAGGCTAGCAGATGGGCCTCAGGGGGACATCGCAACGGAAGTGCCTGTTGAAACCTCCTTGTGCGATTACGTCGGCAGACCAGTCGTGATGGATCGGCGGGGCATCGTGTCGGCAGCAAAGGGTCCAAGCCAATTGGCAAAAGAGGTATTGAAACCCAGGAATTGTCTGATGGATCTCTTCGGGTAGCCGGGAGATGGTCCTAGCTTGAGGCTAGCGCCAGGCTAACTGGTGCTTGCTTCGGGACAGAGACGTTAGCCAGGAGTAGCCACTCGGGTAGCAGCTAGCTAGCTGCTATGATCCGGAGTAAAGGTTCAGAGCTTGCGGTAGGAATCCGGAGATGTGGTAGAGAAAAAGCAGTCCGATATGCTCTGGATTGATATCGCGCTGTGCAGACTGGCAGGAAGTGGCTGGGCTGAGGCTGACTGATGTCCGAGTTAACGGTGATGACCGCTAGAAGGGGCTAACTGACTACTAGCTAGTGGCTAGTTAGCTGGCTAGCTACTGATGGGGGTTCCGGTTCTAAAGTATAAAAAATAGCAGATCCATACCACATTGGGTGATGTGGGTTGCAGGAGAGTATGTTCAGTCCGTAGATGGAAATTTAGATAAAAAATGTAAAAAATATGTATGAAACATATACGAAGAAAACGATATATACACGGGACGGGACAATACAAACAAAACAGATGCCCGACTGCTACGCCATCTTGGAAAGACAAGAAAAAACCCGAAATATACAGTGTGAGGAGGTTGGATCCTTTCAGAACTGCCATACAGATAATTTGATTAAGGGAAACTGAGGTTACACTTTAATATTAGGATTTTATTCTGAGATCTTTTTTCTCTTGTGCTCAGCTTCTCAATCAATGTCATGCTGAGATCTTATCAACACAAATGAAAGATCTTGCAAATGTGGGGTCTTTACTGTAACTAGCACTGAAGAATCCAGTAGCCATTAGATCTTCCATCTGTGCATGTGGTGAGACAATATTGGATGATAGATCATTCCATGCAGGAACGGCACTGTAAAAAGAAGCTTTGGGAGTACACCCTCCCCTCCTTGCAGGAATGAAATGTTTGGGAACATTTTCCCAAGAGGGTGCTGCACAGCCTGTCCTGGGGGCTGTCTCCTTGGTGATACGGCAGGCAGGGGGAAAGGGGGTTTACATTTAAACATGGTGCCACAGTCAGCCAGGGTCTCAGCTGTTGCTACGGTGACTCCCCAGTAACACTGCCAAAATGTGAGATCACTTCATTCAGGATATCCCATTGTAATGTAGAAGCCCCAACAATGGACAAAATGTAGCTGCTCACAGTGTAACAGAGGATAAGATAAGATTATTTATTCCCTGAATGTTATTGGAGAATGCTGGTGATTATGTGACTTATCCCACTTAAACCACTACTACCCCCAATCCTTTCCCACTGTCCCCCTGACCCAGTTTCCTAGTTCCCCTCTCCCCCACAATGGTGTTCTCATTGTCAGATGTTTTTGTGTCTCACTCAACTTTTATAGGCTAAAGAACAACTAATTGTAAAAATTACATTTTTCTCTAATTTCTCTCTTGTGGTGTTTGTGCTTTCATGCTACAGTGATCATGGAGCCTGCAAGTGTGAATGGGGTTGGAACTCATTGAATGGAATTCTTGCCTCTTCAGAAGCTCAAGCTGTCACTGTCACTGTTTCCATTGGCTATGGCTAAGCCAAAATGTATCGATTGCGGGGTCTATAAAGCGGCCCATACCATCTACAATGTGATTGGTTAATGTGCACTTTTGTCTTGTTGTGAGTGGTATCTTGATATCCCAGCTGGATTTGCAGATATTAAATAATGCACTGCTGCTTGAGCTGGCAAGCATAATCCAAAATCATTTTCATAACA
This sequence comes from Salmo salar, assembly GCF_965601325.2. Taxonomy (NCBI): domain Eukaryota; kingdom Metazoa; phylum Chordata; class Actinopteri; order Salmoniformes; family Salmonidae; genus Salmo; species Salmo salar. The sequence goes on along the minus strand of NC_138306.1, from coordinate 28,774,395 downwards.
AGTTTAGCTCGATTCTGCCTGAGCTCTTAGACATGGTAGAGAAAGGTTAAATGATAATCTCTAATTCAATACCTTGTCAGCACATTTTAGTTCATATTCAAGCCTAAAAACTGACAGCACTCTGGTACATCCCAGCAGACACATGATCAGTGTTTTCCAGTCTGTCCCCAAGCTTCTCCCAGGCCTCACTAAAGGCCTCTCCCAAGCTTCTCCCAGGCCTCGCTAAAGGTATCTCCAAGTCCCAGGTCTCTCCCAGGCCTCTCTAAAGGCCTCTCCTACAGAGTCAATACAAACATAGACAAAACAATAGACAACTTAACATTTCACAAACATAGATCCACTAAACTATACATGAAGTATGGTTGGGACTTAATTCCCATTTCACCAACATGGATCCACTAAACTATACACAACATATGGTTGGGACTTAATTCCCAAGTTTTGTTGAAAAGCACACTGTATTACTTACACAACTAATATAAGGACAGGGCATGAGACGGGAGTAGAAATGAACGTGGGCATTGTTTAATGCGTTTCACAGGAAGAACATTCCAAGCATTTCAACGTAGGTAAGCAAGGGGGGGTTACAGGTGCCCTAAAAGGGACAAAACTAGAATATCAATACACAACATCAACCTTCAACATAAAGACAAAAGACGAATAAAGACAAAAACACCAAATCAGACATGCATACATTTCAGCAAACATTGACATCCTACTTGCTCAGACCCACATGTTCCCACTCTATTCATACCCATCTTGTTTCTTTCATAACATTTTTTTTCTCATTTTTCATCCATTGGATGTTGACGGTCCTCGTAATACTTATGCCATATGACTTCAAATTTGACTATTTCGTTTTTCTCTAGCCCACATTATTATAATTATAATAAGAATGCATTTGATTCATCCACTGTCTTAACGATGGAGGATCATTCGATTTCCAGTTTTTAAGTAAAACATTTTTCAAAATGATTGACGAGAAAAGTATGGTCCAACCCATTGGGTATCTCACCGCACCCCTAAATGCCATGTCTTGAAATATGCAGAACACTGACACTTTTGTAGCTTTACAAAAGTGTAGGATTTCCTCAAGAGCCTATGCATATTCAAATGTTGGGATAGTTACCACTTTGTTACAATATCTAAATAATAATGTTATAAATGTTATATCAAAATATGTAAAGTGCAATATATATATATATATATTTCAAGGGGAATTTACTTTTGCAGTGTACAAACTTAATATGATGAACAGGAATGACATTTACTCACATGGGTGGCCAACAATAACTATCTAAAAGCCACACCCCTAATAGGCCACGCATCCCTGAAAATTGCTTATGGATTACCCCCCCATAAAAGACCCAGCTGCTGTTTTTGACGTCAGAGGATTAAGGAGGGAGGAGAAGGTGGCACCGTTTCCTAGGGTTAGAGACAGAAGCTTGACATTTTAAGTGATTTTAAGTGGCTTTGGCAGTGGATACAGAGGAAGAGAAGATAAGAGAGGAGGGAGTGAAGGATAATAAATCCTCCGGAAGTTTAGTTTTCCTCCATTTTCGCTCAGCTGCCTGCAGCCCTGTTCTGTAAACTCACATTGAGTCACTCAGCTACGTAGCAGGAGGAGAGGGGACAGTGCGAGTCATAGAATGCGGAAAGGGAGGAGAGAAGGGTCGAGGAGGCAGAATCAGGAGACAGTAGGGAGAAGGATTTAGCAGAAGGAAGAGATGACGGGATAGAAGAAAGAGAGAGTCGTGGGAGAGAGAGGGAAGATTGCGATGACACATGACCATCTGGGTAGTGGCTGAGTGGTTAGGGTTGGAGGAGGGGGAGACAAAAGGAAACCAAGTAGTGATCAGAGACCTGGGGGGGGGGGATTACAGCCCCTAGTAAAGTTGAGGTCAAATGTATTTCCTGCCTTGTGAGTGGGAGGGGACTGGGAAAGGGTGGGGTCAAAACAGTTAACCTCTATGGGCTATGTGGGACGCAAGCGTCCCACCCGTGGTACACCCAATCAACAACAGGTGAAATATCAAGACCACCAAATTTGAAAACAATTAAATGTCATAATTCAAATTTCTCAAACATACAACTATCTTACGCCCTTTGAAAGATAAACATCTCCTTAATCTAACCACGTTGTCCGATTTCAAAAAGGCTTTACGGCAAAAGCATAAAGTTAGATTATGTTAGGAGAGTACATTGACAATAGCTGTGTGTAATGTTTTGTCAATTCAAAGACAGGCGTCACCAGAAGCAGAAAACCAGCTAAAATAATGCACTAACCTTTGACAATCTCCATCAGATGACACTCCAAGGACATTATGTTAGACAATGCATGCATTTTTTGTTCTATCAAGTTCATATTTATATCCAAAAACAGCGTTTTACTATGGCGTTGATGTTGAGGAAATCGTTTCCCTCCAATAACCGCCAGTCAAGCAGCACAACAAATTAAATAATTACTATTAGAAAACATTGGTAAAATATTATATTGTCATTCAAAGAATTATACATTTACATCTCTTGAACGCAACCGGATTGCCAGATTTAAAAATAACCTTACTGGGAAATCACACTTTGCAATAATCTGAGCACTGCGCCCAGAAAAATACGCTTTGCGATACAGACTAACCGCCATGTTGGAGAGATCTAAAATCGAAAATACTATGTAAATAATCCATTACCTTTGATTATATTCATCAGATGTCACTTCCAGGTCCATAACAAATGTAGTTTTGTTCGAAAAAGCTCATAATTTATGTCCAAAAAGCTCCGTGTTGTTAGCACATGATCTATGCCAGCCGGACTTCTCGTCATGAACGAGGGGGAAAAAAATATTTACGTTCGTTCAAACATGTTAAACGTTGTATAGCATAAATCATTAGTGCCTTTTTTAACCAGAACATGAATAATATTCAAGGCGGACGTTTGCATTCTCTTTTAAAACGTTTTGGAACGAGAGTACCAAACATGAACTCGCGCGCCAGAGCCTAATCGGCCACCACCGTTCCAAGGCTCTTGTTCGTTCAGTTCTCACAGTATAAGACTCAAAACACTTTCTAAAGACTGGTGACATCTAGTGGAAGCCATAGGAAGTGCTCAAAAATCAATAAGCCCCTGTGTGTTTCAATGGCATAGGCTTAAAGGTAATTCAACACATCAGGTATCCACTTCCTGTCAGAATTTGTCTCAGGGTTTTGACTGCCATATGAGTTCTGTTATACTTACAGACACCATTCAAACAGTTTTAGAAAATTCAGAGTGTTTTCTATCCAAACCTGAACAATAATATGCATATTCTAGCTTCTGAGTTGGTGTAGGAGGCAGTTAAAAATGGGCACATATTTTTTTCAAAATTCTCAATACTGCCCCCTAGCCCCAAGAGGTTTTAAGGAGGGGAAAGAAAGAGGTAGAAAGAAATTAATTGAAGGCGGACGTCAGGAGGTTGAAGTTGCCAAGTACGAATACTTGTAAACTATCGTCAGGAAATTAGTTTGTCAAGGTGTCAAACTCATTGAGGAACTCTAAGGGCACCTGGTGGGTGATATATGACAATGTTAAGCTTGAGTTGACAATTGACAGTGACAACATGGAATTCAAATGAGGAGATGGACAGGTGAGTGAGGGAGAAAAGGGGAAATATCCACTTAGGAGAAATTAGTATCCCTGTGCCACCACTGCGACGACCAGATGCTCTTGGACTATGAGAAAGCACATAGTCAGATGAAGAGAGAGCAGCTGAAGCAGCAGTGTTTTCTGGGGTGATCCATTTCTCTGTCAGGGCCCAAAAAGTCTAGCGACATAGGCTGAGATGAACATGATGTTCTTGACCAAAGATTGGGAGTTCTAAACGCTGCCGGAGACCAGAAATTCCACATGCGTTTTGCGTGCAGTGTTCACTAAATTAGAAGGGTTGCAGCCAAGGGGTGGGGAGCGTCTGTAAAGTCTATAGGGAGAGGAGCAAACAAGTATAGAAAACACACACATAGTTGATAAAGGTACACGAGAGCAACATTTGATAATCTGTAAATAACTAGGTAAGATACTCAAGTGAGAGAGTGGTGTTGAGCCTTCCTCTCTTTCCTTCCTCGAATAACCCTCCAGAACAGTCTTTGTTTCAGTGACGAGAAAACGTGAGTACTAACACTAATGGCTAATAGCCTAGCAGAGGTGAAGAGCACACCTCCTGGTACTGATCGCTGATTGCCTAGGGGAGGAGAAACCACTCCCCCTCCAATACAGCAACTGATTACGAAAACAACACATTTTCTTGCCCCTTAATCCTGGTTGATGTGTAAAAAATCAGATGCAAGTTATGAGTAGTCAACAGGTAACACACTGTAGGCTACTGGAAAGACAGACAGCACTTAAAGTAGACGACCCTAGTTAGAAAAAATACAATACTAGACAACAGATTAAGACCAAAATTATACTCATCACTCCTAGAGATATCAGAAGTTCTCTAGCTATACATTGAAGCACATTGAGATGGAGCCTGAGAAGCTGGTTATACAGTGTACTCCCATACTGCCTGTGCTGCAGTGCTGAAACAGACTGCTCTCTCTTTCTCACCGTATGCTCACATGCTCCTCCTGTCAGGTCCTCAGGAGCCGCATGCAGTGCTCTGCCAGATAGTCATGTGTCAGCCTGCGATGATGGAGCAGCCGCCCAGCCCTTCAGACACTGTGTTTAGAGATCATGCTGCCTGCCACACTGTTGCTATGCTGCCTATTAAATATTAAAATGTGTGCTAGGCCTAAATATTTTATGAGGAGTTACCTCTGGAGTACGTCGCCACTGTTTGCCAGCGTCACGACGCAGCAGTGCTCCAATTGGCTAGCTTCACGCTGTGTGCCTTCCGCGCTTAATGATTACATCACATGGAGTGCCAGTACAGCAGCATACTAAGAGAAGATCATCCCAGCTCTCTGGATCCCTTTCATGTGTTTTATCTAGGAAATAAGCCACTTGCCATCATCACTCATGTCTGGTTCATAATGAAATCTTTGATGCATCCTTCCAGGGTTAAGAGGCAGTCTTTTTTTACGGCTGTCTTTGGATGGGATTCGTCACAGTTCCAAAGCTCTGATATTTCACTGAAGTGTTGTAGTAAACTTAAACTCTTACAGACCTGCATTGGATTTCCGGAATTCATTATGGTACTTAGTGTGGTAGACAAGCTGCTCAGCTAGTCTGTTCCAAATTCACACACACATAAAAGACAGATGCAATTGACACTCATAGGCAGGCCTGGTACCACTGTGGGTGAGTGTTTGTGAGCTTTTGGGTGGGTGGCTGAGCGTCCTCTGCCTAGTCCTTTGTGTGTGTTTGTGTGGGCTGGACAGACAGCAGGCGAGCAGTCTGTCAGTGTATCAATAACTGTCTGCCGTGCCCTCCTATTGTACTGTCTGAGCTGTATTGTGTTAGAGAGAAATCTGAGAAGTGCCTGAGGTGATGCTCCAGCTGGGACTATGAATACTAAACCTAAACCTCCCCTGCTCTATACAGGCCAATGGCACATACCACTATGACCACTATGATGACCTATGGAGAGAAGGGGAGAGGGCATATAGAGCTCCACGTATGCCTCGGTGCAGTGTAAAAAGAGATAGCCTGTGGCTATGGCAGGGCTAACAGATTGCACAGCTTGTTGGTGATGTTTATATGCTCCAGTGGCATCATAAATGACTTAACACGGTGCACTGGAAGCCTCTGAGGGGAATGGGAGAGCCAGAGTAGCCTCCACTCCTGGGGATAAACTGTGTAATGAATCAGGGCTGTTGATGATCTGCACCGAAGATATACTGTACAAATGTAGATGATTATCTTCTATCTTCATCTTCTGTAGAATGCACTGCCTCAAGGAAGGTATCTTACCAGATCTGAGCTCCAAAAGCTGACCTGAAACAGGCTTTGAATCACTTCTGATCTCAAACACAATTATAGTTTAAATGTTATCTTACACTCAACACTTCAGCTACAATGGGATTAGATTTATTTTTATGATTCGATAAATGGTTCAAACAATGGCCAAGTATTCTTTGTGTCAGGGCTTTTTAGTCTATTCACGCAGTATATTATCCTGCGTGTGTGCATGTTAGTGCTGTATGCCTGTTAGTGTCCCTGTCTGAGTATGTCCAGGCAGAGGATTTAGTTATATAGTTTACGAACGTTCAATCAGGAAGGCTAGTCAAAGTGATCGTTTAACTTCATCCAGTAAGCATAACAAAATTCACTTCATTTCCTATTCTACAGGCATAGTGGGAATGAATACAAATGTATCCACAGCATAGCGTCTTGTTTCTTCTCCTCTTTCCTATAAGCCATGTACGGAATGCCATTTGCCGATTCACCTTATAGCCTATAAGCACGGCACAATAATGCACATTCCTAATGCTTACCGTTTAACCTATGGGCTCACTCTTGCAATTATCTCCTTCCTCTCTCAACCAATGGGCATAAATCTTGGGATGTATTTATAGTGCATGTCAACGTACCCTTGTTCTCTCACTCGCTGTTTTTCAGACAACCATACATGCCAACACCAGCAATAATAACCTTAAGGCCCGTCATTGGAACTCCTTTCCCCCAGTGGCGAGGGTTTTGATGCTAGCAGCCCCACATAGGGCTTCCTGCCTTCACATCATTTGGCTCAGAGAATTATCCCTCAGAGACAAGGCCTTCCCCCAAACTATTTGATAAAATGTCATATTGCATTCTGTCTTTGTTGTTCATTAAGTTAAGCCTGTACTCGATTGAACTGGTGAATGTGTGTTGGCAGACTGTACCAGCAAGAGATGTCATAGTGACAGTACCCATACCAACCCCTGCCCTACCTCTCCCCTCATCCTCTCCCCTCATCCTCTCTTCCTTCTCTTCTCTCTGCTCCGGCTGGTCTTTGGGCTTCAGGGCTTTCCACTGCATGAGATGAGAGAATCCATCCTTTGTTTGGTTCTCTCCTCTGGAGCCCTGTGCCTCTGCCGACTAATGAGGGAACCCAGGGATGTGCTGGTACCACTACACTCACAGAGACAAACAGCTAGCAGGGCTGGATTACTGTGTGACTGGTCACATATTATACCTCAGGATCTGGTTCAGTGCATGTTGCTGGGATGGAAATGGATGGCGGTATTCGGAGATGCATGTAGCAGCTGCCCTCCTCTTTGTGAGTCTGGGGGATATTTTCACCACTGTGTGTTAAGTGCAGACATTGCATTACAGTTCCAGCATCAGCAGGACTGATTTCATCGCTGCTCTGATGTTCGAATACTCATTGTGTGCGTGTGCCATGACTCTGGCCAGGTCAGAGGAACTGCTGTTGCTTAAGGACTAATCTGAATGGCATCAGATCAGTAGGCACTTCGCAGGCTGGGTGCAGTGCGGTAGGAAGTCAGACCGCGCTTGACAGATGTGACAGCCAGGCCAGCAGCAGACCAGTGGCTCTGAGCGCTAGCCTAGCGCTGAATGGCTGCTAACATACATCAAGTTGTCACGTGAGACCAGCTCTCTGCGCTGTTGTCTCAGAGTCCAGCCACGGCCATGGCTGAGGCCCCACTAGCCAGCCCCCTCTTCTTCCCACCTCTCTCCTCTCACTCGCTGTCCCTCATCCATCTCTTATCTCACTCTTTTCTCTATTGCTCTGCCTGTTATCTCTCTGCAACATGTCTCTTGTTCCACCATGGTCCCACTCCCTCTACACTTTTGCTATCTCTCTTATCCTCCATTTCTCTAGGTCCTCTGCCGATCTTGGTTGCTTGTCTGCAGCAGAATTGATGTGCCTCCCACCTTCCTCTCTTGGTTGAATATGGTCACTGGTGTTCAGAGAAAGCTCTGCCACTCAACATGCTGTTCTCCACGTGTCCCGCTGCTACTGATGGTTAATGACACAATATGACAGAGGATAGTCTCTTTCTGTCTGTATCACATACTCTCACACCTCTCCCTTCCATGCTGTCAAGCCCCTCCCATCTCCCCTTCCTCCTCTCCCTAGGAGCAGAGGCCATTGATCTCATCCCTAGACTGGGAGCACTGCATAGCCATGGCTCTCCCAGGTGGCTACTCTAGCCACGGTCATGACTGGTAGACTGAACATATGGACTGGTTTGAAGCTCCATTGAATTTCATTCAACAGGTTCATTCAAGAGGGCAACTTAATTCACGTTGTCATCCCTCACCAGGCTCTGTGTCCATGCTGTAACTCTGTCCAGCTGACAGAAGTCTGTGACTCGTGGTGAATGGCTCTGTCTGTGAGAAGCACAGGACCTGATAGGATCCAACATGTTCACAGAGATGTGACATGAATAGAAATGATCCTCATATTTTCTTCTGTCACACAGAATGGAGACAGAACTTGTACCCTGCATTTGGTTACAGCACATTCTACCTCTTCATTTTCATAACTGAAAAGATATGAAAGGTTTGAAATAGACATTTCATATGCTTCTCTTGAAAATCATAGCTATTGGAAGTAGCAAGGGAGAAGAATTTGATTTGATTGCTACTTCAAGCTTTGTTGTTGGGGTTCTGTGCTTTGCCTGATTGATATGGTGGAGAAGAAAATGTTTTCTCCACTGGAACACTCAGACTACGGTAGCAGGATGTGCTTTCCAGGCTTGTGTTTACTACTACTGTGGAATAGGTTTTGGATCTCTAGCAGTCTACTAAGACTAGGCACCTCTGCACTTCTCGAAATGAGTGTCTAGCTCTCAGTGAGAAATAAGACCCTGTCATGATTGTGCAAATGTTGCTAGGAGCCAGCCTGTAAAGAGGGCTACTTGAGCTGCGGTAAAGGAATCGTGTCTGTTCGCTCTCTGTGGATATCTCTCTCCCTCTCACTGTCTTTCATCTTGGAGTTGAAATTCAGTGACAAAGCTCTCTTTCTCTCAGGTGTGCCACTGCTCACAGTTGAACAAATCCTTTTATGAAAACTGAAAGAGGCAGAGAGTGAGAGAGTTCTAAGAGATGTGTGTCTTGTTTCTGCACAGCACAACGGCGAGTTTGTTATTGTTTTCAGAGTTAAAAATCTCCCATTGAATGATTAATTCATATACATCTAATTCTGTAATCCCATCTGGCAGTTTTCCACCAGAGTGTAATTTGTTTTCCACTGGGTGGATTGATGAATGGAATCCAGTTGCTTTGTGTGGGTCTGTGCTTTTGTGTGTGTGCATGTGTGCCAGCCATGAGCCTGGATGGGCTAATAGTATTTATTTATTCCATCTTACTCACCAACCCACACATACACCCCACAACCCCACCAGCCCGTCAGGCTGCCACTACCGGCTGCCAGAGACCAGGCCAGGTGATACATGATGTTCCTCTCTCTCTCTCCCTGTTGCCATTGATTATTATATATATATATTTTTTTATTTGACTTTTATTTAACTGGGCAAGTCAGTTAAGAACAAATTCTTATTTTACAATGACGGCCTACCCCGGCCAAACCCTCCCCTAACCCAGATGACGCTGGGCCAATTGCACGCCACCTTATGGGACTCCCGATCATAGTCGGTTGTGATATAGCCCGGGATCGAACCAGGGTCTGTAGTGACGCCTCTTGCACTGAGATGCAGTGCTTTAGACCACTGCGCCACTCAGAAGCCCTAATTGGTTGATGTGTGTCTGGCAATGTCTGAGATAGACACAACCAGCCAATGGAGGCCTGTTGTCTTCCTTTTAAGAGAGGCTGACACACACACTGCTCCCCTCCTGTCCCCTCTCCACCTGCCTCCCCCCTGGCCTCCACCCTCTGTCTCCGCCTTTCAGTCTTTGTCTTCAGAGGCAGCAGCAGGAGGGACTGGGAGAGAGAGTGCCCTCTGCCTGCGCTGCATGCCCCACTGGCTATAATAGCAGAGTGGGAGCAGAGAGGACTTAATCACAAAGCAAAATGCACTCTTTGCATTAGAGGTCGACCGACTATGATTTTTCAATACCGATACCGATTATTGGAGGACCAAAAAAAAAAGCCGCTACCGATCAATCGGCCGATTTATTTTTCACTTTTTAATATTTTTTTTTTGTGATAATGACAATTACAACAATACTGAATGAACACTTATTTTAACTTAATATAATACATCAATAAAATCTATTTAGCCTCAAATAAATAATGAAACATGTTCAATTTGGTTAAAATAATGCAAAAACAAAGTGTTGGAGAAGAAAGTAAAAGTGCAATATGTGCCATGTAAGAAAGCTAACGTTTAAGTGCCTTGCTCAGAACATGAGAACATATGAAAGCTGGTGGTTCCTTTTAACATGAGTCTTCAATATTCCCAGGTAAGAAGTTTTAGGTTGTAGTTATTATAGGAATTATAGGACTATTTCTCTCTATACGATTTGTATTTCATATACCTTTGACTATTGGATGCTCTTATAGGCACTTTAGTATTGCCAGTGTAACAGTATAGCTTCCGTCTATCTCCTCGCTCCTACCTGGGCTTGGACCAGGAACACATCGACAACAGCCACCCTCGAAGCAGCGTTACCCATGCAGAGCAAGGGGAACAACTACTCCAAGTCTCAGAGTGAGTGACGTTTGAAACGCGATTAGCGCGCACCCCGCTAACTAGCTAGCCATTTCACATCGGTTACACCAGCCTAATCTTGGGAGTTGATAGGCTTGAAGTCATGAACAGCGCAATGCTTGAAGCAATGTGAAAAGCTGCTGGCAAAACGCACGAAAGTGCTGTTTGAATGAATGCTTACGAGCCTGCTGGTGCCTACCACCGCTCAGTCAGACTGCTCTATCAAATCATAGACTTAATTATAATACAATAAACACACAGAAATACGAGCCTTAGGTCATTAATATGGTCGAATCCGGAAACTATCATCTTGAAAACAAAACGTTTTTTCTTTCAGTGAAATACGGAACCGTTCCGTATTTTATCTAATGGGTGGTATCCCTAAGTCTAAATATTCCTGTTACATTGCACAACCTTCAATGTTATGTCATAATTACGTAAAATTCTGCAAATTAGTTCACAACGAGCCAGGCGGCCCAAACTGTTGCATATACCCTGACTCTGCGTGCAATGAACGCAAGAGAAGTGACACAATTTCACCTGGTTAATATTGCCTGCTAACCTGGATTTCTTTTAGCTAAATATGCAGGTTTAAAAATATATACTTGTGTATTGATTTTAAGAAAGACATTGATGTTTATGGTTAGGTACACGTTGGAGCAATGACAGTCCTTTTTCGCGAATGCGCACCGCATCGATTATATGCAACGCAGGACAGGCTAGATAAACTAGTAAAATAATCAACCATGTGTAGTTAACTAGTGATTATGATTGATTGATTGTTTTTTATAAGATAAGTTTAATGCTAGCTAGCAACTTACCTTGGCTTCTTACTGCATTCGCGTAACAGGCAGGCTCCTCATGGAGTGCAATGTAAAGCAGGTGGTTAGAGCGTTGGACTAGTTAACCGTAAGGTTGCAAGATTGAATCCCCGAGCTGACAAGGTAAAAATCTGTCATTCTGCCCCTGAACAAGGCAGTTAACCCACCGTTCCTAGGTCGTCGTTGAAAATAAGAATGTGTTCTTAACTGACTTGCCTAGTTAAATAAAGGTGTAAAAAATCGGCAAATCTGTGTCCAAAAATACCGATTACCGATTGTTATGAAAACTTGAAATCGGCCCCAATTAATCGGCCATTCTGATTAATCGGTCAACCTCTACTTTGCATCTTTGTCAGCTAATTTAATCTGCAACACTGGTCCTTCTAATGTTTTAGCATGATGTATTTCATGAATGTACACCATACTATCACAGTAGAAAATGAACACATGCTTAGACCTGAACTAGTGATATGGTCTTAACAGAAATAATGGCTGATTGAGTGATGGTAAACTGATGAGTAGTAATTCTTATTTGTTAGATATACAGAATGCTGTATTTTTGGCCACGATGTCCCAGACCTGAACCCAGACGTGAGCAGATGTGTAGTGAAAAGGGTTAACCGTGTAACAGGGAAATGTGTGTCTCTTGGGGGTGACTGTTCTGACTGCACAGAGCATCTGACGAGTACAAAAGGACCCAGCTGCGCTACCTCTCAACCCTCTGCCAAAACAAAACAGGTGGTTTAATTTAAGAGCTAAAAATTGATTCAAATGAAATTAAATGCATTGTTAGTAGACAAATCAATTGCACTTTTGACAGTCAAAAGACAATGTGAAGTGTGATTTGTACATTTAAAAAAAATCTGTAACGGAATTACTTCAATTGAATTGGATACGATGGTAAATCATAGTAGTCACAAACCACAGTTGGGTCACCTGCTACTGTCCTCCCTTCCACTTGCATACTCCACTTGCATACTCCACTTGCATATCTCAAAGATATGTGGGTTTTACAAGGCACAAGGCAATGTTAATTTCTTACAGAAGGTTAACTATTTCTCCAAAATGAAATATTAGTGTTGATATTAGGGGTCTTTACGTCAACATCATTGTATTTTGATGTATTTATGATACCTTTTTACACTTTTTCTGGTAAATGTTTTCTAAGACCCATTTTCCATCTGATTATCCAGAAATCAAAGCCTTTACTTATGCCACATTTTTTAAATGGAAAATGGTTGAAAAATGTATTTATTTATTTTCCCCCAAATATAGACCCTTAGCTTTCATTTGACACCCAATTTGATATGATTCTATGAACTTCATGTTAGTGCTCATATGGCAGGAGAAAGGGAGTCTGTGGTATTGGTTCAACAGTAGCTCTCCTCTCATTGAATAGAGCTCCCTAGGGCTGCAGACAGGTGCCGCTGGGGGAAATAAAAGACTGTTTGCACAGCTACCCTCCCTGCTGCACTCCAATCATTTGGAGGAAAGGAGTGATTGTTTGCCTCTGGCCCCGCTGCTGGGTCTACAGTCATCCCAGTTTGGAAAAGGGTATTCAATTTTAAAAAGTGTTTAAGGAATTCAAATATGATGATCTGTTTTTTCCAAGTAGTTACACTCGCACACACTAACAAAAATTCGAATTGAGATTGTTTTCCGATACCATTTACGACAATGATCCAGAGAGACGCTCACGCTTCCCTAATTGTAATTCAATTCAAGTAGATTAGTCCTATCAAGACAAGGATCAACAATTCCTGAGCATGCCAGGCAGTGTGGATGGATGCTAATGCCATGCTGCGGTCTAGCCTGTGGTGGAGTGGAGCTATATTTAGCCTGAGCAGATCTCCACAGTACAGGTATAGAGATTAAACTCTCTCTAGACGACCAGCCATGCCTCATCCGTCATCGGCATGTTGCCTCATGCGCAATGCCAAGATCATGAATTGTAATTTATACATTGTCTGATCTGTGTGTCCCTCTCACCCTTTTGTCAAGCCTTTGTCAAACATCCCTGTTAATCTAACTTTCCACAGAAGCTGCCTCTGTCTGAATTCACGTCCTCTCACTCACTGCCTTATCCCCTGGTTGTCTCCTCTTTCCTCTATTTTAGTCGTATCTGCTGTTTCCATTCGTCTGCACCCATATTGTCTCTAAAACGTGGATATTAGCTCTCCCACTAGGCCCTCAGTTCTCCGCTACCACAAGAGAGAGGTTTGCAGAGAAACAATTCTGTTTCTGAAGGCTGACCCACTGTGTTATTTTAAACCACGCTAGTGTGAGTCAGTTTACTGAGGCAGGGCTCCCTGCGCCGGCGTCTTCTGTCAGGTGTACTGAGGTGATGGAGGGATGAAAGAAGAGCGGCTGCCTGGTTCAAACCCCTAGCCTCAGGGAGGGAGCTCAGCCTGGAGTGGTAGTGTGGTGGAAGGGCAGGGGGGTGATGACTCACAGACACCAAGCCCAGTCTCTGACTCGTGGTCTTCAGGAATCTGGCATTCCACTCGTTTTCAGGGTATTTGCACTTTCTACGTCGTAACTTTGACTTTATTGACGAAAGGCTCTGAGACTGAGTTTTATATTTGGTACACCGCCTGTTCACCTCGTTGTTAGGTCGATGGATATCAATCTGAGGTATTGTACCTAACATTGTGAGGTATGACTCTTCTCTGGTTGTCAATACAGTGCAGGGGTGTTTCAGGGATGACTTGGTTCTTGATGCTCACACTGGTTTCCATGAACAACTCATTTAGCTTATTCCATCAGAATATACATGCCTACTTTGAAAAAGTACCTCACATTCAAAACCTTTCAAGTCAACTGAAGTGGCTTGCGTTCAATGCAAGTTGTATTTCAGTGACAACCTCAATGGTTCCAAGTGAACTGTGTCATCTTCGGCTATGGCGTTGCACTTCTCTCCTTGACCACTGTCCTCTTCTCCTTCTCCCTTCCTCCAGTGGCTCTCCTGAGAGGCCTCTCATACTGCAGGCATTAACTGTCCTTCATTATTAATGAGAGTGGCTAACAGAGGAGTGGCGGCACAGATTTATGGAAAGCCCCCAGGAGTGCCCTTCAAGATGTGGCCTATTACCCCCTCCCTCCATCTCAGGTGGGACCAGCCTCTGACTCCAGTAATGTGTGATCTATGATGTCTGTGACAGAGGATGAGTTGTTGTTTTTTTTACTGGAAATTTCCCCAAGAAGAGAAAATTCAAGACAAATTACAGTGATAATCATTTAGATTTCAGTTTAACCTTTTAGCCATTTAACAGATGCTCTTATCCAGAGTGACTTACGATTAGTGAATTCATCTTACTTTTAAGATAGATAGGTGAGACAACAACAACAATTACAATCGTATCAAGTACATGTTCCCTCAATAAAGTATTTATCAGCAAAGTCAGTGCTAGTAGGTAAAGACAAGCGATAAGTTATTGACTGCTTTGGGTGTAGCCTTATTGATGACAGCATACTGTAAGCCATGTGGTTTTTGACCTCTCAATTAGCTTTGGTATCTAATGCTTCTGGTAAGTTCTTTCCATTTATGTAGGGTCTGGAATACTCAATAAACAATTCCCCAAGTTAAGGGCTTGTGTATAGAGACTTAGCCCAATAGGCAACACAGCATCAAAGGAAACATAAACACTGGTGGATTGAATGTCACCATAGAGTCCCAAGGGTGGAAATTATGAAGGAACAGTATATCAATGTTATGGGGTGCACACAATTGCAATTTTCCTGTTTCTCAAAGTTGCAGGCTAGTTTCTTGAATAATAGATGCGTTTAAATATTATGAATTATATATGTGCTTAGACAATGCAAGAATGTACTTTCGCAGAGTTAAGGTTAGGGATAGCATACGTTGTCAAAATCAACATTTTGCCTATGAGTCCTCAACCTTTCATTGACTTAACTTCTGATCCCTGACTTGTATCAAAAGCAGTCTGAAATGGAGAGTAGGCAGAATATGAGAATTTGAGTTGTGGCCAGCCAGTGTTGTGCCCTTCAGAGTCAGTCTGCATTGCAGTAATTATGTCTCAACTGTCAGGACCTCTCTGGATCCTCCTGACTCCAGAAGCCACTAGGCCAGATAATACCTCACAGTCAGACCATCCACAATCACCTTTATTCAATGTATTACCATGGCTCCCACGGCCATGCAACATCCACAGGTCCAGAGATAAAACTACACGTCTGTGGAGAGTCAGTTTGCCCTGATTTATGTATTAGTTTTTCTGCTTGCAAAGTTGAATGGTAGAGGCTTTGTTATGCCAACTGCCAGCTGTTCTACTCATTGCTTCACCCTGGGTAGCTGCTTGGTGGTGTCTGGTACAGACAGGTTTATTATATGGTGTCCTTTCTCTATCACTTCGCACATTCAATCAATTTAGCCCATGTGTTTTCTGTAGTGAGGCAGAAAACTCAGATGTACTGCATTTTAAAAGCCATCATTAAAGAGAACGGTCTAGCCAGGGGTCTAGCCTGCAGATAAGGTAATCGTCAGCTACATGGCCCAGCTGATTAACTTTCATAGAAGTTCCAATAGAACATGACCACTGGCTCATATCTGTCTAGTGTCAGGGTAGGGGCCAAATACGATATAGCCTCCGGAGCTGTCAGGGGGAATTGGGCAGCATTGACTTATTAACTCATTGATCGTTGTTCAATGTTCAGAAGTTAATCTGCTCAAGCTGGTGTGGTTCACTATTGTTCTATTACTAATACAGCTCTGGTCAAACTAAAAACCGGTGGTAATATCATATCTTGGTGTGTTTCGCCCTAATAACACAATAATAGACAGATCTCTCTTAGATCAGTCATCTCTGTGCATCAACAGAAGCGCATCACGCCTTTGTTGATATTTCAATCAGTCTGTCTTCCGTGGTGTGGTGACATTTCAGAGCATTACCGGAATGCTGCTAGCCCTCCCACGCATGAGTTGTTTATGTCTGTGTCGAAGAAGACCATTTGTGCAAGAAAAGGATGCTCCCTTTGTTGGGCTGGTAGATAAAGGACTCCTGTTTACTAGTATACGATAACAACAATCTGTGCTGCTTTTGATATTCTAGCATGGCACTTAGAGAGAAGAGAGACCCTTTCCTCCCGAAGCACTGACACTGACTGTCAGCATTCTATGCAGCACAACCTCCAAAAATACGAGCTCTCCCTCCAGACTACATGTTGTGTTTGTCATCAGCATGTTTCTTCGCTCCCATTCATAGTGGGGTAGATTATGTTTTTTTTCATTGATGATATCCATGCAGAACATTGTATTCTTCCCCCAGGACAGCGCTTGGCAGATTGCTCTGCTCTACTTTTCCTCTATGTGTAGTTGTGACTGCTACTGTAGTCGTGGTGTTGTTTTTCATTCTGACTGACATTGATGCACTATTCATGTCTAACGAATATAAACAAACCACATCTGAAGGCCTCTCATAACTTTATTCACTGTCTAGGAGAAATATGATAGAACAAAGTAAAACTAACATGACAAGTACAGCGTCTAATAGACAATATTCAATAAAATATTCAGTGTGTCAGTGTAATAATACACTATCTCTGTGCTAACCAGGTGGCTGAGTGACATGCCTATGGGAAATGGTGGTTCTACATGACTGGGAAGATCTCAGAATGGGATGGTGAAGGCTCTTTCTAAAATTCTCTGTAAATTTGAGCTGTCTGTCCACTTTGATACTAGAGCATCAAGGTCATTCATTAAGAGGTACTTCCTGTGCAAAGGTCAAACTGTTGATCAGAGAGCGTGTGGCGGGTCTGAATCATGGAAAATCACACAGTAGGCCACATGCTAAAGTTAAACGGCAATACTCTTAGGCTCTGTCACAAATCTGTCAGGATATCAACATCAGAGAGGATGGACAGATGTTTGAAAATAGTCCAGAAGGTCATTTGAGGAAACAGAACTAAAAGTCAGACAGCATGAAATATGTATCACATTAAGGCATGTCAGGCAGATGAAATATGAGTTTTAAAACTGGTCAAAGCTAGATGCAGTGTCTATTGGCTGTTCAGTCAGTCTGGTCCAACCAACCAAGTAATTAGCTATGACAGGTAAGAAAATGTCCGTTCCTATGTGAGGGACGGTTCTGGACAGGACAGCACAAGGGATCACATCACTTTTGCAGTTTGAATCCAGGTTTTCTCTGTATTCTCTCACTCTGCTTTACTTTGCTGTCTCCTAAAACACAGTCTATGATGCTGTTGGTCGTCTATGTAGGTTTATTTCACTCTGACTCATTTTATATCCTGTCGTGGATTATTCACTCTCAATCAAGGATTATGCATACAGCAATTCAGCAATAGCATAGAGTCCACTGTGAACACATCTTTCTAGTTTTGGTATGTTGCTTGTGACATACAGTACTATGTCACCATGATTTTCAATCTATTCAGTGCAATTGTTTACAGGGTGGTGAACCAGATGTAACAATTATTTACAGTATTAGATGGTATATGGAAATGTTCTAATTTTGTTAACAACATCAGAACATAATCACATCTGCTTGGACCACACAAAAGAAGCTCAAGGTCACATTGAAATTAGCACCCAACAGAATAGGTTAATGAACATCACTCTCCGGGATCATTTCCATTTGTCTGGTGTCTCCCTAAACGCAGCCTGGGAAGATGACATTTCCCCGTCCTTGGACGTCTGTGATGCTGTGCCACCTTGTCTCCATGGTAACACTTCATTCCATCATCCCTCAGCTGGGCCGGGTAATACATGCCTACCGGTAAACTCTCTCAGCTCAGTTCTAAGGGAAACACCATTGACACCTCTGGTTGCGCCTCTCACCAGAACTATAACCATAACATTGAATTAGCCATGCTCAGAATTTAGTAACAGTCTCAACATTAAAAGGTTCTCTGCTGTAGTAGGGAGTTCACCCACATTGCCCTACTTGTGTGAGTCTTCCTCAGCATTGAGATACAATATGATAGACTTTTGAATGATGTATTTAACCTTTATTTAAACAGGGAGTCACATTGAGATTAAAAAATATATTTTACAAGATAGCCCTGTACACATTATAATAAAAACAGAATAAAACATACACATGTATAAAACAATATAATTCAGCACAATAAACAAAGATAAACATTTAATTAAAGCAATCACATTCAACTAAATAGGAGGTCCTCAATCAATAATTTAAACTGCC
Source organism: Salmo salar (assembly GCF_965601325.2). Classification (NCBI taxonomy): domain Eukaryota; kingdom Metazoa; phylum Chordata; class Actinopteri; order Salmoniformes; family Salmonidae; genus Salmo; species Salmo salar. The sequence continues at coordinate 28,755,864 of NC_138306.1, read as the reverse complement.
TGAGTGGCACCAGTACATTTAGCTGCAGTGAACTCGGTATATTGTTCCACAAATTAAGGGCAAAAAAAAACATGCAGATTTTCCCAGATCTGTGGAGACTGGAGGGATCTCTAGTGTTATCCATTCCTGTGAACGGGTTTGGTAACTTCTGATTCTTATCTTAATTATGCTACATATAGAGGGAGTTTCTGTAAGATTGCTTTGTAAATAAATAAAAGAGAATGTAGCTCTCTTCTTACAGACAGAGAGGTCTATCCCACATTCTTATACAGACTACAATGGTGAGTCCTAAAATTATCCCCTGTGATAAAACGTATTGCTGAATGGTAGACTGCGTCCAAGGGTTTCAAAACAGAGGTTGCCGCATGCATGTTAACAATATCACCAAAATCCAATACAGGGAGAAGCGTTGTTTGAACAATCTTTCATCTATTTTTAATACTAAGGCATGGATCTTAGCTTCTTAGTCAGATTTTCAATATGCGTTATGAAGGACAACTTGTCATCAATCCAGACACCCAGGTACTTATATTGAGAAACAAGCTACATTTGGGTTCCATTTATAGCGAAATATGCAGGTCCTCAGGGTCAACATTTCATGACCTAGAGAACAGCATGAGCTTGGTTTTACATGTATTTAACACTAATTTAAGATCTGTAAGTGATTTCTGAATTGAATCAAAGTCATGCTGAAGTTCACAAATAGCCTGCTGCACTGAGGTGGCACAGGAATACAAAACTGTGTCATCTGCATAGAGATGAATGTTACAAGTATTAACAGTGTTTCCTATGTCATTAATATACAATGTGAACAATAATGGACCCAAAATCGAACCCTGAGGAACACCTTTTTGAATCTCAAGAAATGCCGATTTAACCCCATCTATTAAGATGGCCTGAGTTCTGTCGCTAAAATAATTCTGAAACCATAAACAAGCTGTATATCCCAGGCCTACTCTTGATAAATTCTTCATCAAAACAGAATGAGCAACAGTGTCGAATGAAGCACTCAAGTGCTCCAGTGTGGGCATTTCCCCTGTAAAGAGTATAGGAGCTGTCACACCTATAGCGAATTTTCACCTTAGACTTAACCCATATTTTCTTTTACCAGAAAAGCTCAGACTTGTCTGTTTCAGTCTCCACGGACCGGACCCTCTGTCTCACTGGGCCATGGCCGCGGTGGACCTGCCCTGACTTGGGGCCAAGGCCTGGTTACTGGTACTTTTTAGCTGGCATTTACATAATGGCTAACTGAAAATGGGTTAACACCTGCTCACAAGCCTTCTCTGCACTCCCCAAGTCTTTTATTTTTTAAATTAACCAGGCAAGTCAGTTAACTTCTATGGGCTAGGTGGCAGTACACACTATCAACAGCCAGTGAAATATACTGCTCAAAAAAATAAAGGGAACACTTAAACAACACAATGTAACTCCAAGTCAATCACACTTCTGTGAAATCAAACTATCCACTTAGGAAGCAACACTGATTGACAATAAATTTCACATGCTGTTGTGCAAATGGAATAGACAACAGGTGGAAATTATAGGCAATTAGCAAGACACCCCCAATAAAGGAGTGGTTCTGCAGGTGGTAACCACAGACCACTTCTCAGTTCTTATGCTTCCTGGCTGATGTTTTGGTCATATTTGAATGCTGGCGGTGCTTTCACTCTAGTGGTAGCATGAGACGGAGTCTACAACCCACACAAGTGGCTCAGGTAGTGCAGCTCATCCAGGATGGCACATCAATGCGAGCTGTGGCAAGAAGGTTTGCTGTGTCTGTCAGCGTAGTGTCCAGAGCATGGAGGCGCTACCAGGAGACAGGCCAATACATCAGGAGACGTGGAGGAGGCCGTAGGAGGGCAACAACCCAGCAGCAGGACCGCTACCTCCGCCTTTGTGCAAGGAGGAGCAGGAGGAGCACTGCCAGAGCCCTGCAAAATGACCTCCAGCAGGCCACAAATGTGCATGTGTCTGCTCAAACGATCAGAAACATGAGGGTGGTATGAGGGCGCGACGTCCACAGGTGGGGGTTGTGCTTACAGCCCAACACCGTGCAGGACGTTTGGCATTTGCCAGAGTACACCAAGATTGGCAAATTCGCCACTGGCGCCCTGTGCTCTTCACAGATGAAAGCAGGTTCACACTGAGCACATGTGACAGACGTGACAGAGTCTGGAGACGCCGTGGAGAACGTTCTGCTGCTTGCAACATCCTCCAGCATGACCGGTTTGGCGGTGGGTCAGTCATTGTGTGGCATTTCTTTGGGGGGCCGCACAGCCCTCCATGTGCTCGCCAGAGGTAGCCTGACTACCATTAGGTACCGAGATGAGATCCTCAGACCCCTTGTGAGACCATATGCTGGTGCGGTTGGCCCTGGATTCCTCCTAATGCAAGACAATGCTAGACCTCATGTGGCTGGAGTGTGTCAGCAGTTCCTGCAAGAGGAAGGCATTGATGCTATGGACTGGCCCGCCCGTTCCCCAGACCTGAATCCAATTGAGCACATCTGGGACATCATGTCTCGCTCCATCCACCAATGCCACGTTGCACCACAGACTGTCCAGGAGTTGGCGGATGCTTTAGTCCAGGTCTGGGAGGAGATCCCTCAGGAGACCATTCGCCACCTCATCAGGAGCATGCCCAGGCGTTGTAGGGAGGTCATACAGGCATGTGGAGGCCACACACACTACTGAGCCTCATTTTGACTTGTTTTAAGGACATTACATCAAAGTTGGATCAGCCTGTAGTGTGGTTTTCCACTTTAATTTTGAGTGAGACTCCAAATCCAGACCTACATGGGTTGATAAATTGGATTTCCATTGATTATTTTTGTGTGATTTTGTTGTCAGCACATTCAACTATGTAAAGAAAAAAGTATTATAAGATTATTTCATTCATTCAGATCTAGGATGTGTTATTTTAGTGTTCTCTTTATTTTTTTGAGCAGTGTAGCATGGTGCGAAATACAAAACAGCAAAAATCTCATAATTTTCTTTTTTCTCAAACAATCAACACTTTTACACCATTTTAAAGAAACTTCTCGTTAATCTAACCATATTGTCCGATTTCAAAAAGGCTTTACAGCGAAAGCATACAATTAGATTATGTTCGGACATAAACTTCACAAGAAAAACCACACAGCCATTTTACAAGCAAGGACATGCATCACAAATACCAAAGATACAGCTAAAATATTCACTAACCTTTGATGATCTTCATCAGATGGCACTCATAGGACTTCATGTTACACAATACATGTATGTTTTGCTCGATAAAGTTCATATTTATATCCAAAAACCCCATTTTACATTGGCGTGTGATGTTCAGAAAATGTATTCCCACCAAAACTGCCGGTGAAAGAGCGCATCAATTTACAAAAATACTCATCATAAACGCTGGTAAAATTTACAACAGTTATTGAAAGAATTATAGATATACTTCTCCTTAATGCAACCGCTGTGTCAGATTTTAAAATAGCTTTATGGAGAAAGCACATTTTTCAATATTCTGAGTACATAGCTCAACCATCAAAGCAAGCTATACAGATACCCGCCAAGTTCTGGGGTCAACTAAACTCAGAATTAGTATTATAAATATTCTCTTACCTTTGCTGATCTTCGCCAGAATGCACTCCCAGGACTCCTACTTCCACAATACATTTTATTTTTGTTCAAAATACTCCATATTTATATCCAAATACCTCCATTTTGTTCGTGCGTTCAGATCACTATCCAAAGGCATAACGCGCGAGCGTAAATCCAGACACAAAAAGTCAAATAGTTCCATTACCGTTAGTAGAAACATGTCAAACGTTGTTTACAATCAATCCTTAGGGTCTTTTTAACATAAAACGTCGATAATATTCCAACCGGACAATAGCGTATTCATCACAGAGGAAAAAGAAGGAGCGGCGTGCCAAACGTGCCTGCGCAGTAAACAACTCACTGGTCCCAGGCAGTCCACTCCTTGACTGACCTCCTATTTTCTGCCCAGTAACAGGAGAAGGATGACACACTTTTCTAAAGGCTGTTGACCGCCAATGGAAGCCTTAGGAAGTGCAACGTGACCCCACAGACACTGTAGTTTCGATAGGGATTCAAAAGAAGAACTACAATTCTTAGATTTCCCACTTCGTGGTTGGATTTTTCTCAGGTTTTTGCCTGCCATATGAGTTCTGTTATACTCACAGACATCATTCAAACTGTTTTAGAAACGTCAGTGTTTTCTATCCAAATCTACTAATAATATGCAAATATTTGACTCTGGGCCCGAGTATTAGGCAGTTTACTCTGGGCACGCTTTTCATCCGAAAATTGAAATACTGCCCCCTATACCTTAAAATGTTAAGAGCAATGACGACCTACCCCGGCCAAACTCTAACCCAGACAACGCTAGGCCAATTGTGCACCGCCCTATGGGACTCCCAATCACTGCTGGTTGTGATACAGTCTGGAATCAAACAAGGGTCTGTAGTGACGCCTCTAGCACTGAGATGCAGTGCCTTAGACTGCTGCACCACTCGGGAGCGGTGTCACACTCCTGATAATCTCTCATGGACATTATGGTACCGTAGATCTGTCATCATGCTATGGGATTTATGAGATAATGAGCAGCATTAGTTCTGGTGCTTGGATTTTCGTCACTGGTTATTTGGACTAATCAGGATTGGGCGAAGGCGGTGATTAAACTGGGAGCTGGGATTTCAAGCCTCTGTGTGATAAACACAGCTGAAATTATCAGAAGGTGGGTGGGGGCTTTGCCTGAGAGTTTCCTGTTTGTGAGGGAGAAGACTTCGCTAACTGGAAATCTACATTTATAACACGCCTCCCCCAGAACCTAATCAAGCATCTTAGTTCTGGGTTAACTGAGATTACACTCCTGTGAGGTTGATCATGGGGTTGGATTTTAACAGTGAGGAGGCATATGTGGAAGATGAGGAAGCTTTTTCTTGCTAATGTGAGTCTATTTATTTTATAAAGTGAGTTTAAAGAGCGAACTGTACAATTACTTTCAAAATCAAATAAACAGAATGATGAACAAATAGTTAGACATAATAAACTTATCGGAATCAAAGAGAACTCTAACAAAAGAGAACCCAGGCTTCAATCATCCTGTATACCCGGCAGCATGCCAAACTGTTAGTTAACTACCTACCTACAGTACCTACCTACCTAGCTGTCTTGTCTTGTCTTGTCATGTCTTGTCTCTCTCTCTCTCTCTCTCTCTCTCTCTCTCTCTCTCTCTCTCTCTCTCTCTCTCTCTCTCTCTCTCTCTATTCAATAAAATAATAGGTGCTTAAATAGGACTACCCATCATGCATCTGACCAATGAGAATAATATATGACACCATGATCAATTAACATTAACAAGGCAATATTACCATACTCACCCATACTCACCCATAAACATACATACTACCATCAGTACACACTTCAATAACGGTGCTCACATGCTTTAAGTCTCAATACAACCTGGGATATAAACATGTACTTCCCCTGGGAATAAGCTACTACTATGACATTACACCGTACCATGAAAACCCTTGGGCTTGAACGCACCCCGTTTGACCATCACAATTATGACCAGGAAATGGACCGAACTGTCTTCCATCAATGAGGAAATATCAGGTAATCGTTTACATTTCTTTCGAGCTACTTTCACGTTTTACTTGCTAAACATGCTCACATTATACAAGTAACTTGTGATCACTGAATGCATGCACAGAAAGAGTTGTACTAACTGGAGATGCACAACAAAAGGTTTCGGTGCCAAACCAATAATCCCGACGCTCCAAACTCAAAGTCATAATAGGCATTTTTCTTTCTTTGACAGGTGATCAACAACAATCAAAACATTGGATAACATGACTACATTATTACAATAAATAAATATGATTCTCAACCTGTAAATCGTGTCTGGTCATTTATAATAGCAAGTCTTTAGATCAAGTGACAGAGGACATAAGGACAATTATCAGACTCCTGATGGAAACAGTTTCTGAAAAATAGAACTAGACCTTACATTAACATACGTAAACACTTACAACACTGGTGTCATGACGTTGCCCTGTGGGTGAGGTTTATGACCCCCCCCCCCCCCCCCCCCCCCCCCCCCCATAAATACCTAGCTCCCTTTCCTCTCTCTTGACTCTACAGAAGGACTCTTGAAAAGCCTTTGTTAAACATATAGAGTCTGGGAACATCAAAAGGTGGGGGGAAAGGAACCATATTTCGGTAATCCAACCAGTTGAACATATGCGTTGGTACTTAATGAATATGATGTCAGTTCGGTTGTCATCTGAGACATTCTTACTAATGATAGGATGACATAAACTGTATCTTGGAAAGTCTACACATTCTAGTTATCAGATTCACATGGAATTGTTGTGCAATTTAAATGTTTAAATATGAAACTATTTGTGAAAAGATTAATTTTAGCTTCCAAATGAGAGAATTGGGTTTTCATGAGTGAACTATGCTCAACTCAGTGGCCATGCCCATGTGAACAGACATTGGTTATAAACTATGAAACATGCCCTTCTCTCCCCTACTATATAAGCCCTTGATGAAAATGTAACTTCGTGTTCCGAGGACGAGAGGACGATGGTCCCCCACGCTGAAAGGGCTCAGATAATAACCTAACGAAATTAGCAACGAATTTCAACGTGAAGATGACGATCAACACGCTGAAAGGATGAATTTCGACTATACCAGCCAGAATATAGCATGAGCTAAAAGTATGGCAACTTGGTATGAACTTTGAACTCTTATTCACTCCAGAAGTGATACCTCCTAGCCGTTGAGTTAGCAGCGGCCGCTGTAAATGTGGGCTAGGAAAGGACGGACGACGTATCCAGTCTACCACACAACGACAATACTACAACGTATTCAGTTCACCACCAGAGACACTCTTCAAAGGACAAGGAAGATATCTGTTGGGCAACACGGCCTTCCATCTACAACCAACCTATTGAAGCGCAGCTCAGAGTAAATATTTATTGCATTTTCCTTTTCCAAATGGGCGGTTATTTAGAATGCATAAGAGTCTATATTTACGATAGCATAGCTTCTTCCTTTGTTCTTCAGTCCTCCCACACTTTCATTCAAGCCCAACACCCTTTGTGTAACCAGCCGTCATACAGGTTCAGTCCCCCAGGGACGTTTTCTTGTAGGATATAATTAGTAATCAATGTATGATCCATTCTGTGTTTATGTAATTCTGTGTGATTATGTAGGTATTTAGTAAATAAATAATTAAACCAAAGTTTTGTATTGCTGATTCAACTTGTTAGCCAGGGTTCGTGAAGATAACCAAGAATTTACAACTTTCAGATGAGACTGAAACAAGGTGACAATTAAATATTGACAGCTATTGATGTAAAAGATTACCAGGTTTTTAAGAGTTTATTCGGAAGATATCAGCTCTATAAACATTCTTTCGTGGTGCCCCAACTTTCTAGTTAATTACATTTACATGATTAGCTTAATCAGGTAATATTAATTACAGAGAAATGATTTTATACAATAGCATGTCATATCACTTAATCCGGCATAGCCAAAGACACGACACTGGTGTGGGGTGTCTAAGTTGGAAATGCCCCACTAATGTTCTCATCTCAGCAACCGTCTGCTTCACTTCCTGTATTTACAGGTCCGAGTACCAATAAACACTGAGGAATGGCAAGTGGCATACACTCCAGTGTGAGCAATGCAGCCTGTTGATTAAATCAATCGCTCTCTCCTACAGTAATTACTGCCTGAGGAGCCCATCGCTCTGCTAGCACATCCTGCTAATCCAGGCGTAGTGCTCCAGTGGGCCCTCTGTCTGTCTGCTGATGCTGGCTGGGCCTGGAAGAGCAGAGCAGCGCTGGTGGGTCCCAGAGGGCCAGATGGGTGACATGATCACAGGCAGTCTGAAAGGAGCTGCGATCATTTCAAAGGCTGATTGCAATGCACTCTACTAATGGGATCAGTGTTTTGGGATCAATGTTGGTGGTTTGGTTGCTGGGGTTCCCTTTCTGTTCTATGCTGTTCTATTATGCTACCATATTGGCTATGAAGTTTAGAGGATTCTTCAATCTCAAATACCTCCTGAGTCCTGACATTTACTGAAGGGTGATGTGTGATATTGCCTGTTGATAAATTGTTCCCCGCAAATGATAACTGGGTTTGGAACAGTCACAGGCATCATGGAAGGTATAAGAGAGATGCCTCTTTAGTCTTTAGGCTAGTTTGGCTCATGCCCCGCGCAAGGTTAGGCCTTGATCTGCACTTTAATCACTGTCACTAGGCCAGCAGTGGTTCTCCTCCCTGCAGACAGACTGTGTGTGTGTGTGCTTTAGTGAACCAAACACATCCATATGGCCTATTTCCTGTGGCCCTATCTGACTCACTTTTCACTGTAAAGATACAGTATGTGTATCATGATGTAACAACTAATACATCTATGCATGGCATAAGGAATATGCATGCAGAATACAGATGTCTGGCTAGTTGTTCCTTGGTTTCTGACAATATAATTAAAATCATCAAACATGAATGAGTGGTGATATACTCTAGTTGAGGTCATTCAGAAACGGGTCTCCAATGACTCATATCATGTTTGAGCGTCTCCTTTCAGCCCAGAGCAGGGATTAAGATTTGATTAGAAGTATTTGTCAATTAGGATGTAACAGGAAAGTTAAATGGAAGCAAGAGCCTCATTTGGCTGGATTAAACCAGATTTACCAGCAGGCTTCTTTCTGTGGGTTGGAAAAGACTGCGCTCAAAGGCCCTCTTTCATTCACTTCATTTATTCCTTATGGTCCGTTACAGAAATCATGTGAAAGCGTGTTTTTGGAACTCTTCACATGTGCTCATGTTTTCACATGTGTAGATTCATGTTATTTCATGTTGCTTTTCATGTTGTCATATGTTATCACATTAACTTTACATAAGATCACGTATTTACTTGAAATTCATGTGTTTTTTCCGTAAGGGGTAAAGCTAAACAAACTTTATTTTGAAGGCGTTCAGGTAGAGGGGGATGATATGAGCAGCTTAGTCTAACCCTAACCTTCTAGTAGTGGACAGAGTGACCTTGCTGCTTGACTGAACCCCTCACTCTCCCTAGTTGAGGTGTCATTTAAGTGACCATCCATGACAACCAGAGATAGGGGAACCTACTGGACTGCATAGAAGAGCACTTAGTGCTGAGAGGACAGATTGTAGGACGACGGAGACCGTTAAAAGCTATTTTCTGAGCAGCCCCCGACCTGAGCACAGATGTGAATGTGAACCCTAACCGTGCTATTAGAGACGGTGAGAGGCCCGACAGACAGACAGACCCTGGAGGCTGCTTCTGTCCTGTCCCAACCCCCTTTTTTTGTTACTGAAGTCTTGAAACTGTTGTCTGTGCAGAACCTTAAAATAAATCTGGCTATGTCAGCACACACGGCTGCATGCAGCGGTGAAAGGTATGAAATAATAAAATATGAAAAAGTTCATGTGGTGAAGGGAGGCTGTCTTGAACTCATGCACCTCAGCTCACTCAATTCAATTAAATGCAAAGGGCTTCACTCTCCTCTATAACTCTCCCTGTGTAACTCTGCCTCGCCATTTCTCAGGGTGGCGTGGAACTTTTTCTTGGTGGGTAGACCTGAACGGCAGAGCAAAGAGCACATAGAGAGAGAGAACTTTAATTTATTTTTCTGTCAGCATTACCTCCCATCTGAAAAGGACGAGGGACCTTTAATACTCTCTCATGTTGTAGTTATCCTGTGTACCTTTTGTTCATGGGCACATTATGGAAAGTGGAGTATGAAAGAGAAAACCCTTGTTTCATGAACCATACAAAGCATGAATATTAGCTTTCATATCATGATGAACTGAATGTTGCTTCCATTGTCCAACAGGGCTGGAATTGTGTCATGTGCATCAGGGAAAGGTTGTCTAACAGTGTCACCCCTGTAATTGTTCATTTTCTCTCCTTATCCTTCTCATTTAGAGATGATATGGTGGTGTAGAATGTAAATCATCCAGAAGCCATTTTCTCTCCTGCATGCAGTAGTTTTAGTCGGACTGATTTCTCAGCTGTAGATTGGCTTTGCTGAGTGGGGCTGTTTAGTGCAGCAGTGCCCTATGAGCTGCTGTAAGGTTTGGACTTTACAACCACTCATCCATCTCGTCCTTGTTGGCAGTTAGTGCAGAAGAATATGATGGTGTTGAGACACAGGCTTCCTTCTGGGACCAACTCTATCTCCTTGTCCTTGTGTCTCAGTTGATCGATGGCTTGCACAAAATCCATTGTCCTATCCCACTGCACCATGCTCAGCTTCACATACTGTATGTGGGGAAAACAATGTTTTTAAAGTGGTCTTGTGCCTAAACCTCAGATATTGTATGAAACTGTCTGAATGTTGGACATTTTTTACTGGATTAAAATAATAAAGAACCCCCTTTCTCCCCAGACCTCAAGGTAATGACTTTCTGTTTATAGCACTGCAAGGCTAATTGTTTCCTGAGGATTCTCCAGAGTGGTTGGTGACAGGACAAGTCCCTGCTTGCTGGTGTAGTGGGTACAGTACCAGAAGACCCAGGAAATGACATGGAGCAAACATGTCTGTCATTATAAACTGATATTAAGAACAAAACAATATTAAAAGAGGAACATAATGTGTCTCAAAACACATTACTATGATTTTGAAAGAGGTGAAATGATCAGTTTTGCTTTTCCTAAATCCCAGGGCTCAGAGCTCACTGTGTTGAGATAGACCAGTGAGGCTCCCCTGTCTGCAATACTACATGACATCATAGAGCTCTAAGTCTTCAGGCACTTGGCTAAAAGGAGGGTGGAAAGATGGGGTAAAGGGCCTGCAGCAAAAATCACATCCTCCCTCCCACACCACCCAGTCAGAGTCCCAGTCCTAGTCTGACTGACCACATGCAGCCCAGGCCAATGCAGCCAAGCCAGGCGACTCCTGCTCCCCCCGGGGGAAACAAAGCCCCCTTTCAGGCCCTTCTCATCTGTGACCATGCAGAGCAGAAGCACTCTGTTCCTTTTGGCTGCTTCATGTGAAGTGAGCCGTTCATTCTACGCTACCGTTACTGCTTTGTGTAATGCTCGACCAGCCAGGCTGATTTCACTGTTTGATTTCCCTCCCTGCTCAGCCCATCTCAGAACAAGTCATGGAGGCATTGCTGAACAATCCACACAGGTTTCTGCAGCAATGCATCACCCATGCTCAGTGTAATCATTGATTTGAGAGAGTGTCACGTTCTGACCAGTAAAGGGGTTATTTGTTATTGTAGTTTGGTCAGGACGTGGCAGGGGGGTATTTGTTTTATGTGGTTTGGGGTTTGTTAGTATATGTGTTTATGTAGAAGGGCGACTCTGGGAGCTCCGGACTGTAGGGCGACTCTGGGAGCTCCGGACTGTAGGGCGACTCTGGGAGCTCCGGACTGTAGGGCGACTCTGGGAGCTCCGGACTGTAGGGCGATTCTGGGAGCTCCGGACTGTAGGGCGACTCTGGGAGCTCCGGACTGTAGGGCGACTCTGGGAGCTCTGGACTGTAGGGCGACTCTGGGAGCTCCGGACTGTAGGGCGACTCACTCTGGGAGCTCCGGACTGTAGGGCGACTCACTCTGGGAGCACCGGACTGTAGGGCGACTCACTCTGGGAGCTCCGGACTGTAGGGCGACTCACTCTGGGAGCTCCGGACTGTAGGGCGACTCTGGGAGCTCCGGACTGTAGGGCGACTCTGGGAGCTCCGGACTGTAGGCCGTCTCACTCGGTTCCGGACTGTAGACCGTCTCACTCGGTTCCGGACTGTAGGTCGTCTCACTCGGTTCCGGACTGTAGGTCGTCTCACTCGGTTCCGGACTGTGGGCCGTCTCTCTTGGTTCCGGACTGTGGGCCATCTCTAGACGGGGCACTGTCGCCGGACACTCTGGACGGAGCACTGTTGCCGGTAAGCTCTGGACGAGGCACTATTGCCGAAAGCTCTGGACGGGGTACTCTAACCAAACACCCCTCTACATAAACACATATACTAACAAACCCCGAACCACATAAAACAAATACCCCCCTGCCACGTCCTGACCAAACTACAATAACAAATAACCCCTTTACTGGTCAGAACGTGACAGAGAGGCACATTCCTTTCTGTAGTTTTGAGAACAAGAGGGAAGCAAAGATCACACAGGGAGGTAACAGTGAGTTAACTACAGATAACAAAACCACTTCAGAAGTCTAGTTATGGACTTAACCATGGGAAGTGGCCCCTTGGTGCTCCAGTGGAAATGAGGACATGGTGATGTTGATGCTCATAGAGATGAGGAAGTGTTGAGTAAGCTCATTGGCTGTGTTGCGTGTTCATTCTAACCCTACTCTGATTGCCTGAGCAGCTCCAGGGGCATGTGCTGGGAGGCCACTGTACTGGTGACTGGTGAGGTCTACTTGGACCTGCATGCCCTGTGCTCCCTTGATGGATGTCACATCCATTACCTGTCAAGCCAACAGCCTCCCTGCCCTCCTGTTGCCCAACTTCATTGGCCTGATTCAGTCACTCTTGTCTTGTCACAACCTTAGGTGATCAGATGTCCTAGTGTTACTTTTACCTGTTAACACATTCACAGTGTCTGAATACCTCAAGACGTTTAAATCTGCTTTCACAAATGTACTCTTGTTTCAGATTTGAATTGATGATCTGAACTGAGAAGATTATGGGGTTAATATAGGCACATATGAGGAGCCCAGGTCTTTAATGAGTAGTTAATTCATCTTTGACAGGGAAAAGGTTATTTTGGTTAAATACTTTTTACAGTTGACTCGTTCAGAGGCAGTAAACAAAAGCAGATGGGATTTGGTGAAAGCTTTATTAAAATAGACGTACTGCAGGAAAGGAGATCCATTAACACATTTGTTCTCATAAGGCTATTTCACAGGTTTAACCAACTGCTACACATGCAGATTGTAAGCTAAAGAGATGTCTCTCTTGTTCCAGTAGGTCTGTGAATCCTCCTCTATGGTAAGAGTAAGGTAATAGCTGAGTAAGATGTATCTGACGGTATTGACTTTTTACGTTCCCCTTTCTCTCTATGTCTTTATCTGCAAGGACGCATAGCTTTCAACTTCAACTTCAAAGAAAGAGAAAGCCCTGACTTAGCCCAATGCTAATTTTAGCCAAGGCTTTTTGCTGAGTATTGCTAACGATGGCAAATAAGGCAATTTTATGGGGATAAATCAGGGATGGATGCTGTCATAAATTAGTTATGTATACTTTGAAATGTGTATGCATGAAGTCTGTGGAGGCTGAGGTAGTTTATTCATCCCCAGGGGCTCAAATAAAGTGCACACAGTCAGTAATGCAGTGCCTCGCTCATAATTGTATTATTTTATTTTTTTAAAGCTGCTTATCACAGCTTCCCATCTGATTTAAGAACAATTGGTAAAGAGCCTCCAAATTTATATTTACATAATGTCAGGGCTAAAAGTTAATGGGAAACCTTGCCCCAATGGATATCAGGGTGTTGGTTACATACTGTAGTGTATGTTCCTGGGACTTCTCCTGGTACTTGTAGAGTAAACCCACTAAGACTAAACCTCTCCACATAGAAAAGGAGGGTGGAAGTGAAAGCAGACAGGGACGAGGGATAAGGAGCAGCTTTCTATCTGGAAGAGCTTAAGTCTTTTAGCTGAGTGTCACATCTCTCATCCCTTGCCTCCTCTCCAGTGTGTTTGGACTGTGGAGCTGCATTCACAGAATCTCGTTACCTCCATTGGAGTGGAGGTCACAGCTCTCCATCCCTTCTTAGGCAAATGGAGCGGCTGACACAGCCGCTGTTGCACAGACGTAATTAGGAATGTTAGATTAGGCCCACTCCGAGCAAAATGGAGAGAATCGAAACTAATTTGGAAAGGAATAATTAGATATTTTATATGTGAAAATGCAGCTGTCAGTTGCTGTGTTGTCTGTAAATAAAGGGTTTAACAGTTGTCCCTCTGATATGATGAATAGGATTATGATGATTACATTTTTTTGTTTGTATGGGGGTTGCTGTCCTTGTCCCCGTGCCATGAATGTCACAGTTAATCTGCATCTTCACATGTAAATACTTGTAAACACTTCTGTACAAATCATTTGAGAAAACATGGTTGCATAAACAACTTAGCATTCTTATACAGTACCAGTCAAAAGTTTGGACACACCTACTCATTCAAGGGTTTTTCTTTATTTTTACTATTTTCTACATTGTAGAATAATAGTGAAGACATCAACAATATGAAATAAGACATATGGCATCATGTAGTATCCAAATAAGTGTTAAATAAATCAAAATGTTTTTTAGATTTTAGATTCTTCAAAGTAGCCACCCTTTGCCTTGATGACAGCTTTGCACACTCTTGGCATTCTCTCAACCAGCTTCATGAGGTAGTCACCTGGAATGCTTTCCCAACAGTCTTGAAGGAGTTCCCACATATGCTGAGCACTTGTTGGCTGCTTTTCCTTCACTCTGCAATCCAACTCATCCCAAACCATCTCAATTGGGTTGAGGTCTGGTGATTCTGGAGGCCAGGTCATCTGATGCGGCACTCCATCACTCTCCTTCTTGGTCAACTAGCCCTTACACAGCCTGAAGGTGTGTTTTGGGTCATTGTACTGTTGAAAAACAAATGATAATCCCACTAAGCGCAAACCAGATGGGATGGCGTATCGCTGCAGAATGCTGTGGTAGCTTTGCTGGTTAAGTGTGCCTTGAATTCTAAATAAATCACAGACAGTGTCACCAGCAAAGCACCCCCACACCATCACACCTCCTCCTTCATGCTTCACAGTGGGAACCACACATGCTGAGATAATCTGTTCACCTACTCTGCATTTCACAAAGACACAGCGGTTGGAACCAAAAATCTCCAATTTGGACTCATCAGACCAAAGGACAGATTTCCACCGGACTAATGTCCATTGCTCTTGTTTCTTGGCCCAAGCAAGTCTCTTCTTCTTATTGGTGTCCTTTAGTAGTGGTTTCGTTGCAGTAATTTGACCATGAAGGCCTGATTCACACATTCTCCTCTGAACAGTTGATGTTGAGATGTGTCTGTTACTTGAACTCTGTGAAGCATTTATTTGAGCTACAATTTCTGAGGTGCAGTTAACCTCTCTAGGGTCGGCGGGACGAAATCGTCCCACCTACTCAACAGCCAGTTGAATCCCGTGGCGCGTTATTCAAATACCTTAGAAATGCTATTACTTCAATTTCTCAAACATATGACTATTTTACACCATTTTAAAGACAAGACTCTCGTTAATCTAACCACACTGTCCGATTTCAAAAAGGCTTTACAACGAAAGCAAAACATTAGATTATGTCAGCAGAGTACCCAGCCAGAAATAATCAGACACCCATTTTTCAAGCTAGCATATAATGTCACATAAACCCAAACCACAGCTAAATGCAGCACTAACCTTTGATGATCTTCATCAGATGACAACCCTAGGACATTATGTTATACAATACATGCATGTTTTGTTCAATCAAGTTCATATTTATATCAAAAAACAGCTTTTTACATTAGCATGTGACATTCAGAACTAGCATACCCCCCCGCAAACTTCCGGTGAATTTACTAAATTACTCACGATAAACGTTCACAAAAAACATAACAATTATTTTAAGAATTATAGATACAGAACTCCTCTATGCACTCGCTATGTCCGATTTTAAAATAGCTTTTCGGTGAAAGCACATTTTGCAATATTCTCAGTAGATAGCCCGGCATCACAGGGCTAGCTATTTAGACACCCACCAAGTTTAACACTCACCAAAATCAGATTTACTATAAGAAAAATGTTATTACTTTTGCTGTCTTCGTCAGAATGCACTCCCAGGACTTCTACTTCAATAACAAATGTTGGTTTGGTTCAAAATAATCCATAGTTATGTTCAAATATCCTCTGTTTTGTTCGTGCGTTCTAGACACTATCCGAATGGTAAAGAAGGGTGACGCGCACGACGCATTTCGTGACAAAAAAATTCTAAATATTCCATTACCGTACTTCGAAGCATGTCAACCGCTGTTTAAAATCAATTTTTATGCCATTTTTCTCGTAAAAAAAGCGATAATATTCCGACCGGGAATCTGTGTTTAGGTTCAAAGACGATAGAAAATAAAAACATGGGGTCGACTCGTGCACGCGCCTCAGCCCATTGTCCTCTGATAGAGCACTTGCCAAAAGCGCTAATGTGTTTCAGCCTGGGGCTGGAATTACATCATTCAGCTTTTTCCCGCCTTCTGAGAGTCTATGGGAGCCGTAGGAAGTGTCACGTTACAGCAAAGATCCTCAGTCTTCAATAAACAGAGTCAAGAAGCTCAAGGAATGGTCAGACAGGCCATTTCCTGTAAGGAATCTTCTCAGGTTTTTGCCTGCCATATGAGTTCTGTTATACTCACAGACACCATTCAAACAGTTTTAGAAACTTTAGGTTGTTTTCTATCCAAAGCCAATAATTATATGCATATTCTAGTTACTGGGCAGGAGTAGTAACCAGATTAAATCGGGTACGTTTTTTATCCGGCCGTGCAAATACTGCCCCCTATCCCCAACAGGTTAATTGCCAATTTCTGAGGCTGGTCAATCAATCATATGTATTTATAAAGCCCTTTTTACATCAGCTGATGTCACAAAGTGCTATACAGAAACCCAGCCTAAAACCCTAAACAGCAAGCAATGCAGATGTAGAAGCACGGTGGCTTGGAAAAACTCCTTAGAAAGGCAGGAACGTAGGAAGAAACCTAGAGCGGAACCAGGCTCTGAGGGGTGGCCAGTCCTATTCTGGCTGGACAGCAGCAGCACGACCAGTGGACTGGGGACAGCAAGGAGCCATCAGGCCAGGTAGTCCTGAGGCATGGTCCCAGGGCTCAGGTTGTAATGATGGGGTGGTGAGTCGTTTTAATAAAACAACAAAACCAAGAACACGACACTAACATAAGGCAGAACGCCGATACACAAGAACAATACCAAATGGTGAGTGCACCTGGGAGAGTGACATATAAAGAGGAGGAAATTATGAAGGTAATGGAGTCCAGGTGTTAATCATAATGCGCGTAATGATGAGTGCCAGGTGTGCGTAATGATGAATCCTAGGACTGGTGGTTAGTACTCTGGCAACGTCGTATGCCGGAGGGGAGGAGCAAGAGCTGACATGACACAGGTCCTCCGGGTGGGGAGGGAGAGGGAGAGAAAGAGAATTAGAGGGAGCATACTTAATTCACATAGGACACCGGATAAGACAGGATAAATACTCCAGATATAACAGACTGACCCTAGCCCCCCGACACATAAACTATTGCAGCATAAATACTGGAGGCTGAGACAGGAGGGGTCGGGAGACACTGTTGTCCAGGCCAACCAGGCAGGATATAACCCCACCCACTTTGCCAAAGCACAGCCCCCACACCACTAGAGGGATATCTTCAAACCACCAACTTACTACCCTGAGACAAGGCTGAGTATAGCCCACGAAGATCTCCCCCACAGCACGAACCCGAGGGGGGCGCCAACCCAAGAAACAACAGTCCATCTCTAATGAACTTCTGCAGCAGAGGTAACTCTGGGTCTTTCTTTCCTGTGGCGAACCTCATGAGAGCCAATTTCATCATTGTGGTTGATGGTTTTTGCGACTGCACTTGGAGAAACTTTCAAAGTTCTTGACATTTTCAGAATTGACTGACCTTCATGTCTTAAAATAATGATGGACTGTCATTTCTCTTTGCTTATTTGAGCTGTTCTTGACATAATATGTACTTGGTATTTTACCAAATAGGCTATGTTCTGTAAACCACCCTTACCTTGTCACAACACAACTGATTGGCTCAAACGCATTAACTTTTAACAAGGCACACCTGTTAATTGAAATTTATTCCAGCTGCCTACCTCATGAAGCTGGTTGAGAGAATGCCAAGAGTGTGCAAAGCTGTCACCAAGGCAAAGGGTGGCTACTTTGAAGAATCTCAAATATAAAATATATTTTGATTTGTTTAACCTCTCTAGGGGGTGTGGGACGCTACCGTCATACCTGGCCACCATCCAGTGAAATTGCAGAGCGAGAAATCCAAAAAACTCAATTCAAATATTTAACATTCTTGAAAATATATGTGTTATACATCAAAATAAAGCATAACTTCTTGTTAATCCAGCCGCCATGTCAGATTTCAAAAAGGCTTTACGGCAAAAGCAAACCATGCAATTATCTGAGGACAGCGCTCAGCACACAAAACATTATGTACAGTTACCAGCCAAGTAGATTAGTCACGAAAGTCTGAAATAGCAATAAGATTAATCACTTACCTTTGATGATCTTCGTATGGTTGCACTCTCAAGACTCCATGTTACACAATAAATGTTTGTTTTGTTCGATAAAAACCTCAATTTTGTTGGCGCATTTTGTTCAGTAATCCAATGGCTCAAATGCAATCACAAGAGGCAGATGAAAATTCCAAATGGTATCCGTAAAGTTCATAGAAACATGTCAAACGATGTTTATAATCAACCCTTAGGTTGTTTTTAGCATAAATAATCGATAATATTTAAACCGGCAAAAGCTTTGTCAATATAAAAGGAAAACAAGAAAGGGGTGCTCTTGGTCACAAGCAGTAACCAGCTCTGAGGACATCCCAGGGTCCACTCACTCAATGTTGTCATTCTCCCTCATTTTTCAGAATTAAAGCCTGAAACAATGTCTAAAGACTGTTCACAACTCGTGGAAGCGATATGGAACGGAATCTGGGTCCTATCCCTTTAAATGGTGGATAGGCTTTCATTGGAAAAACAGCCATTTCAAGGTAATGGCACTTCCTGGATGGATTCTCCTCAGGTTTTTGCCTGCCATTTCAGTTCTGTTATACTCACAGTCGTTATTTTAACAGTTTTAGAAACCTTGGAGTGTTTTCTATCCAGATCTACTAATTAAATGCATATCCTAGCTTCTGGGCCTGAGTAGCAGGCCGTTTACTTTGGGCACGCTTTTCATCCGGAGGTGAAAATAGTTCCCCCTACCCTAATGAAGTTAACGCTTTTTTGGTTACTACATGATTCCATATGTGTTATGTCATAGTTTTGATGTTTTCACTATTACTCCACAATGTAGAAAATATTAAAAATAAAGAAAAACCCTTGAATGAGTACAGTGAGGGAAAAAAGTATTTGATCCCCTCCTGATTTTGTACGTTTGCCCACTGACAAAGAAATGATCAGTCTATAATTTTAATGGTAGGTTTATTTGAACAGTGAGAGACAGAATAACAACAAAAAAATCCAGAAAAACGCATGTCAAAAATGTTATAAAATGATTTGCATTTTAATGGGGGAAATAAGTATTTGACCCCTCTGCATAACATGACTTAGTACTTGGTGACAAAACCCTTGTTGGCAATCACAGAGGTCAGACGTTTCTTGTAGTTGGCCACCAGGTTTGCACACATCTCAGGAGGGATTTTGTCCCACTCCTCTTTTCAGATCTTCTCCAAGTCATTAAGGTTTCGAGGCTGACGTTTGGCAACTCGAACCTTCAGCTCCCTCCACAGATTTTCTATGGGATTAAGGTCTGGAGACTGGCTAGGCCACTCCAGGACCTTAATGTGTTTCTTCTTGAGCCACTCCTTTGTTGCCTTGGCCGTGTGTTTTGGGTCATTATCATGCTGGAATACCCATCCACGACCCATTTTCAATGCCCTGGCTGAGGGAAGGAGGTTCTCACCCAAGATTTAACGGTACATGGCCCCGACCATCGTCCCTTTGATGCGGTGAAGTTGTCCTGTCCCCTTAGCAGAAGAACACCCCCAAAGCATAATGTTTCCACCTCCATGTTTGATGGTGGGGATGGTGTTCTTGGGGTCATAGGCATCATTCCTCCTCCTCCAAACACGGCGAGTTGAGTTGATGTCAAAGAGCTCCATTTTGGTCTCATCTGACCACAACACTTTCACCCAGTTGTCCTCTGAATCATTCAGATGTTCATTGGCAAACTTCAGACGAGCATGTATATGTGCTTTCTTGAGCAGGGGGACCTTACGGGCGCTGCAGGATTTCAGTCCTTCACAGCGTAGTGTGTTACTAATTGTTTTCTTGGTGACTATGGTCCCAGCTGCCTTGAGATCATTGACAAGATCCTCCCGTGTAGTTCTGGGCTGATTCCTCACCGTTCTCATGATCATTGCAACTCCACGAGGTGAGATCTTGCATGGAGCCCCAGGCCGAGGGAGATTGACAGTTCTTTTGTGTTTCTTCCATTTGCGAATAATTGCACCAACTGTTGTCACCTTCTCACCAAGCTGCTAGGCGATGGTCTTGTAGCCCATTCCAGCCTTGTGTAGGTCTACAATCTTGTCCCTGACATCCTCGGAGAGCTCTTTGGTCTTGGCCATGGTGGAGAGTTTGGAATCTGATTGATTGCTTCTGTGGACAGGTGTCTTTTATACAGGTAACACACTGAGATTAGGACTCCCTTTAAGAGTGTGCCCCTAATCTCAGCTCGTTACCTGTATAAAAGACACTTGGGAGCCAGAAATCCTTCTGATTGAGAGGGGGTCAAATATTTATTTCCCTCATTAAAATGCAAATCAATTCATAACATTTTTGACATGCGTTTTTCTGGATTTTTTTGTTGTTATTCTGTCTCTCACTGTTAAAATAAACCTACCATTAAAATTATAGACTGATCATTTCTTTGTCAGTGGGCAAACGTACAAAATCAGCAGGGGATCAAATACTTTTTTACCCTCACTGTAGGTGTGTCCAAACTTTTGACTGGTACTGTAAATCAATGACTTATATAAACTGTGTGGGAGAACAGTGCAGGTGTCTTTGAGTGTTGCTTGATGAGTGAAGATACTGTGTGCTTCTTTGGAGATTCTCCACAGGCAGGACTGACTGAAGCCTCTCTCTCTCTTTCTCTCTCTCTCTCCCTCTCTCTCTCTCCCTCCAGCTGTCTCTCGCTTGCTTTCTTCATCTATCTTTCTCTCTATTCTTTCTCTTTCTCCCCATCTTACCCTCTCACTTTCTCGCTCAGTGAGAGACAAATGTTTTTACGGAGTGTAACAGGGAGAGAAAAGGCCAGATCTGTCCCTCTGGGTTTGTAGTTAGTTGTTATGAGGCTGAGAGAAGGAGGTAAAGGGACACGCTCAGGGTCCACTGATTGTTTCGGAAATGTCTCAGACTCTCTGGTGGGAAGGGCATAGCTCTGGAGTCACATGACAGAGTGTGTTTGTTGAACTGGTTCTGTTGGAGACAGGAGGACATCGTGGGTCGCCAGGGTGATGATGAGTCAGCGTTGTATGTGTCCTCTTCCCACCTCCTCAGCACCCCTGGGTCCTCCTCTCTCTGAGTCTCTGGATCCCACTGGGTCTCTGACAGGCAAATGTCACACACGCTTTCGTGGGAGCACACAGGTTGGCCTATACTGTACATTCTACATCAGTACGGTATCTTTTTAATGGTAGGCACAGTAACTTCTGCCCTAGGACAATGGGAAAATGTACAGTTGCACTGCTCTCCTAAGGAATTAAAGTCAAACTGTCCCAGAGATAAAACTGAAATGCTTCTAAAATAATTATCAGAATTGCAATTTGAAATATCTATTTTTATTGCCCTTTTTGGGCTTCTATTTTAAGAGGCTTGAATTATATTAGCTCTCTAATCAGATTGGTCTCAAAATAATCCGCTTTTAATTAAGTACACCAACCAATTAAGTGCCACTGTTGAGGAGGCAGTCAATGTTCCCAGTGGTTAACCTCAGAGAATGTTATCATCTTACCCTCTCTCTTTCTCTCAGCGAGAGACAAAATCATAATTTAATGATAAACTCACCGCAGAGATAGAGGTTAAGCTCGCCACATAGGCAGAGACATCATGCTCCCAGGAGGTCCTCTCCTCTTCCCCAGGTTTATAGCCCACTCAAGTTTCATGTACAGCAGACTGGTACAACACAGCTTTTTGTGCTAATCTGCCTGTGTGACTGGATTCCA
Source organism: Salmo salar (assembly GCF_965601325.2). Taxonomy (NCBI): domain Eukaryota; kingdom Metazoa; phylum Chordata; class Actinopteri; order Salmoniformes; family Salmonidae; genus Salmo; species Salmo salar. Next base: position 28,733,859 of record NC_138306.1, on the reverse strand, counting down.
TGTCATTGGAAACTCTTGTCAAGCATTTCTGTCACGCTACTCTCTCAGAGTGTTACTTGCTGTCTTTCTGAGTTGTGTACTGACCATGGTAGATCCAAATTTATAGTGTCATGACCTAGTGAAGGGACAGAGACAGTGGTCTAGAGGTAAGAAAGACTTTAGGTTAGCTTGCCTCCCTTTAGTGTTGTCACTTTCCCCTTTTCCTACATGTTTTATAAGGTTTGCCTTCATGTCTGTGTAGATTTCATGGATTCAATTCTGTCCTCCAGGCTAGGATTGAAAAATATTTGTATATAAAGTGCATTCGGAAAGTATACAGACCCTCTGACTTTTTCAAAATGTTGTTACGTTACAGCCTTATTCTGAAATGGATTAAATTGTGTTTTTTTCCCCATCAATCTACACACAATACCTCATAATGCCAGAGCAAAAACAGGTTTTTAGAAATTGTTGCAAATGTATACATTTGGTTTTTTTTTGGGGGGGGGGGGGAGAGAATATCACATTTACATAAGTATTCAGACACTTTACTCAGTACTTTTTTGAAGCACCTTTGGCAGCGATTACTGCCTCGAGTCTTCTTGGGTATGACGCTACAAGCTTGGCACACCTGTATTTGGGGAGTTTCTGGAAGACACATTTCAGTTGAATGAATTCAGTTGTACAACTGACTAGGTATCCCCCTTTCCCTTTCTCCCATTCTTCTCTGCAGATGCTCTCAAGCTCTGTCAGGTTGGATGGGGAGCATCGCTGCACAGCTATTTTCAGGTCTCTCCAGAGATGTTCGATCGGGTTCAAGTCCGGCTCTGGCTGGGCCACTCAAGGACATTCAGAGACTTGTCCCGAAGCCACTCCTGCATTGTCTTGGCTGTGTGCTTAGGGTCGTTGTCCTGTTGGAATGTGAACCTTCACCCCAATCTGAGCGCTCTGGAACAGGTTGTCATCAAGGATCTCTCTGTACTTTGCTCCGTTCATCTTTCCCTCGATCCTGACTAGTCTCCCAGTCCCTGCCGCTGAAATACATCCCCACATCATGAGGCCACTGTGTTCTTGGCGACCTTCAGTGCTGCAGATATTTTTTGGTACCCTTCACCAGATCTGTGCCTCGATACAATCCTGTCTCGGAGCTCTACGGACAATTCCTTCGACGTAATAGCCTGGTTTTGCTCTGACATGCACTGTCAACTGTGGGACCTTTTATAGACAGGTGTGTGCCTTTCCAAATCATGTCCAATCAATTGAATTTACCACAGGTGGACTCAAATCAAGTTGTAGAAACATGTTAAGGATGATCAATGACAACAGGATACACCTGAGCTCAAAGGGTCTGAATAATTATGTAAATAAGGTATCTGTTTTTTATTTTTTATACATTTGCAAAAAAAAGCTTTTTCGCTTTGTCATTATGGGGTATTGTGTGTAGATTGATGAGGAAAAATGTTTATTTAATACATTTTAGAATAAGGCTGTAATGTAATAAAATGTGGAAAAATACTTTCCGAATGCACTGTACATCTCTCGCATTCTGCATGTTAGTTTGATGCGATTTACATAGTTAATTTTTAAAAATGTTTTTCAGTGAGAAAATTCCAGGTTAGCTGAGGCTGAAATGTAATTTCATTGAAGGAATAGATCAAATTAATTTAGGGGAAATGTTTGCACAGCCGAGTTAGCACTGCAGAAACAAATAATGGAAAGCGGAGCAGCCATCTGAAGATATTGGTTCTCAACGGGTGAACACAGTTGAACATCTTCCATTCAGAAAGCTTTACTGCTTCTACCATTATGATATTCTAGAAGATCTACTTAGTTTTGTCTGGGGCCCATCAAGTTGGCTCATCCTGAGTTCAGTTATGTAGTTATTTTATATAGGCTTGGCATTTTACAGCAAACTTTTTGGTTTTCATTTGTCCCCAAAGTATAAGTTTATCTTTGTGTCAGTCAGATATAAAGCAATATACAGAGATGCTTCCTTGAAGCATCATAAGTGACACCAAAGTAAATCTCTCAAATGGGCTGCCCTGCCTGGGCATTTGATTATGGAGTCGACAGCAATGCGAGGCATCCTTGCAAGTGAGCAGTTAGTCTACTCGCCTGCTTGCTCACACCATTCATGTCTGTCACACTGCATCAACAACATCTATTCTATCGCGCCCAGAAACCTGCTCCTTTTTCTCTCTGTTCCGAACTTACTAGACGACCAGTTGTGATAGCCTTTAGCCATACCCTGACCCTACTCCTCCTCTGTTCCTCTGGTGATGTAGAGGTTAATCCAGGCCCTGCAGAGTCTAGCTCCACTCCTACTCCCCAGGTGCTCTCATTTGTTGACATCTGTAACCTTAAAAGCCTTGGTTTCATGCATGTTGTTAACATTAGAAGCCTCCTCCCTAAGTTTGTTTTATTCACTGCTTTAGCACACTCTGCCAACCCGGATGTCGTAGCCGTGTCTGAATCCTGGCTTAGGAAGACCACCAAAAACCCAGACATTTCCATCCCTAACTATAATGTTTTCCGACAATATAGAACTGCCGAAGGGGGCGGTGTTGCAATCTACTGCAGAGATAGCCTGCAGAGTTCTGTCTTACTATCCAGGTCTGTACCCAAACAATTCGAGCTTCTACTTTTAAAAATCCACCTTTCCAGAAACAAGTCTCTCACCGTTGCCGCTTGCTATAGACCTCTGCCCCCAGCTGTGCCCTGGAGACCATATGTGAAATGATTGCCTCCCATCTATCTTCAGAGCTCGTGCTGCTAGGTGAACGAAACTGGGACATGCTTAACACCCCAGCCATCCTACAATCTAAGCTTGATGCCCTCAATCTCACACAAATTATCAATGAACCCACCAGGTACAATCCCAAATCCGTAAACACGGGCACCCTCTTAGATATCATCCTAACCAACTTGCCCTCCAAATGCTCCTCTGCTGTTTTCAACCAAGATCTTAGCGATCACTGCCTCATTGCCTGCATTCGTAATGGGACTGCGGTCAAACAACCACCCCTCATCACTGTCAAACGCTCCCTAAAACACTTCAGCGAGCAGGCCTTTCTAATCGACCTGGCCTGGGTACCCTGGAAGGATATTGACCTCATCCCGTCAGTAGCGGATGCCTGGTTATTCTTTAAAAGTGCCTTCCTCACCATTTTAAATAGGTATGCCCCATTCAAAAAATGTAGAACCAGGAACAGATATAGCCCTTGGTTCACTCCAGACCTGACTGCCCTTGACCAGCACAAAAACATCCTGTGGCATTCTGCGTCATAAAGCAGGGTCTGATCTATTCGGTATCCACACTACAAGTTGCATTAAAATAACAACTATTTTTTATTTTCCACAACATACAGTGCTGTATGTCTCATCATGCCCACACCAGACCTTCACTGAGCTTTCAGGGCAATCCAGAAGACAACACTAAACCAAGTCATGTAAAGATGTTTGTAGGGGGCCCATAACTTTGTTATTCATAGTAAACCAGTGATGACTTCTCAAGCAAACAAAAGAAACATACTGTAGCTCTTCGCTTCCCGACACTCTGTAGGAGTGGGCAATCATAATCAGATGCCTTTGTTACATGAATTGTTTGCAATAATCATTGTCATTTGTTACATCCAGGAAGAATACTGTATTTTCCTTCTTAATCAAAAAGGTGTATTTCTGATTTCAAGAGCAGCCTGCAGCATGAGAGTACCAGTGAGTCGATGCACCACCCCTCAGGGGAAAAGGTACAGAAACCCAGCTCTATGCAACCATCATCACATGGGGGCCTTATCTAGGTAGAAGTGATCATACCCAGAATGCTTTGCTAAGCCCATGTGAGAGAGATGAGGTAGAAAAGCTATTAAGGCAGTGCTGGCAGAGAGATCCATCATGGATGGCGTCTAGGACTCATGCCTCAGAAAGAGAAACATGTTAATTTCCCTGAGCCTGCCGGTGCGCAGGATATAATTTAAGGAAACATTGATTCCAGGCCAAATCTCTGCCTGTGTTATTTTACCCTACTCATACTGTAGCATGACAAGTTTTGTTAAATGTTTCCCCTTAAACCACTCAAATGTTGCTTTAGCAGTATGTTTAGGGTCATTGTCTTGCTGGAAGGTGAACCTCTGTCCAGTCTCAAATCTCTGGAAGACTGAAACAGGTTTCCCTCAAGAATTTCCCTGTATTTAGTGCATTCCATCATTCCTTCAATTCTGACCAGTTTCCCAGTCCCTGCCGATGAAAAACATCCCCACAGCATGATGCTGCCACCACCATGCTTCACTGTGGGGATGGTGTTCTCAGGGTGATGGGAGGTGTTGGGTTTGCGCCAGACATAGCGTTTACATGGCTTTTTTCTGGCCACTCTTCCGTAAAGCCCAGCTCTGTGGAGTGTATGACTTAAAGTGGTCCTATGGACAGATACTCCAATCTCCGCTGTGGAGCTTTGCAGCTCCTTCAGGGATATCTTTGGTCTCTTTGTTGCCTCTCTGATTAATGCCCTCCTTGCCTGGTCTGTGAGTTTTGGTGGGCGACCCTCTCTTGACAGGTTTGTTGTGGTGCCATATTCTTTCAATTTTTAAAGAATGGATTTAATGGTGCTCCGTGGGATGTTCAAAGTTTCTGATATTTTTTTATAACCAAACCCTGATCTGTACTTCTCCACAACTTTGTCCCTGACCTGTTTGGAGAGCTCCTTGGTATTCATGGTGCTGCTTGCTTGGTGGTGCCCCTTGCTTAGTGGTGTTGCAGACTCTGGGGCCTTTCGGGACAGGTGTATATATACTGAGATCATGTGACACTTAGATTACACACACGTGGACTTTATTTAACTAATTATGTGACTTCTGAAGGTAATTGGTTGCACCAGATCTTATTTAGGGACTTCATAGCAAAGGGGGTGAATGCGTATGCATGCACCACTTTTCCTTTTTTTAAATTGTTTTACACAAGTCATTTTTTTCATTTCACTTCACCAATTTGGAATATTTTGGATATGTCCATGACATGAAATCCAAATAAAAATCTATTTAAATTACAGGTTGTAATGCAACAAAATAGGAAAAACACCAAGGGAGATGAATACATTTGCAAGGCACTGTATATCAAGTTTATGCAACAAAACCAACTTTATAAGAGGTTTTAAAATAGGTTCTATTTGACTCAACATTTCTTGATGCACACTAAGCCATTGTTGGCAGAACAGATGGATGCAGTTCAATGCATGATTAATATAATTCACCAATTGTTGGTAGTCCCAAAAAATATCCAACAAACTCCCATTCAGAGCGACACACTGAAACATACAGGGTCAATGCCCTGCTCAAGGGCACGTTGACAGATCTCCCACCAGGCCAAAAAACATGAACCCGAACCCTCCAAGATCCCCCCCACAGTTCCCCAATAGCTGTCCCTCAACCATTCGAGACCCCTCCCACAGTCCCCTCCAAGAAGAAAAATAAAAAATAAAATTAATTCCATTCCCCACTCCCAAGAACCCCCAAATGCACCAACAACCAGAAGAAAACAGCAATGCAAATTTTTTTAATAAAAAAATAAATAAGTTAAAACAAAGGACATCAAGGACAACTAAAATGATAACAGCAATGCCAACTGTATATGTTTGCGTGCATGTCTGGCACTATTACATGTATGTGTGTGTTCTTGTATGCGTTTATTTGAATGAGAGTGTGTGTATATGCATGTGTACAAACACCTGCACGGCATCAATCTCAGGCAAACCAGTGTTTAATGTACAATTTCAATCTATCTAACCGAATAGAATCCACAGATTGCGAGTTGAAGATAAATACTTTTACTAAGAGCATTGGTATATTAGTAATTGACTGACCTGGTCTCTCCAGATCTCCTAACAGTACTATTTCTAGGGTCAATTTTAGATCAATGCTATGCATTTTCATCCATTCCTGAACCAGAGACCAGAAACAGGCTACCTGAGGGCAATACCAAAATAAATGGTCTACTGATTCTGTATCCTCACAACAAAATCTGCAGAGCTTCGATGATTTTATGCCCGAAATATTCAACATTTTGTTGGTGGCAAGAATTCTATATAATAATTTTAGCTGAAAAGCACAAAGTCTTGAATATTGCGTTGTTTTATATATCAACTCGTACACCCTGTACCATGGAATCGGTACATCAAAAATGTCTAACTATTTTGCAATCTGTATGGCACAGTTGTCAACATCCTGGTCCTCAAATGAAACTGGTATACTTTCCTATTTATGCTATTTTTATTCCTCTGCCAGTTTTGATCCGTTATGTTGGGCAGACAGACCAGTTCCCTACCTCCTCCCGCTGACACCTGCCTCCTCCATTGTTGAGGTAATGCTGTAATCAATTGGTTGTACTCTTCGATTGAGCAGACCTTCCCGTACAATTCTCATAACTCCATGAAGGACATAACTCTACCATTCCAATTTACAATATCATTCAAGAACAAAATACCCTTTTCAAACTTCTTTCCCATAAATACAGGTATTTTATCAACCAGCACATTTGAGTTCGGCCATAATATTTGTTGTAATATTTGTTCTATCTTTTCAGGGGGATGAAATTGAAATTGTAGCCAGCTCTGCAATGCTTGTTTGAAAAAGAGAGATACTTTGAAAAAAGTATTATTTTCAATTAATCAAAAATGAGATATGGCAATCTGCACAAAGGCAAAAAGGCCATTTTTAAACAATAGATGAGATTTTCTTAGTAATCTACTTGAGAACCATTTAGGGTTCAAATAAAACTTTTGTATAACTGAAGCTTTTAGAGAGAGGTTTAGTTCTTTAATATGTAATAATCTCAACCCACCCAATTCATATTCATTATATAGATAGGCACACTTTATTTTGTCTGGTTTAGCGTCCCAGATAAAGATAAATATTTTTTGCTCATATGATTTGAAAAATGAATCATCAGGAGTAGGCAATGCCATAATTAAGTGAGTGAACTGAGATATGACTAAGGAGTTAATCGGGGCAATTTTTCCATAAATAGACAGGAAAAGACCTCTCCGTGGTTGCAGGATCTTGTCTATTTTTACAAGTTTTCTATTGAAATTCATTGTGGAGAGCTTATTTATATATTTTGTGAAATGAATACGAAGTATGTCTACTTCACCATCAGCCCATTTTATAGGTAAACTGCAGGGTGATGTAAAAGTTGTATTTTTTTTAAGATCCAATACGTAATATTGTACACTTATCATCATTAGGTTTTAGTCCAGAGAGTACAGAAAAGTTATCTAGATCTTCAATGAGATATTGCAGGGATCTAGCTTGTGGACTTAATATAAAACTTGAGTCATCGGCATACATGGACACCTTTGTTTTTAAGCCTTGGATTTCTAATCCTCTAATGTTGTTATTGGATCTGATTTTAATAGCTAGCATTTTGATGGCCATAACAAATAGATATGGTGACAGTGGACACCCTTGTTTATCTCCTCTTGACAATTCAAAACTCTCTGAGAAGTAGCCGTTATTTACTATTTTACACCTGGGGTTGCTATACATTCTTTTTACCCATTTTATAAGAGAATTATCAAAATTGAAAAACTTTATCAAATGCCTTTCCAAAATCCACTAGAAATACCAGGCCTGGCTTCTTAGATGTTTCATGATGCTCTATTATTTATAGTAGTTGTCGTATATTATCTCCAATGTATTGTCCATGTAAAAAACCTGTCTGATCAGGATGAACAATACCTGGTAAAACCCTTTTAATTATGAGTGCTATGCATTTCGCTAGTATTTTTGCATCACAACATTGAAGTATAAGGGGCCTCCAGTTTTTAAGATAGACTAGGTCAGTTGGTAGAGCATGGTGTTTGCAATACCAGTATGGTGTGTGCAACTCCAGGGCTGTGGGTTCGATTCCCACGGGGGGCCAGTACAAAAAATAAAAAATATGCATGGAAATGAAATGTATGAAATGTATGTATTCACTACTGTAAGTCGCTCTGGATAAGAGCGTCTGCTAAATGACTAAAATGTAAATGTCTTTATATTTGCCATCTGGGTCTTGTTTTAATAATAGAGGAATCAGACCTTCCTGCTGAGTACCTGACAGACTACCATTTATATAGGAGTAGTTAAAACAATCTAACAATAGAGCTTTAGTATATCAAAAAAGGCTTGATATACCTCTACCGGTATGCCATCAAGCCCTGGGGTTTTTCCAGACTGAAAGGATTTAATAACCTCAAAATGTTCTTCCTCTGTAATTTGGCCTTTGCACTGATCTTTCTGTACATTGTTAATTTTCAATTTTTTTATATTATTTGGAAAGAATTCCTTACCGTAGTCTTCATGCAGTGGGAGAGGATGAGATGGAAAAGAGAACATCTGCCTAAAATAATTAGCTTCATCTTTTAAAATATAATTCGGAGAATCATAGATGACTCCGTCTTCAGTAACGAGTTTCTGCAAATTATTTTTGTAAGTGTTCATGTATTGGAGATTCAGGAAGAATTTTGTGCATTTTCCTCCATATTCCATCCAGTTTGCTTAATTTTTGTAATAGATTACATTAGATTGTTCTTGAATAAGTTCCTCAAGTTCTTTTTGGTTTTCCTCTAACTTATGTTGTATCTCTGTAGTATAGTTTTTATTGCTATCTACCTGTACTTTTAGTTCATGGATTTCCCTTGTTAGTCTTGTTGTCACGTCCTGACCAGTAAAGGGGTCATTTGAAATTGTAGTAAGGTCAGGGCGTGGCAGGGGGTGTTTGTTTTGTGTGTTTTTTTTTTTTTTTGGTTCAATGGGATTTTGGTTCTAGTTTTCTATTTCTAAGTTTATTTTTCTATGTGTGGCCAGGTATGGCTTCCAATCAGAGGCAGGTGTCTTTCGTTGTCTCTGATTGGAAGCCATACTTAGGCAGCCTGTTTTTCCTGTGTTTTTGTGGGTGGTTGTTTTCCGTTATAGTCTGTGAACCTTACGGAACTGTTTGCTGTCGGGTTTTTTTCTTTGTTTAAGTGTTCTCTTTAAATAAACAAGTAAGAATGAGCACTATACCCGCTGCGCCTTGGTCGGTCCTTAACAACGCTTGTGACACTTGTCTCTTTAGTCAGAAACTGCTTTTTTATTATTGATGAATATTTATTTGAATGACCTCATAAGGTACATTTAAAGGTTTCCCAAACAATAAGGGGATTTTCTGAACCTATATTATACTGGAAGAATTCTGTTATAAATTATTTTGTCTTAGTTAAAAATATGTTGTCCTCCAGTAAACTTTGATTAAATTTCCAATATTTCCAGTCCACGTTGAAAATCTATAAGAGTTATATGAATGCCAATTCGATGATGATCCGATCGCATTCTGTCTCCTATTAAAACTTTTTTAACCTTTGATGCAAGAGAGAAAGAAACAAGAAAGTAGTAAAGACGACTAGCTTGATTAAGTCTCCTCCATGTATATCTCACTAGGTCTGGGTTTTTTAGTCTCCAAATATCCACTATTTCTAATGTGTCCATAATATTTTTGATTTCCTTAAAGGCACGGTGATGATAGTTTGTAGAGTGATTACCTTTACGGTTCATTGAGGTACTTAACACTGTGTTATAGTCTCCTACCATAATGATTTGATCATTTGTTGCCTGTAAATTCAATAAATTGGTATAAATGTTTTCGAAGAAGTATGGATCATCCTGATTTGGACCATATAGATTAATGAGCCAAAAGTAAAACAAATATTGCTATCAGGCTGTAAATCGCAGCTGGCCTGGTACATTGTTTGCTGCCTGTCAAGTATGCATAAATGGCTGTACGGGAGTCCGGTGCAGGAGAGCAGATATTGGGGAGCAAATGGAGCCTTTTATTTAGGTGAACCAAAATCACAGGGCACAACGAACACAAAATACAATACGGGTTGACATAACCCAGCGCAACCAGTCTAACGTGCGCATACATCAAACAATAAACAATCCCACACAAAGACATGGGGGGAACAGAGGGTTAAATACACATGTGATTGAGGGGAATGAAACCAGGTGTGAGGAAAACAAGACAAAACAAATGGAAAATGAAAAGTGGATCGATGATGGCTAGAAGACCGGTGACGCTGACTGCCGAGCGCTGCCCGAACAAGGAGAGGACCCGACTTCGGCGGAAGTCATGACACTGCCTCCATTCAGGATGCACTGTTTCAGTTTCAATGACTCAATATTTTGGACAAAAATGGACAAATGTAACAAAGGCTGGGAATGTCAGGCTAGCAAGGGCAATGATCACAAGTCAGTCATAATGTGGCTAATAGGCTAGTGTATCTATTTACGTAGCAAGCGAAAAACACGGAGCCTAATGTTAACTAGCTAGCTAGCTAGGAGGATGTAATTTCATCGGAGAAGTGGGTGAGTGACAGACTTTTTGATATCGTTTTTCGGTGGCTATAAACAGCTAGAGATGCAGGTGTCATTGGTTAGCTAGCCAGCATGAATGTTATCCAGTTAGCTAGCATATCTCTTGCATTAGCAAATTCACTCTGGTGATCTAGCTACTCCGATTTCAGAGGACTCTCACCTGAGTGTGCCAGAGTGCAAAATAACTGATGAATTTACGAACGCTCAACACCCGTTGAATATGACTGGTGTCAGTAAACGTAGGCAAAAAAAGTAATTGTTAGTCAGCCTAACCAACTCTGCTAGGGCGATTAAGTCCTCAGGGGTATATATGAACAGATTTTTATAAGATTTCATGTTGCTTAAATGCTTTAATTTCCACTTTAAAGACAGATCTGAAGAGTAATGCTCATTAAGTAATTTCTCTCCTCTCTCAGTGGCATCGGACCAAAAACGTAACTGTACCGTTAAATCCCTTTGGAATGATGATGCTTTGTCCTGGATCACTGACAGCCATTGAATCGGAAAAAAAAAAACTAAATTAATCTCAATCTGCAAATCTGACCCTAACCCTCTGTTTTAAACCTGAGATTATTAAATCAAATCAAATTTTATTGGTCACATACACATGGTTAGCATGTGCCGCAATATCAATACAGCAATATCCAACATGTAACCTAACAATTCCACAACAACTACCTAATACACACAAATCTAAGTAAAGGAATGGAATAAGAATATACATATAAATATATGGATGAGCAATGACAGAGTGGCATAGGCAAGATGCAATAGGTGGTATAAAATACAGTATATACATATGAGATGAGTAATGCAAGATATGTAAACAATGATGACCAAGGCCGCAACTGGGAAAACACTCTAGCTTTACTGTAACTATACAATGTACACAAGAGACACTACGCTACAGGCAACAGAGAGGGGGAGCGGGAGAGAGAGTTTTCGTGTTCTGACACTAAAAGCGCAGCGCTTAGCAGCCCAAGCTCACATGAGAGACTGTCAATATTCCTTGACAGGGTGTCCTCTCATTAATGAGATTTATCTATCACTTTGAGGGAAGCTGGCATCTAAATCCCTGTCTCATGCCATTTCTCTAATGAGTAAGGGAGAAGAGAGCAGGCTGAGGGGAACATGTTAAATAACACAAAACGATGGTAGGAATCACAAGTAATAGATATGTGCAGAGCTTATGCATAAAGAGCAAAGCTAAAGCGACATGAGAGAGAAAGGATTTTTAATGGGTGCATATCAGACCATGCTGCTGTATTAGCAAGTAGCCTAATGCTCTATCATTACCACAGAGAATGACTTCTGAATAAGACAGCAACCAGCATGCTGGACTAGAGAGTCTGAGGGAGTGAGGGAGAGGGAGGTGCCGTAGTTCATGTCTGTAATCCTTTAGGGTGATGAGGTGACAGCCCTGCTTCTGACCTTCAGCATGAAGGGTATACTACTGACTATATACTACGCACACACACACTGAAATGCTTTTGCTAAAAGAAACAACATTAACACAAGCCACTGAGTGGACGCTGAATATAATGAGGTGTCATCATGTTACAAAGGAAATGTCACAATATAAAATAAAATTGAATAAAATCAACTTGTATTTGTCACATGCGCCGTTTACAACAGGTGTAGACCTTACCATGAAATGTTTACTTACATGCCCTTAACAACTAACAATGCTGAATTTTAAAAAAGTAAGTAAGAAATTATTTGCAAAGAAAATAAATACAAAATTAAATAAACTAAAGTAAGAAATAAAGTGACACAATAAAATAACACTAACGAGGCTATATACAGGTACCGAGTTAATGCGCAGGGGGTACAGGTTAGTCAAGGTAATTGACGTAATATGTACATGTAGGAGGGTTAAAGTGACTATACATAGATAATAAACAGCGAGTAGCAGCAGCGTAAAAAACAGGGTCAATGCAAATAGCCAGAGTAGCCATTTGATTAACTTTTTAGCAGTCTTATGGCTTGCGGGTAGAAGCCGTTAAGGAGCCTCTTGGACCTAGACTTGGCGCTCTGGTACTGCTTGCCGTGCTGCAGCAGAGAGAACAGTCTATGACTTGGATGGCTGGAGTCTTTGACAATTTTTAGGGCCTTCCTCTGACACTGTCTGGTATAGAGGTCCTGGATGGCAGGAAGCTTGGCCCCAGTGATGTACATACTACCCTCTGTAGCGCCTTGGGCGGATGCTGAGCAGTTGCCATACCAAGCGATGATGCAACCTGTCAGGATGCTCTCGATGGTGCAGCTGTAGAACATTTTGAGGATCTGGGCACCCATGCCAAATCTTTTCAGTCTCCTGAGGGGGAATAAGCGTTGTCGTGCACTCTTCACGACTGTCTTGGTGTGTTTGGACCATAGTTTGTTAGTGATGTGGACGCCAAGGAACTAGATGCTCTCGACCCACTACACTACAGCCCCGTTGATGTGAATGGAGGCGTGCCTTATTACTGATAATACAATAACAAAGTGATTAATGGAACTTCCAGAATATATTCTCAGGATTGTGCAGAAAACTCCAATTTGATTAACTACATGAAATACTGTATGGAGGGTTGAAACAGGTTGACATTCCTCTCATGTTTTCATGCATGTTCCGTTGCAACGAAAAAAGGTTCATTCTCTCTGCGTCATTTGGGGCTTGACTTGAGATACAGTGACCTTTAGCGATCAACTACTCTCCCTAGAGATGAGCTTTACATTCAGATGGCTGCCTGCTTCCTCTACGCTGGGAAATTAAGAAATTATCTTATTGGTTACACACCAAGGAATTCACTGCTGTGAAACAAAGGGCCACTTCAATGCCTCTGTGGTTTTTCCAGTGCACTCTAAAACAGTGCCCCCTTTGATAACCACCAAATGACATTTGTGTCAAGTCATTAAATTATAAGCGACAGGGTGGCCCAGTGCAAACGCAACACGATTTGTCATCTGCTTCATAACATTAGGCCTCCCCCAAATCACAAGTCCACAAGTCCAGTCGGCTTAGCATGCAGTGTCAATGTTGCAGAAAATACAACAGCAAAACTGATTTCATTCAACTATGCCCTCAGAAATGTAACATTAACAATAAATATTGACATGTCTATTTGCCAAATGATGTTACAATCCATTTGTGTCCATGTAAAAACATTAGGAGGTTTGTGAATTTTATAAAGGAGTCACTAAAAACTGAGATTCCATCAGAGAAAACAAGGCCAGATACCAGAGTAATGCTTTCAATAGTAAACCATTGACATAATGAGATTCAATACATCAAATCTGTAAACCCTCATAGTTTAATCTAATCTGAAATTACATAATCCTTGGCTACTCTCCGTATGAAGGACTGCATGCCACACTCTGACAGCTCGAGACAGTTAGGGACTTGGATTAGGCGCAAAGTAGCTTTCCGCCATTCTTCCAGCATTCATCTAAGCTTTGAGGACAAAATTGTGAGTAAAATTATTTATCCTATTGAATGTTGTTTTTTTATTTATTTATTTTTATTTCACCTTTATTTAACCAGGTAGGCTAGTTGAGAACAAATTCTCATTTGAAACTGCGACCTGGCCGAGATAAAGCAAAGCAGTTCGACACATACAACAACACAGAGTTACACATGGAATAAACAAACATACAGTCAATAATACAGTAGAAAAGTATATATACAGTATGTGCAAATGAGGTAGGATAAGGGAGGTGAGGCAATAAATAGGCCAATGTGGTGAAGTAATTACAATATAGCAATAAAACACTGGAATGGTAGATGTGCAGAAGATGAATGTGCAAGTAGAGATACTGGGGTGCAAAGGAGCAAGACAAATAAATACATAAATACAGTATGGGGATGAGGTAGTTGGATGAGCTATTTAGAGATGGGCTATGTACTGGTGCAGTGATCTGTGAGCTCCTCTGACAGCTGGTGCTTAAAGCTAGTGAGGGAGATATGAGACTCCAGCCTCAGTGTTTTTTGGAGTTTGTTCCAGTCATTGGCAGCAGAGAACTGGAAGGAAAGGCAGCCAAAGGAAGAATTGGCTTTGGGGTGACCAGTGAGATATACCTGCTGGAGCGCGTGCTACGGGTGGGTGCTGCTATGGTGACCAGTGAGCTGAGATAAGGCGGGGCTTTACCTAGCAGAGACTTGTAGATGACCTGGAGCCAGTGGGTTTGGCGACGAGTATGAAGCGAGGGCCAGCCAACGAGAGCGTACAGGTCGCAGTGGTGGGTAGTATATGGGGCTTTGGTAACAAAACGGATGGCACTGTAATAGACCGCATCCAATTTGGTGAGTAGAGTGTTGGAGGCTATTTTGTAAATTACATTGCCGAATTCGAGGATCGGTAGGATGGTCAGTTTTACGAGGGTATGTTTGGCAGTGAAGGATGCTTTGTTGCGAAATAAGAAGCCGATTCTAGATTTCATTTAGAATTGGAGATGCTTAATGTGAGTCTGGAAGGAGAGTTTACAGTATAACCAGACACCTAGGTATTTGTAGTTGTCCACATATTCTAAGTCAGAACCGTCCAGAGTAGTGATGCTGGACGGGCGGGCAGGTGCGGGCAGCGATCGGTTGAAGAGCATGCATTTAGTTTTACTTGCATCTAAGAGCAGTTGGAGACCACGGAAGGAGAGTTGTATGGCATTGAAGCTCGTCTGGAGGTTAGTTAACACAGTGTCCAAAGAAGGGCCATAGGTATACAGAATGGTGTTGTCTGCGTAGAGGTGGATTAGAGAATCACCTGCAGCAAGAGCGACATCATTGATGTATACAGAGAAGAGAGTCGGCCCGAGAATTGAACCCTGTGGCACCCCCATAGAGACTGCCAGAGGTCCGGACAACAGGCCCTCCGATTTGACACACTGAACTCTATCAGAGAAGTAGTTGGTGAACCAGGCGAGGCAATCATTTGAGAAACCAAAGCTGTTGAGTCTGCCGATAACAATGTGGTGATTGACAGAGTCAAAAGCCTTGGCCAGGTCAATGAATACAGCTGCACAGTAATGTCTCTTATCAGTGGGGGTTATGATATCGTTTACATTTTTTTTTGACTAGGCAAGTCAGTTAAGATTAACTTCTTATTTTCAATGACGGCCTAGGAACAGTGGGTTAACTGCTTTGGTCAGGGGCAGAATGACAGATGTTTACCTTGTCAGCTCAGGGATTTGATCTTGCAACCTTTCAGTTACTGGTCCAACGCTCTAACCACTAGGCTACCTGCCTAGTGTGGCTGAGTTGGCTGAGGCGCACCCATGACCAGCTCTGAAACCAGATTGCATAGCGGAGAAGGTACGGTGGGATTCGAAATGGTCGGTAATCTGTTTGTTAACTTGGCTTTCAAAGACCTTAGAAAGGCAGGGTAGGATAGATATAGGTCTGTAGCAGTTTGGGTCTAAAGTGTCTCCCCCTTTGAAAAGGGGGATGACCGTGGCAGCTTTCTAAACTTTGGGAATCTCAGATGATACGAAAGAGAGGTTGAACAGGCTAGTAATAGGGGTGCAACAATTTCGGCAGATAATTTTAGAAAGAGAAGGTCCAGATTTTCTAGCCCGGCTGATTTGTAGGGGTCCAGATATTGCAGCTCTTTCAGAACATCAGCTATCTGGATTTGGGTGAAGGAGAAATGGGGGAGCTTGGGCGAGTTGCTGTGGGGGGTGGAGGGCTGTTGATCGGGGTTGGGGTAGCCAGGTGGAAAGCATGGCCAGCCATAAAAAAATGCTTATTAAAATTCTCAATTATCGTGGATTTATCGGTGGTGACAGTGTTTCCTAGCATCAGTGCAGTGGGAAGCTGGGAGGAGGTGCTCTTATTCTCCATGGACTTTACAGTGTCCCAGAACCTTTTGGAGTTTGTGCTACAGGATGCAAAATTAGCCTTAGCTTTCCTAACTGCCTGTGTATATTGGTTCCTAACTTCCCAGAAAAGTTGCATATCATGGGGGCTATTCGATGCTAATGCCGAGGAATGTTGCAACTCCAGCCTTTTGTGTTTTTGGAAATGTGCCAATGCCTAGTGTGGCATCTGTCACTGAATGGCCTATTTTTAAGTATTTCTCTCACTGCTAAACTCGCTCAGACTAAATGCATTATTTGGGGTTGGAGTTACGCTTCTACTGTACAATAGTTAATTTTGCTCAGTAAGAAAGTGTAGCAAATACCCTCAGAATAGAATACATGCCACACAATTGGTGTCGTTCAGAGGATTAGCTTAGAAACAATAACAAATGATTTGGCATCTGCGGAGCCCTGATAGTGATACGTTAATCAGTCTCACCTTACACAACACATTGTGGTGTCATGCTGTCTGTGAGGCAGTGACTCAATGTCTCTAGACTTCATCATCAGCCCTCAAGACCTGACATTTATTCTGTTCTACTACTGCCTTTTATCCTGCCGGGGATTGCTCTGTTGGGTACTCCCACAGCAGATATCACCATAAGCACATCTATGCTTGGCCTTCAGACTTGGGTTTTAGCCTGACTTTACATCACCAGTTGAGCACATTAACATTGCTGGCAAGATCTCTTTCACACACTGAACAATTCTTCCTTGGCATTTATCAGTGCAATAGCCATAAGCTTGCAGAGTGCATACACTACTGTATCATTGGATTTCTTCCTGAAGCAGAAGTTATGTACCCCTGAGCCTGTTAAGAGTTCTCTCTCGCCTTGCTCCGTTTAATTTGGCCTTTTAAGATATCCCCAGTTGGTACACCTTAACAGAAGGTAATGTCAGACCGGTTTCATGTGGAAGGCTCCCTGTACTGTATAGGTAATAGAGGATCCAGATGGTCTCAGGGTACAGATTAAGCCCACAGTCTGTCTGGGTCCTTGGCTCTTTGGAAACAATAGATAACCCTGGCCAGGATTGGGTTGGTTGTTAGCTGAGCCCTCTCTGCCTCCATGCTCCAAGCCCTCCACCATGCCAGAGCAGCTGTGACCTACAGCCACTCCTCTTCACCGGCCCTTTGAATTTGGCCTCCTGTTTGTAAAATATGCGTAGACACCAACTGTGGCTGATTGTTCCAGTTCCATTGCACCCTCTGTTTTGCATAATTGCCACTCTTAGTGAGCAGATAATGCGATAACCCCCTGTGAGAGGTGCCTGCATTTCAACTCCTCTTGCTTCTTTTTCTCTCCATCTCCTCTCGGCCCGGCTTTGTTGATGAGCCCCGTTCAGGAACCGGTTATTTTAATTTTTTATTGGAGCTTTTCTTGACATTTAAAATTTTATTTGTATTATTTCCAACACCAGTTTGCTTGTTAAACTGTCCCTTCGACTGCCACTTTAAGAATTTGCTGACGCAAATAAACCAGCTGTTGAAGGTATTGTGTGTCTTCCTCAATAAACCTGAGATGTCAGATCTCAAAAAGAAAAGAGAGTGCATAAGAAGCAGGGCAGCAAGAAGCGCTTTTCTGAAGAACAAGGGCATTCACTGTGAAATGTTTATCTTTTGACTGCCAAAATGTAATTCTCTCTTGAATGTAATGTCTTTTTAGTCAAGAAAATGCCTCCAAGTCATTCCCATTTTTGTCTATTTAATTGATTGAATCAGAACCCACAGGAGAATAGCTCAGTGTGGATGTGCATTTCAACATTTACTCTCTCCTTACATGCAGGGATGGTTGGAAGGCTCAGGCCAACTGATGTGTGATATGGAGTCATATATACAGTTGAAGTCGGAAGTTTACATACACTTAGGTTGGAGTCATTAAAATGTGTTTTTCAACCATTCCACAAATTTCTTGTTAACAAACTATAGTTTTGGCAAGTCGGTTAGGACATCTACTTTTTGCATGACACAAGTAATTTTTCCAACAATTGTTTACAGACAGATTATTTCACTTATAATTCACTGTATCACATTTCCAGTGGGTCAGAAGTTTACATACACTAAGTTGACTATCTCTTTAAACAGCTTGGAAAATTCCAGAAAATGATGTCATGGCTTTAGAAGCTTCTGATAGGCTAATTGAAATAATTTGAGTCAATTGGTGGTGTACCTGTGGATGTATTTCAAGGCCTACCTTCAAACTCAGTGCCTCTTTCCTTGACGTCATGGGAAAATCAAAAGAAATCAGCCAAGACCTCAGAAAATAAATTGTAGACCTCCACAAGTCTGGTTCATCCTTGGGAGCAATTTCCAAATGCCTGAAGGTACCACGTTCATCTGTACAACCAATAGTACACAAGTATAAACACCATGGGGCCACGCAGCCGTCATACCGCTCAGGAAGGAGACGTGTTCTGTCTCCTAGTGATGAATGTACTTTGGTGCGAAAAGTGCAAATCCATCCCAGAAACACAGCAAAGGACCTTGTGAAGATGCTGGAGGAAACAGATACAAAAGTATCTATACCCACAGTAAAACAAGTCCTATATCGACATAAGCAGAAAGGCCGCTCAGCAAGGAAGAAGCCACTGCTCCAAAACGGTCATAAAAAAGCCAGACTACGGTTTGCAACTGCACATGGGGACAAAGATCGTACTTTTTGGAGAAATGTCCTCTGCTCTGATGAAACAAAAATAGAACTGTTTGGCCATAATGACCATCGTTATGTTTGGAGGAAAAAGGGGGAGGCTTGCAAGCCGAAGAACACCATCCCAACCGTGAAGCACAGGGGTGGCAGCATCATGTTGTGGGGGTGCTTTGCTGTAGGAGGGACTGGTGCTCTTCACAAAATAGATGGCATCATGAGGTAGGAAAATGATGTGGATATATTGAGGCAACATCTCAAGACATCAGTCAGGAAGTTAAAGCTTGGTTGCAAATGGGTCTTCCAAATGGACCATGACCCCATGCATACTTCCAAAGTTGTGGCAAAATGGCTTAAGGACAACAAAGTCAAGGTATTGGAGTGGCCATCACAAAGCCCTGACCTCAATCCTATGGAAAATGTGTTGGCAGAACTGAAAAAGCGTGTGCGAGCAAGGAGGCCTACAAACCTGACTCAGTTACACCAGCTCTGTCAGGAGGAATGGACCAAAATTCACCCAACTTATTGTGGTAAGCTTGTGGAAGGCTACCCGAAAGGTTTGACCCAAGTTAAACAATTTATAGGCAATGCTACCAAATATTAACTGAGTGTATGTAAACTTCTGACCCACTGGGAATGTGATGAAAGAAATAAAAGCTGAAATAAATAATTCTCTCTACTATTATTCTGACATTTCACATTGTTAAAATAAAGTGGTGATCCTAACTGACCTAAGACAGGGAATTTTTACTAGGATTAAATGTCAGGAATTGTGAAAAACTAAGTTTAAATGTATTTGGCTAAGGTTTATGTCAACTTCCGACTTCAACTGTATATACTGTATTCTCATGGCTCATCCTATATAGCTACTGCACACACCCTTTCTATTCATATACTGTCCATACTGTCTATACACACCATTATATGTATATTTATATTCCGGACATTGCTCGTTCTGATCATTTTTAATTTCCTTATTTTTTCAATTTGTTAAATTTTTGGGATGATGTGTGAATTGTTTTGTATCGCTAGGTATTACTGCACTGTTGGAGCTCGAAACACAATCACTTCACTAAACCTGCGATAACATCTGCAGATCTGTGTACACGACCTATGAACTTTGATTTGATTTGTGTACGGTAGCCTACTGTGGGGCTGTATGAAGAAGATTTCAGAGGCAGTTTGGTTCCCTCCAGTAGACATGTTCCTCTTGGTTTCTCCCTCTTAGAGAGTTTTCTCCAGGGGACTGGCCTCTTCCCTGTCACATAAGGTTACCCAACACAGCCACAACATGTGACCACCTTGTCCATAATAGAGCTGCACAGAGCCTAGCCAGGGTGGTGAACAGAAGAGTGATGACAGGGGCATCACCTAGTCTGTGCTGTTTGATAAATTGCTTCAACAGAGCGTGGTGGATTCAAGGTGAGGCCAGGCTACTTTAGAGTATAAGTGTGCATTTATTTGTCACATTTTATGTACGCGTGCGTGTTTGTGCGTACTTGCACTTGTGTGTGTGTGTGTGTGTGTGTGTGTGTGTGGTGTGTGTGGTCTGTGTGTGTGCTTCTGTATGTGTGTGTGCACAAAGGATCATAGTGCTGTGTTTTTTTTGTGGGGATACAACAGTCCCAATACCAAAGACAGCTCCTGTCTGTGAGCAGTCTGATATACAGTATGAAGCATTTCCTTGTCTGGGTGTACACTATATGTCTGACAGTTCCATGTAAGGGATGCCACTGGAATGCCCACTGAGCCAATCCAATCAGAGTGCTTGTTCTGTTCATCAGATTCAGGCCCGGTGTTGGCTGTCTCCCTGATATGATGTCTGTATCCTCTTAGTGCTACAGTAGATGGTTAACATGTCACCAGTCTGTGCTGCTCACTGTGGTCAGAGCAGGAAGCTCTCTTCCTTTTTGCATAATTAAGAGCTTTTGCACAGCTCTGGCTATTTTAATGCCTCTCTGGATGCCATGCCAAAATCTTTCTCCACCTCGTCCATATGTATTAGGTGGACTGTGCCAAATGCACATCTCTTGAACTTTGCAGCTGCTGCAGTCTTTTCTCTTACTTTCTCTTTCTTCACAGCAACTGCACACACACAGCACACACACCACAGAGATCCCTTTAGTCAACAACACCCCTCAAACCCTCATCTACAGAGAGAGCAGTTGCCCCGTCTCAACCATCCTCACACTGGGATCTAATGCATTTATATTTATTTTAGAGAGGATCCAGCTCAACATACAGTATTGCAAGTAAACTGCACATTCAGTGACTGATCGTTGCGGTCAGTGTTGTTTCTCAGGAATACCATACTAATATTTTTGTAATCCACAGAAACAAAAAATCTATAAACAGACAGAAGTGCAGTAGCCGGTGAAAAGCTCAGGAGTAAATTGCACCGGAAAGCTTGATTTCTATCTCTATGCTGATGATGTTACCTCTGCCGTAGGCCTACATGAGCTCAGCTCGACAGATCCACTCTTCTCCCTGTGAAACTATGTGCATTGGTCTTACTGAAAAGGAACGGGCAAAAATCGCTGTGAAGGTTATACCCTGGTACCTCTGACCTTGCTGAGGGAGATGGTCCTTCTGTTCAATGACATGTTTAGTCATTTTAATGTCATTGTGGTTTTGTGAACTGTTACCAGCTTGCAGTGGAAGCAACACACTGTAGCATGTGTACACTGCAGATAATAACACATTATCGATTTTTTTTCCTACAAACTGTATTATATGAATCAATCAGTATCGACAGGGTTACTGGAGAAGAGAAAAGGGGAGTGGTGAAGTGGCATGCAATACAGTACAGCTCCTGCCTCAGGACTGGAGTTCCTCTGGCTACCTGAGGTTTCCATGTGGAGAGGCAGGGAGTTCCATGGTGCCACTTTACCCCCTCCATTGTTTCCCAAGCCTCAGGAGAGATCACTTACCACTGGTGAATCCAGCCATGAAAATGCAGAAAGCTGTTTGGCCTTGGAGACTGGCTCCTTGTGCATGCAGGCGTGAGAGGAACACTGCGGCTTTGCGTGTCAACGCGTTAATGGAGGCCCCGGGGAGCCACAATCTCCTCAATAAATGATTCAGATAGACCAGGCTCTCTTACAGAACCCAGTCCAGTACAGTCCCAATCCCCCCTTCTGAATGTTGCAATTGATGGCTTCATCTATTTTTTGTATGTACTTAATAAGACATTCCAGAGAGGGTGGACAGGAGGATACTGACAAGAATGGTACAGATTGTTGTTAGGACCCGATTGAAGATGTCTGTATGTGTTCTTGTTTTAATCTGATTGGATAGATGGTTTACATGAGTCAGATACTCAACGCAATGTCAATGTTTGTCATGGATATGATTATACATACATTAAAATGTTTATTTAAAAATGTATGTGTTTATTCAAGCGGTTATCAGAGAGCTACGATACAATTGTCAGTGGTGTAAAGTACTTAACTTAGAATACTTTAAAGTATTACTTAAGTGGCTTCCCGAGTGGCGCTACATCGCAGTGCTAGCTGTGCCACTACAGATTCATGGTTCGAGTCCAGGCTCTGTTGCAGCTGGCTACAACTGGGAGACCCATGGGGTGGTGCACAATTGGTCCAGGTTAGGGGAGGGTTTGTCCTTGTCCGATTGTGCGCTAGTGACTCCTGTGGCAGGCTGGGCACCAGGTGCATGGTGTTTCCTCCAACTGGCTTCTGGGTTAAGTTAGCATTGTGTCAAGAAGCAGTGTGGTTGAGTTGAGTTTCGGAGGATGCGTGGCTCTCGACCTTTGCATCTTGCAAGTTGCAGTGATGAGAAAAGACTGTTGGATACCATGAAAAAGGGGTAAAAGTAACAAAAACTTTAAATAAAAGTACTACTTAAGTAGTTTTTTGGGATATCTGTACTTAATTTTGCTATTTATATTTCTGACAACTTTACTTTTACTTCACTACATTCCCAAAGAAAATAATGTACTTTTTACTCCATACATTTTCTCTGACACCCAAAAGTACTTGTTACATTTAGACAGGGAAATGGTCCAATTCACACACTTATCAAGAGAACATCCCTGGTCATCCCTACTGCCTCTGATCTGGCGGACTCACTAAACACAAATGCTTTGTTTGTAAATTAATGTCAAAGTGCTGTAGTGTGCCCCTGGCTATCTGTAAATATAAAATACAAAAATGAATTGTGCTGTCTGGTTTGCATAATATAAGGATTTTAAATTTGTAGTACTTTTACTTTTACTTTTGATACAAGTACATTTTAGCAATTCTATTTACTTTTGATACTTAAGTATATTTTAAACCAAATACTTTTAGACTTTTACTCAAGTAATATTTTACTGGGTGACTTTCACTTTTACTTGAGTCATTTTCTATTAAGGTACCTTTACTTTTACTACAGAATGACTTTTGATTATTTTTTCCACCACTGACAATTGTTAATTATGCATCATTATTGAACTTGAAGTACTGGAGGTATTACTCTGGCATTAGTGTGGATAGTGTGGATCCGCTCTCGCTGAAGGGTTTGATTATCCTGTGTGTTCCGTACATGCCGACTTGCATTCCATACAGCTACATTTAATATTCTGCTCAATTGAGCTTTTCAGAAGCTTCTATGGATGCTCATACAAGGAGATACAGTATGTGTGGTTTATATTATGTAGTCATTGTGTTGTTTTCAGTCTGTCCCAACTCCCCAGCTTCTGTTGCTTTTCTAGTTTTCCTGTTTCTTCCTGTTTCTGGGGCAAATCCATACTCCGCCTCATTCCCGTCGTGTTTTGATGGCCCACTTTTTGCCTGGTGAGTGTGAACAGCTTGCTTTTTCTCCAAGCAGAGCATTATGCTGCTGGTGGGAACCCTGGCTACTAGGAGGCTGCAGGAACTAGTTCCTGGACAATACAACTTGATTCTCTCAACACGCAACAGCTTTCTGGAGGTTCATGTACATGTAGGCACAGTGACAAACACAGAGCCCTGGTAACAGGAAATTACAGGTTTTGGAATTTAAATTCTATGTGAGTATTGACAGATGGAATTTAACACTAGGATATCTGCATTTCTTAGATGTAACTTGTATTTTTCTGTTTATGTGTACAGGCATGAGGCATGGGTATATGCTGATGTCTGCCTGTCTGTTTAGCATGTTACCATGAGTGAACAGAGTGTGAATAGTATTTAGTATTCAGGCTGATCACACTTAAGTCATTCTGCCACTCACTGTGGTTCCTTACACTGACCTGCTAACAGTTCTGCTCTGGCATCCTGTACTTCTTGAACACTCCAGTCACACTAAGGAGATGTTTCAACTCTGTATTGTTGGGAAAGGCTTATAAGCAAGCATTTCACAGTGAGCTCTGATAGGTCAATTCAAATTAAACTGTATTTGTCACATGCACTGAATACATTGGGTGTAGTAGACTTTACTGTAAAACGATTGCTTACAAGTCATTTCCAACGATGCAGTTAAAAAATTATAATGAAAAAAAAAATGTAGCACAAGAGGAATAAAATACACAAGAATGAAACGATATACAGGGAGTACTTGCCAGAAGATATTGACGCTACCGTTACGCTTGTTTACACTGAGCTGCACTGGGGTTGGAACCCAATCATGGTTACATTAAGACACCGTAGAGCCGGTGCGATATATAGGTCGGAATACAAGGATGGGATAACGCACTGTTCTCCAAATGTAACCTTTATCCAAACTGCTCCATTGAGAAGACTGCTAGTTTGAGGTACATTAGCTCCCCGGTGTCTTAATGTAACCATGATTGGGTTCCAACCCCAGTACAGCTCAGTGTAAACAAGTGTAACGGCAGGGTCGGTATCTTCAGGTAAATGGAGTTCCAGTACCAGATCAATGTGCAGGGGTACGAGGTATAGTGACTAGGCATCAGGATAGATAATAATAAGAGTAAAATACAGAACAGAGTAGCAGCATCATATGATGAGTGTAAAAGTGTGTGTGTGTACACACACAAAAAGGCACTACGTAGAATCATACAGGGTACTTCGGTTTGTCCCCATAGGGGAACGCTATTTGGTGCTGGGTAGACACCTTTGCTGATGTAGGGTTCTTCAAATAACCCCCCGTATATGGTTCGACCAATAGCCATTTTATCTTTGAAGGGTTCTTCCTAAACCCTCTATGAACGGTTCCTTCAGCTTTATTAGCCTTTAAAATGTAATTATTTATGACAATACTTTACATACACTGAGTGTACAAAACATTAAGAACACCTGCTCTTTCCACGCCAGGCTGTCCAGGTGAATCCAGGTGAAAGCTGTGATCCCGTATTGATGTCACTTGTTAAATCCACTTCAATCAGTGTAGATGAAGGGGAGGAGACAGGTTAAAGAAGGATTTTTAAGCCTTGAGAGAGTTGAGACATGGATTGTTTATGTGTGCCATTCAGAGGTTTAAGTGTCTTTGAACGGGGTATGGTAGTAGGTGCCAGGCATACCGGTTTGAGTGTGTCAAGAACTGCAATGCTGCTGGGTTTTTCACACTCAACAGTCAAGAATGGTCCACCACCCAAAGGACATCCAGCTAACTTGACACAACTGTGTCAAGTAAAGTATTGGAGTCAACATGGGCCAGCATCCCTGTGGAACGCTTTCAACACCTTGTAGAGACCATGACCTGACAAATTGAGGCTGTTCTTAGGGCAAACGGGGGTGCAACTCAATATTAGGAAGGTGTTCCTAATGTTTTGTATACTCAGGGTATATCATAAGGCTTTCTTTGAGAGCCTAGTTATCTCCAAACACAGTGATGTTAGTAATCTCCTGGTTTACAGGTCATATCAGGCCTGCAAATTACATTATGATGCCTTGCAAAGTGATGTGTAATTCCTATTGGAATCCAGCCAGAGTTAGGATATCCAACAAGTGGACTTGTTAATCACCCGCAACCTGTATTCAGAATGACTGCCAGGGTAGGGAGATTGAATACTGAGACTACCTCAATCATCTAAACTGGAACAGCAATTAATCCAATTACTAACAGATTGGATTAGGTTACAAAACGTTATGTTATTTATCTTTGTGTTGCATAAAATTTATCAACCAATCAATGTACAGTACATGCAAAAACACAGATATTACTGTTAAACAAACAATTCTGAAAATCTCCCTGCAATAGACCACGCTGGGAAATATTATATATGGTTCTATCGAGAACCCTTCTTGCCTTCCAAATAATCCTTCTTGCCTTCCAAAGAATAATCAAAGAACCCTTACTTTTAAAAACAGTTCTTAGGATGTTAAAGGGTATATGTAGAACCATTTGCCTTACAAAGAACCCTTGTCTTCCAAAAAAGGGTTATTCTGATCAAAACGGTTCTTGGTAGAACTCTATCCCTCCCTTTTGGAACCCTTTTTTCTGTATGTGTGTTTGTGTTGTGTTGCTATGCGTTTGTGTGTTATGTGTGTGTGTGTGTGTGCGTATGTAGTGTATGTGGATTTATGTGGGTTTTGTGTGAGAATGTCAGTGTAGTGTGTGCGTGACTATAGTGTGTTAATACTGTGCATAGAGTCAGTGCAAGATAGGGTCAGTGCAGATAGGGTCAGTGCAGATAGGGTAACCAATGAATTAACTATTTAGCAGTCTTATGGCTATTTAGTGGTCTTATGGCTTAGGGGTAGAAGCTGTCTAGGAGCCTTTTGGTCCGAGAGCCGATGCTCGGGTACTGTTTGCCGGACGGTAGCATAGTCAACAGTCTTTGGCTTTGGTGGCTGGAGTCTGAGGCCATTTTTAGGGCTTTCCTCTGACACCGCCTGATATAGAAGTCCTGGATGGCAGGGAGCTCGGCCCCCGTGAGGGGATACGAGGTCCAATGAGGATCTGAGGGCAAATGCCAAATCTTTACAGCCTCCTGAGAGGGAAGAGGCGCTGTCGTGCCCTCTTCACAACTGTGCGTGTGTGTGTGGACCATGTTAAGTCCTTAGTTATGTAGACGCCAAGGAACTTGAACCGCTTGATTCACTCCACTACTGGATGGGGGCGTGCTCTCCCCTCTTTCTCCTGTAGTCCTCAATCAGCTCCTTGGTCTTACTGACATTGAGGGAGAGGTTGTTGTCATGGCACCACACTGCTAAGTTTCTAGCCTTCATCCTATAGGCTGTCTCATCGCAGTAGGTGTTCAGGCCTACCATCTTCGTGTCATCAGCAAACTTGATGATGGTGTTGGAGTTGTGTGTGGCCACACAGTCATGGGTGAAAAAGGATTACAGGAGGGGAATAAGCACTAAGATAGGTTTACTCTTTTCTACTTCCTGTGTGATTTTATCCTGTTTGAGTCGTCATAGACTCTAAAGTTTTAATTAGCTACTGTGTCTGAGCCACAGATTCTACCATCGTCTCCCAGGTCCCAAAATGTCAGTTCAGCTTATCCCCCTCTAACCCCAGCATCCTAGCCTCCTCTCCTAGTGGGACCAGTGTGTGATGGAGACTAGGTGGTCGGGGTTTTAACTGGGAGAGATGAGCAGCACCAGCCCAGTGCAGGTGAAAGGTTTAGAGGAAGCCAATGGCCTCGTTCCCAATGTTCACCACTAGGGTTGCAAAATTCATGGCATTTTCAATAAATTCCCTCCAACAGAAATCCTGGTTGGAGGATTCCGGATTTTCTGCTTATTCTTATTTTGGGAAAAACAGGGAATTTATTGAAAGTTCCCGGAATTTTGCAACCCTATTCACCACCATACAGTATGAACCTAGCAGGTGAAGCTATGGGGAAGTGTGAAGTGGCTGAGTGGAGAATGTTCTCTGTATCCCTTTGACTTACATTCCCATTACCGCAGAACACTGCAGATATCTGAAGGACACTCTCTGGGGTCAATAAAGCTTAAGTGCTTGATAAATGTCTTGAGTGCTTAAGAATGATTTTAACAAATCTACATCATAACGTATTGCTCTTTACAACCGACTGATGTTATGTTCTCTGTTTAAAAGAACGAATAGGTTTGCTGGGTGATCGTTAATCGTTCTCTAATTGTTACTTGGAAAGGCTTAAGAACTTGATTGTTGATTTTCCGTTTGAAGCAGAGGTATTGTGTGTACTGTATGTAATGGGCTGTGGATTAGTTGCCATGTGTGCATGCGTTGGTGTGCTCTGGGTCCCAGGCCCCAGGCTGTGATGCTGTGGCAGCAGAACCTGAGCTTGAACCTCACACAGGCTGAGTGTGCTACATTAACAATTCTTTCACTCACACACCCCAGGCCCTGATGCTAAGGAAAGTAATCTATTAATGAAACCAGAGGAATTACCCCTGGGCTTTACCACTCCAGGTCCTCTCTGTGCTTTAAACCACACACACACACACACACACACACACACACACACACACACACACACACACACACACACACACACACACACACACACACACACACACACACACACACACACACACACACACACACACACACACACGCACCAGTCACACAAGAGCCAACAGCATTGTGTTTCCCTCCCCCTCACTATGAAATGAAACTGTCTTTTATTAATGTTCTGTGTTGCAAGGTTGACATAGAGCCCATTTGAATGATTCATCTGAAAGGAAAGTGGGCATTGTACTCAAGGGGACCCTTAGGAAATAGGGTAGCAATGATGC
The DNA here is from genome assembly GCF_965601325.2 of Salmo salar. NCBI lineage: Eukaryota > Metazoa > Chordata > Actinopteri > Salmoniformes > Salmonidae > Salmo > Salmo salar. The sequence goes on along the minus strand of NC_138306.1, from coordinate 28,705,416 downwards.
TGTTTTAAGACTGGGGATTATTTTGCTGGTCAGTCTTTTTGCCATTGAGCATACTGTACGTATAAGTCTGCTCCATTCAAATATCTGGCTAGAGTTCCATCAACTTTGTGTCCTGTGAAGCCTTATACTCTGCAGGAGCTCTGGCTGTCTGTTGGACACACAGACATTATGGAGACTGGGGTTGTTTTGCCAGTTAAAGCAGCCCAACCATTTACAAGGTAACACGTTATGGGCATTGCATGGAAGATGTGCTATTGTTGGTGCAGCATTACCTCCAGGATGAGCTATTGTTCAGTAAATTACAGTTTAATGACAAAATTAAGACTGCAGCCAACAGAGAGAACGCAGGAGAGGAAAACGCTTGTGAAGCTGTATGACATTTAATAGAATTACCCCGCCTTTTCATGGCTGTGCTACTACTTATGCGTACAGTAGTATTAGTACAGGACAGGCATTTTGCCACAGGTTTAGCCAAATGTTTTTATGATTTATGTTGAATTAGGGCTGGAAATTGCAAGTGACCTCACGATACGATATTATCACGATACTTAGGTGCCGATAAGATATGTATTGCGATTCGATACTGTGATTGTTATGCGATTCGGTGTTACAAAAATATTGCTCACCATATGTCTGCTGCAGAGGGACAAGAGAGAGCCATGAGAAAATTAGTTTTGATCAGTCATGAAAATAAAAGGTCTGAAAACAAATTGGCTCCCTGTTTAAAAAGAAGATATATAATGAAAAATACTGGAGTTTTGGTGCAGCCAACTAGCGCAAAAATAATATTGCGATATTGTCAAAATGATACGATATAATGTCAAAAGTAATATCCCGATATGCAACTGTATTTATTTCCCCCCCAATCACTATTATGAATCATCCTTTGGATTTGATGGCAGAGGATGCAGTCTGTTTACAGGATGTGTGGAAAGAGGCCTTCCTACACTTAGAAAAAAAGTGCTATCTTGAACCTAAAAGGTTTTTTTGGCCGTCCTCATAGGAGAACCCTTTGAAGAACCCTTTTTGGTTCCAGGTAGAATCTTTTTGGGTTCTTTCCCTTTCCATAGAGGGTTCTACATGAAACCCAAAAGGGTTCTACCTGGAACCAAAAAGTGTTCTTCAAAGGGTTCTCCTATGAGGACGGCCAAAAAAACCTTTTGTTACCCTTTTTTATAAAAGTGTTCTCAACTGTAAAATTTCACTAGGGGTAACAGAATGCATAGGTTTTCACACCAGATGCTACTGCCACCTCAACAATCACTGAATCCCTGTTCACACGAACAAACCAATGTCTTTATCGGAGATGCTATTTGATTTGGTTAGTCAGTGGTCAGACCAGGGGATTGGCAGTTTGGTCGATACCCTTTAACAATCCATGACCAACTCAGCTGAAGAGACGATGCATTAGTTTTAATTAAGAATTCACCAGTATCATTCATTAGATCCTTTTTTCCCGCCACACCGTCACAGATCCTATAATTACAGAGCCTGTTGGGGGGGGATAATGCAGCTAGGCTTTGTGTGGGGTAGAGAGATGACTCAGGGAGGGAGACAGGAGAAGGAGCGAGAGAGGGAGAGAGGAGTGCTATGGAATACTAACACACTTGCTGTCTGAAAAAAAGCCAGGCTTCCTGTCTGACTCAATGCGTCATCGTTTGCCCATATACATCACTGTCTTCCAGACTTTTTTGCTTTGTCATTGGCTCGCCTTGGCGGGGATTTCTGCCCAGTGGTGGTTTTTGAAGCCGGTGCATCTCAGAACAATGTGTATTGTCTATTTACAGCTTTCATAAAATACAACTTATTCAAGTTGAATAAACAAAGTTTAATTCTAAATGCAAGGCGAACAAGAATGTTTTATTATGATGGGATATTGTGTCAATACACAGAGTGAGAGACTGTGATTGATCTTATTGAGGGATCTGTGTCCAATACCTATTTTATAAGGATGTAATATGCATAATTGATAAGCGTGTGTGTGTCCTTGCGCAATGCATTGCCCCTTTGCACTTCAATTTCTGCCCGGGGCGAGTAAGCAGGCATGTCGGGTTGAGTTGGATGTGAGGGAGAGGTCTAGAAGTGACAGTGACGATCGCCCATGGAGGTCCGCAAGCCCTAAGTCTTACTGTGAGAAAGGTCAGACTGTTAGCAGCGCTTGCTTGCACTGATATTTGGCCGGAGAGTCACGGCAGGCACCCGGTAAACCTTCTCTGACAGGGCTCTCTCTTAATGAAGTGTGTTAGCTGGAGCCTGAGTAATGACGTTGAGGAGATTACTGATCAAAGAGACACTTCCTCTGCCATCACAGGCCCAATGAGGACATAGAGAGTGACTGAGGCTGACTCTAGCAGCCCACTGCCCTGGTCTAGCCTGGCCGGAGGTGACCTTCACTCACAGCTCAAGGGTCAAACTGTTCTTGATGGCGAGGGGGAGGGACATGTCTTCTTGTCCTCTGGACTGGAGAGATCCAGTGAGATCCAGTAGCAGCAGCAGCCATCAGGTGGTGTCCAGGCCAACAGCAGCATGTTACCCACGCATGGCCAGTGTCTTATTCTCAGCAGACCTCAGCCCGCTCTGTGTCAGGAGCTCATTTAGGGAATCCTCTGCTGTTCACCCACACATCACATTGTGCTTTGCATGCTTCAATCGTATGCGTTTAAGGTCGACTGCTCCCCATCTGTCAGACTACCAAAAATAGGCATGCAGAGCTCTGACTGCACTGAGGGCATCATGAACATCTCTGGTTGCTATGCAAATGTAGACAGTGGGAAATGCTACAGATATGGATGTGCTGTAGATACAAATGTGGATTAACCACATTATTCTCCCCTCCAAGGTCACTAAACAGTCCTCATTGGCTGACATGGTATCAATAGGAGCGTGACAGATTCATCTGGCGCATGATACGCATGATACGTATGCTTGACCTTGAAGCGTGTTCCTTTAAAAGTTTGCATGAAGACTGTGAGGAGCATGTGTGTTGACTGACCGCATTACTAAGCTCCATTAAACGGCCCCAAGTGAGCCAGTGGGGATGGAGGGAGGTGGCACGTGAGGCCTGTTTGTCCCTGGCATGGGGAGGGAGAAGGAGAGGGAGAGCAGTGGAGCGATCATTAATCTGCGTTCTCTCCCTGGCACTGATGTATCACCTCTTCATCCACATCCCAGTTATTAGTAAGACTGGGCGATGCAATCCTCTTAATATGTCACACATGTCATGCCTAGAAGGCACAACTTCAGCACCTGCATGTATCCTTTTCAGCTATTAAAATGCAATGGCACTGAGCGATAAACAGATCATTCACATTGCATTTCTTTTCTTTTATAGCATTGCTTTGAAGATGACTTTTTACATTGGTACTGATTCAGGATATTGTAATAATTGTAAAAATGTTGTCTGTCGTTTCCTGATGTTGCACAGTAATCTGTGAGGGGTGCCAGTGTATCAGAATTCTAGTCCACCCAGTTTCAGTACACATGCTTATCACAGAAGCACTGCCATTATTCTATTTAGCTGACTAACAGACACAGTGTTAAGCTGACAGCCTGACTGAGTCTGCACTATATAACTCCCAGGTTGTAGGCTAGGTAGAGAGATGTATTAGTTGCCTGCCTGCCGGATGGATCACCGCCCTGTTCCAATGAGCTGTAATCACCCCTGGTTTGTGCTTCTGCTAATACCAGCAGCCCTTACAAATGCCTTAAGCTCCACCAGAGGGTAACAACTTATTATGGTGGTGTGCAATGTTTGCTGAAAATTCAAATAACTTATCTTTCTGGAATAATTCAGAGAGGGTGGATATTATTATGGAAAACATGTTGATTTGAGTGACATTTTAAATAGTAATCAGAGCTGGGAGCCTGATAGTTCTTTCAGTGGTGTGTGAGAGTGGAAGGGGAAAACTGGTGCTGGTGCAGGTGGGCAGAGTCTCCCCTCCTCTTCTATCCTCTCCTTCTCTGCCTTGCCTTCTCTTTGATCTCCTCTTAACTAGAGTCGATGCCCGCGCCCCCGTGGAAATCTAATTAGCATAATCAAAAATCCATCTGTTTAATCTAGAGATATATGTTGTTTTGCATGGGCTCAATCCACCGCATCCGCCGATGTTGGCTTTCCGCATCTGCGGTGGAAGGTGGCAGAGCTACCTGAACGGTTTTGGCTACTAATGCTAATATGACCTCTTTATGGAAAGATGAGACTCTCACGAGCACGATTGTGTTCTTCGTTTGTCTCTACGACCCTCACAAGCGTCACGGGACTTGTCTGAAGTAGGTACCGCCGATCTGCAAACTTCTATCTGAGGCGTCCGAACAGTTTGGGCTACACAGTAATATGACCCCATCATCGAAAGGTGAGACTCTTACGAACACGTACATGCTGCCTCACAAGACTCATCTTAAGGTAGCCCGGTACCAGTTAAAAAAATGAATGGAATTATATACACAGAGTGTACAAAGCATTAGGAACACCTTCCTAATATTGAGTTGCACCCCCTTTTGCCCTCAGAACAGTCTCAATTTGTCGGGGCATGGACTCTATATGGTGTCAAAAGCGTTCCACAGGGATGCTAGGCCATGTTGACTCCGATGTTTCCCATAATTGTATCAAGTTGGCTGGATGTCCTTTGGGTGGTGGACCATTCTTGATACACACGGGAAACTGTTGAGTGTGAAAAACCCAGCAGCGTTGCCGTTCTTGACACACTCAAACCGGTGTGTCTGGCACATACTACCATACCCTGTTCAAAGGCACTTAAATATTTTGTCCCCCATGTTGAATGGCACACATAAACAATCAATGTCTCAATTCTCTCAAGGCTTAAAAATCCTTCTTTAACCTGTCTCCTCCCCCTCATCTACACTGATTGAAGTGGATGTAACAGGTGACATCAATAAGGGATCATAGCTTTCACCTGGATTCACCTGGTCAGTCTTTGTCATGGAAAGAGCAGGTGTTCCTAATATTTTGTACACTCAGTCTGGAAGTACTTTAGTGCCAAAAAAGTGTTTAATATGGGTAAAAAAATATCATAATTTCATGAGCTTTCTCATATCTCTCAGATATAGGACAGGCACATCAAATCATACTTCCTTGTTATGTATTTGTTTACTGTCTCTTTTGTCATGTATGAATATGTTATTCAATGTGTTTCTATGGGCCAATAGCAGTAAGGCCAAATTCAATTTATTGGGGGGATACTTACAGGGGTCCTAAAACTAAATCAAAAAGCAAAAATGTTGGTTGGTATGACCATCGAAAAACAATTACATATGTTAGCTTAGTTTAAACCCGGGACCTTAATTAATGCCTTTAAATCATATGCAATTCTTCTCAGCATAATATACTGTATATAGTGAATATAGTGTATTATGGGTTTGACCAATCATCATACCTAAACTGTGTGAAACTTGGTTAACCTTCATTCAATTTTAGAATATAAGCGGAGGTGCTGTAACACACCATTTGTCTGTCTAAATGTACAGGCCTAGAGGTACAGTAATTTTACGGAGAAGAAACATTTGCATTAAACTCAGTGTAGAGGGTCTGGACTCAATAGGGAGGCTGGGTTAGTCCATAGGAATTGCACCTGTGGCTGTGCAGAATATAGGAGACCGACGGGGGCATCAGATGTGCAGTAGAGAGTCAGTGGAGGAGTGTGCCCACTGCGTCCAGTCCTCTGTGCCACTGTGTGGTGTGCCAGACTGCTGCTCATAGGGCAGCGTGCCCACATGCAAGCAAGGGAGGGTCACAGTTCATCAGTCTAACCCAGCCAGATCTCAGCACACTTAATCCACTCTCTCATTTTTTCTCAGCTATGGAGGGCTTCTGGCCCAGACTCAGCAGATGGCTGTGGTGGCTGTCATCAATATTGTATAAATCCTAGATATTTCCACAGGTTCTAGGAAATATGAAGCACATTTATATATCAGTAAATGACCTCCCTCTCTGCCCTTAGTCTCACACTCAAACTTTGGCAAAGGTTCTCCCTCATGTCCTAATGGAGTTGAGTCCCTGGGCCAGCTCACTTATGTCCTTTAAGTGGGGGTATTTCCCCGAAATTGCCTGCTTACAGTAGTTTGTAGTGCTCTTGTGTTTTCTGTCAGTTCCTCATGTTATTGTTTTCTCCTTGTCTTGCAGCGGGATGCTAAAGGACAGTATCTGTTCGACCTCATCTGCCACCACCTGAACCTACTGGAGAAGGACTACTTTGGCATCAGATATGTGGACCCAGACAAACAGCGGGTGTGTGTGTGAGTGCTTGCGTGCGTGCGTGTGTGTGTCCGTGTGCTGCATGAAGCATACTGCAGCAGAGGTGACGGTTGAAAGAGATACAGGGCCAGATTGAAAATGTATGTTATTTTCTTTCTTTCATAACACACCATATTAGAGCGACACTCATTCCATCAGCAGCAGCAGAGCACTAAAGGTTATTATATTCTCTCAGAAATAGCTTGTAGCTGCACTGCTTGATTCATGAAGAATTAACATGTGCTTAGAGTGTGTGTTTTAGCCACAGAGATAAGACACAGGTCCTGCTGATCCTGCATTTCCAATGAGGAGAGGGGCTTGATGGAGTTAATGTTCCCAGAAGGACAGGGGGATGAACCAGGGCCTGATATACTGGCAGAACCAGAGTTACCTTCAGCACTGAGCCTAGAGAGTACTGCCGCAGTCTGTCTGTCTGTCTGTCTGTCTGTCTGTCTCTGTCTGTCTGTCTCATCTGATACAACATCCATTACTGTCATTTATAGACAAAGAGGTTATCTGTATGGGCCTTTACTCTTCAATTTGCTTCAGCATGATGTTGATTTAATGATACAAATCAGGACTTGATAGCATGAATGATGTTGGTGTGTTTTAGATCCGAAGCTGACATGACATGACACAGGCTTTCACACGTCTTTAGATGAACGGTCATTCCTGTCTATTGCATTTAACCTGCTAGCTTTTGTAGAGTGATATGGAGTGATTTGAGTATGGCGTCATGAGTAACAGCTCAGCTCAGCTGTAGTTAAGGCGGTAGATGCAGGATTGACAGACGTTTCACTTTTGTCACACTTTGATCATGTGTCTTTTTGTTGTTGTTGATGCAGCATTGGTTGGAGGTCACAAAGTGTATTGCCAAGCAGATGAAATGTAAGTATTTCGAGTGTCTTCCTGTTCATGCTATGATCATTCTGCCAATTGAGCAATTCTAGTTATCATCACCATGGTGTCTCTAATGACACATTATGTAACTTGACTAATGGGTGGCAGGTAGCCTAATGGTTAAGCGTGTTGGGCCAGTAACCAAAAGGTTGCTGGTTCAAATCCCTGAGCCAGCTAGGTGACAAATCTGTCATGAGCCCTTGAGCAAGGCACTTAACCCTAATTTCTCCTGTACATGGCTCTGGCTAAGAGTGTCTGCTAAAATGTAAATGTAATGATTGTGCATTTGAATACAGATGGTAGGAAGTTACTGTATTATGATTTCAACAGATCAAGATTCTCCATTTGACTGTGAGTATGGACAGAAAAGATGAACTGTCCCTCAAAAAAACTCAAATAAATCCTAGCAGAAGATAATCCACACTAAGGTCTCTCACCCACTCTCTTGTCTTTGCAAATCATCATGAACTGTGTCTTGCTAATTGTGGATACAGAGTTTAAGTGAGATTCCGTTAACCTAATCTACTGTATACTGTGTATGTATACTGTATATGAAGTAAAGATCGAAAGTCATTTTCATTTATGGTAATCGTTTTTCAGTGCCACCTTCAAAGATTGCTTAATTAATGGGTTCTGTTTAAATTGAGTAGCCATTTGAAATGCTAATATGTTAACTGAAATGGTTTCATCAATTCATGTTAGCACTATGTTAGAACACTTTTGCAAGGTGGTGCTTTTAGAGCATTTTTTCAGTTAATCATTTTAACTCTGACCATGAAATGTTCCTGACTATTTTGTTCTCCATTGCTGACTCAAGCCTTTGTCCCCCAGCCCAGCCTCCGTTCACCATGTGTCTCAGAGTCAAGTTTTACCCTCCTGATCCCGCTGCTCTCAAAGAGGAAATAACCAGGTAGGATTTTTGTGATCCTCAGCAAAGTAAAGAAATGCCAACAACCACTCCCCCAGCCACCACTCTGGGTTCCTCTAGTACAGGTATTCCCAAGCTGGGGTACATTTCACTGCCAAAAATAAAATGAAACCATCTAGTGAAATAACAACACAATGTCAAGTACAGGTAGCCTATCAAATAATTAACATCCAATCACATTATCCGTTACTCTTTCGCGTTAAACCTTCACTCTTGCGCAGACATTTAGAAACGAAACATGACCATTTGAAAATAAGCCACGGGAGTTTTTGGAGCGAGAATAAAGACGACTTTCGAGTAGTAAGACATGTATAAAAGCAACAGATACCATTAATAAGAAGGGGCTAGAAGCATCTTATATGGTGAGCTACCGAGTGGCTAGGACAAGCAAGCCCCATACTATTGTGGAGGACTTAATTATTCCTGCTGCCACGGATAAGGCTGGGACAATGCTGGGGGAAAGGCACAAAAAACTATTGCATTATACAATGATATGGGTAGCGAACATGTAACGCTTTTAAAACATACAGAAGTCCGCTGGTTATCAAGGGGAAAAGTATTGACATGTTTTTTTTATATGGGGAGACAAGCTTAAAGTTTTCTTCACTGACCATCATTTTCACTTGTCTGACCGCTTGCACGATGACGAGTTTCTCACACGACTGGCCTATCTGGGTGATGTTTTTTCTCGCCTGAATGATCTGAATCTACGATTACAGGGACTCTCCACAACTATATTCAAAGTGCGGGACAAAATTGAGGCTATGATTAAGAAGTTGGAGCTCTTTTCTGTCTGCATTAACAAGGACAACACACAGGTCTTTCCATCATTGTATGATTTTTTTGTGTGCAAATGAACTCAAGCTTACGGACAATGTCAAATGTGATATAGCGAAGCGCCTGAGTGAGCTGTGTGCACAATTACGCAGGTACTTTCCTGAAATGGACGACACAAACAACTGGATTTGTTATCCCTTTCATGCCCTGCCTCCAGTCCACTTACCGATATCTGAACAAGAAAGTCTCATCGAAATTGCAACAAGCGGTTCTGTGAAAATTCAATTTAATCAGAAGCCACTGCCAGATTTCTGGAAAGGGCTGTGCTCAGAGTTTCTTGCCTTGGCAAATCGCGCTGTTAAGACACTGATGCCCTTTGCAACCACGTACCTATGTGAGAGTGGATTCTCGGCCCTCACTAGCATGAAAACTAAATACAGGCACAGACTGTGTGGAAAATGATTTAAGACTGAGACTCTCTCCAATACAACCCAGCATTGCAGAGTTATGTATATCCTTTCAAGCACACCCTTCTCATTAACCTGTAGTGAGTTATTCACAATTTTTGATGAACAAATAAGGTTTTATTTAAGATGGCTAAATATAGAGCAAAATTATTGATTATTATTATATTATTATTTGTGCCCTGGTCCTATAAGAGTTCTTTGTCACTTCCCACGAGCCGGGTTGTGACAAAAACTCACACTCATTCTTATGTTTAATACATTTATCTTATAGCTTACAATGATGGCAAAAAAAAAAACATTTGAGTGTGCGCTGACCCTGGTGCTAGAGGGGGTATGAAGCTGGAGGTTGAATGTTTGAAGGGGTACGGGACTATAAAAAGTTTGGGAACCACTGCTCTAGTATAAAAAAGAAGTAAGGTAGAGCAGCCATGGCTTTGTGTATAAAATCTTTTAATAACTTTAGCCTTTTCAAAAGCAGTTTCAAAGCACCCTCTGCTTATCACCTTTTTTCATACTTTTCTTTTCCTCCAGAAGTGTTAGCCTGCTGAATGCACATACAGTATTTTTAGTTTTTCTAGTCATTATTGAAGGGCCTCCATAATAAAACAATTCTGAGCACTTTGTGTCTAAAATAGTGCGATAAATATTAAAAAGAGACTGCAGTTTGAAGTAAAGTTGAGATGTACGTAAAAAGCCTTCCTAAGTAAGCTGGCGGGCGAGCCTGTTCTCAGAAATTTCTGCTAAATTGGGAGGCTGTGTAGCTGGGCTGTGCTCTCCGTTGGTCTCTCTGGCCGGCTGACTGGCTGGCTGTTGAGGGAAGACAGGGAAGGAGGAGGACTGAGGGTCAGTGACGGCTAGCAGACTCCTCTAAATGATACATGATTAGCCCCCAGCTAGCTCAGATTGGAATCATTTTTGCACAGTTCTTCGCCTGACTCCCTCATCTCCTGTGCAGTCTGCAATGAGGTCACCCAGAAAAGCCTCTCTGTGCCCTCAATAGGGCCTTTAAACATCCTCTGATACGCTCTGATTTCTACCTCCTGATGATGACATCAAAGAAGCAAGTACAGTGTATTCGGAAAGTACCCCTTCACTTTTTCCACATTTTGTTACATTACAGCCTTATTTTAAAATTGATTAAATTGTTTTTTTCCTCATCAATCTACCCACAATACCCCATAATGGCAAAGTAAAAAAAGGTTATTGGACATTTTTACAACATTTTTATATAATTAAAAAAATTGAAATATCACATTGCCATAAGTTTTCAGATCCTTTACTCAGTACTTTGTTGAAGCACCTTTGGCAGCGATTACAGCATCAAGTCTTCTTAGGTATGATGCTACAAGCTTGGCACACCTGTATTTGTGGAGTTTCTCCATTCTTCTCTGCAGATCCTCTCAATCTCTGTCAGGTTGGATGAGGAGCGTCGCTGCACAGCTATTTTCAGGTCTCTCCAGAGATGTTCAATCAGGTTCAAGTCCGGGTTCTGGCTGGGCACTCAAGGACATTCAGAGACTTGTCCCGAAGCCACTCCTGTATTGTCTTGGCTGTGTGCTTAGGGTCGTTGTCCTGTTTGAAGGTGAACCTTCGCCCCAGTCTGAGGTCCTGAGTGCTCTGGAGCAGGTTTTCATCAAGGATCTCTCTGTATTTTGCTCCGTTCATCTTTTCCTTAACCCTGACTAGTCTCCCAGTCCCTACCGCTGAAAAACATCCCCACAGAATGATGCTGCCACCACAATGCTTCACCGTAGGGATGGTGACAGGTTTCCTCCAGACGTGACGGTTGGCATTCAGGCCAAAGAGTTCAATCTTGGTTTCATCAGAGCAGAGAATCTTGTTTCTCATGGTCTGAGAGTCATTTAGCCTCTCTAGGGTAGGTGGGACGAAATCATCCCACCTACGCAACAGCCAGTGTAATCCCGTGGCGCGATATTCAAATACCTTAGAAATGCTATTACTTCAATTTCTCAAACATATGACTATTTTACACCATTTTAAAGACAAGGCTCTCGTTAATCTAACCACACTGTTCGATTTCAAAAAGGCTTTACAACGAAAGCAAAACATTAGATTATGTCAGCAGAGTACCCAGCCAGAAATAATTAGACACCTATTTTTCAAGCTAGCATATAATGTCACATAAACCCAAACCACAGCTAAATGCAGCACTAACCTTTGATGATCTTCATCAGATGACAATCCTAGGACATTATGTTATACAATACATGCATGTTTTGTTCAATCAAGTTCATATTTATATCAAAAACCATCTTTTTACATTAGCATGTGACGTTCGGAACTAGCATTCCCACCGCAAACTTCCGGTGAATTTACTAAATTACTCACGATAAACGTTCACAAAAAACATAACAATTATTTTAATAATTATAGTTACAGAACTCCTTTATGCAGTCGCTATGTCCGATTTTAAAATAGCTTTTCGGTGAAAGCAGATTTTGCAATATTCTGAGTAGATAGCCCAGCCATCACGGGCTAGCTATTTAGACACCCACCAAGTTTAGCCCTCACCAAAGTCAGATTTACTATAAGAAAAATTGGATTACCTTTGCTGTTCTTCGTCAGAATGCACTCCCAGGACTTCTACTTCAATAACAAATGTTGGTTTGGTTCAAAATAATCCATAGTTATGTTCAAATATCCTCTGTTTTGTTCGTGCGTTCAAGACACTATCCGAAGGGTAAAGAAGGGTGACGCGCCCGACGCGTTTCGTGACAAAAAAATTCTAAATATTACATTACCGTACTTCGAAGCATGTCAACCGCTGTTTAAAATACATTTTTATGCCATTTTTCTCGTAAAAAAGCGATAATATTCCGACCGGGAAACCCTGTTTACGTTCAAAGACAGAGAAAATAAAAACCTGGGGTCGCCTCGTGCACGCGCCTCAGTCTCATTGTCCTCTGATCGACCACTTACCAAAGGCGCTAATGTTTTTCAGCCAGGGGCTCCAAAGACATCATTCAGCTTTTTCCCGCCTTCTGAGAGCCTATGGGAGCCGTAGGAAGTGTCACGTTACAGCAGAGATCCTCAGTTTTCAATAAAGAGAGTGAAGAAGCCCAAGAAATTGTCAGACAGGCCACTTCCTGTAAGGAATCTTCTCAGGTTTTTGCCTGCCATATGAGTTCTGTTATACTCACAGACACCATTCAAACAGTTTTAGAAACTTTAGGGTGTTTTCTATCCAAAGCCAATAATTATATGCATATTCTAGTTTCTGGGCAGTAGTAATAACCAGATTAAATCGGGTACGTTTTTTATCCGGCCGTGTAAATACTGCCCCCCATCCCTAACAGGTTAGGTGCATTTTGGCAAACTCTAAGCAGACTGTCATGTGCCTTTTACTGAGTGGCTCACGCCTGGCCACTTTACCATAAAGGCCTGATTGGTGGAATGCTGCAGAGATGATTGTCCTTTTGGAAGGTTTTCCCATCTCCACAGAGGAACTCTGGAGCTCTGTCAGAGTGACCATTGGGTTCTTGGTCACCTCCTTTACCAAGGCCCTTCTCCCCCGATTGCTCAGTTTGGCCGGGCGGCCAGCTGTAGGAAGAGTCTTGGTGGTTCCAAACTTCTTCCATTTAAGAATGATGGAGGCCACTGTGTTCTTGGGGACCTTCAATGCTGGACCTTTATTTGGTACCCTTCCCCAGATCTGTGCCTCGACAAAATCCTGTCTCGGAGTTCTATGAACAATTCCTTGGTTTTTGCTCTGACATGCACTGTCAACTGTGGGACCTTGTATAGACAAGTGTGTGCCTTTCCAAATCATGTCCAATCAATTGAATTTACCACACGTGGACTCCAATAAAGTTGTAGAAACATCTCAAGGATGATCAATGAAAACAGGATGCACCTGAGCTCAATTTGGAGTCGTTTTGTCCTTAAGTGGTATTGTGTGTAGATTGATGAGGAAAATGTTTTATTTAATCCATTTTAGAATAAGGCTGTAACGTAACAAAATGTGGAAAAAGTGAAGGGTCTGAATACTTTCTGAATGCACTGTACGTGTGCAATTGAGTATGAGTGTGTTTCTTTTGTCTGTGTATCGGTACGTGTGTTTGATTATGTCTATTACAATGTTTGTGTATGTGTTGAAAGGAGGCATACACACCTAGCCTGTTTCATATGAGGTGTTTGACATCTCATATTCATTACTGTCTAGGGATTCATTCACTTGGGTGTGATGAAAGGAACATAGAATGCTGAGTGCTGATAATGAATTGTGTGGATTATGTGTGGGTGAGAGGTTCTGATGGAGTGGGAGAGGGAGGGGAGAAGGGGAGTGAAGGCTGAGGAAAAGAGAGATAGAGAGAGAGATTATGAGAGTGGCAGGGAGGGATAGACCACCTCATCTAGTTGGAGGTCAGGGAGAGGAACGGTAAAAGGAGGGTAAATGATACAAATCAATGACATGTCTTTTTCAATGTTGTTTCCTTGTTAATCAAATGCTGAAAGGATACTGTATAATATATAGCACAATGGTTAGACCACACAATAAGGGAAGAGGATAGGGATGGGTAAAATATTCATTTCAATTCACGGCTGTCCTTCAACAAATCTACCGACAGCAGAAGTGTGAAAGGCAGATAAAAAGACAAAATAAATGTAGGGCAGAAAATTGTCAGGGTACAGCATTGGTGATTTAATGGTATCACCCAGAGAGGGAATGGGAGGTAGTTTTTTTAACACATAATGCTCCTTAAGTGATATGCTATTAACTGTTGTGGAGCTGGTCTAGATTACAAAGTTACAGCCGAGCAAACGTGTCTTTTCGCATTCACATGGGTTCTCCTGGACTTATTCTGGTGTTATTTGTGTCAAGTTGGTGTCAGGGGAATCTGGGGTCCATTTGGTCGTCTCTCCAAATGATCCATTAAACCGTTTCTTTCACGTGTTACATTCACGTTCAGAATCTTTAAATGGGCAAACCTGTACATAAACCATTGCTAACACCTGCATTGTTCCAGGTGTTAGTCTTAGTCTGCAGCCAGTGTAGCTGCATTGTTCCAGGTGTTAGTCTCAGTCTGAAGCCAGTGCAGCTGGTGTATCTGGCAGACAGTGCTGCTGTGTTCTGGGAGGCCCTGGTCCCATCTGGGTTCTAATCTGTAGGCTTGAACAGAAACACAGTCAGTCGACAATAGCAGCAGTTTGCCTCAGGACCTTCCCTACCAAACCCTGTCCCCAAAACTAATTTAAACATCCTTTCCCCAGAAACAGAAAGCACATTTTGTGCAAAATCTATAATTTTTTATTCAAAGCACCCAAGGGAATCTGAAAATCAACATTCTTTTGAGTTTGTCAGTGGTGATGTCTTGCCATGTAGTTGTTTTGCAATAGATCTAAAAATATGTCTGTAATATTGATGAATCTCATTAAAGTAGACGTGTGACTGAGTTTCATGACCTCTGACCTTCTTTCCCCTCTCTGTTCTGGTTCCAGATATTTAGTCTTCCTGCAGATCAAGAGAGATCTGTACCACGGCCGCCTCCTGTGTAAGACATCGGATGCTGCCATGCTGGCTGCCTTCATCCTGCAAGGTACAGTGACAGGACCTGACAGGCTGGATTTGCCTGCCCCACTCTCTGGACTGTATTTTCAAATTACTTCTCCCCTGCCAGTCACCCCACCATCGAGATAAATACCAGCCAGGGGAAAAAATCCTGGATTGTAGTGTAATCAGTTTGTAACGCAAATTATATGTCCTGTGGGTTTCTTACCTCCGTATTGACTGATCTCTACTGTATACTAAAAAGCATGAAATTAGAATTTCATGCAGACAACATGTGCACCTCCATACTAATTTACACTGTCAAACCATAGCTGACAAAGAAAGATGGGACGGATGATAAGTAAGATCAATGCTTTGAATGCATAAACATGAGGTTGCTAGGTTATAAGGTCTTCAACATGATTATCAGGCATCTTGCTATCAGCACTATCGTTAGCTGTTTAAAATCAAAGCAAATTGTATTCGTCACGTACACAGTTTACAGCAGGTGCAATGAAATGCTTATGTGCTTGCTCCCTCAACAATGCAGTACATTATTCAATTACATTTACAGCAATAGAAATAGCCAAGTCCAAAATAACTATTAATAGAAGTAATAGGAGAGGTAGTATGCATAGTAATAATGGAATGTATTACACTGTATTTACAAATATAAAGTGGGTAGTGACTTGGTCACGCAGTAGAATAAATAGTATATACTAGAACAGCAGCTTTGACTGTGTGTGTGTGCATGTCTGTGTGTGTGTGTGTTCTGAGTGTATGTTTGGGTGTACGTTTGTGTGTAAGGTTTTGATGTGTGGGTAGTCACTGGAAATAATCTCTAAGGTGCAAATAGTCTCTAAGGTGCAGGTCTATGCAGGAAGACATCTAGGGTTAGCTGTTCACCAGTCGAATAGCTTGGTGGTAGTAGCTGTCAGAGCCTGTTGGTCCGAGACCCAATGCTCTGATACCGCTTGCCAGATGGTAACCGAGTGAACAGTCTGTGGCTCGGCGACTGAAGTCCTTGATTATCTTTCGGGCCTTCCTCCGACACCCTCTGGAGTAGATGTCCTGCAGGGCATTGGGCCGTCCTCACCACCCTCTGTAGAGCATTCTGGTTGAAGGTGGTGCAGTTGCCGTACCAGGTGGTGATGCAGCCGGTTAAGATGCTCTCGATGGTGTAACTGTAGAACTTCTTGAGGACCCGTGGGCCCATGCCGAATTTCTTCAGTCGCCTGAGGTTGAAGAGGCACTGTTGCGCCTTCCTTACAACGGTGGTTGGTGTGATTGGACCATGTCAGGTCATCTGTGATGTCTATGCCAATGAACTTGACGTTTTTTATCCTCCCCCCTCCGTTTCCTGTAGTCCACGATCAGCTCCTTTGTTTTGCTGACATTGAGGGAGAGGCTGTTTTCCTGGAACCACTTGACAGGGCTCTAACCTCCTCCCTGTAGGCTGTTTCATCTCAGTCAACATCAGGCCCACCACCAGTGTGTCATCGTTAAACTTAATGATGGTGTTGGAGTCATGCGCGGCCACGCAGTTGTGGGTGTACAGGGAGTGCAGTAGGGGGCTGACCACACACCCATGGGGGGCCCCCGTTTTGAGGGTCAGCGTGGCGGAGGTGTTGTTGCCTAACCTCACTACCAGGGGTGGCAGGTAGCCTAGTGGTTAGAGTGTTGGGCCAGTAACCGAAAGGTTGGTGGATCGAATCCCTGAGCTGACAAGGTAAAAATCTGATGTTCTGCCCCTGAACAAGGCAATTAATCCACTGTTCCTAGGCCGTCATTGTAAATAAGAATTTGTTCTTAACTGACTTGCCTAGTTAAATAAAGGTTAAAAAATAAAGAAATAGAAAACCTGCGGCCTACCTGTCAGCAAGTCCTGGATCCATTTGCAGAGGGTGGGGTTCATGCCTTGAGCTCAGTGTCAATGGTGTTGAATGCTGAGATGTAGTCAATGAACAGCATTCTCAGGTAAGCATGGAGCTCACATATAGTAGACCCTCTAAAAACATATTTGAGGGGTACAGGGAGCGAGCCAAAGTCTCCAGAAAGTGCAGTATCAGGTCCCTTGGCAGGTGCCCTTGCTCTGTTCAGGAGGAAGGGCTGCTGCTGAATTAAAGATGTGCTGCCTGGTCACCTTCTCGTCCTTGCTCGCTGGGGGAAATAATTGTCAGGGACTTCAGTGCTGCATGAAGTCACAAATAAACAACAGCAACTCTGGGCCATTTTAAAATGTTGTCATTTCAGAGCTCTGCTGACATACAACACAGACTGCCTGTGAACCAACACATGGAATGATGTGGATATTAGACATATTACTGTATATACTGTATGTAACCATGTAGGGTTAGAGTGTGGTGCTGTCAAATGGTATATAATTTCATGAATATTTTTCTATCTCTGTGTTCCAGCTGAGATTGGGGACTATGACCCTGGGAAACATCCTGAAGGATACAGCTCTAAATTCCAGTTCTTTCCAAAACATTCAGAGAAGCTGGAGAGACGAATCTCAGATATACACAAGACAGAATTGATGTAAGGACCAATCCACTGTTCCTGGGTCTCTCTCAACCACTCACACATGCACGTTCATGCATACACACAACATTCAACCTATAAGACAACTCAAAGCACTTACAAGTGATTCAACTTTTATAGCGCTATTCATTTAAAATAAATCTCAAAGCGCTGCAATTGTTATCGTCTTGGAGACTAGTTCCTTCACCCTTTTCTCAAACATTTGTTTCATCAAATGGAAAATCTTCTAAAGCTTGCAACTAGCAGAAACAGGCAGATAGACTGGCTAATGGCCCTTTGTTATTTAAGGCTTTTGTAGAAAACAGAGTTGAGATGGTGGAATTGTCTTGAGCACACAAATTAGTACTACCTTTCATTAGAACAGTCATTAGTGTACTAATGATCTGGTAGGGAGTGCAATGCATTACACCTAATGAAGTAGGATAAGGTAGTGTGCACACAACGCACACACACAAACACGCACACACATCACTTTCTCTGCCAGCAGGTTAGGAGATTAAGCATCACTGAGGGTTTCTTCATGATGATACACAGGTTAGCAGATTAAGCATCACTGAGGGTTTCTTCATGATGATACACAGGTTAGCAGATTAAGCATCACTGAGGGTTTCTTCATGATGATACACAGGTTAGCAGATTAAGCATCACTGAGGGTTTCTTCATGATGATACACAGGTTAGCAGATTAAGCATCGCTGATACACAGGTTAGCAGATTAAGCATCACTGAGGGTTTCTTCATGATGATACACAGGTTAGCAGATTAAGCATCGCTGATACACAGGTTAGCAGATTAAGCATCGCTGATACACAGGTTAGCAGATTAAGCATCGCTGAGGTTCTTCATGATGATACACAGGTTAGCAGATTAAGCATCGCTGATACACAGGTTAGCAGATTAAGCATCGCTGAGGTTCTTCATGATGATACACAGGTTAGCAGATTAAGCATCACTAAGGGTTTCTTCATGATGATACACAGGCTGTGACAGACACTTACCGCACTGATCCTTCACGCTCTCCCTCAGGACTCTGAAGGTCATGTGATTGAGGCCGCATGGATAATGGTTTAGCCATAATGAATGAGCTATTTATCCTCCCACAAGGCACTTCTCCTTTGTTTAAACCATAATTAGTATGAGATAATGTGCTCTATAGAAATGAAAATACATTGAAACATGGATTAGACATTTTAACTTTAGCTCAGAGGTGATTTGAAGGTTCTTTAATGTTTGTTGCTATTACTGAGTGCTTTGTCTACACTGAAAAAAGGTGCTTCAGTATCTAAAACCTAAAAAGGTTTCTTTGGCTGTCCCCATAGGCAAACCCTTTGAAGAACCCTTTTTGGTTGTAGGTAGAACCTTTTTGTTTCCAGGTCGAACTCTTTTGGGTTCCATGTAGAACCCTTTCCACAGAGTGTTCTACATGGAACCCAAAAGGGTTCTACCTGGAACCAAAACGGGTTATCCTATGGGGACAGCCGAAGAACCCTTTTGGAATCCCGTGAACTGGTCATGGCCATGGAACATACTTTATACTGTGGAAAGCATGGAGGATGTGACTGCACCCAAATGAGTGTAGTCAGGTTCGTAGATATAGGAGCTGTAAGATAATTCTAGATAAGATCCTCTGCTGCACTCTAGTGGGTTGTTCACGTCTCACCACCAACAAAACACCTGTCCAACATGCCTGGCTGTGGAAAATATCCTTGGAATGCTGAGGCAGGTGCCTATTTCGATTTTTTGAGTGTATCAGTAATTCAAGCCTAAGGGTCGCGGGCATATCTTGATGTGTTTTTTCCATTGATTGTGCTGGAGGTCAGGCTGATACTCACATTACTCCATTGCTATTGGATGTTGAATGGTTGGTGCTTGATTAAATGTTCATTTGTAAAGGCATCTAGGACGGTTGACACACTATCTGCATGTCTGGCTATGTATCCAGATCTCTGTGGTCTATTCAGCATCTGCTAGCTCAGTCTGGTGATCAATCCTCTGTGTAAGGGGAAGAGTTTTGTCACTGTTAATATTATTCAGGCGTTTTACCTTTACTTGTTCGTTTCATAGACCTGGCTGTATTGATGTTAAGTATCTTAATCAGACATTGATGCCATATTTGTTGGTGCTCTCTCTCAGTGGCCAGACACCTGAAACATCAGAGCTGAACTTCCTCCAGAAAGCCCAGATGCTGGAGACATATGGTGTGGATCCTCATCCATGCAAGGTGGCCAATTCTCACACACTGCTGCTTCAGTTTAAGACATTTTCATTTAAAGACCCTTTTTTTCCCCCTCTACTTGAGCTTTGAGGTCTCTCTTGGTAGAACGGACAACAACTTTCTAAAACAAATAGCAGCATATACAGTTATGTAGTATGTTCAGTGCGTGTGTGTATTTGATACAGGTATATCGAGTATTGTATGGTGCTGTTATGTAAAACACTTTTTTCTTTTTCTGACAGGATGTATCTGGAAATCCAGCCTTTCTTGCCTTCACCCCGTTTGGATTTGTCGTGCTTCAGGGAAATAAGAGGGTTCATTTCCTCAAGTGGTGAGTAGAATGATTTCTCCTCTAACCCTAAACCAAAATGCCCTATCTTGTTATACTGTCAC
The DNA here is from genome assembly GCF_965601325.2 of Salmo salar. Taxonomy (NCBI): domain Eukaryota; kingdom Metazoa; phylum Chordata; class Actinopteri; order Salmoniformes; family Salmonidae; genus Salmo; species Salmo salar. The sequence continues at coordinate 28,685,434 of NC_138306.1, read as the reverse complement.
AATCAACGGAGTGTGTCCATCTGTCTCTCTCTCTCCTCCTGATCAGAGGGCCAGAATGCATACAGGACTTATAGGTGTCTCATTATGTTAGCTAGTCGCTACCATTCTGGGCATATGATTCCACAGCCTGTCTGTTCAAAAATCAACTTGTTTACAGATTGGATGCTTAAGAGAAAAACATGTTTTCAACCACAACGCAGAAATGTTCAGGCATGCAGCTGTGGCTATAAGAATCTTCAAAGACACATGGATCAATGCTGTATTCTATTCCATACAGCTCCTCTCTTTAAGCCAGTAACCCACTATATTGGGTACTGTAATAGTTCAATATGGGTTAGATATAGAAATCCCACTGCCTAATTCAGTACCGTATGTCTATAATACTTACTAATTCTGGCCAAGTAGACAATGTGAATGTTACAACATGTTACAATATTTATGGCTGCTTTGTTGGTTTTACCCATCCCATGTCGCCAGTTTGCCTGGGATATTATCAGAAATGTGTTCTGTCAGACAAACATGGAGCTTTTTGTGTGATCTTTTAGTGGTTGTGAGGACTTTTTAAAGAGCCTCTCAGTGCAGCCGGATATGTGTGTGTAACTATCCCCTTTCCTTGTGGGCAGGAATGAGGTGACTAAACTGAAGTTCGAGGGAAAGATATTCCATATATATGCAAATCAGAAGGAGGTGAGAGCATGAATTATTGTTGTGTATTGGGGGAGTCAAGCAGAGAGAGCAGTGCAGCAACATACTGGGACTGTTCTAAGGCCATTATACTCCGACAACAGGGCTTGGAGACACCATGATCTAGTCATACCACAGACCAGTGTGTTCAATCAACAGCGGTAGTTACAGTAATGACTCTTGACTCTTGAAACTCTGAGATAAACTGTCAGTTTGTTTTATTTTCCTGCACATTTATTTCTAATGTGCAGGACAAAAAGATCATCTTGACATACTTTGCACCAACACCAGAGGCCTGCAAGCACCTGTGGAAATGTGGAGTGGAGAACCAAGCCTTCTACAAGTAAGTGTTGTTCTTCATCTAGTCTGTAGCTACACATTGTACTCCAGTGTATCTGTGAGAGGGGTCCGAAGGGGGCTCTCCTCTCACCCTGAAGCGTCCTTCTCAGAGAGGGGATGAGACGCGTGGCAACGGTGACCTATTGTGAGTGAGTGTGCACTGGAGTGAGGCAGTGAACACCCCACTGCTCCTCCAGAGAAATTAGTCCTCCTTCCGTCTCAGCAATGACTGATTGTATGTCCTCTACCCACCACCTCTGGGAGGAGTTAAAACATCCCCACCCCCTGCAGCACATCAACACAATGACTGGAGAGAGTGTTGTAATGGATGAGGGTGACAGGGAATGATACTAAGGAGCGTGTGGACTGAGAGAGTGCTCAGGTGATATAAGGACACAGAGGAAGGGGGAGGGAGAAGAGGGAAAGGGGGGAGGAAAGGGCAAGCGTAGGGCAGCTCACAGCACACAGCGAAATGGAATTAGTATGATGAGATTTCCGGCTATAGGGCTGTAGATCTCAGTGGGGACTGGTGGATTTTCAGGGACGCCTGGCTCATTGGCACAGAGTTTCATACTGCTGTAATGAAAGCCATCTGTCTATGAGAGCTACATCCCACAGAAACAGACACATGCACATCAGGCACACACACCACAATTACATCTTTTATGTAATTTTCCCATAGTTATAACTAAGCTATGTCTTACATATAGTATAAATATGCTATTATGTCTTACATACAGTATAAATATGCTAGTATGTCTTACATATAGTATAAATATGCTATTATGTCTTACATATAGTATAAATATGCTATTATGTCTTACATACAGTATACTGCATGCACACATCTCCCAGGAGGACTAGGCACTAGGCCATAACACATGACAGTCAGGGTGTTGGTTTCCAGTCCAACCTGGGCTTAGAGAACCAGATAGCATATGAGGCTGGAAATAAAGAAGCCCATTGTATGTACTAAAAGTGAGAACAGCAAAGTGCGAATAGGCTGTTATGCTGTAGGAGGGAGAATAGGATCAGTCCACAGACTCCTTACAATGTAAAGAGTAAAAATTATTAACAGCTCCCAAAGTTCACCCCTCTTTTCTTTCTTTCCTTTTTCTTTCTTTCCTCTTCCCTTCTTTTCCCCCTTCATCAGGCTGGAGAAGTCGAGTCAGGTGCGGACAGTGTCCAGCAGCAACCTGTTCTTCAAGGGGAGTCGTTTCCGCTACAGGTATAGCCAATTGTGACAGTGAATAGAGGGCACAGCAGAGAGCCCACAGCTGTGCTGTAGAGCTTGTCCCTCAGGAGGGGACCTTTACCTGAGCCTGACACCTCACACAGTAGGCTAGAGGACACAGAGGGGACAGTGTTTTAGTGTAGTGAGCCTGACACCTCACACAGTAGGCTAGAGGACACAGAGGGGACAGTGTTTTAGTGTAGTGAGCCTGACACCTCACACAGTAGGCTAGAGGACACAGAGGGGACAGTGTTTTAGTGTAGTGAGCCTGACACCTCACACAGTAGGCTAGAGGACACAGAGGGGACAGTGTTTTAGTGTAGTGAGCCTGACACCTCACACAGTAGGCTAGAGGACACAGAGGGGACAGTGTTTTAGTGTAGTGAGCCTGACACCTCACACAGTAGGCTAGAGGACACAGAGGGGACAGTGTTTTAGTGTAGTGAGCCTGACACCTCACACAGTAGGCTAGAGGACACAGAGGGGACAGTGTTTTAGTGTAGTGAGCCTGACACCTCACACAGTAGGCTAGAGGACACAGAGGGGACAGTGTTTTAGTGTAGTGAGCCTGACACCTCACACAGTAGGCTAGAGGACACAGAGGGGACAGTGTTTTAGTGTAGTGAGCCTGACACCTCACACAGTAGGCTAGAGGACACAGAGGGGACAGTGTTTTAGTGTAGTGAGCCTGACACCTCACACAGTAGGCTAGAGGACACAGAGGGGACAGTGTTTTAGTGTAGTGAGCCTGACACCTCACACAGTAGGCTAGAGGACACAGAGGGGACAGTGTTTTAGTGTAGTGAGCCTGACACCTCACACAGTAGGCTAGAGGACACAGAGGGGACAGTGTTTTAGTGTAGTGAGCCTGACACTTCACACAGTAGGCTAGAGGACACAGAGGGGACAGTGTTTTAGTTGCAAAGGGCAAGGTGCGGGAAAAATAACTGGGCATGTGAAACCTTTGAAAGGTTTTAGAGTTATTGTGTTTCACCTGTTTTATAGTTATTGTGTTTCACCGCAATAGGAACTAGAAATCTAAATGTTCAAATGGTTTCAAATGATTACAGGTGAGTCCAGAGTGTTATGATGAAAGGTTGAGTTGGTTATTTTTTTTGATATTGCAGTATTGTCTTGAGACAGTGATTGGGTTAGAGAGTTGGTTCACGAGGTTAATCTAATCTCAATTCCCATGTACTGTACTTATGCTTCTCACTGAACTGCTGTCAGTGTACTGTGTGGCACCAGGGAGTCTGGGGTCGTGTGTGTGTGTGTGTGTGTGTGTGTGCGTGCGTGCGTGTGTGTGTGTGTGTGTGTGTGTGTGTGTGTGTGTGTGTGTGTGCGCGTAAGTCTGAGCTCAATTATTGTGCTCTGTTGTAGTGGACGAGTAGCGAAAGAAGTGATGGAGCAGAGTGCCAAAATCAAACGAGAGCCTCCAGAAATACACAGGTAATATCAATGCTATCCACTAGATGTCAATGGGGGCAGTGTATCATCTCAGATTACAAATATGGGATGTGTGTGTGTGTGTGTGTGTGCATGTGTGCCTCCGTATGTGTGTCTGTGTATGTGTGGACATGTGCATGTTGTGTGTCTCCACAGGGCTGGCCTGGTTCCCAGTAGAAGCTGTCCGTCCATAACTCATGGCCCGCGCCTCACCAGTGTTCCACGCACCCGCCGGAGAGCCGTCCACATATCCATCATGGAGGGTAAGAGTTTGACCTGACCCTTGACACACTCGTCCCCTCAGTCAACCCTGACACTCAATAACAATCCCCTCAAGAATGTGGACAGGAGGGACACAGCTCTGTCAGTTTTCTGTAGCTATATGAACATGTACACTAGACTGGAGAGTTGTGGGAATGTGTCGCAACTCGTTAGTTTGGATCTGTGGTTTTGAAAGTCATTTGTGGATAATTCAATGGAGCAATAACAGAGGGGAGGGTGTTAAATCCAAAGAGTTTTAAATGGATCAGGTTCTTGCTCCTATTTGGGAGCCTGTTATCCCCCTCCCCAGAACACACACGCATATACACACACTGTAACCTGAGCTTGACCATGTCCCGGCTTGTGGGAGTGGAGGGCTAAGTCGCATGTGTGTGTGTCACTCAGGCTGCTCTATTTCAGTGCCAGCTCTCAGCGCTGGGTGTGTGTGTGAGAGTGAGGGGTACAGTGCCAGTACAAAGGCAGTTGGTGCAGCCATCAGTCAGTCCACCTGCCCTGGGGCCTGGGCTCTGAGCCTGCAGGTGGGCCTGCTCCTCCTCTCACACACAGTGATCTGACCTGCCTTTGTCCCTGAGGCTAACCTTGCAGGCTGACACTGCAGCATGGGCTTGGGTGAACAGGAGCAGCATGACTGAAGGTCACTGGTACCTGTCCTTGTCACAGCTGAGTCCCTGCCTGCCTCCCAGTATGTACACCTGGCCATACGCAGGTCTGGCTCTAGGCTGCTGCAATGAGTGAGAGGGTCTGGTGCTGCATGTCTCAGAGAGCTATGAGAAGTGCTCACCCATCACCCCCTGCCTGTGCTGACTGGCTGTCTTACAGTAGTATTAATACCCCTGCTGAAAATAGCCAGGACCTTTCTCTCCATGTATGTCACTGCCCTGGGTGGGGCCTGAACAGGGCCAGCGCTGGCCGTCTGAACACTGCTAGAGCAGGACAGTGGCTCTCGCTAGCCCTCATACTGCCAGTCAAGACAGCAGCCATCGGTCTAACACACATAGCGAGACCACCAGGGCTCTGGGACAGGGACCACCAGGACTGTACAAAGACACACATGCTTTGAGCTCTAGAAGACGCCACCATGGTAAAGTGTCTGATCCGCATCACCACCCGGGTGAACGTCCACCTGCGGATGATCAACCACTGCTACCGAGATGTGAAGGTGCGCGTGCTGAGCCTGGGACCCCGGATGCTGGGAAAGGCCCTGGGCGTCCTGCCCCTCTACCCTGCCCTGACTGGGCAGGAGCCTGACAGCCTCTCCCCTCTGCCTCCCCCCATCCTGCCTGGCACCCCTCCGCCTGACGGCCAGCCCGACAGCCGGCCCCAGTCCAGAACCCCAACAGGTAACCTCATCAGCACCATCCTGGAGTGTGTGTTACACAGTTACCAGCTATCTCTGTGTTAAATCACTCCCACCACATCAATGAGGACCGAATGGAAATGGCACCATGCATTTAATGCTGTTGATGTCTGATCCTCTAAATCATATGGTCCTTGGTGGTCCTTTGTGAATGGAGATTCTTTTGATCTATTTTTCTTTGAGATGTCGGTTCATTTATCCTTTTGTTGGTTTAGAGGAAGTCTTGAGTTTATGGGTCTCATTATTCTGGTTGTGATGGTTGAGGTACAAACTAATGAGCTGATCCTGGTTTGTTGTTGATTTGTGAAGTTATGATTTGATTTTGATTTCAATATATTTTGAATTATATCTTGGCCTTTCAAGGATTTTGATGTCCTTTGCAAAATATATTGTGCAGTCAATTGTTTGTAGGTTGCATTTGGCAATCTGCCCTGCAACCAAGCATATCCTATGATGTACTGAAGGAGATTACCAATGAGTAAAGATGGCCTCTCACTGCCACCCACTTCAGAGGCATCCTGCTTTTGCTTTGACAGAATCTCAGCAGTCAGCATGGTTTAACAGAGCTGGCTTAATCTCGATTTTGTAAGGATTTCTTTTGCCTATGGATGAAAAGCACACATATGAGCATTGACATACGCCTCATCTTCAGGAGATATGTTAATCCCTCTGCCTCTATGAAGGTGTAACATTGCGGTGGCTGTCTGAGGAATGGAACAGTCAGTGCAAGCTCAACTCTTTCTCACCCGCAGTGACGTCTATCCTTCAGCTCTTATAAAGAGAATATATAGATACTTTTGTTTGCATATCCTTTAGGTTTATTCAAACATGCTGCTTTTGCTTTTTACAGGGTAAGCATGTGATCACCGATGAGCTAGCAACCTTTAATGCATCCTAAAGCTCCCTATAGGCTACCCCAGAGACCAATACTGAGTCAATAGTTATTTAGGAAATCATGACAGTTGAAAATGAGAGCAAAGGGAATTCAATTGACATGGGACATTACTTGAAATATTTATATTTATTACTATCTTGTGGATTATGATATTCTCCCTGTTATTGCATAGGCCTGTTTACTTCACATTTTGTGGTAATTATAACTCCCTGTTAGTAGGTTGAAATGAGCAATACTTAGTGGGTGTTATTATCATCCTGTACTTTGACTTGAAGGCCCATCAAGAGTCCATATACAGTACATAGGCCTATATTAGCTTCTGACTGAAAGATAAAACGCACACCCACCGTGACCTTCAAGGTTTAGACCTGGGAGGGCTCAGAGTGCTGTGGGACTAATGAAGGAGCTGCTAAATAGAATGGAGCATGTGTTTGTTGATCTATCTATATGTCATTGGACATTGCCCACTCATCAAACCTTCATCTAGATCAATGATCCAGTCCAGACTCATGTTCATATGATCCACCGTTAAAGCAAACAGATTGCATTATGTTACTGTATAAACACACTGATATACTCTCACAGGATTGAAGCTATCTCTTATTAGACATTAGCACTGCAGTGTTGTGTGTACTGGAAACCCCCTCTCACTCTGGGGATCTATGATCAGGTTTCCCTTCTCAGACTGGTCTGCCTGGAACCTGAGTGTCTCCTGCCTGTTACAGACCTCTTTACACCCCGTTTATGAACTCCTCTATACCTGCTGTACCAGTGTGAACACTAGATAGTCTCTAGATACATCTCATGTCAGTGATCTGTAGTGTATGCATAGTGTGTGGACAGCTGGCGTCTGTAGCCAACTGTACTGGTATGTTTTTATTTCTCCTGAGAGTGTTTCTGTTTCTCTCTCCCTCCCTCTGTTCCCTCACCCTCCTTGCCCCACCCCCCTGCCCTGACAGGTCTGGAGTCGTTGCGTGACAGTGCCCACTCTACGCCTGTGCGCTCTGTGTCCCATGGGGACTCCTTCATGCCGCGCTCCCGCAGCCTGGCCACGAACGCCAGCGAGGGCTCAGCGGTGATCTCTGACGAGGCCTACAGCCCCTCTGACAGCGTGCTGCCCACCCCCGTGGCAGAGCACAGCCTGGAGTTGGCCGTGGCACGCCAGGTCAACGGAGCCCCATGCAGCATCGAGGAGGAGAAGGAGTCGGAGGCGGGCACCCCCTCTGTGGGGGAGGCAGGCGACTTGACAGACAGTAGAGCGGCGGTAGAGGGTGCAGGGGGGGCCTCGTCGCTCAGCGAAGTGGAACAGGTGAATAAGTTTGTTTTAAGTGTCCTCCGTTTGCTCCTTGTGACCATTGGACTCCTCTTTGTCTTGCTCCTCCTCCTCATCGTCCTCACCGAATCCGACCTTGACGTTGCATTTTTACGTGATATCCGCCAGACCCCCGAATTTGAGCAGTTCCATTACGAATACTTTTGTCCCCTCAGGCGGTGGTTTGCCTGCAAGCTCCGCTGGGCGGGCAGTTTGCTCATTAACAAATGAGAGAGAGAGAGTGAGGCCATAGAGTGCGTAAGCCCATTCGGGGGTTTGAGAAGACGATTAAGGCTCCGGAGAGATGGAGGGCAACCCCGTACCAACCATGAACCCAGCTTCTCTCATGATACTCCTTCTGACATACACCTCGGACCACTCCTGGAATCACTGTGCCAGGAGTTTCTCTCTCTCTCCCTCCATTTTGAGTTACTCCCCCTTTTTTCCCCTTTACGTTAGTTTCTTTTTTACAAAGCCAGAAGACATTTTTGCATTTTTTTTAATTTCAGGTCATTTCAGGTATTTTATTTTTTCAAAAAATATAAACAAAAAAATATTAAACTGAAATCAAAGAACTGAAGTATTTTAGAACGTAACTTTTTAGGAAGTAGACATTTTGTTGCAACGAATGAAAGTTGCCTTCATTTACTATTTATTTTTTGGAACATAAAACATTTGCATATGGGAGGAATGTGATGCAAGGATATCAGGAAAGCCACCAAGTCATTGAAATGGTTCAGAACGGAGTGAGCTAGATACAGTTTTGAAAACATCCATCCCAATCAATACATCTGTAATGATTTTCATTGGATGGCCATCGATCAGAACACCTTATGTGAGGGAAATTAGAGCAATGTGCATTGTGTCTGTCTGTCAAACTGCAAGTGATTGAAATTGAGTAAGTCAGGATGATTACCAAATGCCTTTTATGAAGAAAAAAGTAGATGACATGAAGACCGTTTTGAATTTGGCGGATTGTTTTAAAGTTATAATTTAGTGGAAATGCAACTACTGTATGTGTTTAAAGTAGAAACTGTGAAGTTTTATAAAGGATACAGTTAAATAAACCAGTAACCATGGTGGTTTGTGACCCCATTGTGTCAGTAGCTTTTAGAAGTGTTGATGATCAACCTCATGAAAACACTCACTAGCACCAATGGAACCAGTCTAGGTAGATGTGCAATAATCTTATGGTTAAATACTTCAGTACTTTTGAATGAGTGCATTTGTTTTGTCATATTTCTTAATTTAGTTGTGTCTACATTTCTTTATTATGTTAAGATCTGATGAAATTTAAGGATTTCTTTGTATAAAGAATTTATGGTTTATTTTAGTTACATATCAACCTTGCTCTTAAGTTTGTGTATATCACACTATAATTAATTGTTAGCATAAGAATTACAATGATGTACTTTTTGTACAAAGTAGTTTGTTTCCTAATATATTGACAGTTTTTCCATGTATATTTTAACAGAACTGAAATGTTATTTTGTTATTGAAGATTAAATTATACATTTTTTTAGCGCTGTGTTTCAAGTGAGGTCTAGCATTTATGGACATATTGGAAGGGGGGGTTTAACTCAGAAACAGATATTTTATCCAGATCCACTGACTCCCCACAGATCACACCTCTCTCACTCCACCAGCAATGAAGCATCAGTCACTGTATGCACCCTTTTTAGAAGTCAATACAACTATTTCCAATGCCCACTATGGGCCAGGAAGGCACAACAGATGGTGGAGGAACAATACATATTTTAGAAAGTAGACTGGACTACAATACCAACAGAAAAAGCATAGTCAGTCCAAAGACATGCCTGGAAACATCACAACAAAAGCAGATAGTCAATAGTTTTCCACAGTTTGAGAGGTGACTGTGCAGACTCTTCTGCCTCATAGCTCAAAGGAGCAATAATTCTGCTGTCATGGCTGCTGGATTCTGGGTAAAATCTGTTTTTGTGTTTCTGTCTACCTCCTCTACTGTACCTGGTGCAGGTGTGAGTGCATTTGTGTGTCTGTATGTAGGAATGTAACAAACTTCAAGATGATAATGTGAAGTGTTGACTGAGAAAAATATGGTCTTATTTTTGAAAAGGGAGAATAAAAGAGAGTGATAAGTAAGAGAGATTGGAAAGAAAGAGATTGAGTGAGACAGAGGTACAAGGGACGTCAGAAGAGATGAGCAATGAGGAACTGGTGAGTGACCAGCCTCACATGAAAGTGGCCGGTACAAGTATAGTCAAAGGGGAATGCATATGTGAGCACTTGGTGCTTGTGATTCAATTGGCAGTATAGCCATGCCTGTTTTGGCCTGTTATTTCACACCATGACCTCCACACAGCTGCCCCATGCTCTGATCCCCCAGCAGTGCTGCTGCCTGCTCTGCCCTGGGGAACCCAGCCTGGGCCCATGTAACCAGAGCACTGTAGCCCCTGGCCCTAAGTGTAGTCTGTCTCCCAACAGCACCCTGCTAGTTGAGGTAGACCCAACAATGAAGACACTACAGCATACTGTAGTGCTATGGCTGGGTGTCTACTGTATTCATAACCATTTCAGTTCTTAACCCTCAATCAACCGGGTGGAGCCCAGACATCTGTGGTGATAAATATCCATGTTTATGGCACAGGGGTGGTAAAAGCAGCCCTTAGTAGCAAATCTGGTGCAGTAACCGTTATATACCGTATAAAGGCAGAAATTCCTGAGTCAAATATGCATGCTCTCTATGCTAGTATACCATGCATGCACTTCCAATGAACAACAGATACAAGGATGGAGGACAACTTGAAAGGTTGAATTTGTCTGTACCTGGACGGGGAGTGTAGATCCGATATGCAAGATAACGGTACTGTTTCATTGTTTTATGCATTCATATTTCCTATTTATTACTTGCCTAAAGCTAAATACTGTAAAGGTCAACAGGACAGTAGGCAGAGTATGTTAGTGTTACTTCTTAAAGGTCAGGGAACTGGAAGAGCAAAAAGGAAGGAAATGTCAATTGATGGTCTACATTCGTATGCATTAGCATTATGTAGCTTCAAATGTCTTTTCAAGCATGCACCAATTAAGGCAGTATCATTCAATGAGCAATAATCAGTCAAACTGTAAGAGCAAATGGACACAGAAATGTAAACAGAAGTCTTACACTGGACATTGTGCTGTTGGTTTTTGCAGTGTCAAAAATCTGTCTACTGTTGCTGTATCTACAAAACCAACAAGAACTCATGATACGCTCCTTTTCCTTTTTTATAAAAACAGTAATAATGTGAAGACAAATACAGTTATCAATGTTCTTAGTATTTACCACATTTTATAGTGTTTCTTTCATTGTTAGTGCTCTTGTTGGCCTTCAGAGTTTTGTTCAACAGTACTTCAATGTGACCGAAGCGTATTTCCCTGTGCCTGGAATCTTTAGTACCTAACAGCTCTGCATTTTAAAAAAGGGGCAAATGAGTGAATGGACATAGACATATATTCAGTGCATCCTCATAAAGTATGGACGACCCTTTCATTTCACAGACTCAAAGGGAAACACTGCTTGCTGTGTAGCTTTGACTTCTCATGCTGTAGATGTTGTGTTAGTATAGGGTGGTGGTTACTGATCCCATGTCATGTTTATGGTCAGCACTTATGGCAGCATGAGTCATCTGTGTGTATGGGGGAAAGTTCTGTAGTTGTCTCCACCTGTATCTGTCTGTACAGGTATGTTGCCTTTGAAAAACCTTGAAACTATACAGTACCTTTAGTCTGGTAATGTCATGTTTAAATTATTTTATTTGACTGATCTCTATTGGGAACTGGCTGTAGTACTTGTTTGTCTGGTAGGTGTTTCAGACTCTTGCTGGTAGTGTGTAAGACAGTATGGAATTGTTCTGATGTTATCTTTGGACATCTGCTATGGTTTACATGCAGTATGTTGGCAATCATTCTGCAGTTAAGTTCTATAGGACAAACTACATTAGTTATTGAACATCAGTTAAATTAGCAAAATTCATTTAAAAAGTCAATACACTGGCCATACCCATAAAGTCTGAACTGGAAACCACAGGCTAATACAGAACATTGACTGGCTATTATTCTGATAAAGGAGGTAAAATATATTCTACATATGATGGCTGTTTGCCAGAGACATGAAGAGTAAACAGTAGCCAAGCAAAAAGGACAGCCTGAAAAAATAATATGCTAGTTTGACTGCAAACAAGGTAAATGGCATTGAGTGTTCTTTTCCTGAAGGTCCCCTTTACTCTCACAGTAATACTACTTAACTAGTAGAGGGCAGACGGAGTAGCTGAGGGAGTTAATAAAATCTGTCATACTATTGTCACCTTGTAATATGCTCCCAAGCAAACAGACACTCACACAGCCATGCATATACATTTAAATAAGTGTATATGCATACCAGTGTCTGTCGGCATGTCTTATGTATTCTGCATCTTTCCATGTCAGGACTGAAGGTTGCTGTTTATTTACGTAATATATGAATATACAAATATATACAAATGTATGTGCCAAATCCAGTCCTTGTTCAGTCTCATCCATTCCGAACCCATGTTTGTACTGTAGGAACCTTCTGTACAACACAGTATAAAATATTGTTTCTCTCTGATAGTCCCTTGTAACTGGTGCCATTAAACTACTCAAACTTGAAATAAACATTGGATAAAAATGTAAAGTGGATTCTTGTGGTTTATGGCTCTTCACTGCACATTCCCATCAATGCAATTAAAATGTCAACATTTTTGTATAATCTTTCCATGAAAACAGTACCGGTATGTCTCCGATAGATTTTCTGAAAGTTAATACTATACTGACGTCTAAAGGAAACCTCTTCATATTGCATGTTTTTGGGGTAAATGGCAGTAAGTACAGTATTCGAAGTAGGTGTTCAAGACAACAACAAAAAAATCAACACAATCTCTGAAATGAGCTTTGTTCAGGTGAAAGCAGGTGAGCAATATCACATTTAGGAATCATATTTTCAGGAGCCTTTATTAAAAGTGGAAACCTTCACAGTTGAAAGGATAAAACTAAGAAATACTGTTAAAGAAACAAACTAACAATGATAAATATAGACAGACTGGAAGACAAAGATAACGCTGTACAAAAATACACATTGTGCAAAAACAGTTAAAATGTAACAAGTAAATCATTTACAGTAAATTGTAAACAAAATGAGTCAGTCTCAAATGCTGTACTGTTGCCTATGACTACGATTTTTTTGCTATTCCCTCTGTTGGACTCCAGGTATACACCTACAGTGCAGAAAAGTCTGGTTTGAGGAATGGCCTGTGGTGTGGGGAGGGCCATAAAGCTGGGTCTCCGTCCCACTGGGGCTGCTGCTGCTGGCCTTGAGCCCCGTCTTGCTGAGCTCCTTCCTGCTGAGCCCCTTCCTGCTGAGCCCCGGCCTTTAGATTCACCTCTGGAGTTAGACCCTGCCCACAACCCGTTGCTGTTGTAACCCCTACACCATGAGAGACAGGAGTACAGAGAAATTATTTCAAATGGGAAAATGTAGACTTAAATATAACCTCATAAGACTTTTCAAATCAAATGTATTTATAAAGGTCTACCTTTTACTCAGTATGACAATTGGATACTTTTTCCACCACTGGAAAGCAGCACTGCTACTCACTCCATTGTCAACACTAAACAAATCTGTAGGCATATATCAATATCTTTAATAATATCATATTCAGTGCTTTCGGGAAAGTATTCAGACCCAATTGACTTTTTTCACATTGTTACGTTACAGCTTTATTCTAAAATTGATTAAGTAAAAAACAAAATCCTCAGCAATCTACACACAATACCCCATAATGACAAAGCGAAAACAGGTTTAGACATTTTGGCAAATTTATTTTAAAAAACCCCAGAAATAACTTATTTACATAAGTATTCAGACCCTTTGCTATGAGACTCGAAATGGAGTTCAGGTGCATCCTGTTGCCATTGATTATCCTTGAGATGTTTCTACAACTTGATTGGAGTCCACCTGTGGTACATTCAATTGATTGGACATGATTTGGAAAGGCACACACACCTGTCTATATAAGGTCCCACAGTTGACAGTGCATGTCAGAGCAAAAACCAAGCCATGAGGTCAAAGAGCTCAGAGACAGGATTGTGTGGAGGCACAGATCTGGGGAAGGGTACCAACAAATTTCTGCAGCATTGAAGGTCCTCAAGAACACAGTGGTCTTCATAATTCTTTAATGAAAGAAGTTTGGAACCCTCGAGACTCTTCCTAGATCTGGCCACCCAGCCAAACTGAGCAATCAGGGGAGAAGGGCCTTGGTCAGGGAGGTGACCAAGAACCCGATGGTCACTGTGACAGAGCTCTAGAGTTCATCTGTGGAGATGGGAGAACCTTCCAGAAGGACAACCATCTCTGCAGCACTCCGCCAAGCAGGCCTTTATGGTAGAGTGGCCAGGCGGAAGTCACTCCTCTGTAAAAAAGGAACATGACAGCCCGCTTGGAGTTTGCCAAAAGGCACCTAAAGACTCTCAGACCATGAGAAACAAGATTCTCTGCTCTGATGAAACCAAGATTGAACTCTTTGGCCTGAATGCCAGGCGTCACATTTGGAAGAAACCTGGCACCATCACTACGGTGAAGCATGGTGGTGGCAGCATCATGCTGTGGGGATGTTTTTCATGGTCAGGGACGGGGAAACTAGTCAGGGTCGAGGCAAAGATGAACAGAGAAAAGTACTGCAAGATCCTTGATGAAGAGCGCTCTGGACCTCAGCCTGGGGCGAAAGTTCACCTTCCAACAGGACAACAACCCTATGCACACAGTTAAGACAATGCAGGAGTGGCTTTGGAACAAGTCTGTGAATGTCCTTGAGTGGCCCAGCTAGAGCCCGGACTTGAACCTGATCGAACATCTCTGGAGAAACCTGAAAATAGCTGTGCAGCAATGCTCCCCAGTGTTAGCAGTTGTTACTCTTCAATAACAGACTCCAAAGCAAATCAGGGGGAGAAAAATTGGTTTATTCAAAGAGGACAAATCATAGATGTTATGCTGAGAGGTAGATGTTCATTCTCCCCTGTCCTCAGTGATTCTCTCCACAGAACAAAGAGACAGGGTGTAGTTTTATACCCTCAACCCTAGCCTGTGGTTGACCAATTACAATTCCTGGCAATAAAATTGGGCCAATGGCCAAATAACAAGTATTCTGTTTCAGGCTCAATGCCTAGACAAATTCCTCCCATGTCTCTGACCCATTGATCATTAATTCCCTATTACAGATTAAACACTTTCCATTGATCGTTAATTCTCTCTTGACCTTTAGTCCTCTGCATTGTGTGTTTATCTTAAATATTCTTACACCATCCAACCTGACAGAGCTTGAGAGGATCTGCAGAGAAGAATGGGAGAAACTCCACAAATACAGGTGTGCCATGCTTGTAGTGTCATACCCAAGAAGAATCGAGGCTGTAATTGCTGCCAAAGGTGCATTATGCCTTGAATCTATTCTATCGTGCCCAGAAACCTGCTCCTTTTACTCTCTGTTCCGAACGTACTAGACGACCAGTTCTATTAGCCTTTAGCCGTACCTTTATCCTCCACTGTTCCTCTGGTGATGTAGAGGTTAATCCAGGACCTGCAGTGCCTAGCTCCACTCCTATTCCCCAGGTGCTCTCATTTGTTGACGTCTGTAACCGTAAAAGCCTTGGTTTTATGCATGTTAACATTTGAAGCCTCCTCCCTAAGTTTGTTTTATTCACTGCTTTAGCACACTCTGCCAACCCGGATGTCTTAGCCGTATCTGAATCCTGGCTTAGGAAGACCACCAAAAACCCTGACATTTCCATCCTTAACTATAACATTTTCTACCAAGATAGAACTGCCAAAGGGGGCAGAGTTGCAATCTACTGCAGAGATAGCCTGCAGAGTTCTGTCTTACTAGCCAGGTCTGTACCCAAACAATTCGAGCTTCTACTTTAAAAAATCCACCTTTCCAGAAACAAGTCTCTCACCGTTGCCGCTTGCTACAGACCACCCTCTGCCCCCAGCTGTGCCCTGGACACCATACGTGAATTGATTGCCCCCCCATCTATCTTCAAAGCGCGTGCTGCTAGGTGACCTAAACTGGGATATGCTTACACCCCGGCCATCCTACAATCTAAGCTTGATGCCCTCAATCTCACACAAATTATCAATGAACCTACCAGGTACAACCCCAAATCCATAAACACGGGCACCCTCATAGATATCATCCTAACCAATTTGCCCTGCAAATACACCTCTGCTGTTTTCAACCAAGACCTCAGCGATCACTGCCTCATTGCCTGCATCTGTAATGGGTCTGCGGTCAAATGACGACCCCTCATTACTGTCAAACTCTCCCTAAAACACTTCAGCGAGCAGGCCTTTCTAATCGACCTGGCTGGGGTATCCTGGAATGATACTGACCTCATCCAATCAGTAGAGGATGCCTGGTTATTCTTTAAAAGTGCCTTCCTCACCATCTTAAATAAGCATGCTCCATTCAAAAAATGTAGAACCAGGAACAGATATAGCCCTTGGTTCACTCCAGACCTGACTGCCCTTGACCAGCACAAAACCATCCTGTGGCGTACTGCATTAGCATCGAATAGCCCCCGTGAAATGCAACTCTTCAGGGAAGTGAGGAACCAATATACACCGGCAGTTAGGAAAGCTAAGGCTAGCTTTTTCAAACAGAAATTTGCATCCTGTAGCACAAACTCCAAAAGGTTCTGGGACACTAAAGTCCATGGAGAATAAGAGCACCTCCTCCCAGCTGCCCACTGCACTGGGGCTAGGAAACACTGTCACCACCAATAAATCCACTATAATTGAGAATTTCAATAAGGATTTTTTTCTACGGCTGGCCATGCTTTCCACCTGGCTACCCCTACTAGAGGTAAACCGATTATGATTTTTCAACGCCGATACCAATTATTGGTAGACAAAAAAAAAGCCGATACCGATTAACCGGCCGATTTATTTATTTGTAATAATGACAATTACAACATTTTTGGACACCGATTATGGCCGATTACATTGCACTCCACGAGGAGACTGCGTGGCAGGCTGACTACCTGTTATGCGAGTGCAGCAAGAAGCCAAGGTAAGGTGCTAGCTAGCATTAAACGTATCTTATAAAAGACAATCAATCTTATCATAATCACTAGTTAACTACACATGGTTGATGACATTACTAGTTTATCTAGCTTGTCCTGCGTTGCATGTAATCGATGTGGTGCCTGTTAATATATCATTAAATCATAGCCTAGTTCGCCAAATGGGTGATTTATCAAGCGCATTCACGAAAAAAGCACTGTCGTTGCACCAATGTGTACCTAACCATAAACATCAACGCCTTTCTTAAAATCAATACACAAGTATATATTTTTAAACCTGCATATTTAGTTAATATTGCCTGCTTACATGAATTTCTTTTAACTAGGGAAATTGTGTCACTTCTCTTGCGTTCTGTGCAACAGAGTCAGGGTATATGCAGCAGTTTGGGCCTGGCTCGTTGCGAACTGTGTGAAGACCATTTCTTCCTAACAAAGACAGCCAACTTCGCCAAACGGGGGATGATTTAACAAAAGCGCATTTGCAAAAAAATCACAACCGTACGGAACGGTTACATACAGTGAGGGAAAAAAGTATTTGATCCCCTGCTGATTTTGTACGTTTGCCCACTGACAAATAAATGATCAGTCTATAATTTTAATGGTAGGTTTATTTTAACAGTGAGAGACAGAATAACAACAAAAGAATCCAGAAACACGCATGTCAAAAATGTTATAAATTGATTTGCATTTTAATGAGGGAAATAAGTATTTGACCCCATCTCAATCAGAAAGATTTCTGGCTCCCAGGTGTCTTTTATACAGGTAACGAGCTGAGATTAGGAGCACACACACGCTCCTAATCTCAGCTTGTTACCTGTATAAAAGACACCTGTCCACAGAAGCAATCAATCAATCAGATTCCAAACTCTCCACCATGGCCAAGACCAAAGAACTCTCCAAGGATGTCAGGGACAAGATTGTAGACCTACACAAGGCTGGAATGGGCTACAAGACCATCGCCAAGCAGCTTGGTGAGAAGGTGACAACAGTTGGTGCGATTATTCGCAAATGGAAGAAACACAAAATAACTGTCAATCTCCCTCAGCCTGGGGCTCCATGCAAGATCTCACCTCGTGGAGTTGCAATGATCATGAGAACGGTGAGGAATCAGCCCAGAACTACACGGGAGGATCTTGTCAATGATCTCAAGGCAGCTGGGACCATAGTCACCAAGAAAACAATTAGTAACACACTACGCCGTGAAGGACTGAAATCCTGCAGCGCCCGTAAGGTCCCCCTGCTCAGGAAAGCACATATACATGCTCGTCTGAAGTTTG